>NC_072796.1:72662963-73301963 GCF_028583425.1 Eublepharis macularius
AGTCAGCCCCATGCCGCTGCCACTGCCACGCACCCCAGCTGGGCGCAGAAGCCCCGAGCCACTGCTGGGGCGGCGCACGGAGGCTGCTCTGCGCGCCGCCCCAGCAGCGGCTCGCGGCTTCTGTGCCCAGCTGCGGCGTGTGGGAGCGGAGGACCGCGCAAGCCAGCCCCATGCCGCCACCGCTGCCACGCACCCCAGCCGGGCGCAGAAGCCCCAAGCTGCTGCTGGGGTGGCGCACGGAGGCTGCGCCTGGCTGGGGCGTGCGGCGGCAGTGGCGGCGGCAGCACGGGGCTGGCTGGCTACAACAGTAGCTGCAGCCCAGTCATGCCAGCTTCACTGCGTGCACCTCAGCCCCCGACACCCCCTCCGGCGCCCCTCCAGTTCCCTCGTGCCCAAGGCCACCGCCTACTTGGCCTCCATGGGCATGCCAGCCCTGGTTCCCAGGTCCCTATACCCTCCCAGCTGAGGATTCAGGACTTAGTGGGAGTTGCCTTCTCGCTTTGTGCACACATGCTCCTGGCAAGGAGCAATGACATCACTTCCAGGAAATGATATAATTGTCTTGGCCATGGGCATGCTCCTGCACTTTGCACAGAGCCATTTCAGACCTTTGGGGGCCAAAACTGGCCTCAGGGAAGCACATGAGCACACCTGCAACTAGTGTGATAACGTCACGTCAGGACATCTGCCTGCTGGTGGTGGGGAATTGCTGGGGGTGGGGTTCCCTCCCTCTGATTGCCAGTGATCAGTAGGCAATGGGGCAACCCCCTGGGAGATGGCCCACTACCAGGCAACTGGGAAGTCTTCCCCCAATGAGCTTCAAGACTGAGCAGAGTTGGATCCAAACTATACCAGCAATTTCTACCACTTCTCCTTTTCCCCTGCAAATCTCTCTCATGCCATTCCTCAGGGTCCCCTGAGCAGTGTCCACCATGAGCAGCATTTCATAAAGATCAGTAAGATGATTGGGAAGGGAGTGTTACCCAAATAGGAAGTCTCTTTAATTAGTTGCGGGAATTAGCATTAAGGAGGCAGCAAGAGGGAGTAACTTGGGATTCTCCATCTATGTATACTAGGATTATTCCCTTAGAGAACTCTCAATTAAACAGGCAGATGTTTAATAGGAAAGTCTTCTTTATTAAAGAGACATAAAAGGCAAGCAAGCAAGCACAAAACATACATGGCATACACACAGAGCTAACTGAGAAAACAGAGAGGATGTGGGAGACCAATTCAGAGTAGGGTGGTATTTGCCATTCCTGGAGAAGGGAAAAGTTTGTGGGTACAGCAGTGAAAACAACCAGCATTTCACTGTGGGGAGAAGAGAGGACTCAGACATATCTGAGGGTACATGTATGGGTCCAGCACATAGTATATAGCTGGGGAGTCTAATTATAGGGCAAAACATGTCCTGGGGTAAAACTTACCTCTTTCTTCAAAGGCAATGACTTCTTGGCTTGTCTGGCGTTTTGGACAATAAGTTAGGAGAGGCTTAATGGGTCTACCATTAACAAATGGTTGACAAAAGGTGTGAATAGGGCTTGATGACCCAGCAATTGCTGTATGAGGAGAGCTATCAGATTTGCTGAATAGCTCTGATTAGAGTAGGTGGATCAAGGAAGAGAAGCAGTTGACAGGATTGGCCAGGAATTTTGGGGAGATGTCATTGTTCTTAAGTATATGTCACTCTCTGGGGTTTGGAGGGGCATCAGCTAGCCAGCCGCCTGCCTCAGCTTCTGGTAGTTTTCCATGCTCCAGCAGGGCTAGCAACCTCCCTGGGCTAGGAAGTGCCATGTGCTTATGGCACAAGAGAAAGGGATTTATGGTATTACATTCATAAAATGCCCTTTTAATGGTAGGAGTCTGACTGCAAACAAGAGGAGGCAGGAAACCTCTGTGCTGTTTATGGAAATGTTAATGTGGATGCAATTCTAGGTCTCCCCAACCCTAAACCACTCTGGACTTTACCCATGTTTAATTTTGACTGGGTTGTACTGGCAAACAGCAGCACATTCCTTATTCTCCAGAGCTGTACCAGACAGAGTTCATTTAATTAAGATGCCTGGTTAGATGCACCAGCTAAGGCTCTGGATCCAGGAGAATTTCAAACTGCAAACCTGCTGGGTCAGTGTCAATCTGATTTGTAACTGCCAGGAACTGATCAAATTACATACGTAGATCAGGCACTCTGCCCACCATGTTCATCCCATGGTATAGTGAGGACTTGGGGACCTGCAGCAAGGTATATTATCGGGACCTCCTGCACCCTCATGATCAGCCATTTGTGGGCATAATTATTTCAAAATCAAAAATCACACACACACACACACACACAACCATATTATATAGTATAAGGAAAATATTACCTTTACAAATTATAAAAATACGAGCTTAATATTGCCATAATACTTTGAAATACCATTGCACAAAATGGAACAAACTTTGCCCAACCGAATCTGGAAACAGAGTCCAGGATAGTTGGTTGGAGAGGTCTGAGCCAGCCCCCCAGGCCTCATTGCAGCTGCAATTTCCTTTGTTCTTTGAAGCAACCGTGACTGGACCCATGACAGCCCTAGTGGTGAGGAAGAATCAATGCAGGAAAAGAAGGTTGCACAAAGAAACCTAGTCCAGCTGCTGTGGGGCAGCCAAAGCATGCAGCAGTAATCTCACTGGGTGGTCCGGGGGTCTGCGGCCCTGGACAATGTTTCACTATGAACACTAGGCCACTGTTATCCTTGTCAAGAAAGTGACTTTGCCTAGTCTGTTTCTTGACGGTCCAAACCTTTGACTCAGGTTTCTAGGTCTAGTTAAGTATGGAAAGGCCATCTATGACTTGAAGTTTTCAGCAGTGGAACAGCATCACACAGGAGCAAAATGACATCATAGCTGACATTATATCCCAACTTTGCATGTCCAGCCTAATAAGGTAACATCAGTGTCAGAAGACCAATGCCTGCATAGTGTCTCACAATATTTAGCTTTGTTGTTCTCTTCTCCTGTTTGTACACTTCTATATTTGTAATCTTTTGCATTCTTCTTAATAAAGTCTATTCATTATACTTCTGTGGTATTATTTTGAGTTTACTGCTTCAATCTATGACTAGTACTTTGGCCTGTTTTGGTCACACTTACTCAAATAAGTTGTTTTGTGGAACTTAATCTGCAAGTGTCCTACCTTGCAGGGTTAACTTCCTATATAATATGTGGTAGGGCTGGGAACTTGTCTATTGGTTCCACAGCTGAGGATTTAAGAGAAACTTGTGATGGCATGTTACCCTGGGTAATGAGGTTTCACTCCCCAGCTTTGAGTGTTTTGCTCCTGACCTCCCATTCATGCCCCTTGTAGATACAGGGGGCCTCAACAATCCTCACTGTTACAGATTCAACTGTTTACCCGTTCCCACCCCAGTACTGAGTGTAGGCACTTCCATAGTGCTTCGCAGGCCATTGCAAGTCAACACTTGGATCTCAGTTGTTTCTTTTACTGAGCTCCACATTTTCATCCAATTCACACCTCTTACACTTCTTCCTCTCAGGTGAATAGATTTATATTTTGCTGGGTTTTCCACAGCAAGAATATTTTAAAAAGTCAACTATAGCCTCTCATTTGCAAGCGTACACAGTAAAATAGACCTGTGCAGAAGCATTCCACTTGGCAACCAGGTGTAATTTTTGTTTCCCTATTCCTCTGTAAGCAAAATGTCAGAAGTAAAAACCCAGCTCAAACAAGCACTTATAAGTGTTGAACGAAGAGTCAAAGAGAGTAACTGCTAACTTTGTTTAACAGGCACAATCTTCCAGGAGTCTTTCCTGTACAAGTCCTGTGAGGATGATTGCGTGGGACTGTTGCATCCACCACATTCTCTTCCCACATTCAGGGACAGGGGATGGCGCTAGAGGAATAGATGTCCACCCGCCATTCTTTGGCGTGCAGCGTCCCTCACAGGACAATCCCCCCCGCGATGTTGTTCAACATTTATATGTGACCCCATGCCCAGGTGGCTCGTAGCTTTGGGCTGAGGTGTCACCGGTATGTGGACAACAGCCAGCTCTATTTATTGACGGTAAGTTAGATGCCATCCCAGATTCCTTGGCTAAGGGTCTGGAGGCCATTGTGGAATGGCTGCATCGTAGTCATTTGAAGCCGAATCCTCTGAAGATGGAGTACCTGGGCCATGGGGCAACAGATGTGGACCCCCCTGGCTCCTAACCCTCGACAGTGTGCCGTTAAAGCTGTTGGCCAACAGTAAAGAGCCTGGGTGTGTTCCTGGATGCCACATTTTCTATGGAGGCCCAGGTCATGGCTGTTGGCAGATCTGCCTTTTTCCATCTTTGGCAGGTCAGGCAATAGGCTCCAGGACCTGGCTTCAGTAATCCATGCGATGGTCACCTCCAAACTGGAGTACTGTAACTCGCTTTACGCTGGGCTGCCTTTGAGCTTGGCCTGGAAGTCAAAACTGGTCCAGAATGCAGCAGCACGCATCCCTACAGGGATGCCATTTTGGGCACATATCCATCCTGTGCTGTGCCTGCTGCACTGGCTTCCAGTTAACTTCTGGATCCAGTTCAAAGTGTTGTTTTTGGTGTTTAAAGCCCTTTACAGACTGGGACCTGCATACCTGCAGGACAAGTATCCCACTATGTACCCCACAGGGCCTTGCATTCTGTGGATAAGCAGTGCCTGGTGGTTCCTGGCCCTCAAGATATTCATCTGGCCTCGACCAGGGCCAGGGCCTTTTTGGTCTTGGCTTAAACCTGGTGTAACACACTCCTGATTAAGGTACAGGCCTTGTGGAACCTGTTAAAATTTTGCAGAGCTTGCAAAACAAGCCTTTGGTTGAGAGCCAGCAAACTGTCCCCTTGTCTCCTTCCTGTTTGCCATGTCCCATGTTCTGCTGGTGGCCTCCCTAGGCTGTGCTGCAGCTATGTACATGGTTTTTTAGATATTTATTATAGCCTGAATTGGTTATTGCACCAGTTTGTTTGTATTATTTTTATGGTTTTTAGATATGTATATGGTTTTAATTGTATAATATATGTTGTTAACAGCCCTAGGCCAATTCACAGGGAGGGTAGGGTATAAATTTGATAAATAAATAAATAAATAAAAATCTTCTCATCGGAAGCAGTGTACATTCTGAAATTCCTAAGCAGAAAATATACACAAAACTTACTGTTTGGTGTTGTTACCATGATTTTCTGGAACAGTAACACAAATCCAGGATTCTTAGGCAATATGAAAAACACTCCTTTCCCCAAAAAATCTGTGTTTTTTTTTACTTTGGGTGATTGCTGTCAGCAGCAGCAGGCATCCTGTTTTCCTTTGATTCCCCTGATTTCCCAGGCCAAGACATTTCTCCCTTCTAACTGGATTCTTGCAAGGGATCAGAAGGTAAGTGCTCCTAGGCAATCATCTTTGGGGACAAGCCCCAGAGAAGGAATTTCCATGGAGGAGTCTATGTCAAGCTGCTCCACATGCAGCTTCAAATTTATGAGAATAACTTACCACTAGGGATTCTTTAGGAATGGGGAAAAGGCAAGGGAGGGGGGAGGACAAGAGCCCTCTCCTTTACCCATTTTGCCCATTGTCAGCAAGATCAGCTTCTATGGCTTTTAAAGGGGTGTTCTTGGAGCTGACATGTGACTCTGATCAAAGTGGTGAACTGGAAGACAAATCATAAACAAATATATCAAGTAGCTTAGGCATCAGACTCCCGTGTCCCAGCCTCCTGCTGCCACCACCTACTCCTCTAGGAAATCCTTAAATAGTAGTAGTGTGTGAGAATATGGGCTATCAAGGTGGAATGAACATATGGCAACCCCAGCAAGGGGCTGTCAAGGCAAGCAAGAAGCAGAGGTGGTTTGCCAGTGCCTTCCTCTGCAGAGTCTTCTTTGGTGGTCACTCATCCACGTACTGATGCTGCTTAGCTTCTAAGATCTGACGAGATCAGGCTATATCATGCTACCTCTCCTCCCATAAATAATAGTAATACTAATTACTAATTAAGCCCCCCCCACAATGGACACCCAGTGTGAATATATGCAACTCATCATAACTGGGTGATTGATTAATCACATGCAATCATCCACACATATATGATTTTTTTTGAAAATGTTGAACTATTTTCAAAGGTTGCAGGGATGGGAGACAGGAGGCTTTTGGCAAAGGAAGCCTTCCTCACTGTGAATAGAAACAATGGAACACAACAAGAAAGGATGGTGAACACATTTTTTTCAGCAGAAAGTTTTTTTAAAATGTTACAGGAATTTTTTTTAAAGTACTCTGCTTTAATTTTATTTTCCCTAACAGCCATCAGCTTCCATTAATTAAGACACCAAACTATGATCAATGAAGAAATATAAGCTTTATTTCATAAATAAAGCTCAGATGCTATGCCTTGTTAGGACATAAGCATAAAGATCAGCCATAGCAGAGAATCTTATATACTTTCAAAGCTAATTGTTTACAGAATAAAAGATAAAATTGTTATACGAAGCTAATACAAATAATTGTTCAGAATCAAATTCTTCAGGAAACATGGCACCAAACAGGCCTGATTGACAAGACAGTAAAATCTCTCTGTAATATAAACATACTAAATGTCTGGTGCCACACAGGAGTTTTGGGTATCTTCCTGAAAGACTGCTTATCCAAGGTTAATTCTTGAATACAAAGTGAAAACAAGAGAGATATTGGTGACATTCTCCCCTTACTATAGGGCTTTCTGACCTGCACTTTTTAGTGTTTTAAACTGTGTCCAAAGGAATATGCTTACAAAGAAAAGCTTTTGCCTTCTGTGTGAGAGGGCACCTCCAATAATGCTCATACATAGGTCTTTAGACTAGGGGTAAAAAAAAATTACATTACAAAAACTATTCTCAGTCATTCACTGTAAGATTACGTTTTTAAAAATGGAGGCAAACAATATTTTTTCAAAATGGTGGTTACAGATGCTCTCCTTCTGGGCCACTGCTATTCCCACTCTTATGAATCTGTGGAGAAGTGTGCCTGTGCCAAGAAGAACCTACCTCAAAGGGACCTACAAAATCCTTTGTCTGTTCTGCTTGAAACTTAGGGCGTCTTTAGACTAGATGAAGGATTATGTTGTGTTCAACTCTTATGCTATTATCTTTAAAAACAACTACCCTAAAACTTCAAATTGGCTCTCTATTGAAAATAATGGTCCCCAAATACTTGAACCTCCAAAAAACCCCCCACAGATTTGAATCCTGAAAAAAAATAATGTTCTACCTGAAAATCAGCAATGACAGTAAACCCCCTCCCCTAAATCCCAGATCTGAAGTTATAATTTTTTTTTCCTCAGAACACACCACTATTCGGCAGGGCTTGGACAAAAGTTCCTTTTATAGATTGGTAGCCTTCCCCCTCCCCTACTCCATGTTTGTAAGCAAGCTGTTGAAAAGTGCAATGAGGACTTGTTTCTAGACAGTAGTTTGGACAGTCAAGTTTTCAGGACAAGAAGGCACCTCTTATAACCTGCTCAGACTCTCAGGATATAGAAGCCTACAAATCCAAAAGAACAAATGAAGAAATGTTACAATAAGATCTTTTGGTCACTCAGAAGAGAATTTAAGACTTCGGTAACCTTTAACTTAAAGCATTGTTCTTTGTCAGGTTGAGAGCTGATAATGTCCTGGATGAAAAAAGCAGAAATTGTTATTCATAAGCAGTAATTTACCCCCCTAACTACCAAGACCATGAAAGTAATTTGTGGCCTTTTACATCTTTAATGCAAGACAGAGTATAGTCATTTCAAAAAGAGATAGATGAGTTCAGCGTGGGTCACTTCCTTCAGGGCAATTTGTTAATTAGGAATCCACACAGCTGTGTTCAGGTACTGAAAATACTGTGATGAATGGAGAGTTGCTGCATAAAGAGACCTCACTTCTGAATGTTCTTGTTCCAGCTGTCATTAAAGAACATAGGCATTGCAGAACACAGTAAACAGCTGCAATTTCTCCTCCATCAAACAAAGCCTTCATTGAAAAGTTAGAACACTGAACCCAAATAGGACCCTTCGTCACTTTCCTATCACACACCCATTGGGTTGTTGTCAGATAGTGACATCTGAATATTTGAATTTGGATCTGCCTTTGACAATTGTTTTGTCTTTTGTTATTATGTACAAAGGTACATTTACAGGGCTGGCAGGTATATGTGCCATTTTTTAGCACTGCGTGCAATTTGCTCACCATAATCACATCCACCTACCTCCTGCCAAGTGTGATTAAGCTTTCAGCAACAGCTGAAAATGTACTTGGTTTCCCAGCCATTGTATTGAGCTCACTGTTGAGTATATTGCATTTACTTACTTACTTACTTACTTACTTACTTACTTACTTACTTACTTACTTACTTACTTACTTACTTACTTACTTACTTACTTACTTACTTATTCCATTTTTTTCTCCCTGAGGGAAACCAAAAGAGCTTACTATATTGTTCCCTCATCCTTAAACAACAGAAATGGCACCAGAGGCAATTTTAAAATTCAAAAATAACTAGTTTATTTCCTTCAGGTGAAATCAGGAGCTTAAATTTCTGAGGTAATGCAACGTGTGTCCCCGGTTTCCAGTCCTCTGGCCAGGTACAGGTCCTCCAGATCGCTCGACATAGAGCTGTTAGTGCCGCTCTTGGGACAGGCTTGAGGAGCTCAGCTGGAATAGTATCAATGCCTGGCGCCTTGTTGTTTGGGAGTTGCTGAATTGCCCATTCTATTTCACTCTCCAACAAGTCTGGTTCCAATTCGCTATTATCTAAATAGTCATCTGGTTGATCATTAATAGGGCTGGAATACAGTTCTTCTGTGTACTCTCGCCATCGCTCTAGCAAGCTCTGGCTTGCATTGAAGCAGATTGGAGTACCAGCCCATATAATCAGACTGATCAGATCACTGTACACTGACCAAGAAGTGACAGTACGAACTAGATATGGAGACACAGATTGGTTTAAGATCAGAAAAGGCACCAGACAAGGCTGTGTTCTCTCCCCATTCCTCTTCAACTTATACGCAGAAGTAATCATGAGGAAGCTCAACCTGGATGAGATGAACATTGGGGTAAAGGTCGGTGGCAGAACAATCAGCAACCTGCGATATGCAGATGACATTACACTGCTAGCAGAGAAGGCTAAAGATCTGAAGACTGATCATGAAACTAAAGACAACAAGTGAAGTAATGGGGCTTCAGCTGAACATCAAAAAAACAAAGATCATGACCAACACTAACAAACGAGTCCATATCAAGATAAACAATGATGAGATCGACGTGGTTGACAACTTTGTCTTCCTAGGTTCACAAATCAATAACAGGGGTGACTGGACACCTGAAGTAAAGCGGCGAATCACACTTGGACGCTCAGCAATGGTCAGCATGGATTCAATCTGGAAATGCAAAGATGTCACAATAAGCACCAAGCGCTGACTGGTCACAGCCATTGTGTTTCCTATAACAACCTACAGATGTGAAACATGGACCTTAACAAAAATGGACAGGAGAAAAATTGACTCATTCGAACTGTGGTGTTGGAGACGACTCCTGAGGATCCCTTGGACAGCAAAAGTAACAAACCAAGCTGTCTTGGAACGCATAAAACCTGACATGTCTCTGGAGGGGAAGATTATAAAGCAGAAGCTCAGCTATTTCGGGCACGTAATGCGGGCCAACTCACTAGAAACATCAATGATGCTAGGAATGGTGAGTGGAATGAGGAAGAGAGGAAGACCAAAAACCCGCTGGCTATATACCATCATGAAAGACACTGGACTGAACATGAAGGAATTGAAAGAAGCAGTCAGAGACAGAAAGGCCTGGAGGGATACGATCTACAGAGTAGCCAAGGATCGGACACGATTAAATGGCTAGGATTGGATTGGCAACGTGTGTGTGTGTGTGTGTGTGTGTGTTTGAGGTAAAATTAGAACATGTACAGACTTTATTTCTTATGCTTTTCACAGATAATTAAAAGCTTCTGTTTTGAGGTTTTGCTTTCCTCCCCCCCTCCCCAACACTCTAGTATACTTTTTTTTTTAATGTTCTCTTTCTCTTTTGGAGTTAGTAATGCTGGTACTGACTTTCTAGTACCCCAGTCCCCTTCTTTTCACACACCAGTGCTTTCCTTCAGTTGTTAACTAAATCTGAAGGCCTCCACAGGTAGTTTCCAACTACATCCGACCAGGGATCTCTTCCCTTTCCAGAGCTACCTCTCTGTTTGATTGGGTAGGGAGAATCTCCTCTGTTTAGAAGATCTGTCCCTTTTCTTTGGCCCTAATGGGAGTCTGCATCTACTTCCCAAACTTCCTTGCCAACTTTTCTCCAGTTCTCCTGTCGGTGTTAAACTGCCCTCCATTATGATTCCCTCAACTCTCCACATTTGATTCCTCTTTGCTAGGACTGAAAAAACAGATCCTTCCCTTTCCAGCTCATGTTACTCAATCAGATGCCTTGGAGTAGCCTGTCACTCAAAGCTCTCTGTGTCTGTGTGCATTTACCCTTAATAGCCCTGCATCTGTGTGTACAGCACTTCCAGGCTTTTTAAAATGTGCAGTCCATCACACATTATTCCCTTCACCTCCATTTTATCCTCACCAACAAACCTGTGAGGTAGGTTAGGCTGAGAGTGTGTGATTGGCACAAGGTTACCCAGCAAGCTTCTAGGGCAGAATAGTCCAAATCAGGTTCTCGTAGATCATAGTCTGACACTCTAAACATTTCACCATATTAGCTCTCAACTGTTGTGCTTCTCTCTCACCTCTGCATTTTCTGCTTTTTAACTTCCATGGCGTTTTAATCCTTGGTTTTAATCCTGCCTTGGTTATTATTCGATTGGCTATTTTTAAAAAAATCATTTATGCCTTTATAGCTTTTGCTACTTAAACTAATATTCTTGCTGCTTTTAAATCATACTTGCATGAGGTGTTTTTGTGGCTACTTTGTTTTATTGGTTTAATGACTACAACTCATATAAACTGTTCTAATATACAATTAGAGAACCACAAATGGACTCAAGTATATGAGGCTTATGATAAAGATAAATACAATATCTAAGAATAATTTTTAACAAGTTAACAAAAGGCTCAGTGAAACCTTGGTAACTTTACAACTAGATTTTTACTTTTCATGCTTAATAGTTGTCAACTGTAGAATGTCAAGATATTCTGTTTAATGCAGTTCTATTTTTAACAAAGGACAGCACAGTCAAGTTAAAGGGCAGGGAGAGCTCCATGTTTTTGGACCATATTTGACAGTTTGAAGGCCATTCCCTTGTGGGTTCTTCTGAATTCTCAATGGTCAGCTGAGATTCTTGGTATCCATACAGCAAGTTTGACTAGTCAGGGCATTCACACATTTATACCTTTCATTATTTTTGGAATTTCTTTCATTGAAGACCCAAGAAAACTTAAATCTATATATCTTATGAAAGCAATTCAAGATTTGTTTTTATTTGGGCAGACATTTAGTGGACCAGAAGAGCTAGTGGTAAGGATTCATCTGATTTTATTATCTTTACTTGCATACAAACAATGCAGTCATGAAGTACCATAACAGAAGGTACAACCTGAACAAACAGAGAGATCACAATATAGGACAAACTAATGGTCACAAATTTGTCACTAAGAAAGGCAACACAGAAAAGCCTGTAGGAGAACATTTTTTAAGTTTTCCTGGATTTACAGGAGTCTTGTTTGGTGTAGTGGTTAAGAGCAGCAGGACTCTAATCTGGAGAGTCGGGTTTGATTCCCCACTCCTTCACTTGAAGCCACTGGGTGACTTTGGGTCAGTCACAGCTTCTAGGAACTCTCTCAACCCCACCCACCTCATAGGGTGTATGTTTGTGGGGCTAACAATAACACACTTTGTAAACCACTCTGGGTGTTAAACCACTCTGGGTGTAGTGGTATGGTAAACCACTCTGGGTGTACCATACCTGAAGGATGATATATAAATCAAATGTTGTTGTTGTTGTACCTTATTCATAAGGGTGACTTAGTACTGAAATTTACTAAATTGTGGCATCACAGATGCCTTCATTTGGTAAAGGCGTGGTTGAAGTCTGAACCAGGGCAGAATACAAAACAGTTGCTGTGCACTCAATTTCTGAGCAATGTACAAAGTTCAGAGTAGTAGCAATCTCCTTCTCATTTCAACCTCATATCCTATAAGTGAATACAAGCACATTTTGATGCAATTCAGAACAGTGCTAGTCATGACCCCAAAGAAAACTCACAGTTATACTGCCTAGGATTTTATATACATTGCTTAAAAACTCTCTTAAAAACACAGACATTCAGAACACATTGTTAACTAAATCACATCATTAAGTGCACATTCCTTGCCAATGTTCTCTCCAGGCTGCACACAGGGCAAAAGAAATTTTTTAAAAGGCCTCTGATCTGCATCCCCCCCGCCAATGTTGTTCATGCAGGTGGGCTTTCTTATTGTTTCAGAGAGACAGCACTTAGAATCAAACTAGATGTGCAGATTTTTAAAGAATTGGGTCTGGATTCCACAGACCCAACTCAGGTTCCCCACAACCACACAGCAGCTGTAAGGAATGGCTATTAAAAAATAAAGGAGAGCTCAAATGGCCTCAGAACCCGACTGCAGGGAGAGGAAGGGCTGTTGCCACCTTCCTGAAGCCACTTTCCAAAATAGCTAGCGGGGGGAGGGGTGTCTGTTTTTTCTCCTCCGCATGGAATATCCTGTGGACATGGAGCAGTAAAAACAAGGAAATACACCCCCATGCTATTTTGACAAAGGAAAACAGCTTGGGGGGAAAGCAGGAGCACTTACTTCTCCTACGGTAGTATTCTGAGGTTGTTTGGGCTCTCCTTTATTTTTTAACAGTCATTTCCCACAGCTGCTGTGTGGCTGCGGTTCAGATGGAGAACCTGACCCAACTCTATAAAAACCTGCACATCTAGTTCGACTCTTAGGCTGCCATTTTAGGAATTGTCCTTTTCTGCAATACATACCACCTCTCCATTTAAATCTGGAATAGAAATTGAAAGAGGAACTTAGGAGTGGCTGAAGCAGCCCCCCCACACACACACACACATTACCATGAAAAAATTAACTGTTCTTCCACACCCAGCAAAAAATAAAAAATAAAAACAGCAAGCAAGCAAACAAAGCTATTTCAACAATGAAATATAGGGCCTACCCTTTCCCAGTGTTCCATTTCCAAAATTCTATGTAATGATAACGTCACTGAAAAGTAAAATAAAACAGAGACTCACTTTTTCCCTATTAAAAGGAACAGAAATTGGTCTTTAACAGAGTAGCATTGATTGCTGAGAAAACGTGATGATGGGTGGTTGGAGCATGCTGGCTGGTGTGACTGTGATAGAGAAAGAGAAAATAACAAACTTATGCGTGCCTTAGTTTTAGATTAATAGAGATTTAGATTAATAAAGGTCCTTATTATGGGAACTCCATGCTTTTTATAGGAAAGTAGAGAGATAGATTCCTATCTACCGATCTATTCCCGAGGAGAAATCCTGAGATTAGCCATCTATACATCAAAGGATATTTCAGGGCAGTAAACGAGTAAACAGTAAAAAGATGCCCTGACCTGTAAACAGTAAACAGATGCCCTGATCTTTCTAACTCTCTGGTTTCTTCCCCTCTGAAACCTGAGAAAAAGAACAGCATTAGAAGTGGAGTCGTCTTCTTCTTGTTGCTATGTACCATCAAGTTGCCTCTGACCTATGGCGACCCTATGAATGAAAGACCTCCAAAGTGTCCTATCATTAACAGAGTTGCTCAGATCCTGCAAACTGGAGGACATGGCTTCTTTTATTGAGTCAAGTCATCTTGTTTTAGGTCATCCTCTTTTCCTACTGCCTTCTACTTTTTCTGGTATTATTGACTTTTCCAGAGATCTTGTCTTCTCATGATGTGACCAAAGTACGATAGCCTCAGTTTTGTCATTTTTGCTTCGAGGGAGAATTCAGGCTTGATTTGACTTAGGCCGTTTCCAGATGGCTTACCTGCCTCTGGAACGTTGCACCATGTTGCGGGGAAAACGCGAAATATCACGTTTTCTCGTGCGAGTTTTGCGCAATGTCGCGCGACGTCGCGCAAAACTCGCACGAGAAAACGCGATATTTAGCGTTTTCCCCACAACATGGCGCGACGTTCCGGAGGCAGGTAAGCCATCTGGAAACTGCCATAGTATCCACTTATTTGTCTTTCTGGCTGTCCATGGTATCTGCAAAACTCTCCTCCAGCACCACATTTCAAATGAATCAATTTTCTTCCTGTCAGCTTTCTCCACTGTCCAACTCTCACATCCATACATAGTAATGGGGAATACCACTATTTGGATTATCTTGATCTTGGTTCCCAGGGAAACATCTTTTAAGGATCTTCTCTAGCTCCCTCACATTGCAGTCTCCCTTTTGGTTGACGATTGAGCCAAAGAATAGAAAATCTTGTACAATTTCAATTTTTTCAGTCTCAACTTTAAAATTGTGTAATGCTTCAGTAGTCATTTTTTCAGTCTCAACTTTAAAATTGTGTAATGCTTCAGTAGTCATTACTTTTGTCTTCTTGATGTTCAGTTGTACTCTTGCTTTTGCGCTTTCTCCTTTAACCTTCATCAATAGTTGTTTCAGGTTAATGTTCCTTCCATCAGTTTTCACTCCACCTTCTTCTAGTTCTAATCCAACTTTCTTTATGAAATATTCTGCATAGAGGTAGGGAGATAATATGCATCCTTGTCTGACACCTTTGCCCACTGGAAACCATTCTGTTTCCCCATATTCTGTCCTGACAGTAGCCTCTTGTCCAGAGAACTGGTTGCACATCAAAACAATCAGACGTTGTGGCACCCCCATTTCTTTTAACAGTCTGCATAGCTTTTCATGATCCTCACAAACAAAAGCTTTGCTGTAATCTATAAAATACAGGCTGATTTTCGTCTATAATTCCCTATTATGTTCCATTAGCCATCATAAATTTGCAGTGAGATCTCTGGTGCCTCTTCTTTTTCTGAATCCAGCTTGAACATCTGGCATTTCTCATTCCATATATGGTAACAGTCTTTGCTTTAGAATTTTGAGCATCATTTTGCTTGCATGGGAAATTAATGTGATAGTCTGATAGTTGCTGCACTCTTTGGCATACCCTTTTTGGGAATTGTAATTGTAATGTAATTGTAATTGTAATGTAATTGTAATGTAATTGTAAAGTCCAATCCATGGGCCATTTTTTTGTTTTCCAAATAAATTGGAGCCAAGCAATTATGCTGCAAATCCAGGGGAGACTTGAGCCCCTCAGCCCCCACCCTGTAGTTTACACCTATGTTCAGCTCTATTTAATAATCCTAATATGCAGGCATTAAAAATGGTGACATTTTGGCTAGATTTATTTCTGTGCATTTCTAATCTCCAAAACGTTATTGATAAATAAAAGTGCACTTTAAAACCTGCAATAAGTATCCTCGATCAAGTATACCAACTGAGATTACATATTCATTCCGAAGGGAAGACTAAAAGTATAGACAAAGTCCTTAAACAGACCAGAGAGGCTTCCTGTGATGTCATTGCATTTGTTACTATCAACATCACATAAATTACTTAAAATGATTCTTGAAATTCCACCCCTGCTTGAGTTGTCTGTCCTGAGGAGAGAAGAAACTTGTAATGGACACCAGGGATTAGCTGTTCATAGCAGCTGTACCTACACAACCAACATTATGAAGCTGTCATAACAGCTCCTGCAATGCAGCCTTCCTACAAAAGCTGAAAAATCATATATCAAGGGTTTCCATTAGAGTTCTGTATTTGGATAATGATCAATCAAAATCTAAGTAGAGCATGCCCTTTATGTTTACTTTGGAAAAGTATCTAATCTCCATGAAAACTACAATCAGATGCATAACTACATGAAAGTAAGCCCCAGTGAATAAGTAGTCATGCATAGGATTGTACCACAAATTTCCTCCAACCTGTGAACCAATGAGTCCAGATATGGTCTTGTACCTGAAGGTGCAATAATGTCTGCACTGCACTCTGCTTTCAATTTCCATTGACCTGAGAGAAACTGTTTCCCTGGGACAAGGAGGGGTAGGGAAGGAACAGTGAAAGGACAAAGTGATTTAACAGCTAAGTGCCTGACAGCCATCAAGAAAAAATTACCTCATGTTTTTGTCAAATAGATCACATTGACACTAAAGCCTGATTGTCTTTTCTGCTGATTGCATTACTGGGCCACTAACTTGGGGAGGTCTCTCACTCTATAATCAGAGATACATGCATGGTCTATCCTGTTGACTAGGCCTAAGCCTGATGGTAGGACAGGGCAAATGTCATTCTTGCTGCTACTAAAAGGGGAAAGGGGGAGGGTAGAGAGGCAGATGGATTTTGATCTAAGGCTAATTTCCAACTACAATTTACCTGCAAACAATAAAAGAACTTTTTTGTGTTTGCCATACAGCAGAAAGGACTCCTTGTCATTTCTGTTTTAAAATAGGCCTACATTCCCAGGTTGGCAACTGCATGGAAAATTAATCTTTGTGACTGGATCTGTGAATAAACATTTAAGGATCTATACCTATTTTGAAACCACTGAGCTTATGAACCTATTCTAACACAAATAGACTTATCAATACTCTGCAACCATTACTCATATCTATTGATAAATAAACTCTATTTCTAGTTAAGCAAAACAACTATTTCATCTAGCATAAAGGAATGCTTTTTTTAAAAACCTCATAGCCACCTCTGTGTGTTGACCTTCTATCATACTACTATATATACAGTAAGTCAACCTGAGGACTAATGCAAAAACTTTTGGTGGTAGCAACTATCTAAGAAAACACTAAGGAAATCTGGGAGGCAGCAGGATACAGGTCTCATAAAAGGGGGCAAAATGCTACACTCCAGCGTTCTTTCCTCCGAAAAGAACTAACCCAGGTAAGGGCTAGCCCTTGGAACTTCTCACCACTTGAAAAAGTGGGTCACACATAACAATATCATATATTTCTAGAATGTCCTGGGCTGAATCCACATGTACCTACATAGCACTAAACTGTTGGAATGCCAGTGTCTTCCTGGTGCGATTTCTGATGTCATTGCACTACAAGAGCGGCATCGTGGCTCGATGACGTCAGAAATCGCTCTAAGAAGACACTGGCGTTCCGACAGTTTAACGCTATGCCAGTACGCCAGAAAATTGCTGGCAGGAGACCAAAGACTTTGTCTGTCTGTCTGTCTGTCTGTCTGTCTGTCTGTCTGTCTGTCTGTCTGTCTGTTGATTTATTATTCTTTCCTCCACTTTATCCTTACAACAACCCTGTGAGATAGATTAGGCTGAGTTACCAAGCAAATTTCATTTGCAGAGTGAAGATTCAAACCAGGATTTCACAGATCCTAGTCCAACAGTCTAAGAACTATGCCACACGGGCTAATATAAAACAGCTAGATTTATGGCTTTGAACATTATACAGGTTTGCCAGGAAGAAATTGAAATGCAGTTTCTTTTGGTTGTTTGGTGCTGCAGAACAGTCAGTAGGTGGGTCATGCGTGTTTGTGGGATTCTCTGTGGCAGCTGAGTGGCCAGAAACAGGATGCTGGACTAGATCGATCATTGGTCTGATCCAGCATGCACTTAAGATCTGATAAAAAACAATAGCCCGCCTGCATCCCATCTTTGCTTGGGTATCACAACTAAGCAGACACAGTCGTGTCAGGGCCATTTTAGGCACTTTGGGCACAGTGTCTAGGGCCTACAAGCTTTTCAAGGGCCTACAGAAGTGTTTTGAGATCAGAAAAATATTACTGACTCCAAAATATGAGAAGAAACTTGAAAAATCAAAATTGCTAAATGTTTAACATTTATGTCTACTAGTAAAAAGATACATTTTAAAATTGTAATGTTATGATAGCGGATAATAATTGTAAAAAGTGTAACATTTTATTATAACACTTTTTATTATAAAGTTTAAATTAATATATTGAAATTTATTAAGTGCTAAACTTACTATTTATAAAAATTTCATTACATTTGTAAACAATTTGTAGGTTAGATCTCACTTTGCAAGAATTCCCAAACATGCACAATGATTGCCAAGAAATCATAGCCAATTGTAAATTAAACTAGGTATGCATAAACAAATAATTTTAAAAGCAAAATTATAAAACACTTTTCTATTTATTTATTTTTTAAATTTATTATTTATGTCATGTGGGACAAGAGTGCATTTTAATATGTTTGGTATGACGTGGGGTAGGGTCTCCAAAAGTAAGAGTGCCTAGGGCCTACAAAATTTGTAAAATGGCCCTATAGGATCTTTGTTTTCTTTCTTTCCATTTGCCTGACTCTACTGTCCCGGTCAGACTGTTTCCTGTTTATCTAGTCAGTGGTAAAAGGCACCTGAATGGTGTGCCAGCTGTGCTGGGCAGGGATGTGCATTCCAAAATTCCCAAGTAAAAAATATACACATAAATCACTGTTTTGGGTTGTTACTGAGATTGTTCAAATGTGTACACAAATCTGGGTTTCTTAGGTATTACAAAACACACACACGGCCCAAGAAATCCATGGCTTTTCATGTCTGGGGTGCCTACTAGAGATGGGCACGGACCGGCATTTGCCTACAGACCACCGGTTCGGGGTTCGAGGGTTTCCACGGACCACGGTCCATGAACTTTTAATGGACCAGGCCCGGTTCGAGAACCGGTTCATGAACCGGTTCCGGTCAGAAAAGGACTTGTTTTCCCCACACATTTTCACTTCAGTCGACTTTCCCCACCAAATGTTCTCATGTAACGCTCCTCGATTATCACTTTTCCAAAGAGACAAACAACAACTTCCCCTCCTCTATTCTCACTGACCCTTACCCGCCCTTGGGGGAAGGAGAGAGACTTGTGCTCCTGTCCAGCAGAGGTGGCTGTCCACAAAACCCACCTACCCACAAAGCCCACCTGTTGATGGGGCTGCATCAACAACAGACGCCCTCCCCAGGGGCGGGGAGACCAACTCTCCATGATGGGCAATCAATGGATGGACTTGAGTGAAAGCCAACTCCGCAACAGGAGATCATGCAGCAATTCAAAGGCCGCTTGCTGGAATGGAAGGCACGGGAGGGAGGGAAAGGATGTCTCTCACACCTTGAGGGAAGGAAGCTCATGCTACCCTGTTCAGAGGGAGCCTCTTTGGGCAGGGGACGAGTCCCACCTCAGTGACGTGGTGTGTCAGCTTGCTTGCTATCAAGCAAGCTTACCTGGGTCACTGTCCTCCTTGTCACCGGACTTTTGGGGATTGACCCTCAGAGGGGCCCTTGCGCTCGCAGGAGCAGGATGGTCGGTCGCCAACGAAACCCACTTCACCAAACATGATGCAGTCAATCAAGGAAGCTCACCATGTGCCTTAGACTGTTTTGTAAGTATACAGATTCTAATTGAAGTAGTAGAGTTTATAAAGAATAAGAGGAGGCACTTAGAAGGTGCCAGGGACAGGGCTTGTCATCACGAGGAGGATACCAGGGACAGGACGTGTTGTCAGGAGAAGGATACCAGGGACAGGGCTTGTCATTAGGAGGAGGATACCAGGGACAGAACTTGTCGTCAAGAGGAGAATACCAGGGACAGGGCTTGTCATCAGGAGGAGGATACCAGGGACAGGGCTTGTTGTCAGGAGGAGGATACCAGGGACAGGGCTTGTCATCAGGTGGATACCTGGGACATGACGTGTCATCAGGAGGAGGATACCAAGGACAGGACGTGTCATCAGGAGGAGGATCCCAGGGACAGGGCTTGCCATCATGAGGAGGATACCAGGGACAGGACGTGTCGTCAGGAGGAGGATAACAGGGACACGACATGGCTGGAAATGCCCCCCCAAGTCACCCGCTATTTAGGGTGTGAAAACAGCTTTGAAAGGAGTGAAGCAGACAGAGAGCCTCCCGAAACGTGCTGCCAGTGGTCCTAGGGTGGATGTTTCACAGAGGCCAGCAGCAGCCCCCCTGCACCTCAAAAGCCAGGCTGAAAATGTTCACCCAAGTCACCCACTATTGAGGGAGTGAAAAAGGCTTTGAAAGGAGTGAAGCTGACAGTGCCCCCCAAAATGTGCTGCCAGTAGTCCTAGGGTGGGTGTTTCACAGAGGCCAGCAGCAGCCCCCCTGCACCTCAAAAGCCAGGCTGGAAATGTCCCCCCAAGTCACCCACTAAAAAGGCTTTGAAAGGAGTGAAGCAGAGAGAGCCCCCCAAAGCGAGCTGCTGGTCACCAGAGAGTAGGTGTTTCACAGAGGCCAGGAGCAGTCTCCCCCTTGCACCTCAAAAGCCAGGCTGGAAATGTCCCCCCAAGTCACCCACTATTGAGGGAGTGAAAGGCTTTGAAAGGAGTGAAGCAGAGAGAGCCCCCCAAAACGTGCTGCTGGTCATCACCAGAGAGTAGGTGTTTCACAGAGCCTAATAGCAGTCTTCCTCCCCTTGCATCTCATCAGCAGCCAAAAAAAGGGGGGGGAATGAAGGCAAGAACACAAGCAGGCAACGCCCAAAGCTGCCTTGCACCCACTGTGGGTCTATGAGCGGGGTGGCGTCACAGCACAATAGAACCCACCGGCAACCCAGATAAAAGGAAGAGATTTGGGGGGGGAGGGGGGATTAAGCCCGAGAAGAACCCAAGGACTCAAAATGCAGAAAGAAATCAGAGTAACCCGATAGTGCAGTAATAGGATTTTTTAAAAAGTGCTCTAGAATAGAAACGAGGAGAAAAAGATTAAACAGGAATGGAGAAAAGAGAAAGCTCTCTTGCGCCAGAAGCCCCAAAGCACGGCTAAGGCACAAGCGCAGCCAAAAAAGAACGTGGGGAAATGAAGGCAAGAACTCAAGCAGACAACACCCAAAGCTGCCTTGCACCCACTGTGGGTCTGTGAGTGGGGTGGCGTCACAGCACAATAGAACCCACCGGCAACCCAGATAAAAGGAAGAGATTTGGGGGGGGAGGGGGGATTAAGCCCGAGAAGAACCCAAGGACTCAAAATGCAGAAAGAAATCAGAGTAACCCGATAGTGCAGTAATAGGATTTTTTAAAAAGTGCTCTAGAATAGAAACGAGGAGAAAAAGATTAAACAGGAATGGAGAAAAGAGAAAGCTCTCTTGCGCCAGAAGCCCCAAAGCACGGCTAAGGCACAAGCGCAGCCAAAAAAGAACGTGGGGAAATGAAGGCAAGAACTCAAGCAGACAACACCCAAAGCTGCCTTGCACCCACTGTGGGTCTGTGAGTGGGGTGGCGTCACAGCACAATAGAACCCACCGGCAACCCAGATAAAAGGAAGAGATTGGGGGGAGGGGGGATTAAGCCCGAGAAGAACCCAAGGACTCACAACGCAGAAAGAAATCAGTGCGGTAAAAGGATTTTTTAAAAAGTGCTCTAGAATAGAAAGGAGGAGAAATGGAGAAAAGAGAAAGCTCTCTTGCAGCTGAAGCCCCAAAGCCCCAAGGCACAAGCTGCGCTTTCACACACGCACACACAAAAATTCCCCACAGCAAGCAGTTGCTAAGCTAGAAATAACTCGCGTCCCCGCGCCAGGAGAATGGAGCCGACGCTTTACGTGCGTTGTCTTTTATACAGAAAGGGTGATCTCTGTTTGGCTGACAGAGCTGCCAATCAAGGTTTCCTGGGCTACGATTGGTGTGTTCCAAACGGGGAAGGTGGTTCCACCGTTGCCTAGGAAATTGTTTGAGCGGGAATCCTGGCATGACAGGCCAACGGACACACGAACATAAAGCCCCAATGTTCGGCACTTTCGTGAGAAAAACACAAGCCCACGGCCCGCGTGTTCGCAAAGCACGAACTGGGTAAGTTCGTGACGAAATTAGGTCCGTAATGCGGACCGTGCCCACCTCTAGTGCCTACCATCAGTAGCAGCACGCATTCTATTTTTCTTAGATTTTCTGAATTTTCCCAGGCAGTGGCCCTGGGAAAGGAGACTGTCCTGGCCAGTGCAAGCCAGGTGCAGGGCCTGGCAATAGTTTCTATGGGCCTCTGAACAAGTTTCCCCTATTGTTTAATTTCCTTGAAATGTGGTGGTTTTTATCTTTCTAATTTTAGTATATGTTTTGCCAAAGCAAGCACAACTTGGTGGTTATTTATTGGATAGGCAACAATTTTTGGTGTAATTTGGTTAAAAAACAACCACTCCGGGGACTTCCGGTGAGGGGAAATGGTGAGCTGACATCTCTGACAAGAGCAGAGTATCATTACAGCTCAAAAGCAGTGGGGGAGCAGCTACAGCCAGCTAATCTGCCTGGGTCAAAGGACAGATCATGAGATTACACATCTGTATTCCTCAAGACTGCTCCTTGGAGGTTTTTATTGCCAGGGCAGAGGTTTATACAGTTTAACTCCTGAGCTGAGCAGCCTTGAATCCCAGGGACCCATCTGTGCTCAGAGCTATGAATAAAGCTGTTAAAAGGATACTAAGCTCAACCACTCCTAATGTTTTAAGATTTTTGGAAACAATTATCTTTTGGATGAAGAGAGATGGATGAAGATAGATTTTCTCCAAGATAAAGACTCAACTTCTTTGGTGAGAGAAGACTTTTTTCTGGGATTCTAAAAAGCTATCTGAATTATTTTAATCATTTATGGACTTATGAACTTTGGGCAAAAAGCTTAAGTTTTGAGTCAGAAAAGGGGACAATAAACTTGTAAAAAAACTATTTCTAATTTTATTTGTTACAAAAATGCATTGATGATAAAGTAAAAAGTGAAACTAGAGTTGGACTTCCGGCTTGGGATCCATGAAGGTCTAACGCAGTTCAGGGAGCTGAGCTGTCCGTGCCACTGTTTGTAGGGGCTGGAGGGGCGCAAATTGCCCATAGCCCCCTGTTCTCAGGCGGAGAACAAGCAAGTACGCTCAAGACCTCGAGAGTGTGTTGATCTCGGGTGTGAGGGGGGGGTCTACGCAACGATCCCCCACCCACCCTTGAGGTCCCACTTGAAGACAGGCAGCAAGATCTCTGCAGCGGCTCTGGAGTCATTTTCTGACATAAGACCCTCATGCCCAAGCTTCAGCAACACAAAGAAGTACTTTGAATCGACTGGATAATTGAAGCAGTGATCACAACCCAAGAGAAACGTCTAAGAAGGTAAAGATTGCTATCTCTCAGTACGGGGCAGATTACAATAAGAAATAAAGTGATAAAGAGAATTAGAAAGCTGCGAGAGACTTAATAAATAATTGAGAAAGTTCCGGCAAATAAATTGCTAAGAAGTGACTTTTTAAAGAGAAGTTAGAGCGGAAAAACTAATATTGTTTACATACCTGTGGCTTGGAGGAGATAGTGGACTGTGAGAAAGTTTCAGTATCGCGAGAGCTGCTGTGCAACGAAGAGGAACCGGAAGTGCGTCACAACCATAAAGAGACGGGCAAGAAGCAGCTTGTAACCAACGGAAGTGGAATATCGCCATTTTGAAGAAGGGCAGAGTTTTGACTTCAAGGAAAAAGGAAGTAGGACATCTTGGACAAGGGTGAGGGCGGCTGCCTCATATAAGATCATAGAGAAAAGACGCCCAGCATTTTGGATTTAGTAAACACTAACTTTTGGAAAAACACTCTTAGAAAATATGATGAACTCTATTTTAGAGGGAGGAAAGATGCCAGAGACATGGAAAGAGGGTAACATAACATTAATACAAAAAGATGGAGAAGAGCTGACACTGACAAGAAATTATAAGCCAATATCACTATTAAATAACGATTACAAGTTGTTTACAAGGATATTAGCTGGAAGACTTAAAATAATTCTTCAGAATTTTATTCATGAAGATCAAAGTGGATTTCTACCTAAAATGTAGTTGAGAGACAATATCAGAACAGTACAGGATATTTTGGAATATTTGGGGGGAAATGATGAAAAACAAGCCGCATTGATCTTTTTAGATGCAGAGAAGGCTTTTGACAATTTAAACAGGAAATTTTTGTTTAAAGTCTTGGAGGATATGAATTTTGGAGAAAATTTTATAAAATGGGTTAAATTGATTTATACATCTCAAGCAGCACAAATAATTGTTAATGGAGAGCTGACTAAACCATGTGGAATACAAAGAGGTACAAGATAAGGTTTCCCACTGTCACCTCTATTGTTTATTTTCATTCTTGAAGTATTGAATAGAGATATAAGACAAGATATAAGTCAAGAACAAGTCATGCCAGACTAACCTAATCTCTTTTTTTGAGAAAGTTATTACCTTGCCAGATCAGGGGAATGCTGTAGACATAGTTTATCTCAATTTCAGTAAGGCTTTTGATAAGGTTCCACATAGTATCCTTGTCAACAAGTTGGTAAAATGTGGTTTAGATCCTACTATTGTTAGGTGGATCAGTCCTGTTACTGTTAGGGGTCAGTCCTGGGACCTGTTCTGTTCAACATTTTTATAAATGATTTGGATGAAGGAATAGAGGGAATGCTTATTAAATTTGCCGATGGTACTAAATTGGGAGGGGTAGTAAATACAGTCAAAGACAGAGTATGGATACAGGATGATCTTGACAGGCAGGAAAACTGGGCTAAAGCAAATAAAATGAATTTCAACAGAGATAAATGCAAAGTTCTGCATTTAGGAAGGAAAAACGCATAATTATAGGATGAGGGAGACTTGTCTTGGCAATAGTATGTGCAAAAAGGATCTACGGGTCTTAGTAGACCACACACTGAACATGAGTCAGCAGTGTGATATGGTAGCTTAAAAGGCAAATGCAGTTTTGGGCTGTATCAACAGAAGCATAGTGTCCAGATCATGAGAAGTAATGGTATCGCTCTTCACTGGTCTGGTTAGACCTCACCTAGAGTATTGTGTTCAGTTTGGGGCGCTACAAATTAAGAAGGATATAGAAAAGCTGGAATGTGTCCAGAGGAGGGCAACAAAGATAGTGAGGGGTCTGGAGACCAAGTCCTATAAGAAAAGGTTGAAGGAGCTCGGAATGTTTAGCCTGGAGAGGAGACGACTGAGAGGTAATATGATAACCATCTTCAAATACTTGAAGGGCTATCATATAGAGGATGGCGCAGAGCTATTTTCTACTGCCCCAGATGGTTGGACAAGAACCAAAGGCTTGAAATTAAATCGAAAGAGTTTTTGACTGAACATTAGGAAGAACTTCCTGACAGTTAGAGCGGTCCCTCAGTGGAACAGGCTTCCTCAGGAGGTAGTGGGCTCTCCTTCTTTGGGGTTTTTAAGCAGAGGCTAGATGGCCATTTGACAGCAATGCTGATTCTGTGAACCTGGGCAGATCATGAGGTGGAGGGCAGAATGAGTTACATCAGTGCTTAGTTCTCGTGGCCTTTCTTACATGTCCAGGGTAATACCGATCGCCACCTTGGGGTCAGGTAGCAATTTTCCACAGGCCAGTTTGGCTAGGGATTCTGGAGGTGTTTTGCCATCTTCTAGGCACGGAGCAGGGGACACTGGGACAGTCAGAGAATGGGGTAGCTGTGAATTTCCTGCATTGTGCAGCAGGTTGGACTAGATTACCATAGAGGTCCCTTCCAACCCTATGATGAAAGAACTGGAGGGTTAAGGTTAAAAAGGAATCCTATAAGTTAAAAGCCTTTGCTAATGATTTGGTTCTGATTTTGGATATCCCCTAAGAGTTCTGAAATCTTAATAGTTAAATTGAAAGAATTTGGTGCAGTTGCGGGTTTTAAGGTTTTAAGGTTTAAGGTTGTGAGTTTTAAGGTTTAAGGATGTTAACAAAAATATGAATTTACAGTACCAAATGAAACTGGAAAACAAAACAAGATTTAAAATTGAGAAAAAGGTAAAGTACTTGGGTATTTGACAAATTTGAATTATATATTATTTCAAAATAATTATATTAAGACTTGGAGTGAAATTAAAAGAAATGTGGTAAGATGGGATAAAATTCAATTATCACTTTTGGGAAGAATAGCAGCAATTAAGATTAATGTTTTACCTGGAATGTTATTCTTATTTCAGACAATTCCGGTTTTGACAATGGAAGTACCATTCAAACCATGGCAGAAAGACATATCTAGATTTATATGGCAAAGAGAAAACCAAGAGTTAAATTTGTATTACAGGATGCAAAAGAAAAAGAATTGGGCCTATCACATTTGAAATTATATTTTGCTGCCAGCTGTTTTGTATGGATGAAAGAATGGATCTTGTTAAAAAACGGATTATGGGATTTAGAATGTCATGACTTAAGAATTGAATGTTAGGGTTATGGGTGGTATGATAAAGTTAAGGTTATCGCAGAATCTATTAACCACTATATTAGACGTGCCATTCTGAGAATATGAAATAAATATAAGAGTCTGCCTGAAAATACCCTTGTGGGTGCTCATTTTAGAAAGAAAATAGCAAGTACATTTAAATGGTTAATGTATCGAGATATGTTAGAATTGTCACAAGATGAAGTTAAAATAAAATCAAGAGAAGATTTATCAACACAGGGACACAACTGTCAATAATTTTCTTATATGTAAATTTTGGTAAGGTCTAAAGTAGAGAAGAAGCATTATGATTTTGAGTAATCTAAGACAATTTGAGATGGATCCATTTACAATGATGAACATGTTATGCTAAAATGTATAAACTCTTGTTGAAATTTGAGGAAGAGCAAGTGAAAGAATTATGATTAAATGGGAAAAAAGAATATGACATATTAATGGAACAATGGGGAAAGTGCCATGATTACACTTTGCACATTGGACACTGGCTAAAAGTCCTGAAATTTACATTAAGCTCTAGTCTTAAGGAGAATTTTTATAAAGTGATGTGATGTTAGTATATGACCCTTGAGAAACTGGCTAAAATGTACAAGGGTTCTTCACACTTATTCTGGAAATGCACTTAACATGAAAAATCATTTTATCATATGTAGTGGACCAGTAAGAATGTTTTTTTTAAAAAATGGACACAAAGACAACTATTAATACAAAAGATTTTAAAGACTAAAATACAATTGAAACCAGACACTTTTTTGTTGGGAATGATGGATAATCAGTTGGAAAGAAGTTATGGAACTTTGTTTTTATATATGATTACAGCATCAAGACTATAATATGCTCAAAACTGGAAGAGTCCAACACTGCCTGCAATACAGGAATGGTTGATAAAGGTAAAATTTACTTCATCAATTAAAGAGAAGACAATGTTTGTTTATTGTTGAATGGAAACCCTTTATAGACTTTATACATGAGATAGACAATAATGATTTGTGGATTTGTGGATTTATGGACTAAGGAATTTGGACATTAGAAAAAAGAGCCTTTATCTTCAACTTAGAGTAAGAGAAAATTTGAAAGTTATACTTATATTTGTCACGGAGAAAATCAGAAGCCTTCTTTTAGATTATATAGTTTTTTCTTTTTCTTTGTATTTTCTGTTTTGTCTGTATGTTCTGTTATTCTTGTTTGTTAGCTGATTTTTTCTTGTAATTGTCTTTTTATGCTTTTAAAAAAAATTCTCTTTAAAAAAAAGCCCTTCCACACACCTCCTGAAAAGTCCCCCCATAAGGAATAATGGAACCAGAATAATTGTTGAATCCCAGAAAAAACCATATGTGAATCCTGAAATGGTACCAGGGGACCTGAGTACCCAGGGCCGGCACGCCCATTGAGGCCAGGTAAGTGGTTGCCTCAGGGTGTGGGGCACCGGGGGGGCGCCATAGGAGGTGCTGGGGGCGGGAGCACGCACAACGGAGCTGCAGCCTCCCAGCCCTCCCACCCCATGCTGCCGCCGCTGCCGGCAGCACATGCCCCCGGCCGGGCGCAGCAGCTGCGGGCAAACGTCTGGGGCGGTGCAGGGCAACCAAGTGGGAGAGCTGGGATGCCACCCATGCGCCATCCCAGCCACCCGCCGCAGCAATCTGGCCAGCTCGCTCCCGCACCTGTGACGACGTCACACGTGACATCATCACACAGGCTGGTGCGTGCACATGCATGCATGTGTGCCCACACCCGGCCCGCCAGCCGACTGCAGGTGCCAAAAACCCTGGCGCCGCTCCTGTGAGTACCATTGAATACTGGCATTTTATGCCTTTCCCGCAATCCGAATCCAAAAAATAACTGGGTTTTTTTTCAGGTGCACATCCTAATGCTGGGTTTTTCCTGTTTCACTTTTCCTGACTGATTGTTCTCCTGCTCTCTCCAGTGCACTAAGTGAGGGTCCTGTATGAGAAATGATTACCTGTCACCTTTTTTCCTTTGAAAAATAAAATAAAAAGTAATAACCATAGATGCAAAAGGTAGTGCTGAATGGGCCTTAGTCCATTTGAAGAAGGAAAGGCAGGGCCTAAAATGAAAATGGTGGTAATAATAGATTCACCAATACTTTTGTGCTTACAGCTGACCTTGTGCCTTTTAGGTTCCATTATGTTCAGTGCAGGAGGGAAGGCGGCATGGTATAACCTGATGTAATCAGATATCAGAAGCTAAGCAAGGTCAGTACTTCGATGGGGGACCATCATGGAAGGCTTGGCAAAGAAAGGCAATGCCAAACCACATCTGTTTCTCAATTGCTTTGAAAGCCTCCTGCTGGGGTCACCATGTTGGTTTCATCAAGATGGCACATACATACATAGGTATGTATATTCAGAGCATATGATATAGCTCTGGGTAAATTCCATGTCTTTTTATCCATGTGTAGTATTTTCCTTTGATTTAATTACTTGCTTATTGATATCTGTGCTGTATTCTTGACAATCATGTAATATGAATCATTTGATCTGAAAAAAGTGCTAGAAAATTAATCACCAAAGTTTCTGGATGTTGCAGTAATGTGGTGTGGTATTGACAAACAATTCTCTGTCTATCAGAGCTCTAGATAAAACCTTTGGGGAGAAGTAAAGCTGAGAAAATTGCAAGGATGTCTCCAAGAGAAATCTGAAGTCATGCGTGTGTGTTCGCCAGTACAGTGACTAAGTGCTCAATAAAATCATGCATTCATTATTTTTAAATTGAAAATTACTCTTTCCTTTCTACAAGTTAAGAAAAGCTATTTGTCTCTCTTTTTTGCAGAGATAAATGAGATGAAAATTACTCTCTTGTTTTTTAAAAATTAGTTCCTGAAATAATTGCAAGTGTGTACAAATTGAGTTAGTCAGCACAGGAGTAAGTACAAAGCATATAGCAGTTATTTATAAAGAGTACATATGACAGGTATTTTCTCCACAACCCCTCCACAATGACTAAGTAGCTTCCAGTTAACATGATCCTCTTCTAGTAAGTTAACAACTTGTGTGATATCATTATGATATCATCACTGGTAGGGGATAATGTTTAAAGAGAGAATGTATTAATTCACAAGCCAATTTACCATACAGACTTCAATTCATTCCTAGTTTTAAGAAAAGCTTAAGGGGGAGTGACATGGCAAGAATTCATTTCTAGTTTAACTCCAAGAATTAAAGTAAAGGTAAACATTAAAAGGTGGAAGGCAAACAGATGGAAAGCTACTGACAACCACAAAGAATTAAGGGCCATCAAGAATTGCAATTCGGCCATCCTGGCCAGTGGCAACAGCCACTCAGGCCGGTGGCCACTCTTTGCCTCCTCGGAAGGAGGAAAGCTGAAGGCACACTCTGGCATCCGGGGCTTAGCATTGGGGGCGGAGTCTGTAGCCTTAGCTGGCTTCTCTGCCCCATTGCCTTCAGTTGTGCCTCGCCATGGAGTTGGTATGGCCATCCAACCCAATCATATTCACAAAGGTTAATCATCCAAACTCTCTTCACACACACTCTTTCCACACTCACACACACACACACACACACAGAGACTTGCATCAAACACATAGATCAAGTATGTCAAATGATTGGCAAGCCTATTCTTTTAAAAAGACAATTTCAAGCATTCTTGGATAAAGCAGATTGTTTGGATCCTTTTCAAACTGGTTTCAGGCCTGGTTATGGAACTGAAGCAGCCTTGGTCATAGGAATCCCAGGTCCCCTGGTGGGGGCAGGGGATCCCTTACTCCCACCCTTCACCCCCCGCCACCACTCAACCGGCCAGTGAGGGGGGAGGGAAGGTGAGGGAACAGGTTTCTTGATGCATTCCCAGGGCAGCTCAACAACATCACTTCTGGGAGTGATGTCATCAAGCAGGCTTGGGAGTGCACATGAGGAGTAAAAAAAAAAAAAGGTGAGTGCCAGGTTCTCCCTCCCACCAGTAGGGTAAGGAGACCTGACAACCCCACTTGGTCACCCTGGTGAATGACCTGTGCCAAGATGTGGACAGAGTTCAGTTCAGTTTATTCAAGTTTAACAGCCCATAGGCCATACACTATAAACAAAACTTAAGAATTAAAAACAACAGTAAAACAAAAGTTTGCCACATATACAATGCAACTTTTGCAAAGACTATTCAGAAGCAATCGTAATCTTAAAGGGTCAGAAACAGTCAAAGATCCAGAGGAGTTAGCCATGTTAGTCTGTAGTCACAAAATAGTAAACAGTAGCACCTTTAAGACTAACCAACTTTATTGTAGCATAAGCTTTCAAGAACCACAGTTCTCTTCATCAGATGCAGGAACAGTCAAGTACTTCAATAACTATTTTTAAAGAAATCTATCTCTGACTATTGCATGCTTTAGACAGTGGAAAGAAGTACGAGATAATGAGCCAACTACAGGGCGGTCACAGAAGTGCTGGTCTGAAAGTATCTTGAGGAAACGGTCCTTCATCTAGGCTGTTGGCCATGTGCTGCAACATGCAATCATGTATGACTGCCAAAGTTTTGGAACTGCCAGCATATTAAGATAATTAAGTGGTTCAGACTTGAGTAGTATGCTTAATTCCGACATGGAGTGAAGAGCATTTTCATGCTGCCTCCTTTTGAAGGAAGTCCCAGTTCTTTTTAAGCAGTTTCTAAATAAGTAATGTTCGTCTTCTTTCCATTAAAATTCTTGTATTCCATTAACCTAGTCAGTTTATTTCCATGTCAACAATTTTGTTCCTCTTTGACCAACAGCGCTCATGGGCTGCTGATCTAGTTAAGACTGGAAGGTCTTCAGAACTTTGCAGCCTCTATTTAAAGCTGACTATGGCTTTCCAGTGTTGAAATTTTTGGAAGGTCTAGCTCAAGTTATACAACTCTATATATAGTGGTAGAGCAATTATTTTGTGGAAGAAGGTTAGCTGGAGCTTGTCACGTTATTCTGTTGGGCCTAGGAACCAGATCTGGGAACCGTACAATATGTGTGGTATCACAAGAGCCTTGTATGCCTTCAAAAGTGTTGGCATACATTGAGCTCCTTGGATAAAGAGAAACTTTCTTAACATCAACAGAGCTAAGCCGATTTTCTGTTTGAAATATTGAACCTGCTTGGATCAAGATAAATTTGACTGGAACATGATTCCTAGACATGTAAATTCATTGACCTGTTCTAATTCATACACACAAATTTTCCATCTATTATTTAATCATTTTGTTGACTTTGAGAACACCATGATTTTAGATTTATCTTAATTTATCTTCAGGAGTTTGCTATTACAATAAGCAATGAATGCTTTTATAGAGAACTTCAGACCAATCTGAGTTCTGGAGTGCAAGACAAGGTGGGCATTGGGCAATTTTCCAGACAAGCTGTATGGGTGGAAATGCCTTGCAAGCTTGGAACAAAGTTATTTAAATATAAGTTGAATAGATGAGGTGCAAGAACACAGCCCTGGCATATGCCTTTTTGGACAGGCATTTGGCTTGAAGGGAATATAAAGCTATGTTGAAGGGAAAAAATGCCAGTCTATGAAATCCTTATGGGACAAGATAATTGCAGCTGCCAAAGGGAAACCCAATGCGTCTCTATGGCATTTAATTACACCAACACAGAAACCATGAAGCAACACTATAACCCCATACCATCAACTACCTGGGGAAAGCATTTTAAAAACCTCTATAAGAAACTTAAATCTCAAACTGGATTTGGACTTGAACATCAATCTTAAGCAGGTTCTAAAATGGGAACCTGCCTGTTATGACCCTCTTTCTTTTTCAGTTAGATTTTTCCTTTAACCCTCTTCTTACACCCTCTGGGTAGATTGCTGCCACCAGGAATTATATTCCAAAATAGTTAATTTAAATTTCATCTTGAATAATGTGCCCACGTGTCAGGCTCCTTCATGGGATTATGTGGCCCTGAGGATAGGAATGAGATACAGGAATAACATATACTCTGGGATGAACAAAAAAACTAAAATAAACTATTATTTTTACAAAAAGTGTATTAGTTTCACACTAGTATTTAAGCTTGATGGTTTCAAATGTAGTTCTCAGTTCTTAAAGTTTCTTTACATAGATACAGTCACACAGATCTTTATAAACTTTCTCAGGTGCACACACAGTTTGCCTGCTTCAGATAGATCAATCTCTCACTCAAGTATACATAGACTTTCTTTCTCAAGCTCACACAGAGTTTGCCTATTTCAGATAGAATGAATGTTCTCTTACAGAAACACAAAGTTCAGGCAGCCACACAGGTTGTACTAAATTGAGAATCCCCTCAGGCTTCCATACAGGTTGCCTGCTTTGCCTAGACTCAGAATTTCTCTCAGAAATGCATAGACAGACTCCCTCAGGCTGCACACAGCTTTCCTGCTTTGCTTAGACTGAATGTTCTCTCTCAGAAGTATATAGACACTCAGGCTGCACACAGCTTGCCTGTCTAAACCAGAAAAGCCGACTGAATCTTTTCTCTCCATTCAGTAACTAAAAACTGCAGTTCACTCCACCCACACTCTCAGTCATCAACCAATCACCTTACTTACTAACCCTTCTCTTTTACCTCCACTCTTCATCTGTATCACACCAAGCATTTAAAAATATACAAACTTAAAATCATCAAACTGCCGTTTGTCATGAGGTAGCTGAACTGATCAATTCTCTGAAAATGGTGAAATCCCCTGGCCTTGATGCATTCCCCACCAAGCTCCTGAAGATAGCCCCCAACTAGTGGGCTCAAGTGCTTGCACCTTTATTTACATTGGTAAATTCGGATGGAATTATGCCAAACACTTGGAAAACATCACCGACTACACCTATTTACAAAAAAGGTGATAAAACTGATCCAAGTAATTGGCAGTAATTGGCAAACTGTACACATATCTTCTGCAAATCCCCACCCCCACCCCGCTACACTGAAGGAGGTTATAGGTGATGAGCAGGCTGGCTTTAGAAGGGGTCACTCATGCATGGACCACTGCTTTACACTTGTCTCGCTGGGAAGCAAATGTGTGTTAGACACGCCTGGTTCTCTATATGCAGCATTTATTGACCTAAGAGCCCAGATTGAGCGGTGGGTGGGAAAGCATCCTGCTCCTGTCAGTGCATCTCTGGAATGGCACCAAGTGCACTGTCCCACTCAGAAGAGGCTTCCCTCTGCTCCTCCTCTTCCGTTGCTGGACCTTGCCTCCACCACAGCCTTGCCCTCAGCAATACAGCCCATGCTGAATCTGCAAGCTTCCTTTGCTACCTAAGTGCTATGTTCCAGCTGAGTTCTGGCAAATGACACACTGACACATCTGTTTGGTTGGAATGGCCACAACTTTATTGATTACAGACAGATTGTAGCATTGGCCAGGCATATGGGCAGCAGATCCTTTGGCATCAAAAGGCCCCTTGCTGTTCAATGCATACCACCCCAGCCCAATGCTGGCTCCATGGGACGGCAAGTGACACGCTGCCATGAGCCATGCTAATCAGCCCTTGCATCCTTTCCTGCAGGGGTGAGCCACCCAAATGCCCTGCTCAACCCTTAAGGATCTGGCCCAATGCCTCAAAACCACCACAGGAGGAAGAGCGGAGGCCTGACTCCTGCCAATGCTCGAACAAGTGTGGCAAAGTTGGAGCAACTTCCCCCACTAAGTGGTCTCCGACTTCAATGTTCTAGAGGAAGGTGAAAAAAACCCAAGAGGCCCTGGCCAATATGGCTCTTGCAGGGAAAATTCCTTCCTGGCCCCTTCACAGCCAACCGGCTCAGTCAGCCCTGGGAATCTCTGCTGCAATCACCTGGGAGTCCCAGCAGCCTCTGTATCCGCCCATGTCTTTCATCGCTTCTCCAGCTCTCCAGTTGACACATCTCCGGGGGTCACTGCATCTGCAAGTAGAAAACAAAATCATTAGATATTCCTTCACTCCTGACATATTCCAAGTAAGCCTTGGAGGCCCTCCACCCGATTGATTATATGCGGTCTGCCAGCAGCCCTTCCCCTGCTGCTGTGGCAGCCCCCCCCCCAATCCTGATTCGGGAGGGCGCTGAGCTCTCCCCACAGGGGATCCCACAGCTTGCCAGCTGGCCTGCAACACTGCTGTAACTGAGACCTGATGAGGAACATCCTATTAGTGTGCACCAACAAAGGACCAGGGGCCTAAGGGAGTAGGTCAGGTAGGCTCCAAATGCTCATACTAGGCATGGAGGGCCTTACTCAGCCCTGCAGAGTCAGACCACCACCCCCGTCCCTGCTGGTCAGTTTTGGCACCTGAATCCTGGCTTGCAAGCCATTTCTGTAAACCGTGCTATCTCCCACTGCCAGGATTCTCTCTGCCTGGTCCCTCGGTAATGCTGCCATGAGCTCCCCCTCCTGAGAGGCCCCCCTTTGCAGGCCAACATGAAGGCTGCCCTGAAGAGCGCAGCTTCGTAAGCATACCAGCAAATCTTGGGAAGGCTGCCCAACATCCCTAGCAACGCATGCCCAGTGATAGGTCACTTGGTATCTTTCCGAGGTGACCCCCATACCAATTTGGTCCACTGTGGCTTGCCCAGCCAGGAAGTTGTTGGTCAGTATCTGCCCCACTACCCTACCAAGAAGGATGTGGCCACCATATATGTTCATATGGGTGTGGGATCATATCCATTCCCATCCAAACTGGCCTGATATTCCAGCAATGCCCTCTCCAGCTCCTCTCCCTTACCACAACCAGACCTCCCTGCTGTAAAGATTGTCCTGCAACTGCTGCAGAGTGCACTCGCCTGGTGAATGGCGCTAGCAAAGTCATCAGTCCCTACCTGATCCGCCCCTCCCAGGTTGCCAGAGCTGCTCCGGGAAGGGGGTGGTGGCACTGCTCGTCACCTGTAAGATACAGTGGACCTGAAAGATTGTTTTGGGCCATATGAATCCACATGTGGTTCAAAGTACACTGATGGCGAGCTGTTCAGCGTACCCATTTTGACAGAGGTAAAGTTGATGGGCATATGGAAGTGTCTTCTTGGCCATAGTCTCAGGCTTTAGATTTAGAACTCCCTCCACAGGGAAACTGAAGGAAGGTCCCTTCACTTTTAGTCTTTTGGCAGGCTCTTCTATTCTGGAGGTAATTATTTAACCTATTTGTGCCTTATGGCTATGGCTATTATTACTTTTTAATTGATCAGCTATTTTGTCAAGTACTCAAGTGGCTTTAACTAATACTGTAATTGTGGGTCCTAAATTATGATTTTTAGTGCTGTGCTTATTACAATTATGCTACTATTAACCTTCCCAACTATTCTATTTTTAATTAAGATCTCTTTAGGAGAGTAGCCTAAATCTATTTGATTTCTAAGCTGCAACTGTACTCAAATTTTGCTATTCTATTTTTGTTATGACTTTTTGTATAATTATTTTCATTTTTGATTTTGGCTGTTTAATATTTATGTATCTAGTACTTTATTTATAGCCATGCAGACTCAAGGCAGATTACAAAAATTAAAAGCCAACACAAAAAAACCCCACAGATAAACTTTCAACAAACACTAAAAACTACAACAATATCCCTTTCATTAAAAAGCTGTTCCTATGTTATTATTGATATGTTAGTCATCTTGAGTGCCACATCCATGATAGTGAAGACTCCAGCAACACAGAATGTGATATGTGAATTAGACAGTACGCTCCTATGACACCTTTAATTGACATACGCTTTCTACTCCTATTTTTCTGAGGGTCAAGGGAATTTTCAATTGGGGATAACATCTACAAACAATCCCACTTCAATGGTGGCAAATGTATGACCTTAGCACAGTGATACAAGTATGTATAGCTAGACTGGCCTATTACTTCAGTTGCACAGCAATAGATACAAATATGCACACCTCAGCCTCTCCATGTATTACAACTACCAGATTCACTAGTGTGTAAGCCATCCAGAACATATGTTTTATCTTAGATATAAATATCTTTCAGTTATTTCTGTCACTTAATAGCATTGACCAGATAATTAGAATATCCAGAAATCATTAATATACCATACATTAATTATGTGGGCAGATTTCTTTGAACAAATCTGCCAGTTTAAAACATCCTTTCACCATAAAATACATAACATAATAACCCATCGTTATTCCTTTGAAACTTAAAGATAATTCTAATGAAAAAGGGAAATCCTACGTTACAGTGCAATCCGAAGCAGAGTTGCTTCACTCTAAATCCATTGATTTCAATGGGATTAAACTGGAGTAACTCTTCTTAGGATCGCACTGTTTGTTGCCTAAAACTCCCCCAATTCCTTTAAAAAGTTTTTTCTTTTATTTTTCAAAAAGAACTGTGAGGAAAAGTTATTACTCTCAGGGGTGGCATAATATCTGCTCAATTTCTCTTTTCCACAAGCTACCTATGCAAATAACCCTCATCTACTTTTAAGTAATGACATTTGGATATAAAAGAATGGATTTCCTGTGAGGAGGCTTCTATATCAGATGTGGCATTCAGTTTCAGAAAACAGCAATTGATCTGTGGGGGGTCAAACCTATAGAAACCTTATTTGACCTTACCAGAAATTAGTTGTTCGGCAGTCTCTTTTTAAAATGAAATGTCAATAACCAAGGGGATTTTTGCTATGTGCATAATATAATATTGCTCCCTCTCAGCAGAGCTCAGGTCTGACATTTCTCTTCTTCTTCTTCTTCTTTTGGATTTATAGACAAGCAGTACTGATAGTAATACCTGCATTAAGGCAGGAACAGTGTACCGAGTCTTTCCAACAGCACATACACAAAAGTTAAGTGCGCCCTCAGTTGCCTTATTAGACATTTCCATATATCTTTGATGCATTCAGTAGGTTGGTAGTTTTGTTTCAGACGAGGGAGAGAGGAAACCAACAACTGAGATCGGAAACTGTAATATAAATCACGAGCAGCCTTTCAGGCTGGTTTCAGAGAGTGTGGGATAAGGTATTTACCAGAGTTCCAAGGCCAGCCTAATGCCCTAGAGGTACCTCCATTTTCTCTTTGTTCAGAGCACCTAGAAGGGAAAAGTTGGACTCCCATCTTGCTGTAAAATGCTGCCATTTGTGCTGTACTGTAGTTTGTATGAAAAATAATCCAACTTAAAAAAATAAATAATCCAACTAAAAGGTTGAACTGTTTGCATACAGATGAACTAATTGATGAAAAAGAGACTCCCTGTTTGTAGCTGGTAAACAGACTGAGCCAAAGTGGTGGTTGTCTGAGCTTTTCTAACCCTTCCAAGGCACACCAAAATCCTCGTTCCAGAACTGACACTTGTACTCTAAAGGGCCTGCTGATGGCAGCTGCTCCACAATGAGGTTGTAACATCAAAGTAGCTTACTCTACAGACTGCTTCCATGAATAGAGAGACACTGTGCCACCATCAGACATTCCTGGTTGTGGCTGGCAGTGCATTAAAAACTATCCATTAGATGGGGGCAATCTACACAGCAAACTACTCTACATATTATTTATTAAATGGATTCATATACTGTACACTAAAAATTTGCTTGAAGCAGTTACTCTACCAGCATGTGTGTGTGTGTGTGTGTGTGATCAAGTCACAACTGACTTATGGCAACCCCAGCAAGGGGTTGTCAAGGCAGATGAGAAGCAGAGGTGTTTTGCAAGTGCCTTCCTCTGCAGAATCTTTCTTGGTAGTTGCCCATCCAAGTACTGACCCTACTTAGCTTCTGAGATCTGATAAGATCGGGCTATTCCAAGCCACTCTCCCCACACCCAGGCATGTAGCTGCTGCCATATACTAGCTGTTCCAAATGGCCTGTCATGGCTATTTTAACATGTACACTGACTAAGTAGATGGTAGAGAGGGCCCTCAAGTCATAGCTGACATGGCAACCCCTGGCAGGGTTTTCATGGCAAGAGACTAACAGAGGTGGTTTGCCATTGCCTGTCTTTGCAACCCTGCTCTTTGTTGGGGGTCTCCCATCCAATTACTAACTAAGGATGACCCTGCTTAGCTTCTGAGATCTAATGAGATCAGGCTCACCTGGGCTATCCAGGTCAGGGCACACTGACTATAAGAGCACCTCAAAATTTATTAAACATCTGATGAATCAGGAGCAGTGTCCACTTGACATTTTATACAGGACTACAAAATGTAAACACATCTCCCCATGTCTATAAAATTTATCCCTTTAAAATATTAAGACATGGGATCCTGATCATTTTCTGTGCATGCACCCTCCATATTCATGAGATGCTCATGTATTTTGTAACTGAGTTATAACTATCGCTTATGTCTCCAGTTATGCTGTAAGATGTACCATTTGTGAACACTTGGTGCAAAAAGGCTGTTTAAACCTCGCTTTGAAATAAGTCCATATCTGGCAGATGCGTATGCAGGTAGGCATACAGATAGTTTTAGTATTTTTCTAATATAAATACACCTACACAAATTTATATATAATTATACATGCTTTCTAAACACATTTCTAGGTGTAACTTTTCCCTCCCATCCAATATGGATAGAATTTTCAGGGGATTTCCCCTTCATTGAAAGGTCTCTTTCTGCCATATTTAGCAGTTCTAATTTTACAGCTTATTACAAACAAGTGGCATTTCTGGCTGTAACATTTGGACAAAATTATCTGAGGTTGTTCCCTAATCATCATACCCTAAGGGACCACCTGTGCCAAATTTCAGAAAGCTGGGAGTAAAGATCCTAGTTTTACATGTTTGTGAGTCTAAAATAATTGGACACTGTACCATATTAAAGTATTCATCCAATTAGAGTTAAAGATGGGGAGACACTTGTTTTCCCTAAAGGATGGTCACCATGCAGACATCTCAAGAAGACAGGCAATTCTACAAAGAGGGCACAGGAAATCATTGGGGTTGCCAAAAGAAATCTCCTTCCCCATTTCACTCTGTTGCACCTACTCCTTCCTGTTCTCACGACTCAATTGTAAGAGAGTTACAACCACTGTTCCCACTGACCTGCGCTCGTGCGCAATGGCGCAAAATTTTTAACTTAGTGCACAGTGGGAGAAGCCCAGTGCACGTAGGGTTGCCCTGGGCACTGCCTTCACGAGCGCTTGGTGTGACTCTGGCCCTGGCATGGAGGAATTCCCTCTCTGGCCTCTCAGTCCCAGTGCTAGGATCCAGAGAAGGCGGTGATGGTGGGCAGGCAGCTGAATGGCTTCCCCTCCAGGTCTGCTGTGCTGTCCTTCCGTCCCAGCACCGAGAGCTAGAGGAGGCAAAGGAGATGGCGGGGGTGATCAGGCAGCTGCACAACCTCTCTGCCACACCCACCACGGGGTCCCTCCATCCTGGTGCTGGGAGCTAGAGGAGGCAGCAATGGGTGGCCACCTACACAGCCTCTCCATCGCACCAGCCGTGGAGTCCCTCTATCCCAGTGCTGGAAGCTGGAGGTGGCAGCGGTGGGCAGGTGACCATGTGGCCTCTTTGCCAACCCACCAAGCAGCCTCTCCATCCCGGTGCCCGGAGCTGGAGGAGGAGGAGGTACCGGCAAGCAGTTGCTCACGTGGCCTCTTTGCTGCGCCCACCATGGGTCCTCCATCCTGGTGCCAGGAGCTAGAGGAGGCGGTGATGGATGGGCACCTGTACAGCATCTCTGCCACACCCGCAGGGGGGGTCCTCCATCCCAGCACTGGGAGCTGGAAGAGGTGGTGGTGGTGGAGGGCGGGTGCCCGTATGGCCTCTTTGCTTGCCCACCAAACAGCCTCTCAATCCCGGTGCCAGGAGCTGGAGGAGGAGGAGGAGGTGGCGAGCAGGTACTTGCGTGGCCTCTTTGCCGTGCCCGCCTCAGGGTCCCTTCGTCTCGGCGCTGGGAACTGGAGGAGGCTGCGGTGGCAGTGCACTCACATGGCCTTTTCGTGGAGCCCACCAGGAAGCCTCTCCATCCCTGCGCCGGGATCTGGAGGAGGAGGTGGCAGCAGTAAGACAAAGCTATATCAATGTAACTCTGTTTCATTATGATGTTACCATTCCCCCAAAGACATCTTACATGTTAAGTGGTATTTATTACAATTATTTTCATTTCTATTTGTAGTTAAAAAGCAAATTATACCATTTAAAACAACGGAAATTTAATGGTATCTGCTAGGGTAGTTATCAGGGTTGAAATATAAAAGAACCTAAGCCAAGAAGATCATGGATATTTTACTGAAGGGTTTTCCTTGCACAACTCGCAGTTGTCAGGAATATATGACTGTCCTTGATAAATCAGACCAACATTCATTTTTAAATCTAGTTTTCTCCTTCCACCAATGGAAACAGCAGCCTGTTGATAGTTCTGATGTCAAACTTGTCAGCTTAGAGAAGCATGTCCCATAGACAAAACCTGGTGCTGGTGGTGGAGTGGTGGAGAGTGCCCTCAAGTCAGAGTTGACTTATGGCAACCCCTGGTGGGGTTTTCATGGAAAGAGACTAACAGAGATGGCTCTGCCATTGCCTGTCTCTGCAACTCTGGTCTTCACTGGAGGTCTCCCATCCAATTAATAACCAAGACTGACCTTGCTTAGCTTCTGAGATCTGATGAGATCTGGCTCACCACCTGCAGCATGAAATATTCCAAGTCATGACAACTTCCATACCTAACTACAGGCTTGCGTCCAATGTAGTTATTACTGACAATTTCAGTCCTTTAATTATTGTTCCATCATCTTCAGCCATGTCACTATGTCATGCAGTGCTTCTCTTTTGCAAAATTGTGGCAGTATATGAATAGGCTTCAGCTGTTTTGTTCAGGTGCATTGAATCTCTCTCACTCTCTCACAAACACACATATTTGAATATATCAACTATGGTATCTTTGAATGTCAACCTTACAAAATTGTGATTTGGAACTGGAACCACCGGTAAAACAAGGGTGTTTGTGAAAATAATGTTGGAGTGAGCAAAGGTCTGTGCATTCTAACTACAGGACAGTGACCTGAACCTCTGCAACATTTATACCACTGAACTTAGTCACCCACCCTATTACTGGGTGCAAGAGGGAGAGAATACAATACACAACCATGTATGAATGACTGTTGTTTTTAAGCGAGAGACAATACAAATTAGTTTGTAGTTTGTATGTTTGTAGATTGAAATACATTTTTTTTAAAAAGGAGGCGCGCTCACAACTTTAATGCAAGTTATTATTTCAGCTCATGAAGTAGATTTTTGGCTCACAACACTGCACAGCTTAGAAGGAACATTGGAAACCAACTTTTGGTTCTCAACCCACACTTTGAGAGCCACAGTGTGGCTCTCAACCCACACTTTGAAAGCCACAGAGCCTTTCATCATCCATAAAGGTGGAAACATTGGTGAAACTGTAGATCGTTGCTTCCTTATAATAAGAGGACAGTTCTACTAAGTGCCATTGAACAAGAAGTCTCTGCCCACTTGCCATTGTTTGCATTCTTCTTTGTGCTTCACTGCCACAATGTAAGCTGATATTTGTCGGGTAACTGCTCATGTTAACCCCAGGAGTCAGGACTAAGCAGTGTCTATATTATTAATACAGAAATCTATTCTTATTAAAATGCTTCTTATGGAAATCTATTTCCAGACAACTGGAATAATATCTATGAGACAACAACAGTCTCTGACTATTTCACAGTTTAGTTCCCTGATTCATAATGAATCATCTCTGGGGCAAAGAAGGGCTGGAATTATCACTCTAACCACAAGATGGCTCCTGGAAACAATGAAAGTGGGAAACAAAAGCTGGGAAGTACTTTGACAAAATTGGAATAAATCATCATTCTTTGCAGAAAGGTATTATAAATACATAGCCATCTGAGTTTCTGGTTTAGCTCCATTTATTTTATTTTAGTCATATCTGTAGATATTAGCAAATATTAAACTTGTAAAAGAATTCTAGATGCCTAGCAAAATAAAACCAAAACCCCAGAGCCACTTTAGAGCCATAAGCTTCCATGGATTGGAGCTCATTTCATTAGTTGCGTGAAGTGAAGATTCATCAGGTTAACTCGTGTATATACACAACAGCAAGGTGGGCAGGGGAGAAATGTTGCAAAGAGTGGTAGGTTTGAAATAAGATCCAATGAAAAGAGTAATCGGTTCACTTCAGAGTGAACGAGGGCCACTACCTACATAAAACCTAATACAAGATAAACTGATACAATACAGATGAACTAATAAACATCCATAAGGAGAGGGATATTCAATATATAAGTACTTGGGGGTAAATTGATTTGGAAAGTTTGCCTGTACTTACCAGGCTGGTTCTCTATCCGAGCCACCCAAGCAGCTTCTTGGGCCAGCACAGTGAGGAAGGCACAGGCAACCTGCTAGTGTTTGGCTTGCTTCCAGCAGGACAGGAAGAAGTGACTGAGTGATCTTACCTGATTGGCTTCTATACATATATTACAGAACATGGATTGTGGGGGTTACCAGATTCATGAAAGACGCCATATAGCCAGACTCCCCTACAGTGATTGTGCCAGTGGCTGAGACAATGGGATCTCCTGGTTCGCGCATCTTAGGCAGAAGATAGAAGGTGCCTTACTAAAATTCTTGGTGTGTGCCCATCTAGATTTGTTCCTACATGTGTGTGGAGAACTGCTTAATAATCCTGTTTAACTCTTTCTGGTATTCCAGTGTAAGGTATCATAGGCTCTCTGATATCACATTTTACAAACCACTGTCCTCAGAGCTCACAAAGGAATACCAGAAAGAGCTAAACAGAATTCCACATTTCTATCATTACCACTACATCCATCATTTTGCTGCTAACTGGGCCCAAGTTGAGACCTTGAGGTGTAGGAAGCATTAAAGGGGCCTGGTTTGCCTTCAGATGGTGATGGTAAAAGCTGTAGAGTTCACACAATTCAGTGCCTGTAAGTCCTACAGTGATGCTAGCACCACTGTTTGGTCCAGCAGTAGGAGACAACAGGCAGCACAGATTTTGGAATCACGTAAGCAGTGAGAAGAATAATACCAAATAAAAGGGGCTAGGAGGGAAATCAAAGTGTTCTTGAAACTCGTAAGGTTAGTCTCAAGCTGGACTGTGTTCTTGGCATTTTTTTCTTTTTCTGAGTTAATTTTTAGTTTGCTACCCAGCATGTATTTATTTCTCAAGACGGTTGGTCAATTTGGACTGCCACTGCTTTCACACTGTGGAAGATATATATGTTGTTCATAGGAATCATTGTTCATAACAGACACTGATCCTTCCCCAGTGCTAATGCATTTTATGTTGATTGTAAAGCAATGACAAATATCTTGCTGACAGAAGATTCTAAATTGGGCTGTCCTTCTGTTCACAGAATGTAACTTAATGCATTTCAATTTCTGAGTGCCTTCAGCATTGTGGTATAATTGAAGCATATTATCCCAGATGTAGTTGAAATTTATTAGCAACGGCCACATTCCTAGCAGCTATTCCTAATATAATTTTATTTAAGTTTCAGATGGTAGATCACATTTTAGAGAGCACAGGTGCACAGTTTTCTGCCCTGGCCTAAAGATACAAGCACATAAATTCAAAAGACCATGTCTTTTGTACATTTCTGCAGAAACAAACACATTCTAATTATGAATATTTAGTATCAATTAGACATGGGCACGATCCAAAAAAAATTCCGATTAAGCCATTCGTGGATCTGGGCTGCCGCCGAACGCAGGTCACCGATTCTAACCAATCAAGTCTTGTTTCCGGTCCGGAATCGGGAATCAGGGAGGCCAGTGCCCAGGGCAACCGTAGTCAGGCTTTTACACGCTCATGCAAGCCGGCTGTCCCGGTGTGCTGCGGAGCTGGCGGCAGCACGAGTGGCTTGGAGGCTGCCCCCGCCGTTCACCTGCCACGCAAGACAAGGGGCGGCCGGCTTGCCCGCGCGCCCCTTGTCCTGGGGAAAGGCGAATGGTGCAGGCAGCCTCCCAGCCTCCCGCGCTGCCTTTTGACTTTCCCCAGGACAAGGGGCGGCCAGCTTACCTGCATGCCCCTTGTCCTGGGGAAAGGCGAACGGTGCGGGCAGCCTCCCAGCCACCCACACTGCCTTTTGCCTTTCCCCAGGACAAGGGGTGGCCGGCTTGCCCACGCGCCCCTTGTCCTGGGGAAAGACGAATGGTGTGGGCGGCCTCCCAGCCAACCGCGCTGCCTTTTGCCTTTCCCCAGGACAAGGGGCGGCCGGCTTACCCGCATGCCCCTTGTCCTGGGGAAAGGCGAATGGCGCAGGCGGCCTCCCAGCCACCCACACTGCCTTTTGCCTTTCCCCAGGACAAGGGGCGGCCGGCTTACCCGCATGCCCCTTGTCCTGGGGAAAGGCGAATGGTGCGGGCGGCCTCCCAGCCACCCGCGCTGCCTTTTGCCTTTCCCCAGGACAAGGGGCGGCCGGCTTGCCCACACACCCCTTGTCCTGGGGAAAGGCAAACGGCGCAGGCGGCCTCCCAGCCTCCGGTGCTGCCTTTTGCCTTTCCCCAGGACAAGGGGTGGCTGGCTTGCCCACACGCCCATTGTCCTGGGGAAAGGCGAACGGCGCGGGCGGCCTCCCAGCCTCCCGTGCTGCCTTTTGCCTTTCCTTTGTGCCCATGGCTTCAGAACACCCCCTTCCCCCTCCCTCCCCTGGGTTGCTGCTCCGTGGTTGGAAGGAAGCCTGCTAATCAAGGAAAGCTGGGCTTCCATTCGTGTTTCGAGGGCGACAGAAGGAGGGCAAACACAGCTCATTCCCCGCCCTGACTCGTTGCCCCGGGAATAAATTACTGGTGCCAGACTGTCTGCAATTCCAAACAGAATCTGACCCATCCGATCAAGTCCCGAACAAGCAAACTCCTGACCACTGGATCAGTTGCAGTGGACGGAACCGATTAGCTGAGTCACGATGGCGCAAACGCCAAAATTGGGGGGGGGGGGGGTTGAAATCGTAATTCAGATCGTGCCCATGTCTAGTATCAGTGTATCTTTCCTCGTGAACCTTAAAGGTTCCTTTAGCTTTCAGTTCATGCTCCATTTAAAACAGCACAGAATATACTAAAAGAAGTTTCTCAAAGTCTTACTAGATTGAATAAACATCAGCTAATCTTGCCTGTCAAAATAATATACAGAATTTGAGAATGGTTGCCTTGAAAGAGAGAGGGTGCTTGCTGCTTAGCAGAACCTAAGACATTAAAAATGTAAATAGGAATGTAAGTATCAAAAGGAAATGGAGAATCAAAAAAAAGAATTTTTAAAAAGCACACAAACATAATACATTCATTTTCCGAAGGGAAATATTCATACCCTTATGTTTTCAGACAATAAATTCTTAGCTCTGGTACAATCTCTTATTCATCCCCTGTATAGTGACCGCACAAGTATGCTTCATTTGAGTCCAGGCTTCTACATCATACTCATTTAACAATATATAAAAGGTTACTTGATTATTCAGACTGTTTCAGAAGACACAATTCTAATTAGATTTTTCTAACTAGTATTGTCAAATTAATAATTATGAGCAAGTAAAACACATGCACTCACACATTCTACACAGGGCCGGCCTGCCTATTGAGGCCAGGCCAGCAGCCATCTCGGGCACCAAGGCACCAGAGGAGGCGGCAGCCCGGGGACGGGGGCACGCACCATGGAGCTCAATTGCCCTGTGCTGCTGTGCCCAGCCAGGAGCGTGTGCTGGCAGCGGCAGCACAGGGCCACTGAGCAGGCAGCCTCCCAGCCCTCTCACCCAGTTGCTCTGTGCTGCCGCTGCTGCCACCGCCACCAGCACACAACTACGGGCCAGGTGCGGCAGGTGGCCAGGGCAGTGCGCAGAGCAGCCAGAGGACTGGGAGGATGCATGCTGCAGCACCGCCCCGGCTGCCTGCCACGCCTGGCCCACAGCTGCTGCACCCATCTGGGAGCGCATGCTGGCAGCGGTGGTGTGGGGCAGCTGAGCAGGCAGCCTCCCATTCAGTTGCTCTGCGGGCCAGGCGCAGCCAGCGGTCAAGGCGGCCAGCTGTGCCTGGCCTGCAGAGCAACTGAACGGGAGGGCTGGAAGGCCCCCTGCGCGCGCACCTAGCCCTGCATGATGACATCACACACAGTGATGTCATCATGCAATGTGGTGTGTATGCGCGCAGTGGCATCCCTTAAGCTGCCTCAGGTGCCAGCGATGCTGGAGCCAGCCTTGATTCTACACATGCTAAAGCTATACCTATTTGCTTATCACGTGTATATATACTCCCAATGTGATAGACAGAATTTTCCATTGTGGACTTCGTTAGATTTTTCTCAGCACAACATTACAGGGCAAAGCATGATATCCATGTGCAAGTCAAGGTTTGGATATCTGCTCAAGACTCAGGATCTTCTAACTGGGACTGCATCCCTCAATGGAACAAATTAGATTCAAAACAATGGCTGTTTCCACACATGTTGAATAATGCACATTCAATGCACTTTAGTTATCCTTTAGAAGTGGATTTTGTGTTCCACACATGAAAACCCAGTTCCAAATGATCACTAAAGAGCATTGAAAGTGCATTATCCAACGTGTGTGGAAGCAGCAATATTGCCATGTTATTGAAAATTGTATTCTTTTGACTTCCGGTTTGGGATCCATGGAGGTCTAATGCAGCTCTAAGTGCTGAGCTGACCAGGCTGCCGTTTTGACGGCTTGCGGGGCCAAAAAAGCCCGCAGCCAACTGTTCTCAGGCGGAGAACAGGCATAGAATGCTTAAGTACCTCAGGGCGCGTTGATCTTGGGCAAGGGGGGGTCCTGCGCAACGGACTCTCTCCCGTCCCTTGAGGTCCCACCCGAAGACAGGTCAGCTAAAATCTCTGCGGCAGTCCTGGAGCCAATGCGGTTGGCATAAGACCTACATGCCCAAGCTTCAACAGGGACAAGAAGATCTGAAGGGAATCTGAGATCAAAACAGCGATTACAACCCATGAAAAGTGCTTGAGAAGGTAAAGATCACTATCTCTGGAAACGGGACAGACTACTTAAAGTAACGAAGTATTAAAGTAGACTTTTAAACTGCAACAGATTGACTATAAGGAGGGGAGGTTCCGGCAAGAATTATATTAGAAAAAGGACTAAGTTAAACGGAGTTATTAAAGAAATTGGACTATTGTTTTACATACCTGCAGTTACAAGGAGATATCAGGCTGTGAGAAAGTTTTACCATCGCGAGAACTGCTGTGGGAAGTCGGAAAACAGGAAGTACGTAACAGCGATAGAGTTGCTGGAGAGAAGCGGCCCTTGCCAGATGACAGGAAGAAGGGAATTGCCATCTTTGAAAGGGGAAGAGCTGCGGCTTCAGCAGAAGAGGAAGTAAGCCATATTGGATTACAAAAACCATAGAGAAACCATAGAGAAAAGACGCCCGACATTTTGGACTCTTTAAATGACTCTTTTGCAAAAAGTCCGGGACATTTAAATTAAAAAGGTCACTAAGCCAAGTGCCACGGAGTTAAGGAAGCGAGCGGACTCGTGGGAGCGAGGCAAAGCAAGCCCCACGATGTCGAAAAAAGAGTGGCAAACGGCGATAGAGAACTTGGATAAAAAACTTTCAGAAGCGATTAAGGAACTTAAGGATATGAAACCTGAGCTGGTGAAAGAGGTTAAAGAGACAGTAAAGAATGAACTGGCAGAAGTGAAGAAGGGAATGGAAACAATACAAAACGACCTGCAGGTGACACAGCAAAGAGTCAATGTAGTGGAAAATGCGGTGGAGAACCTAGCAGACACGCAACGAACAGAGATGAGGGCAATGAGGGGAAGAATGGCAATTGCGGAGAGCAAGCATATGGAGAAGCAGCTGAGGTTTCGCGGCTTGCCGGAAGTGGAAGGAAAGATGGCCCAAGAGCAGATTACTGAGGTGTTAGCTGAATACCTGGGAAAGGAGGAGGAGGAAACTGTGGCTATCCTAGATGTGGTGTACCGAATAAACTCAAAATTTGCAGCCCAGAGGAAACTACCAAGAGACGTGATTGTGCAATTCACGACTAGAAACATAAGAGAAACGATTGTGAGTAAACAATTTCAAGACCCATTGGAGGTTGATGGCAAGACGGTTATTATTATGAAGGAGCTACCCAGATCGGTGTTGCTAGATCAGAAAAAATACAAAGCCTTAGTCCAGATTCTGAAGGACATGAAAATAAGGTACAGATGGGAATTACCGGAAGGAGTGTCCTTTGAATTTGGAGAAGTGAAAAAGCGCATCAGATCTGAACAAGAAATGGAAAAGTTCTTGAGGGACAATGAAAAGGACTTACCAACAACAAGGCTATGAATATGGAGTGTAAAGTTTTATCTTGGAATGTAAATGGACTTAATTCACCGAATAAGAGAAAAAGTATTTTCCACTGGCTATTAAAACAAAAATGTGATATTGTGTGTTTGCAAGAAACTCATATTAGGAAGCAGGATGTAAAATATCTTAAAGTGAATAAATTAGGCAATGACTTTGTAGCGGCCTCAAAAAAGAAAAAAAGGGGAGTGGTATTGTATGTAAAAGAGGAGCTGCAGCCAAAATTAGTGATGAGAGATTTGAAAGCCAGATTTTTAGCAGTGGAATGTACATGGAATTTAAAGAGAGTGTTGGTGATTGGAATTTATGCACCTAATGGAGCAAAAGAAAGCTTCTTTGAGGATTTGAGGAAGCAATTAGACGAACTTTCCTATGACCAGATAATTCTTGCAGGAGACTTCAATGAAGTTACAAATTTGGAACAGGATAAAAAATCAGCAATTGTACAAAAGAAAAGAGGATTATTACCAAAGACTTTTTTTGCATTAACGCAACAGGAAACTTTGGAAGATGTATGGAGAAGACAGAATCCCAAAGGTAGACAATATACGTTTTTCTCCGCGAGACACTCTACGCTATCACAAATTGATATGATCTGGGCCTCAAAAGACTTAGCGCTTTGGACTAAGGATGTGGAAATAATGCCTATGGTAGGCTCAGATCATAATCCAATTATGTGGAAGTTTGGGAAAAGAATCAAAAGGAAAGGATGGAGAATAAATGAGGACTTGTTACAAGAGGGAGAAAATATGGAGATGTTGAAAAGGGAAACTATGTTCTTCATACAATACAACATGAATAGAGAAGTACCAACCAATAAAGTATGGGATACCTACAAAGCAGTAATTAGAGGCATACTAATGGACTTAAATGGAAGAGCCAGGAAAAAAAGAGAGGAGAAGAGACAGGAGATTATGGAGAAAATAAAAGCCAAAGAAATACAACTAAAAAAAAGACCAGGGAAAAAGAAAATATACCAGGATATTAAAATCCTTCAAGAGCAGTTGACGGCAATGAATAATAAAGAACTGGAATGGAATCTTAAGAGAATGAATCAAAAGTCGTTCGAAGGTGCAAATAAACCTGGGAAATATCTGGCGTGGCAATTGAAGAAGAGAAAGGAGAAGAAGACAATAAATAAAATATGTGAAGATAATAAAGTACACCTGGAGCAGACGGCTATTAGTAGAGCCTTTTACAAATTTTACGCTAAACTGTACAACAAAAAAGAAGTGAATAAAGACTTAATAGCGACATATTTGGGGAAAATGAAGCTCCCAGTAATTTCGGAAAGATGGAGAGACAAACTGAATAGTGAAGTAACGGAGGAAGAAATAAGGAAGGCAATACAGTCAACAAATCTGGGAAAGGCGCCGGGACCTGATGGACTTACAGGTAAATTTTATAAGGTAATGACCAACGAACTGGTGCCATTCTTAAAAGAAGTGATCAATGGGGTTTTGAGGGATCAAAGGATCCCAGATACTTGGAGTGAAGCCAATATATCATTGATCCCTAAAGAAGGACAAGATTTGACTAATGTTAAAAATTACAGACCTATTTCGTTACTCAATAATGATTATAAAATTTTTGCGAAGATTTTGGCGGAAAGAGTAAAGGGATGGCTATCCGAAGTTATTGAGGAGGAACAAGCTGGTTTTCTACCAAATAGACAAATCAGAGACAACTTAAGGACAGTTATAAATGCTATTGAATACTATGGCAAGCGATGTGATAAGGAGGTTGGTTTCTTCTTTGTGGACGCTGAAAAAGCATTTGATAATTTGAACTGGGACTTTATGTTTGCCACCATGGAGCAACTACAAATGGGGGAAAGATTCATAAGAGCAGTGAGAGAAATCTATAGAGACCAGAGTGCAGCAATTGTGGTGAATGACGAGGTGACTAAGAAACTGATTATAGGTAAAGGTACCAGACAAGGTTGCCCGTTGTCTCCATTGTTGTTTATTTTGGTTTTGGAAATATTGATGATACAGATTTGAGAAGATAATGCAATCCGTGGAATAAAAATAAAAGACTTTTCCTATAAGGTTAGAGCATTTGCGGATGACATAATATTAATTGTGGAAGATCCAATTGAGAACATGCCAAAGGTAATGGAGAAAATTAAGGAATTTGGAGATTTGGCAGGATTTTATGTAAACAAAAAGAAGTCAAAGATATTATGTAAAAATATGACTAAACAAAAACAACAGCTACTAACGGAAATAACAGATTGTGAAGTAACAAGTAAGGTGAAATATCTGGGAATTGAACTGACTGCAAAGAATATAGATCTATTCAAGAATAATTATGAGAAACTGTGGACTCAGATAGAGCAAGATTTGATTAAATGGAATAGACTGAATTTGTCATGGTTGGGAAGAATTGCAGTAGTTAAGATGAATGTGTTGCCAAGAGTGATGTTTTTGTTACAAACAATACCAATTATTCGGGATTCTAAGTAGTTTGAAAAATGGCAGAGGAAAATATCGGACTTTGTGTGGGCAGGCAAGAAGCCTCGAGTGAAAATGAAAGTATTACAGGACGTAAAAGAGAGAGGTGGAATGCAACTGCCCAATCTAAGACTTTATTACGATGCAATCTGTTTGGTGTGGTTGAAAGACTAGATGACGCTGAAAAATCGCAAGTTACTAGCCTTAGAAGGATATAAAAAAATATTTGTGGGTCATCCCCCCCTTTTCTTTTTCCATCCCCTTTGTCCCTTCCCTTTCCCCTTTCCTTGTGATAGTCTTGTGTAGTGCTGTGTAGCGTTTTGTAGTTTGAAAAATAAAAATTTATATATAAAAAAAAAATATTTGGATGGTATGCATATTTGTGGTATGACAAAGTAAAAGCAGACTCTATGTTTTTACACCATTATATTCGGAGAAGCCTCTTCACAATTTGGAAGAAGTACAGAGATTACCTGCAGGAAGGAATTCCCTCCTGGATGGTTCCTTACGAAGTAATAGACCCGAGAACTGTTGATAAAGAACAACAACGTTTAACATACAAGGAGATAACACGAATAGAATGTTCTAAACTAAGAATAAAGACGCAAGATGAGTTGTCTCCAAGTTACGATTGGTTTCAATATAGACAGATTAGAGATCTTTATAATTCGGACTGTGCAAAGGGAGGGGTAAGAATGGAGAATTCGGAATTAGAAGAGGTAATTCTACAAGAGGATAAAAAGGAAATCTCTAAGACTTACAAAGTGCTGTTAAAATGGTACACAGAAGAGGAGACAGTTAAAGTGCAAATTGTGAAGTGGGCTATAAACTTTAATAAAGAAATAACAATGGAAGCGTGGGAATATTTGTGGAAAAATACGATGAAGACCACGACATGCACTAATATTAAAGAGAATGTCTACAAAATGATTTACCGTTGGTATCTGACACCAAAGAAAATTGCGCTAGGGAATTTGAATATGTCTAATAAATGCTGGAAATGTAAAAAGCATGAAGGATCTCTGTACCATATGTGGTGGACTTGCGAGGTAGCTAGGCAGTACTGGGGGGAAATAATAAGAGTGATAAGTGAGATTTTACAATTTCAAGTTAATAAGAACCCAGAACTCCTGCTACTGAACTTGGGAATGGAGGATATTCCAGCACGATATAGGACATTGCTATTTTACATGACAGCAGCGGCTAGACTTTTGTATGCGCAAAAATGGAAAGTACAAGAAGTGCCAACTATCGAGGACTGGATTTACAAATTGCTGTACATGGCGGAAATGGACAAAATGACAAGGAAACTGAGAGACCTTGATCCAGGACAGTTTAACATGGATTGGGAGAAGCTGAAACAATATTTGGTGAAAAAATGGGAGGTGGGAGGAGAACTGTGGCAGTTTGAAAATTACTGAAATATAGGGAAGTGGGAAGAGGGAAGTGACTTTACCGGGGGGAGGAAAGTTAAAGGAGAATTCTAAGCAACTATTTTATTTGACTAGTTTATATAGTACTAAGTAATAGAGGTGTTATTATAAGAATTATAAGGATAGAAATTAACTAATTTTATTTCTGGCAGATAACTATATAATGGAGAAAATATATAATCAAAATAGAATGAATATAAGATATGTAGAAGGAAGTAAAGAATAACATATAGAGTATAAGTTAAATTGATTGACTTATATTGTACGTATACAATGTTTATAGAAGTACTCAAAGCTATGTAGAATGAGGGACAAATTGTTTGTCCCATATTGATGAGATTAGGATGTAAAACAGAGTATAGAGTACAAAATTAGATAAATGATTATTATTATTAAAGAATATATGCCAGGAATGTAATATTTAGCGGATAAGGAACAGAGATAACACTGTGTTATAATAGACAAGCTTAGAAGAGAATGAAAGTATATGTTTAACAGAATAAAATAAGGTTGAAATGAGTAGGGGAAAAATAGAGAAGGGGTTGGAAAACTGTTGGAAGTCAACAAAAGGGGGGGAAGGATGGGGGTTAGAACTGGAATATTTAAAGGAAATTGATTGTAATGAGTATAATATTGATTTCTAATCCAATAAAAAAATTTATTAAAAAAAAGAAAAGAAAATTGTATTCTTTTTCCTACAAAAAGGGAGAAACATGGACAGATATAAAGAAATACTTGAATTTGCTTTCTATCCTCAAGCCACACTTATTTTAAAACAAAATTCTACTGCTGTATTACAACAAAATTTATAAAGAGAACACTCTGCCCAGACCCTACTTTTTCTGTCAGAGAATATATTCATAACAACAACCTCTCCTTTGGGTGGATAAAAGACTTTCAGCAAATACAGATAATTGGGCACAGGTTTTACCAAGGTATCTTTAGGCTTGAATGTTGGGTATCCCCCAAAAGGCATTGTCTGCAACACCACTGCTACCACAGATCCCCTTCCTAGACGTGCTGTCTGCCCCCACTCTATCTTGGCTAAACTTCTGCATTGGCAGCCATTTTAGGAGCTTGCAATCCTCACTTTTGAGAAGGTAAGGACAAGGCTCTCCTTAGTCATTTATGCTAAGAGTGGCCAAAACCTTGGATGGAAGACTGATTCATTAATGAGATATCTTTAAGTCTACCCCTCATTTCAAAGTTTTTCAAAGCTGGGCACCCAGTCCCACATAGGTGTTTTTTTTAATTTCTTTACATTATTTATAGTCCACATTTCTCACTGAGACACAAGGCAGATTACACAGTGTCAGATTACACAGTGTCAAAAGGCCACAGATCAAAAGGCCATTCTTTGATTTTCAAATCTTTGGTTCACACTTTTGGGCTTAGTTAAGCTACAGAAGGCCCATCAATGGAAAATTACAGTCACTATAATTTTGCAGTTTCTATAGAGAGAAAGGGGTGGAACTGAGGCACAAGTGTGGATGAGATTACGGGATCAAAGAGCTTCAAGGCCAGGAGATGAGAGGGAGTTTTATATTCACATTCCATCTCATTAACACAAGGTACCTTGGATAGCAGCTAGTTGCTCTGATTATGAATGTGTTCCAGCTGCAGCGGAACATGGTCAAATACTCTAGTATTGATTGATTGGACACCTATTGATTGGTCAAGCAGGATCAGGCCATGTTGCTGGCACCTGGCAATAAATGAGGGTCTTCATTCTAGTTAGTGCTTGGTTTGGGTACTGTTAAGGCTGCTGGTGGATAAGTGCTACTACCTTTCTTTAAAAAAAATTATTTATTAGTGCAAAACAAACAAAAAAAGAAACAAATTCCAAAAAAAACAATGCTGGCTACAAAAACACTGTTGGCAAGTCTATATGTACTCTTCTACAAAAGGTTTTCACATATCTAAACATAAGTCTGTACGCAATTGCAATCTATATGCAATATGTTCAAACATTGACAAGTTTGTAAGGTCCTCACAGGAAGTGGCTTTTTTCTTTCCAGTGTTGTAGTATACATTTTTAGCAACTGTGAGGGCACACAGGGTCCATTTCCATTGACCATCAGTTATGTCCCAAGAGAAGGCAAATAGTTTATAAGTACATTAACAAAAGTACAAAATTAAAAAAAATTAAAAATTAAATTAAAAATAAATTTAAAAGTAAATTTTAAAAAAATTAAAAAATTAAAAGGACAAATTAACAAAAGTACAAAAATAAATGAGTATTCTAGTACAAAATTAATTTGATTAATGACTTCCTTCTAAAAGGCCTGAATTACTGGACATATCCAAACCACATGCTTAAGAGATGCATCTTGTAAATTACACTGTCAACAATTAGACACTATACTTAATCCTTCAGTGAAAAGGCGCTGTGGTGTCCAAAATACCCTAAACATTTTTTTTTGCTGAATAAATCACACTTTTAGATCAATTGATCTAAGGGAAAAATTCCCTTGTCTCTCCAAGCCTCCCATAAAAATGTTTTCCTCCTAGTTTTTAAATCTGGATTGGACCATAATATTAGTTTATCATGGGAGAATGGGTCAAATTAATATTATAGTGATATTACGCACCATAGTTCTCTAGCTGCAGAAACTTCAGGAAGAACAAAGTCCATTTAAACATAAATAGACCCTAATGCGTTCCACTTAAAAATGTTTCCAAAAAAGAAGCCTCCAAGAAAGCCCAAAATGGATAATCCAGTTTAGAGGAGCAATCCCAATAATTTGTATATGTTAACAAATATGCCTTAGGATAGGCATTAAGGTCCAGAAAACCAAATCCTCCTTTATTAATTGAAAGTTGTATCCTCTTTAAAGAAATTTTAGGTGGTGATGAACCCCACATAAATTTCTGATATGACTATATCTGCAAGTTATTGGAAAAGGGATTGCATGCAAAACGTATATAATTCGAGGTACAATGTTCATTTTGAGTGTACTTACTTTACTTCACAATGAGAAATTTACAGGTGCCTATCGGTCCAAATTCAAGGATATATCTGAAATCAACTTACTAAAATTCAATGAAATCATGTACTTAATCTTCCTTGGAATCAATATCCCAATATAAGTAATAGCATCTAAGCAACATCAAAAATGTCCATCAGTAATTACACTCTGTGATATCTTGCCTCCCAGTGATATCACTTCTGATTTTGTCAGCTGAATAACCAGACAAAATTATAAATCAAGCTCTTAATTCAGGGATAAAACATAGGTTCTAAAATAAATAATTAAAGATCATCTGCATATAAAATAATTTTAAATTCTAAAGAGTTACATATAAATCCATATATATTATTACTTTGTCTAACAGCACAAGCCAGAAGTTCCAAATATAGACCAAAAATCAGGAAGAGGACAACTTTGTGTAGTACCCCTTTTGAGAGGAAATGGTGTCAAAAATACCATTGGTCTGTACCATAGATATTGGGGGTGTTATTTCAAAATTCATGAGGGAAGCCAAATTTTGTCAGTGTGGCAAAAACACATTTCCAATATATTTTATCAAAAGCTTTTTCAGCTTTTTCAACAATCTAAGATTATCAGATCCTTGCCTACTTTGTATAAATCCTACTTGGTCTACATGTACCAAAGTTCTAATAACCTTTTGAAGTCTGTTAGCAAGAATGCTCTTTACCAGACTACCAGGATAGGTGTCGGACTCTTGTCTCTGGATTTTAGACTCAGAAGTTCTACTTGGACTTTTCTGCCATCTATGTCAGAGGACCAAAGCCTGTTATGATGGACCACCCCCCCCCCTTTCACTTCCTCACTTGGATGCAGATTTTCATGCCAAAATCCAAGTTTGCCTGTTTCAGCTGAGCAGCCTCAGGTAACATATCTCTATTTATGATTTTAAAGTTTGTTTTGTGTCCCACCCTGATAAGCAGTTATAATTTTGGGTTTTTAGCCCAGCCCAGAAACTTGATGGGGGAGAAGCAGGAGCTCTCTTTTTCTGTGTTGGAAATGGCACTGGAGATGGTATAATGTTCAAAAGAGGCAACTTTATTAAACAGGCAGGGATGGAATAAGGGCAGTCAGGGAATGGAAGTGATGAGGTAAAATTTGTTGGTAGTATACTCTTAAATCACAGGCAAAATAGTTCTTAATCCTTGACAGTGAAAGGTGTTTTGTTTAATACTTTGGATACAGCAACAATGCTTCTTCACAGAGTTCCCTTTCACAACTGAGGTTTCTTGACGTTAGTTCAAAATTATTTTCCCTTCACTACAGTCCCAGGGTCTTCCTCAGAGCCAAATCTCCTTTAGGCACGGGGCAGGAATTAATTTTCTTCTCCCAAGAAGATATAGCCCTTCTTCACTTGGCTTGAATGGGAGTCTCCTCTTACTACCCACTCCCGCTCCACTTTTGCCAAAAACATGCCCCCAGTTCTATTGTGGCTGTGTAAATGTTTCAGCTTGTGCTGGCTTTTATACTTGGATTTCTTAACTAGTATTCTCCCTCAAGACAATGATGTTACAGTTAGGGCAAAAGATTTTCCCTTACTCCAGAGGGGAACCTGTCTGACCTTCCCTGTCAGACTCACTCACAAACTCTATGAACAAAAAAAAAAAACCTGTCAGCAACCAACTATCATCCTGAAGGCTGGTTCTGACTGGCCAAGCAGAGAGGAGGCAGCAGCCTGTCAATCAAGCTCTTATTCCAGGCAGTTGTTAACTCCTTCCCTTCCATCTCCCTGAGTGCTGCACTTAGGAAATCTTTGCGCATTCCATCACACCTGTACAGTATGTTAGAGTAGTTATTTAGTTTTATTATTTTCTTTCCTGTCTTGTACAATGTCTATATTTGCAATCTTTTGCACATTCTTTAATAAACTATATTAATTATACTTCTCTGGTATAATGTGGATTTGGGGGCTTCAATCTACATGTCAGCCACTGCCACCCTATGATCTCATTAGACATAAACCACTCACATCGTCTGGATACTTGAGTCACAAGCTTCCTTTCAAAAGTGATGAATGAGCCCTAATAGCTACTGTAAATTAATGTCATATCTAATGCACAAATGATTGGAAAGTAAGACAAGATGATCTGTACATTTACTGTTCAAAAATGAGGTTGCTATTGTATTCTCAGAAAAGCCTGGCCTCCTCATAAAATCACCTAAGAAATATGTTATGACCATGATTTACAAAAATATGTTGACTCATTCTCTAACATTCTAAACTGTAGCATTTCTTCTAAGACTTTAACTTCCTCTCCCAAAAGCAATAAGGCAATGAGAGCTAATGAAATGCTGGGGCTGGTGGCAGCTGAAATCCATTAATAGTTAGGAAGAGAGGGTCTTGGAGAAATGTTTGAGGCTGCTGAGGGGAAACAGCAGAGAGAAAGCTGGCTTCTGACACCTGTTATATTGTAGTGTAACCACCCACTGTTATAAGAGTGTGGGGTTATAAGATCACGTCTTAATAATAATGTATCCAAGTGTTTGATTCACTCCTATGTTGTTCATTTTGTAAATAAAGATATTCTTTGGGAGGGGGGTTAACCCTGACTAGCTGGAAGTTGTTGGCTTAGGGAAATACCACACACATTAACACACAATTCTATCTGGTCATGAGCAAGGTGTCTGAGAATTAAATGGTGGCAGTATATGTGGGAAGGACATACTGAGTTACCTTACTCCAACAGCCCTGGCCCTGGCCAAGTGAGAGGTAGTGAATTGAGGGAACAAGCTGCCTGTCTGCTGAAATCCCCAGGAAGAGGAGAAAGTGGACCTCATGTGGATTTGGGTCAGGGCCCTCTGCCTGATAATAAGTAACTAGACAGGCAGTGTATTATGACTGCCCTGAACTGCCTGTGGGTGGCAGTGGGACTGGAAGACATAGGTGGATTTTTAGCTATTGGAAGCTCATACTGCCCGCAAGGTGGAGGAACTAATAAAATGGTTCTTCTGCTCCCTCCCCTTCCCAATAGAACAGAAGATCCAAATGGATTCCTTACAACTCTTGGGAATTTTCTTGCTGATAGGGCTAGTATTTGTATTAAATAGTTATTTGTCCTCTGGTGCTAGGCCACATGTATGATAGATATAATTGTTCCTAAATAACCCCATTAGGGTTTCTAGCCCCTGTTACCATCAAAGTGGGGGACATGGGAATAGTCAGGCAGGAGGGCCCGACCCTTCTTCCTCGTGCACTTGCACAATCCAGAAGCCCCAATGACATCACTTCTGGTTGAAAACTAGAAGTGACAGACTCTCAGCATTTTTGCTATGTTTGGGGCTTTTTTGGCCCTGCTGAGACCCTGTAGCTTCCAGTTTTTAACTGGAAGTGTGTCATCAGGGCATGTAAGCATGCCATTTTGCTGTTTCCAGCCTACCTCCTCCCCCCATCAGCCAAGTGAGTGGGGTCAGGGGTGAAAAGTGGGTGGGAGATCCCCCATCCTCACTAGGGGCTGGTATCCCTATCCATGTGCTGCTGCTTGGAAGAACTCAGGAACATGAAACAGCTGGGACAACAACTAGAGAGACAGTGGAAGAACACAGAGATCTACTGAATACAAAAACCAAAAGAGTCCAGTAGCATCTTTAAGACTAACCATACAAAACCCATTCCAAACATATGGTTATGTTTTAAGTTAATGTGGAATAAATTTATTATAATAATTTTAAAAAATTAAAAAACAAAGAAGAAAGAAAAAAAGAAAAAAAAGACTAACCAACTTCAGATGCAACAGATGCATCTGACGAAGAGAACTATGATTCTCGAAAGCTTATGCTACAATAAAGTTGGTTAGTCTTAAAGGTGCTACTGGGCTCTTTTTGTTTTTGCTACTACAGACTAAGGCTGAATCCACATTACCTCCGTGTGTCCCGGTGTTGCACTAAATGTTCACTAAACACCCGGAAGTATAGCGTCTTTCTAGCGCGATTCAGAAATCACGCTTGAAAGACGCTATACTTCTGGGTGTTTACCGAACATTTAGTGCAACACCAGGTTGCGCGGAGGTAATGTGAATTCAGCCAATCTCAGCTAACTCCTCTGTATCTACTGAATACAGGTTGGAGTTCATTATCAAGCCTGCTCTGTAAAAGTGATAGCAGCAAAAAAGCTGAACCACCACCACCACCACCATTGTAACCACACAGTGCCATTTAAGTATGCAAGTAAGTATCATGAAAAGTTTTTTACAGAAGGGATTGGTAGGGATTGGTAGAACTCTATTCTACTCACTGTGATCACACTTGGTATTTTGTCCAACTTGGACTCCAACTATCTATGGGCAAGCTGTTGCATTCCTATAGAAAGTGAGGCCTACCACTTGTCCTTTGACCCTTCCCTGACCTTCATGGCTTATAAAAAGTTAAATGTTAATTATAATTTACTCTCTTGTTGAAGAGCTGCTGTATCTGGCGTCAAAAAAGGTGGTAATTACCACTATTTCAATCTGAATTCTGAACTCTGATCTAGGTATGGGTTAGATATGGGCACAAAACAGAAAAAGCCTGAAACGGGAGTTTTGTGTTTTGTCACAATCAACCAATCACGAATCATGAAACTTCATAAAATTGACACATTTGCCGAAACGATTTGTTAGTTTCATGATTCATCAGAACCTGGGGCATTTCAATGGCCCCCTTCATACCTGGAGATGCCAAACTCACAAGGAGACTTCAGCAGGCTCTTCTCCACCCACCCTCCCAGTTTGCAATATGTTGATTGGGAAGGGTAGGACGTGCTGCGTGAGTGCATGACTGAAATGGGGACCGGGAGTTGCTGGATCAGAGGAGGACAAAGGACTGGCCATGGTGCAGCTGGGCCAGGAAGACAGAGTGAGGGGTGGGGTGGACCCAAAGAACTTCCCAGAGCAAGGCCAAGAGCTGGAAATAAGAGGCTTCTTTCAGTTTATTTAAAGCAACAGCAGCCAAAACCACAATCCCAAATCCTTCCACACACTCTCCCACTCTAATCCCAGCAAAATGCTGACATAGATCAGAACAGGAGGAACAGACCTGCCTAACAGGGTTTGGAGGGGTGAGATTGGTGTGCCCATGGCTACAAAATGCCCACCTCCTTGGTTGCCTAGGGGATTGACCCCCCCCCCCGCTCCTGGCTGTATAGGGCAGAATGGAAGCTCTCCAGATGGCTAGGAGAGCTGCCAATCAAGGGTAAGTGGGCTATGATTGGGGTTTACAATGGCAACAAAAGGTCTGAGCCCATTGTTGCCTAGGGAATCAATGGATTGGCGCTAGCCTGTCTGCAATTACAAATCGTTCACGAAGCTAATGAAACAGGCCAAAAAGTCGTGAATTTCGTGATAATTTCATGATAACCGCAGCCCCACAAAACACTGTTTCACGACACATGAAATGGCCTGTTTCATGATGAAATTTGCTTTGTATTTCGATTCATGCCCATGTCTAGTATGGGTAGGCTTGCCATTTGCCCACCTGTGGGAGGTAAACCTCTCACCCTTACCCCAGTCATCTGCCTTTGAGAAACTGATGATCAGGAGAAAAATGACTGGAAAATGGCCACTGTAGTGACACTCATGTCTCTATTGTCTTCCCCATAGAGATTAGGTAAAATTCCTATAGTGTCACATCCTCTTCAAATTCTACCCTTTCCAGTCACTGCCCTCACAATCTCCCAGCAATTGCCAAGGCAGTACTGCCACCCCTAGGTATGAGACAGAAACTGCCTTGGTTGCTGTATTAGATTATCTATGCCTGTTTATAGACAGGATTGTGTTGGTTCTCCTGTTCCTATCAGTGTTATAACTGTTATATAACAGTCTTATAACAGTGTTATAACTGACCATAGTTTCCTTCTAGGCCACCTGACAAGTTTGGACCTAGTTCTTACTGTCCTGTATTTATTTTGATTTTTCTTTGAGGACAGGTCATAGAAGGAATTTCTGTGGGGTTATAGTTCAGCCCTTTGGCCATTAGGCTATGGGGTTCTACAGAGTTCCCATCTTATCCCCCACAGGCTTTAATGTCTAAATGAAACCACTAGAAGAGACCATCCAAATCTGTGCTCCAAATCTATGGTATTTTCTTCATATTTATTTGTTTTACTTTATTTATAAAAACAAATAAATATGCAGAAAATACCTAGATTTATCTCTCCTTTCCATCTAAATACCGAGAGGTAGTAGAACTAGTGTCTAGAGGCAGTAAAAGTCTGAAGTAAGATACACAGGTTGAAATGACGCTGATGAAGCAGAAATGCTTTGGTTTGGAACTAAGACAGATCTGAGAGTAGGTATCCAGCCTGTTTTCAATGGCCCCTGAAGTAGCAGGTACATGATGCGTTCACTATTTGATCTTTAAAAAGTTCAGTGGTTTGGGTTTGCACTACATTTAGGACCATCACCTGCCATATCAACTTGCCTGAATCCTGAAATGAAAGAACTGGGCCCTCATGTGAGAATCTGCCTCGTCTGAGGCAAGATTGGCAACGACTTGTGGTAGGATCTTTTCAGCTGCCATTAGCAGGCTATAGAACTCCCTCAGCCAGCTTAGGATGGCTTCCTAAGAAAGGTGAAAACATTTCTGTTTTAGAAGAGCCTAACTGCTCTTTTGTTCTGCTTTTATTATGTCCTCTTGTCTGTATCTTTAATTTTTAAAAATATTTTAAAATTGCTGAAAACCACTTTGCACTAGGGTTGCCAGGTCTCCTGCTACGGTACAACGCCTCCCATTGACACCCCTCATTGCCTGCCTCCCCTCAGCATAGCAGTGGCAGAAAACACATTTAAAATACCAGCATTGCTCAGGTTGTGATATTACTTCAGGGAAAACCAGCATAATGTCACTTCCAGATATGGCATAGCAACCCTACCTTGAGCCTAATGGGGCCCCAAAAGTGGCATACAAATAAACAATGACTATTAATTGTAATAATAATTTTAGGATTTCATTATAGTTTACTTTGTGAGCTGCCTCAAGCAGGCCTTTAGAAAGCATATACATTTAGAGCAGTATATACATTTTCTAAATAAACTTTTTAAAAAATTAAGCAATCGAACTTCATTCAATTGGGATCGTAAGCAGCTGCCTTCAGGATATACCCTTTGCATCATGATTAAAAATAAGGACACCCTTGAATTTAATTTCAACTTCCATTCAGTAGATGGTGCTCAAGAATTATAAATGTTTTAAAGGGCAAATTATAAATGATTTTATTGTCAATCATCAACCACGAAGAATAAATGTCTATGTTAAATTTACATATATGAATGAAAAAGGATTTTTTAAAAATCCGATATTACAGACTGAATTGACAAGGAGTTTTGAATAATGGTGATACATTTAGTCAGACCCCTGCATATATTCATTAAGTTTGTATAAGCACCCTTCCTGTGCAAAGATTCTGTTTTTCAGCTATAAGAACCAACAGAATAATGTTTAACAAGGTACAGAAAGAGGAGTTATATAGTGTACAAGAAAAAGGAATTCTGTTTTTCTGCTGATTTGTATTTCAGTTTCTTAAAGAACATTAATGAACTTTTCTGCCAATGGATTTTATCCACCAAGGGCAGACGGGTTCTAAATACAAGAAGAGATCAGATTCTACATTGTTGCTACATGCTAGTCTTTTGAGAAATACAGAAACCATTAAAAGTGTATTGTGGCATAACAGTTGCTGCATCTGGGAGGTTAGCCTCCTTAAAGCACTGAGCACCAGAATTAGCATAATGTTATAGTATATTATGGATGCAGGAGGGTTGGACTTGGATCTGAGAAGCTTTACACACTTATGAAACTCACTGAGTGGTCTTGGCTGAAGTGATCTTAGCCACAGGGCATCTGGAGCAGCTGCCCTGGGCCCAGGACTGGGTAAACACTGACTTCCCACAGTCCTGCCCCTCTTCCGATGGAGAGAGAAAGAAGAAGAGCCTCTAAGGCTTGGGCACATGAGTGGCAGCTGGCCAGCTTTGCAGTGATGCACGTGCCTGCCCTCTCCAGAGCTTGAGCAGATAGGCAGCAACTGACCAGCTTGATGGTATTACAAGCACACATCCCTACCCCCTCCAGTGCTTGAGCAGGCAGGTGGCACCCAGTGGACTCACTGGTGATGTGCATGCCATCCACTCCCTCCAAGGATTGGGCAGGCAGGCAGCACTCTTGAGAGTGACACACACACACCAACCCCCTCTGGGCAGGTGGGTGGCAGTAGTCAGTTTGGCTACCACCAGGTACTCCTGTGCCCATCTCCTCTGGGGTTCAGGCAGAAGCTGCCTCAGCCACTAGTGGGTGCACCATCCCAATTTGCATGGGGCGAAGTCCACCCCTTTGAGCCTGGGGTGGCTCAAGCAGGTGTGGTGGCCATGATTCTGGGTTCCATCTTGGACTTTTGCCCATGACCCAGAATCATTAAGACCACTCCTGAATCTTGTTAGGCTCCCTGCTGCTCTGTGTTGCTTGAGGGATGCGTAGAATTAAAATCTCACCATATTAAATTATGGGAATGTGCATTTGAAATATAAATCAAAATGTAAGGTGAATAGGTCTTGTTCACAACCTCAGCAGGGTAACTAATTCAAATGATACTATGTCCCACATTTAGAAACATCTGAAGAAACCAACAGCTATGTCCCTGGTAAATTCATCACATCATCTAACCACAAAAAGTTATCCAGTGCTGTCCCTGGCATGATTGGATTAATCACAAGCCTACTTGCTTACTTGTTCATGGGTGTGCATATATTGTCTTACAAACATGGAGCAAGCATGCAATGGGAGGTAAAATTCTTGCGCACACCTTATCTCTCTGTCTTCCACCATTTCAAATGTTTAGTTTTCTATAAACAGGCCTTTGGTAAATATTAGAAAGTTTAGTTTCATTATACTCTAACATGAATGGCCCAGACTAGCTCAGTCTCATTTCAGCAGTCAGTAGGCTTCACCCTGGATAGTACTTGGATGGGACCACCAAGGAAAACCAGGGTCACTTTGCAGAGGCAGGCACTGGCAAACCACCTCTGAATTTCATTTGCCTTAAAAACTCCAGCAGGATTTGCCATAAGTTAGCTGTGACTTGAATGCAGTTTCCACCACCAGTTACATTATGAGCTGAAAGAAAAATGCCGAAATAAATGAACCTGGGTCAAGGTTGAAGTATATTCATTGGGTTTAACCCACCCCCCACCCCCAATCTTAATTTCTGCTTGAAAATAGGTCACATCCCACCCTTATCAGAATTTTGATAGCACAAATGATTGAGGGAAAACTCACATTATATCTCCATCTGACCATTCTGCAAGGGAAAATTTTAATGGATTCTAAATAAATAAATTGACATAAATAAATAAATAAATGACTAATCAAAGCTTTTATAGTACAAGTGAGTTTGCTGGTTTAGTCTGTTTCCTGTGGCACAGAAGTTAATTGGATACCTTTATGTCCCCATTGTTTGCTGCACTGGTTATCAGAGATACAGGCAAAAACAGTTTGACTGTACCATATGTAAGCTTGTGTAATCATACAACTTCAGAATGGAGAGAATATGATATTACAATCTCTTTAAGGTCAAACTTCATCTTAAATTGTAGATCCTAGGTCTCAATGTTGTTGTTTTTTAATTTGAGGGGGGTCAATTCAGATTGGAGTTGAAGCACTGGAAACAGGGAACTCTTTCTCTGCATACTATTTTCTAATCAAAACTGTCTACTCTAGTTGCAATTAATCCTACCAGTGAAAGAAAACAAAGACTACATGCATGCTTTCTTTCCTAGTTGTGGCTAAATGCAGCCCGAACTTTTTTCAGTTAAGTAAACAGTGGTCCTTTTCACACTGGGACTTTAAAGTGTTTCAGCACCTTTTCTGCTTCCCTTGCTTGCATGACTTTCACACTTGCAAGGTAATCATGGAATGTAGAGCCGATGTTTGTCCACAGCATCCCCAGTTCCCCCACCCCTGCAGCCATACCACAAGTTTATTTTGAAGCTGCTGCTGAGTCACAGCTGGCACGATCAATGTCAGTGAGAACACTTACACTCCCCTTTTTCTTCTCTTCTCCCCCCTCTCCTTTTCCCTAGGAGCTGATTGCTCTGTGCAGAATTAACCACTCCCACCCTCCTCAACTCTCTGAACTTCTTGTCTGCCATTTTTTTTAGTAAAGCAAGGTAAGGGTCATAAGGCTGCTTCTCTGTTGGATTTTTTCCTCCTGGGTATGCACACACAAACTTTCCCCAAAGGAACAATTCCTAAGCTTGCAGCTAATTCTCTGCTGACTTTAAAAGTCAGGAAAGGGTTAAATGGCTGTGTAATGATTTTAAGTAAATGTGTGCATGTGTCTTTAAATGCTTGGTGTGATATAGGTGAAGAGTGGGGGTGAAAAAGAGGGATGAGTGAGTGATATGATTGGTTGATGACTGAGAATGTGGGCGGAGAGAATGCAGTTTTAGACTGAGTGTAGTGAAAGAACATTCAGTCAGGAGAAAGCAGGCAAGCTGTGTGTAGCCTGAATAATTTTAAGCAGTTCTGAGAGAAATATCGAGTGAGGAAAGAGAGGCTAGAAAGAGAGTATGTTTGTGAAAGAACATTCAGTCAGGGAAAGAGAGGCTAGCTGTGTGCTGCCTGAGCATGTTTAAGTATTACTGAGAGAAATATAACCGATGTGGAAGCCTGAACTGAGTATGTTTGTGAAAGAACATTCAGTCAGGAGAAAGCAGGAAAGCTGTGTGTGAAGCCTTCGAAAAGATCTGTGTGACTGGGTTTAAGAAAGAAAGTAACTTTAATAATTTGAAACCATCAAGTTTTAGGAATAACATGAAACCGATACGCTTCTTAAAAAAATAAAAGTTTACTTTGTTTTTGTTCTATACTGGAGTATCTGTCATTCCTATATCCTATTCCTATCCTCGGGGCCACATAGAACCGCAAAGGAGCCTGACACTTGGGCACATTACTAAAAGGGAAATTTAAATAAAATATCTTGGAATATAATATTCTTGGTGGCAGCAATCTACCCAGAGAGTGTGAGGGAAAGATTAAAGGCAAAATCTACCCAAGAGAAAGAAGGGATCGTAACAGGCTGCTCTTCCCTTCCTCCTTTGAGGGTATGCGCACACTCTTTTTTTTTTAAAGCCAGGAATGATTTGTAAGGTTGAAAACACTGGAAAACATTACTGCTTATTCTCTCTTGGCTTTAAAGGGTTAATTGGTTGCTTTCCCCTTCCTCCCTCAGTGGTATGAGCACACTCTTTTATTTTTTTTCAAAGCTAGCCAAGTGTTGTAATGTTACTCCAGATTTTTCCTGGCTTTAAAAGCCAGGTAAGGGTTAAATGACTGCTACCCCCTTCGTCCTCCAGTGGTATGAGCACACTCTTATTTTGTGCAACTGCAGAATGGGAGTAATATACATGCTTTGCCTAGCTCCTGATAATAATCAAGCTGTGCTGTTCTGCACCAACTGAAGTCTCTGAGTTGACTTTGAAGAGAAAGCTATTTAGAGTGTGATCCAGTTGTACCCACCACATTGTGTTAGATCTCCAAAGGTGCTCACAGGCCCCCAAAAGTTGAGAAACCCTGCTGTATGACAATTTCTATCCTGAAGATAGCTGGTCACCAACAGCAACCCTTTGAGTCCATTCCTTGAGGAACAACTTTAACCAGTCCATGGCACACCCTCAAAACCTACTTCTGCCTCTAAGCACCTTAACTGGATGACATGATCTACTGTGTCAAAGGCTGCAGATAAATCCAGGAGGAGCAACAAAGAAGCATGGCCTTTGTCTACATTCAGATGGAGGTCATCCACTAAAGCCACCAGAGGCATCTCCATGCCATTGCCCAGCATAAAACCACACTGCAAAGGGTCCAGAGCATAAGAATAATCCAAGAAAACCTGGAGTTGGTCTGCTACTGCTCTCTGTATCACTTTGCCTGGAAAAGGCAGATTAGAGACTGGTCGATAATTGACCATATAATTGTTGTCCAAGTATATTTTAATTAGTGGGTAGATAACCGTTTCTTTGAGTGGCCAAGGAAAGGCCACTCAAAGACTGATTTATGATAGACCTCAAGGGTTTGTTTATGTGGTCTTTACATGACATTAGCAGCCAAGATGGGCAAGGATCCGGTGCACAAGTCGTGGTCTTCACTGATGACAGGATTCTGTCAATATCTGGGCCAAAATGGGTCAAATGATTCAAAAGCAGACCAGATGATGTATTGAGCATTTCTTCTACCTCACCTATATTACAGCTGGCACCCAGATCAGAACATTCAGGCTGTTTTGTCAGTAAAAAAAAATTGCAAAGTTGTCACAGCTAATTGCCTGTTCTTGAGGCAGTAAAGATACCTTAAACATTAGGATGGTAATGAACCAGCTGATGCAATGTTTGCAGAGAAATCATATTTCTTTGCCTCTGTCACTGCCATTTCATGCTGCTTTGTGTTCCCATTGGGGAGAAAGGTGGGGTATAAATTAACTAACTAAATAAATCCCACCAGCAAATTATTTCTGCAGAGAGAAAAATGTTATGGTGTATTTTAACCAGATTTAGTAGTTGTCACAAATTGAGGATGGAAATTATCTATATAATGTGCATTCCATGCTCATAAAGCTACAATAGGAGAGAACTTGGAATTGGGATACATCTTCATATGAGTGTTTCTTGCTAATTAATGTAGCCCTTGTACACTTGCAGCGGACAAGAAGAGCCTTTTTAAAAGCAAGTGTCAAATTTCTTGTTCTCACAAAATTAACATTGCTCATTCAACAGACTAAATGCACCTGATGTCAGGGTGGGAGGGGTGCACATTCTGATCAAGGCTAATCAAAATCCAGCCCCAGTCGATGCATCAAAGAATGGGCAGCCCAACACTGAAGGCTGCTGCAGTGGTGACAGTTGGACACCAGAGTAATAGCTGCAACACTGGTTGGCTCCCTGTACACATTCTGCGGGGAGGGGGTCTCTGACAGGCACAGACCCACAGCAAGCACACCAGTCCCCAGCAGCCCCAACAATACCCACCAGTCTTCGAGCAGTAGCCCAAGTGGCATAATGAGGCTCAACCAACCAGGAGCCAAGGTTCTTCCACAGAGGAGTCACGGTATAGCCAAGTTGCCAGAAAACGAGACAGAGCTTGAACCCACAGCCCTCTCACCAACCAGTGAGCCAAGCAGGTAACTGCAAAGGTGGAACATCACTGGGCATGACGCATTCCATTCCAGCTCTGACATCACTGCCAGCCATATGACTCTGGACAGGGAAGATCACAACAGCAGGTGTGGCGTAGTGGAGAAGCCCTGGGATACAATGCCCAAGGCCATGTCTCCCTCAGACCCCCCACCCCACCCAGCCCTCCCCACACACACTGCACACAGCAGCCAGCAGCATGTGTGAATGGAAGGGGGTGGGGACTGCAGTGGGGTGGCCATGCTAGTCTGCTGTAGATGAATACAGCAAAAGTCCTATGGCACCATGAGACTAACACCATGCATCCCAGCATGAGCTGCCCACAAATCAGAGCCCACCCCTCAGAGGAAAATTGTTTTGGGAGGACCCAGGGGGAATCCATGGCAAGGGGGAGGAGGAATCAGGGTAGGGAGATGTGGTATGACAGGTGTGGGTAGGAGGGACCAACACCAAACACAGGGGTCCGATGAACAGGGTTGCAAACTCCATCTGTCCGGTACAGCCTTTGCAAATGGCTTTGGGAAGCCTCTCTATCACAGCATGCTTGTGGGGTGGAAAAACAATCAACATTTTGAAATAATAAGGGAAGATAATCAACTCTGTATTTCTGGCATCTTGCGAATGCAATTTTAATTCCACGAAGTATAGGACATTGAGGAAGGAGACCAGTCCAGTAGATTTGCAGATGACGGCCAGAAGGGTTTGCTGATATTCCTGTCTGTTTCCAATAGATGTTTCTATAAATAGTGCTTGCACTTTCCATCAGTTTTTGAACATTCTCAATTCTTGGGTAGGCCTTTCTGAATCTACATAAGCACAAGTTCTGTTTGCAGCAGCATTTTCATTCTTGCATATGCTGACTGGGGCAACGTTTTGTTTGCGCCTATTGCGGGCAGGTAGGTCCGATCTTAGTTTTCTTTGTACTAGCTGACATGCAAACAGAACAGCAAAGGCAGGGAGAAAGACATAGAAGCAGAAGCTATGGCTTTGCCCCCCTCCTGCAATAGAGTTCACCAGCTTTGCAGATTACTGGGGACAGTGGCAGAGACAAAGGATTTCCTAAAAATAAACACACGCTTGCACACAAACACACAGCAAAGCAGACAAGATGTGAGTGATCAGTACTGGAGAATCACAACAGATCGCTAATTCAAGATCTAACAACATACTTAATTCCATGTAGAATCACTCAACAGCTGTGCCTCCCCCATCGTATAATCTTCTACACCCACCTCCATGACAGCTATTTGCCCTAGTAGGGAGTGGAGAGAAACTGGAGCACAAGGGTGAAGGGATTTAAAACCTGCATTTTCCGACAATATACTCGTTTTTGAAATGTTTTATCTTGGCCAGTCTACTGGAAAATAGCCAAGTTGAGACTAAAAACCTAATATCAACCAAGAACACTAAGGTAAAATGAGGGTTAGGGTTAAATAAGTACCCCTTACTTCTATGCTTATTTTGTTTAAAAGTAGATCCCTACGCGCGCACACACGCGCACACACACACGCACAAACATACCACCCTCATTTCAAAATGCCAGGAAATAGTCACATGCCAATTAATGGCTTCCTGAACTCTGTACAACTGAACATTTTAATTGCCTTTAAAATGATTACTTATCCCATCTTAAATTTTGCATGGAAGATGACTCCTTCCATTGGTAAGAGATTTTTGAGGATTTCATATCATGGTTGTTGGGGGTTTTCCGGGCTGTATTGCCGTGGTCTTGGCATTGTAGTTCCTGACGTTTCGCCAGCAGCTGTGGCTGGCATCTTCAGAGGTGTAGCACCAAAAGACAGAGATCTCTCAGTGTTTGGACACTGAGAGATCTCTGTCTTTTGGTGCTACACCTCTGAAGATGCCAGCCACAGCTGCTGGCGAAACGTCAGGAACTACAATGCCAAGACCACGGCAATACAGCCCGGAAAACCCCCAACAACCATCGTTCTCCGGCCGTGAAAGCCTTCGACGATACATCGATTTCATATCAATTGTGCAAAAAGCAAATTACAGCTATGAAGAGTTTCCCATTGAAGCCTACGGAAACAAATAATCTGAACAAGTGTAATAAGAAAATAAAATTTAAAATATTAAGGAACAAATGTGCCCAAATAAAATTTCTATGTATGTACATCCCTAAGGTGAGTTTTGTGTGGAGGAAATCACAATAGTTGTAGCTTATTCTCTGTGAAGAAATGTAAAACTGCTCAGTCTAGACTCTTGATATAGAGCTCAATTCAGGAGGTCAGCTGCAGTAATTAGGACTCCATAAAGTGACAGATGGTCTCAAGAGCAGCTCTCAAAGGATCTGCAGCTGACTTTGGGCTCCTGATATGGCTGAGGCTATATTATTAGAATGTGTGAAACAATAACCAGGGAAACAAAGCTACTGCTTTGTCTAATCCTGTTGCTGTCCAGACACTGGCTTTGCTTTAGTTTTAGAATGATTCAACCATATTGAAAATTACTTTGATTTTAACTTATTTAGTTGGAAGTCTTTCTCACTGATTGCCGTAAAAGCTATTTGCAAGTTAACATACTTATATAGTTTTATGATAATGCACAGAATAGCATATAACATCTCCAAATTCTTCCTGTTTATGTATACGGGGAAGGGGGGGGGAGTCTCACAAGGATTTGCGAGAAAATGGAACAATTTTGAAATCTCATTCCATTGCCAAATTTCCCTTTCTAGGATTCTCTCAGGAGCTTGAACAGGCACTTTCCTATGCACACTTGTTTTATTTTAACTCATTCTTAGGGCTCTCAACATTACAAGTTTGATTTCATTTCCCTCCTTTTGATAACTTAACAAAATTGCATTTTTCCTGCATACAAAAAGTATGCAGTATACAAGTATACAGAAACCCCTGCCTTCTCAGTGCCTTTGCTGCTTTCATGATCATAATGGAATCCATCTTCTTTCCTGTTAGATATAGTAATTACTCATCATTCTAACATACAGGAAGGAACTGAAAAATGGTTGACCTAGAGTTGCCAACTCTGGCTTGGAAAATTCCTGGAGATATGGGGGTGGTGTCTGAGGAGAGTTTGGGGAAGGAATGGAGCTCAGCAGGAATACAATGCCATAGCCTGCACTCCCAAGCTGCCATTTCCTCCAAGGGAACTGATCTATGTAATTCCAGAACTCCAGGCCCCACCTCAAAGTTGGTGGCCCTAGATGGGCTTTTGTATACTGCAGAGCTTCTAGGGAAGGGTTAGAACGTATTTTTGTGCATGTGTCACATAGATACACACAGAGCTTTTTTTAGCTGGAACACGGTAGAACGGAGTTCCAGAACCTCTTGAAAATGGTCACATGGGTGGTGGCCCGCCCCCTGATCTCCAGACAGAGGGGAGTTTAGATTGCCCTCCACGCTGTGGTGCAGAGGGCAATCTAAACTCCCCTCTGTCTGGAGATCAGGGGGCGGGGCCACCACCCATGTGACCATTTTCTCTAAGGGCAACCCACTGAGTTTCACCACCTCTTTTCCCAGAAAAAAAGCCCTGGATACACACACATAGTTCTCTGACAGAAGATACTGAACCATCAAGTATCAGTGGCTGAGAACAAATTCTGCCCACATAGCAGAGGCCTTTTCAAGCACTCCTTAATTTTCAACTGCAGAAGTGGTGACAGTAGTAAGAGGTGGGGCAAGTGTTTAGTAGTAGCAATTTGAATTTCACACCACTTAACACAGCCTAGGCTATCTCTTGCTTTTGCATCTGTCCTTAAAATTATGTCTAGGCTGTTCATAGCTGCTGTTTTCTACATCTAAGCAGTTTTTAGTAAAGCACTGGTATTGGGTCATTGTTGTGGCAGGGTCAAGTTGTGCTTCATCTCAACACATAATTTAGTAAAACGCTTGTAAATTTGTCTACTGAAAAATCTACCATAACAAATTCACTAAAGGATTTTAATTCTATCCATGATTCTTTTATTTTGAAGTGCTAAGGGACAAACTGTTCTTAGTTTTAACCCAGAGTATCTCAGTTTTCTTGCTTTAAAATTATACTGGTTTACTGCAAATATTTGATATTAATGAGAATTCTCTCAAACAGGGCTTTTTTTCAGCTGGAATGTGGTGGAACGGAGTTCCGGAACCTCTTGAAAATGGGCACATGGCTGGTGGCCCCGCCCCCTGATCTCCAGACAGAGGGGAGTTGAGATTGAGGGCAGTCTAAACTCCCCTCTGTCTGGAGATCAGGGGGCGGGGCCACCAGCCATGCGACCATTTTCTCCAAGGGCAACCCACTGAGTTCCACCACCTCTTTTCCCAGAAAAAAAGCCCTGCTCTCAAATACTGAAATATTAGAAATTCAGCATTAGCATGATAGTTAAAAATGTACCAAGGCAGAGTTATCAACATTTTTCTATTTCTTTTTTTCTCCTTTAAAGAGTTTCACTTAATTCGCCAGGACTATGTAAATATGTACAACTTCAAGAACTGATTTCTGTAATTTAGAGTTTTGAAACATGTATGCCAGTTTTGTAACATATGCCGGACTAACAACAAATGCATTACTTCTCTAAAAATCAGTGTGAGACACTCATTACACATCCCATTGCCCTTGAAACAAAAAAGAACAAAGTGGTTATTTTAAGTAACCATAAGTAATCTTCATGTGCCAACAAATGGAGACAGGGTATAAAGAGATATAAAGATTAGAGAACAGGAATACTGTGTGCTTTATATAACATAATCTGGTTTGTCTGTAGTTGTTTATGACACAAATGTAAGCAGCAAGTTTTCTGAAATTGATACACCGAAAACAAGTGAATATGCTTTTCAATAGTGAATAATGTGTCACTGTTGGAAAATGTTATTGTTCATTTTTATTTATTTATTTATTTTTGCTGAAACAAAATGAAAAAGGAATCTTTTGAACGGTTACATTCGTGATTTGTTTACGATACGAGTAGATGGAGCATATAAAAATATTCTGAAGCAGATACTGCCTGTGCATCTACACTGTTTTCAAGGAGATTATTACAATTATTTGGTATGACATATTTTGATAAGAATCATTCTTCTGTCTTAATAATTGTACTTTAAGTGCAAAAGTAATAACAGAGCAATACTTTTTATTAAGTCCAGTTAAAACATCTCACGATGTTAAAAGCCAGCATGGTGTGGTGGTTATAGGGTTGGGCTAGAATTTGGAAGACCAAGGTTCAAATCCCCACTCTGCCGTGGAAACTTGTTGGATAACACTGGGCCAGTCACATGCTCTAAGCCTAGCCTACCTTAAAGGGGAAGATGGAGGAAAGAAGAACAATGTAAACTACTTTAGGTCCCCACTGGTAAGAAAGGCAGGGATCAAGTCAATAAAAATAAATAAAAAAGTAAACCATCTTCCAAGTTACAAGAATTGTTGCTCAGGCTAGATGTTCAGCAGAAAGGGGGGAAATGTTGCGGATGGTGAAAGAGCATCAGTGTGCAGACCCAAGGAGGAGGCATTATGCAAAGGTCATGACATTACAAGACTGGCTAGTCAAAGTGATGAAGAATTGAGACCCGTCATGTATGTGCCCCATCCATGCCATTGTGTGAGGCTGTCCAGTTGTTCTGAACCAGTGTTTAATGCTGTACCTTGATGCCATATTCCCTAACTGCTTTGCTTTCACAAGCTTGTTGAAGTTGCAGGTGCCTTATCTCCCGGCTTTGAAGCTTCCAGTGCTTCTGACCTTGTACACTACTCGCTCCCATGAATTAGTGTGTTTCAACTTTAATCTCCCACTTTCTCAGTGTCTAGACTTGATAGTTAAAATATGTAAGGAGTTCTCAGGATGGGTTCATGCCAAAGTTATGTTTTGCTGATGGGAGGGGGGGAAAGGAGTAATTGTATTCTTTAAAAAGGGTTTTCCCACATTGGCATTTCTGTCAACCTGTTCTTACTGCTTAGTTGCTTACCTTACTTCTGAGTAATACTATGGACATACCTGCGAAAATGATCTGATTCCTGAATAAAACCTTTTAACCAAGAGCCTGGATTCTTGCTGTAATGATACAGGGGTCTATCTGCCATAGCCTGTCATCCATAGCCTGACAAGACCCAGGTTTGAATTCCCACTTTGCCATGGAAGCTTACTGGGTGACTTTGGGCCAATCACACATTCTCAGCCTAACCTGACTCATAGGATAAAATAGAAGAAGAGAGATCACTGCATGCCACCCTGAGCTTCTAGGAAGATGGGCAGAATAATAAGTAAGTAAGTAAGTAAGTAAGTAAGTAAGTAAGTAAGTAAGTAAGTAAGTAAGTAAGTAAGTAAGTAAGTAAGTAAGTAAGTAAGTAAGTAAGTAAGTAAGTAAGTAAAAACCAACAATTATTTTGAAAAGGTAACAAATGTATTAACCTACTGCTACTTTTGGACCAACAAAACTACTTGTAGCAACTTTTGTCTTCTTTAAATATTAAATGAAGCTTACTTAAGTTCCCTTGAGATTACTGGGAGTTACTTATAAGTAAATACATTGTCTCAGAGCCGAAACAGGTGTGACAAGATACCTAGGTTCAACTCGTGTTCTCTTACCTCAAGGTTTGTCAGGAAGTGTAGGCATCCTTGCAGCTTAAAGTTTAGCATTTACAGAGCAGGGAGGGAAGTGCAGGCATGGGGTGCCTTTCCTCCCGCTCTCGAGGTGCATCACGGAATTTTCCCTTCCCCACTTCGCTTCATCTCCCCCCCTCACCCAGTATGGCCTCTGCAGTGCGATGCCTGGCTGCACCAGGAGAGCCAGGAAAGGCACCCAGAGCATCTCCCCCCCTCACCCAGCCTGGCCCCTGCAGAGCGACGCCTGGCTGCACTGCAAGAGCCAGGAAAGGCGCCCAGAGCATCTCCCCCCCTCACTCGCCTGGCCCCTGCAAAGCGATGCCTGGCTGCACCGGGAGAGCTGGGAGGAAAGGCGCCCAGAGCATCTCCCCCCCTCACTCGCCTGGCCCCTGCAGAGCGATGCCTGGCTGCACCGGGAGAGCTGGGAGGAAAGGCACCCAGAGCATCTCCCCCCTCGCTTACCTGGCCTCTGCCCAAAGCCACATGGCCCAGAGCTGCATAGCCCAGCATGCTCTGCCTTCACCCCGATTGCACGGACCGTCGCTCCACCCACCCCTTGCCCAGCCCCCACAGAGCAACGGCAAGCTATGCAGCTCCGAGCCGCACAGCTTCAGGTGGGGGCCAGGCGAGTGGGGGGGGAAGATGCAGCAATGCTCTGGCCGCCTTTCCTCCTGCTCTCCCCGTGCAGCCTGGCATTGCTCTGAGGGGGCTGGGCGAGGGCATTGCTGCATCTTCCCCCTCGCTCGCCTGGCTCCCATCTGAAGCCGCGCAGCTCAGAGCTGCATAAACTTTAACCTGCAAGGACACCTACACTTCCCGACAAACCTTGAGGTAAGAGAACACGAGTTGAACCTAGGTATCTCATCACGTCTGTTTCGGCTCTCAGCATTGAGCTAGCATCACAAGCTTTAACATTTGAGTAGTAAACTTTGGGGTTATTAGGTAGTCTTGTATCGGAAACTACTTCATAACTAAAATGTCCAAAGTTTTCACCCTTTAAACAATTATTGCCATCATAACATACAATACTGAAATGTTATGTTCCTGAATAACATACCTGTTCTTGTCTTTTGTGTCACTCCTTTCCAGTACTAATCTGTTATTTTAAACTGAGACATCTATAAAGGTATCAAATGGGGGACCAATGAGGACTTCCAGAAGAAAAGGAAATAACACCTTCCTGGTTCCCTGTGCTTACTCTCCTCTTGTTCTGTCTCTGCCCAACCTCCAATCAAATGGTTTCCCTTCTAATCTTCCCCTTGTGCATTTCTGTTTCCCTTGCTTGATCCCTAGACCCATGCACCCCTTCCAGTTTTCTGGCTCTTTTAATGCAACAGTCTGTGCCTGTATATTGTACAGGTGTCAAGAGTTTTCAACTTCTTCAGTTTTTCTGCAAACCTGGCTTTCCCTGGGTTTGTCAACAAACCTCTCCTATCTCTAGCACAGGGGGTCCAGGTTTGGAATTATGTATCAGATTAAATTGTTTTATAGGGTGAATTGCAGTTTATATAATTTATAGTAGAAGCTGAAGACTACATTTTAAAGAATAGTTGACATTTACTGACAAAGACTGTATATGTTGTTATTTGATATATAGAGATGTGTGCTACCGTCTGCTATAGGAATATCCTCATAAAACTCTTTACACCCAGTTTGGGATCCAAATTCCAAAATTCAGTTCAAGGAGAAGGTAGACAAGTAGCACTTTCCCTTTCTGTTAAATCATATCAGGGACAGTTGCAGTTCTCAGAAACAAGACTTATTTCAAAAACACTATCTAGTTTATATGTTGTGGTTTTTTTCTTGACTATATCCCCATGCCAACTAAATTCTTAAATCTATTCTTCACAGTCACCTAATCACAGAATGCAATACAAAGCACTCTCCAGCCACAAATTATAAGTAAGTGAGTGGGGATAGTATGAGAAGAGTTTTGTTTCTGTTGATGTATCATAAGGTCACACATAGTTATTTTCTATCTTTTAAATGTGGATGCAAATTTAGGTTTTAAAAGTTTTTTACTCATTTCTGTTTCAAAAATATCACTTCAAGTGATACTAAAAGGGGCATTCTAGTATAACTCTTGAGAAAGTGAGATCTGGCTCATGAAAGTTCATGCTGGAATAAATGTTGTTAAGTGCCACTGGACTTCTCTTTTATTATTCTAGCAGAAGCAAATTAATTATTCCTGTGCAGATACAGAAATTGTCTTTAGGAAATTAATATTCATACAATGTTAGACAAACATTTTGGAACACTCTCTAATTAGACTTTGTTCTATTTTTTCTCTCCGTGTGTATTGCATGTATAAAGAGAATAGCCTTGCTTCTTAGCTCACAATACTAATTATTGTCACAGTGGAGGAAATTCAAGTTGCATTCAATTTAATGAGAACAAAATTTAAGCTTCATACTAAGTATATATTACCAATAGACTTTAATATTTTAGTGTTAATACTAAAATGCAATTAATTTTAGGTGAAAGAAAATGTTTCAGATGGCAACTTCATTTGGAGAAGTTTCAAAACCTGATTTAGCTTCAAACCTGATTTAGCCATTTGTCTGCAGAAAATAAATTTTTCTAGATACGAGGTAACTGTTCACTATTTTGCCAAAATCAAGCATGTCTGATACGTAGGGTTTTTTGTTGCTAGTTCTGAAATTGTGTATGATAACCCAAGTATTTCTGTGAAGATTTACGGACTATAATCTCAAATTACTTCCCCTGTATGTAAAAGCTACAATAATTACTTTAAATTTCAATACCAGTACAGTGAAATTCGGACTATTATAAATAGTGTGGAGAGATTAATAATGCATCTGAAGATTTCTCTCATTACATGATTTCTTTCTTTCTCCAATGTCCCAGTTCTCTAACTGAGCTTTTTCCAGTTAAAAGTTATAGGCTGAAAGGGATCTTCAGAATCAACAGAGGCTCAACTCCAGCACTTTTGTCCACAGCAGGAGATGTGGTGCTAGCATTTCCGAAAGAAATTGAAAAATTTCTGGCCTGTTTCAGGTGAACAGTTTCACACAGAGAAATAACTTGCTAACATTTTCAGTTATCAAAAACATAGAGCTGGAAGAAACTCCAAGTGTCCTATAGTCCAACTCCTGCACAATGCAGGAAATTCACAGCTGATTACCACTACTGCATGTTCACAACTTCCATCTCAAACTTATGCAGAAGATTCTAGAAACTGTAGGTATGGTAGCCACTGACCATAAACACAGGTTGATATAAATCTAAATGTAGGCTGGTTGTTTCTTTCTATAGCCAATCAAATTCCTATTCTGCATCTGAAATCTACCTTTAAATGTGATTTACAGGACCACTTGATGCAAAATAAAATCCCACAAATACTTTAATCATAATTATGTTCATAATCAATAAAACAAATAGTCAAGCGTTGAGAAAAGGCAAAAAATATGGATTTCTGAAAAATTCATCCAGATTCATCAGTGACCTCCTTTGATTTACAGCAAACACCCACACACATTTTGTCACTGGCATAGGCAATCATATTTAAAAGATAGGCTGCTTCTACTTTTACAAATAACACTAAGTGATGACCGTGAACAGGCTCTTAATCATACATGCTAATACTATCCTTCTTCATCGTTTTAATCTTCATCATATCATAATTAGTGCCTAAATTACACTAAACATTGTATAGAACAAAAATTAACAGGCCCTCATTTGCAGACTCATGATCTAAGAAAGAAGACAGGGAGCTTGGAACTAAATGGAAATTTTATACTTCTTGAAGGAGAACTAAGGCCAAACTGGACAAGATGCTTTAGATCTGTGTTCCAATTTCTCATTTCTGTAACCTTCTATAAATAAATGCAAAAGGAGTCTCCAGTTTCGACTAAAAGAATGTCTCCATGCTCTTTTCCTAATCTAAATCGTTGTTTATCTGTGTGTATATGCACGTATGCACACACACAGATACACAAATAGGTATGTTTTCCTTACAAAAGCAAATAGCACCTCTAAGGGACTGATTTACTTCAGAAAAGACCACGAAGATAGTTTTAAATCCTTTCGCCCAGCAACATGACCCTGATCCAAACTGACTCCCCCCACCATAGCAAGCATTGTTATTTAAGTAAATTTAAGAAGATCTCCAGTGCTGTATCTAGTTTAGCCCTAAAGGGAAGTGAAAATAATTAAAAGAAAAACCTATACAACTGACCTACAAACAGCAGTGGAAGGTCAAAGCAATATGAAAAATAGAATCAATATCAGATTTTAATAATCACTTAAACCAAGACAAAAAGGAGACCAGATAACTATGTAAAGGGATAGTTTCATACATGAGGGACCATGGGCAAGCAAGCAAGACAAGAAACAAGGGAGTGAAGATCAAATGGAAGGACTGAAAAGCACTGTCTTTGGCAATATGATAATATTGATTCCCAAATAAAGCACTTTCTATAGTTGCTTGAGCTTGTATGTGTCAGGTTCAGAATGCTGTATTGTACTGCTTCGCTTAACCGACTCCATTTTTAATCCTTTCAGTGTTTAAGTGCTTTCTCCACAGGTGCCAAGGTTCCCAGGCAGCTATCTCACAGAAGAGGATTGTTTTGGCTACCGACGTTCCACCAAGAACCGGCCTTGGGAACTTTCGCTGTCCTGACTTCAAAGGGGTTGTTTTGAGAACTATGGGGGGAGGTTGGGCCGACTGTGATCTGTTACTTTGTACCTCATGCTTTGCTAGTCATTGGTAACAATGCATATGTACCATCCTGAATATTGCATTCAGGCTAGTGGACTATAATGAACTATTCTCCCAGTAAAAGCCTTTTGGAAACAATGGACTGTTGTCTGATTGCAGAAGGTAGTCTGGAGTAAGGACATTATCTAGCCACAGTTCTGACATTTTGTTACCAATCAACCTTTCCAATGCCTAAGCCGGATCAAATGGACTCAAAAGCTGTCCCAGACAGGGATCCTTTGTTTGACCCGTATGCCTCTCCCGGCTCTCAAGGTTTGGAAGCCCAAGAACCTGTACCGCGAGGAGACGGCTCCTCGGTTACAACGATTTACACCCTCGCTCCCAGCAACGCTGATACTTGGCCTAGAGCCACAGCCGCGCCACTATTCAACTTGCCCACCCCGACGCAGTGGGGTGCAAGGCCAAGGGAAACGAGGGACCGGAGAGCTAGCGCGATGTTTACGCAGCTACAGCTGGATAGTCGGCGCAGTTTGGAATCCATACCCGAACAAACCGGTGGCCGACCGTGGCTGTTCTGGAACAGGACGACCGAACAAACGGAATGGGAAACGTCCCGCCGTGGCGCCCTGAGTTGGGATTATGCGGAAGTCACCCCATGGTCGGGGCAGCCAGATGTAAGTGAGCACCAATGGGTGCAGCTCCAGAGCCGGACGATTGCCATTGATTCAGGAATATCAGCAATCACTGGCCTGACAAAAGGAGTTTTAGCCGCAAGATTTCAAGAGGAACAAGGGATAGAAACACCCTTGCTGTGGGAGCAGACGCTAACCATGGGACCGCCGCCCGAAACTATACCGACCTCACAGACGATGGGAGATGTGGGGTCCACTGAACTACGGGAGGAGGAAACTACGGATAGAGTACAGCTGTTGGAGAACAGACTCCTAAATATGGAAGAAAGTTTGGCCAATGCCATCCACCTGCTTTAAGTGCTAGTGGCGGGGGACAGAGGCCGTGTTCCGCCAGCTGGTCTACCAGACATCAGCCAAAGTTTGGCTAACCTGCAAAATCAACTGTGGCCGCAACAGCCACCAGAGACGGGAGACGAGGACTCTATCACCGGGGAAAGACCCTGCCCAGAAGATCCTTGTCCAGATGAACCCCGTCCCGAGCAACCGATCACACCAGGAGACGTCGGTGCTGATGGGGGAGGTGGAGAACCGTGTCCGGAAGACCCTCGTCCCGATCGCCCTATAACTCCCGCTGGTAGTGGGACTGGAGGAGGAGGGGGAGAACCGGGACGACCGCTAGAGCCAGCTTCCCCAATAGTCCCACCACCCACGACTCAAGCGAGCCAGCCCCCGAGCCTTCCGGGAGGAACCACACCCCCGGTCATCCCAGGAGCTGACAGGCCTCTTCCGACACCGGGGCCACGAGGGGACACGGTTCCTCTCCAATCCATCTCTCCACACCCGCCTCCATTGCGGCCAGCACCCACTCCCCTTCAACCAGTACCTGGGGGCCTACCGAGGGGGCGTCCGGCACCTTCTCGGCCAGCACCAGTGCATCCGGCACCAAGAGGACCCCAGCCAATCCCCCAGCCGATTCCGGGGGCGCCGAGGATTTCCCAGCCGATTCCGGGAGCGCCTTTGCCACACCAACCTCAACCCTACCCTCAGCATCCTCCGCCACAGCTACCGCCAATGCCGCAACAGCCTCCTTTACAACTCGCTCCGCTTGATGCCTACCCAATGCCAGCACCAGCCCCTAGACAAGATCTTCCCATGGGATGGGTCAAACTGGACGCTACGTTTGATGGAGACCCTTCCAAATTGGGATTCTTCCTCGTACAAGTAGTGCAATTTTTCAATCGATGGGGACATCTCTTTGGGAGTGAGGCCAGTCAAATAGAGCATCTGGGATCACGTCTCCAAGGTAAAGCTGCCGACTGGTATGTGGGACTTTATAACGTGGGGGCCCCTGAGTTAGATACGTTCCAAGGGCTAGTGGATGCGATCCGAGCCCAATATGAAGATCCCCTAGAAGAAACTAGGGCCCGAACGGAATTGCAGGCTATTAGGCAAGGCAGCATGTCGGCTAGAGACTATGCCACCAAATTCCGACAACTCGCTGCCAAATGCCCAAGGTGCGAAGAGTCCACCAAGATTATTTTGTACAAACAAGGTTTAAATCCTAAATTGTTAGACCGAGCTCTCATGCAGGATAACCCTCCTACGCTGTTAGGGTGGATACAATTGACCTGCGAAGTTGAAAACCGCCTACTAGAAGTTCGTTTAGTGGAACAACATCAACAACCTCCGAGCCAAAGACGCTCCTCCACTCCCCTCCGGGGGAGCCGGGGGGCTGGATATGCCACTCGTGGAGCAAGAGATGCTAGATGGCAACAAGGGCTATGTTTGCAATGTGGCCAAAGTGGTCATTTTGCGGTGCAATGCCCATATCGGCCTGTGCAAAGACCTCTGCTCCAACTAAGACACCCAGCCCCTGCAGCCTACCCGGCGCCACCGCGCCCTACTCCAGCTCCAAGAACCGCTCCAAGAGGTAGGGGGGCGTCGAGGAGGAACCTCCCCGAAAGAGGACTAGAATTGGAAGAAGTCATGGAATACGATCCAACAGCCCTAACGGGGGGAGAGAATCCAGAGAGCCCCGCCTCAGGAAAAGAAATGGATCTGTCGTAAAAGGACCCAAACGGCAGATCAAACATTCGCCGGTTCCGGTTCCGAACCGACCCCGTGGGTCCATTCTCTTCATACCAGTAACGTTGGTGAATCCTGACAAGAAAATGCACATTCGCATACAAGCCCTGATTGACTCGGGCTGCTCCAGAGACATTATCGCACCAGCTCTAGTAAATGGACTAGTCCTTCCTGTAAAGGATTTGGAAATACCGGTAATTTTCGAGCAAATGGATGGCACTAACATGAATCCAGTCACTACCGAAACCACTCCAATCATAACAGGCATGGGACAACATTGGGAACTAAGATCATTCGTCATTAGTGCCACAGCGAAATACCCCTTGATCTTGGGAAGCCGGTGGTTATGCGATCATAACCCTTATATCAACTGGGCAGAGGGAAGCATCACGTTCACTCATGAATCATGCAAGGACCATCGATGGAATCAAAATTGGGGTAATAACCCTACTGTAACTGAGCCTGCTCTTCTCACCCAAGAAGAAATCAACCAAATACCCAAGCAATACAGAGCGACACTCAAGCCTTCACAGAGGAAGAAGCTAATACCTTACCTCCCCACAGGAGGACGGACTGTGCTGTGGAAATTTTACTGGGCGCCTCGCTGCCCAAGGGCCGTCTATATCCCATGAGTCCTAACGAAAGAGAAGAACTCCGCAAGTTCATAGACCTGAATCTTCAAAGAGGATTCATTCGCCCGGCTAATAGCCCCCACGCAGCGCCAGTGCTTTTCGTTAAAAAGAAGGATGGGGGCCTAAGACTGTGCACGGACTTTCGAGGACTCAACGCGGTCTCCTCCAGCAACGCCTACCCCATCCCGCTCATCAGAGATCTACTCAACGTCATGGCGCAAGGTAAGGTCTTTATGAAATTAGATTTAAAAGACGCTTACTTCCATGTCCGTATCCGAGAGGGGGATGAATGGAAAACCGCTTTTAACATGCCCCTCGGCCAATATGAATATTTGGTTATGCCATTTGGGCTGGCCGGGGCACCCTCGGTTTTCATGTCCATGATCAATGAAGTGCTGCATGAATTTCTATACAAAGGCGTTGTAGTTTACCTAGATGATGTGTTGATCTATTCGGAAACTGAAGAGGAACACGTGGACCTTGTAAAAAGGGTCTTGATCACTCTCATTAATAACAAACTGCCCATAAAGCTCTCCAAGTGTGAGTTCCACAAAACAGAAGTCACTTATTTAGGCTACTGTATCTCCCAAGAGGGCTTGAAAATGGACCCAGGCAAAATACAAGCAATATTAAATTGGCAAACCCCCGCAACCCGCAAAGAATTACAATCATTCTTGGGCTTTGCCAACTTCTATAGAGAGTTCATAGCGAACTTCGCTCAAATCACACTCCCCCTAACCGAACTGTTAAAAACCAAAGACAAGGGGGACCAAGCCAAAAAACCAAGTGCAAAATTGTCCTGGACGCCTGAATGCCAAACAGCATTCCATCACCTCAAAACGCAGTTTGTTTCAGAGCCCGTCCTGCAGCACCCCGATGAGAATCGTCCCTTCATAGTGCAGGTCGACGCCAGCGACGCTGCCATTGGGGGGGTGTTGCTACAACGGGGGGGCGGACGATAAACTCAGACCCTGCGCATTCCTCTCCAGGAAATTTTCAGAAACGGAAAGAAATTGAAATGTTTGGGAAAAAGAGGCCTTTGCTGTAAAAGCGGCTCTCACTACCTGGAGACATTGGCTAGAAGGGGCCCGTCATCCATTCGAGGTCTGGACGGACCATAAAAATTTAGAGGCCCTACGCAGCCCTCGCAGGTTAAATGCCAAGCAATTGCGATGGGCAGAATACTTCTCCAAGTTCGATTTTACTTTGAATTTTCTCCCAGGTAAAACCAACTTCTTGGCAGACGCTCTATCACGCATGCCCCAACACAAAAGCAAAAGGGAGGAGACAATTGATACAGTCTTTTCGCCTACGCAACTAGGGGGCGTGGTGACCACGCGCAGCCGCACAACCCTATCCCATCAACCCGATCAAGGGTGGAGACTAAAACTAAAAGCTGAAGTTGAGAAAGAAGGGGGGGATGTGCCCAAAGACAAACTGCAATGTTCCGACCAAGGGGAATAGCTTTGGGGAGATCGCTTCTATGTACCCAAGAGTTTAAGAAAAGAAGTTTTGCAACGCTGTCATGATGCTCCCACTGCGGGGCACTATGGGTATTTAAAGACGCTCCACCTAGTCCAACGCCAATTTTGGTGGCCGGGCATGCGCAAAGACATCTCCCAATATGTAGCGTCTTGCCCCATTTGTCTCAGTGCCAAATCCCGAAAAGGCAAACCTCCAGGACTCTTGCAGCCGTTAGAAACGCCAAGTAGACCGTGGGAAATAATCTCTATGGACTTTATCACTGACTTACCCCCCTCAAAGGGGCACAACTGTATTTTGGTCGTAGTTGATTTGTTCTCCAAGCAAGCTCATTTTATACCTTGTACCACAATCCCCTCTGCTAGAAAACTAGCTGACATCTTCCTAAGAAACATTGTAAAAATACATTCTTTTCCATCCAAGGTGATCTCGGATCGCGGCGGACAATTCGTTGCCAACTTCTGGCGGGAGCTTTTGCAACTGCTGGGCATTGAGCAAGGTTTGAGTTCAAGCCATCACCCGGAAACAGACGGACAGTCAGAAAAAACTAATCAGATATTAGAGCAATTTCTACGCTGTTACATTAACTTCCAACAGGATAATTGGTTTGACTTGCTCCCCTTGGCAGAGTTTTCATATAATAACAGCGTACGCGCTTCCACGGGGGAAACTCCCTTCAAAGTCGTCTATGGCTTCCACTTCAAGCCATTCCCGTTTGAAGCGCTTCCTCCTCCTATTGCTGTTTCCAAAGACGTCTCCGAGTGGTGGGGAGAAGCAGCCCACCAATGGACTCAAATTAGAAAACACCTCATCAAAGCCAAACAGGATTACAAAAAATACGCTGACCGCCACCGTGTGGCGGAATGCGAATTACAACCTGGTGATCTCGTGTACCTTTCGACAAAGAATCTGAAAGTAACCCAAACCAGCCACAAACTCGCATTAAAGTACCTGGGACCTTTTCCAGTTCGCAAAGTAATCAACAAAGTGACTGTTGCCTTGGATTTACCAAAGAATTTACGCCACGTACATGATACCTTCCATGTCAGTTTATTGAAAAAAGCCCCTTCTGCAGACCAGTGGCACACCCATGCTCCTCCCATCCCTACGTTAATTGATGATCAAACCCACTATGAAGTTCAACAAATATTGGACTCTAAAGTAAAACGTAATCAGTTGTTTTATCTCATCAGATGGAAGGACTTTGACTCTGGGTTCGATGAGTGGGTGAATTCTGTACATGTACACGCTCCTAGACTAGTTAAAGCATTTCACTCTCGTTATCCACATAAACCTGGGGGGGCATCTTAGAGGGGGCAGAATGTCAGGTTCAGAATGCTGTATTGTACTGCTTCGCTTAACCGACTCCATTTTTAATCCTTTCAGTGTTTAAGTGCTCTCTCCACAGGTGCCAAGGTTCCCAGGCAGCTATCTCACAGAAGAGGATTGTTTTGGCTACCGACGTTCCACCAAGAACCGGCCTTGGGAACTTTCGCTGTCCTGACTTCAAAGGGGTTGTCTTGAGAACTATGGGGGGAGGTTGGGCCGACTGTGATCTGTTACTTTGTACCTCATGCTTTGCTAGTCATTGGTAACAATGCATATGTACCATCCTGAATATTGCATTCAGGCTAGTGGACTATAATGAACTATTCTTCCAGTAAAAGCCTTTTGGAAACAATGGACTGTTGTCTGATTGCAGAAGGTAGTCTGGAGTAAGGACATTATCTAGCCACAGTTCTGACAGTATGCCCAGTAATGGCTGACTTGCACTTAAGTCGATACTGTTCTAAGACTCATCATTTTAACTCAACAGCCCACAATTTCAACACTAAGTTAAACAAAGTGGAGATGTCTCTCACAAACTTTATGGATTTACTCTTTTTAGCTATTTTAGTATGACTGAGACTATTTTTAGATTTACTACTACATTTTAAAAAAATTATACTTAAAATTTATAACTAGCAACAATTAAAGTAAGCCATTACAATAGTTTAAATTATTCCAAAGTGTGCTTAACATATTCTTCCATCAGTACCTTTTCGGGCTACCAATGGAGCCTATCACCTTGAAGTAATACAAATTTGTGATGCTGATAGCTGCAAGTGGAACCATAGTTACGCATATAATTTCAATCAATTTGTGCGTTATTCCAGTGTCACTTGTTGCAGCAGCACTAAAATGACACCAGACTGCATTGGGGGGGGATGTATTAGTGATCATTTGTGTATTCACATTTTGTATTGTTGGATAAACAGCATTCACTACATACATTTTATACTACCTTATCTTTTGTGTTGTGATATATTGGGTGCCATTATTTTGAACCATTATTACTCACTAATTCTCACAACATAAAAGAGAAGGTTAGCATTCCAGAATGTGCAATGATAATTTACAGAATTTAAGTGGTTGATAGTGTTATTACGGGTATCGTTTAATTCTTTAAAAAAATGTATCCAATTCCATAAACATTTTAATCCAGTTTGATAGAATGTAAAACCTTTTCGGTATTGGGGACTCAAACTCCATGAACTCGTTGCCTGACCCACACTAGGATCCTCAGCCTTTTAAGTAGAAGCAAACCTTTCTGAAAGAAACGGGACTTCCTGCCGAGGGAATCAAATCTAAGACTCAGGAGCTATATTTGATGGGATAGTGTTATCTCCCCCGCTTCCGTTTCTAGTAGTCATAAAAGAGGGGACGGACTTGCCACACACTGTGTGTGTCAGAGAAAATAAATTCTGTACATTCAAAGTTCACACGAATTAACTGCTGTGCAGGTTGCCATCCCAGACAAAAGCCCTCTAGGGCCCTTGTTCTGCGTCCTCTTTCCCCTCACAACAACGTTTCTCGCCCAGCTGCGCTTTTCTAAACGAGAGCCAGCCCGTTCCCCCAACGCGAAGCACCGGTCTGTCGCCTTCTCCCGGGTTCCCGATTTGGGATCCTCCTCCGCGGGCAGACCAGGCCTCCCAACTGCTAGGAGGACGGCGCGGTTGGCGCCCGCAGGCTGGTGTGGAAGCCGAGAGAGCGCGCCAAGTCCCGTCCCCCCCCCCCCGCCCCAAGCCCGCGCCTCCTCCGCCACAGCTGCCGCCCGCAGCCCCTTTCCTGCTCCTCTCCGGGTCTCCGGCAGCCGCCATGTTAGGGTCGGGATGGTGAACTCGGGCTGGGCCGAGGGGCCCCGCCGGCCGCCGCCTCCCCCTCCGCCCCCTGGCGCGCGTGGAAGCGCAGGCACCCCTGCTCCCCGACTCCTCCCCCTCCCCTCGGCCTGGGGCTGTGGCGGAGCCTCTGGAAGCAGCGGCGAAGCCAGCTCGGCGTCCCTGGAACCCCGGCTGGGGCTCATGGAGCGGGCGCGGCGCGGCTGAGTGCGCCGGGAGGTCGGGGAGTGGCGACGTGGTCCCTGGCCAGCCCCTCTTGCGAGCAGGCAGCGGCAGTCGCAGCCGGGCCGGCTCCGTCGGGTGCGAGGCGGAAGCGAGAGCGCCCTCCGCCCGCTCTCCGGGAGGAGAGGGAGTAGCAGCAGCAGGCGAGGGGCTCGGCGCTTCCCCCGGAGTCAGCGGTCTGCGGAAAGCAGGTGGGAGTCCCGAGCGCTTCCCCGCGCCCTCCGTTCCCCTCCCGTCCGCCCCTTCCCAGTGTGAGGAGCGGAGAAGCGGCGGCGCCTGGCGAGCGCTAGGCCCCGCACGCCTCCTCAAGTTCCTGCCTTTTCCTTGGGCTTGGGGAACGCCGAGGGCTGCCTCTTGCCTGTGCTTGTGGCTGGCAAGTCCCGGTGCCGGCGGGGCCTCCCCATCGCCCTCCTTTCGCACTCGCAGAAAGTTTGACGGTGGCCCCCTCCTCCCTTCCACACATTAGTTTTTTTTTTCTGTCTAAAGCCAGTTTGAGTGAGATCCGTCCTGCACAGTGTGGGAAATACTTCCCGGGATTTCCTCCCGTGTTCCATCGCCCGCAAGACGTTTTCAGAAGGGGGCTGTTGGTCTCCTCCCATGCTCCCCCCTTCTCCTCCCCAGAGCAGAAGCAGCAGCCTGGCAGGCGGCGCGTCTTCCGACTGTTTGCTACTTGAAGCCCAGTAACAACTGTTCTGAACAGAAGGTCCTCTGCTCCCTGAGTTTGATTGACTACCCCAACAAGTTCCATTGTTAGACTTTGATTTGGGAAAGGGACGGTAGGACGAGGGAAGGCGGCTCAAGCAGCCAGTATTCATTTTCATTCTCGTTTCAGTGTTCTCAACTTTATAACTCGCTGCTTGTGCCTGGCATTAGTTTATGAGGATCTTCCCCCCCACCCTTTGTTTAAGCATAATGTGCTTAAGTTATTTAAGGAAGATTATTTTATTTTACTTTAACGTTAACTTAGTTTTATATGATTTCTCACAACACAAACAAGATATCTGCAACAAAAGTTACCACTGTGACTAGAAGATCAAATTCATGTAAACAAGGAAATTGAAAGTTGATTCTTAGTCTGTCCTTTGGTCTTGATACATATGTACATTATTTGCCAACACACTGTACTAGAGACTTTGAACAAGGTTCTGATAACTTACTGCAACCGTCACTTTTCAGGGAGTAAGCCTCATTTGATAGAGCAGAGTAGAATTCTGCTTAGAATCCTGTTAAGGCTTTTCTTGTAGGGCTTACTCCTAGGAAACTGTTTTTAGGATTGCATGGTAAGACTGTAAAAGGCTTAGAAAGATCTGACTCTGCTTAGGATGGCATTGTAAATCATATAGGTTAAATCATGGACGTTAAGGAATATCAGGGACCCTATTTGGATGAAAAGGGGGCATACAAATGTTAAATAAATAAATGTCTAATAAAAACAGGAACTTTAGTGATTTCTTGTAAAGTTATACTACATGAAGAGGCATTAACAAATGTCCTGAAACTTTCAAAACTTTTCTTTTAAAAAAACTTTCCTTTAAAAAAGTTCTTGCCCGTTCTCCAACTTTAGGAGGACTTCAGCTTTGAAAGCAAACTGCTGTACAGTGCTAGGACCTGAGGACTGGGCAAAACCTGAAGTGCATATAGAAGTCTTGTATGAGTCTGACTGTTGTAGTGTTGAGGGCATTGCCGTGACAAGTTTAAATATTTACTGGAGTTTCTTGGGGAAACAATCCTGCAACATGGTTTTAAAATTTTATTGAAAACTAATGAAGACATTCTTTGGTCATGTCAGTATTAATGCATTGCCATAATTTGAACATGGTTCTAAACATTGCGCTAATTGAGTGAATTTCTTTGTGGAGTAATGAGACCCTTAACCTCTGTGGGCCTCAGTTCTGCATTTACCATGGGTAAACTTAATTTGCTTATAGGCACTGTGCCTGCAACATGACAGTGCCTTGAATTCCTGTGCATAGTATTAAGCAGATCTATATATTCTGTAAAATAAAGTACATGCTGATTAAGAACATATTTATCATGCAAAGGATAGTAGAGATTAGAGAATCCATTGAGTTTTCAAGCAGCAATTGTACGTTGAAGTTAAATTTACAAATACATATGATAATGAATGTTGTGTATGTTTATTATTAACTTTGAAACACATAAAGCTGTTTTATACTGATTCAGACCAGTGATATATCAAGGTCAATATTATCTGCTGTGACAGTCAGCAGCGCTGCAATTGTGACAAACTGTGTTTTAAAGAAGCCTGAAGGGCTTCTTTGCAGGACTGTTAAGAGTTAACCTCTCTCAGAGTCCAAAGCCATCTGATTGGGTAGCCTGAGCAGAGAGAGGAGGGTTTTTCCCCAGTGTAGCAGAGGTTAAAATCCAGTGAAGGGAGTTGAGAGACGGAGTCCTCAGGGAAAGCAGTTTTCATCACCAGCAGGAGAATGGGGAAAGTTGGCAGGAGGTTGGGTAATAAGTGTGGACCTTCAAATGGACCAAAAAGAAAGAGGTAGATCTTCTAAAGGAGAGAAGATTGTCCCTTCCCAGTTGAATCAGGGAGACAGCTCTCAAAAGAGAGAAATCCCTAGTTGGGCATGGTGGATAACTACCTAAGGAGACTTCTAGATTCAGTTGAGGACTGAAAGAAAGCACTGGTTTGTGCAAAAAGGGGGCTTGGGGTACTAAAAGAGAGTACTAGCCTTTCTAACCCCAGAAGCGAAGGAGAATACTAAAAAGAAAATATACTCGAGTGCTTGGGGGAAGAAACAAGGGAAAGAATGCCTAACAACAGAAGTGTTAAATAACAGTGAAGAGTATTGTCGAAGGCTTTCACGGCCGGAGAACGATGGTTGTCGTGGGTTTTCCGGGCTGTATTGCCGTGGTCTTGGCATTGTAGTTCCTGACGTTTCGCCAGCGGCTGTGGCTGGCATCTTCAGAGGTGTAGCACCAAAAGACAGAGATCTCTCAGTGTCCACTGAGAGACACTGAGAGATCTCTGTCTTTTGGTGCTACACCTCTGAAGATGCCAGCCACAGCCGCTGGCGAAACGTCAGGAACTACAATGCCAAGACCACGGCAATACAGCCCGGAAAACCCACAACAACCAACAGTGAAGAGCCTAAAAACTGAAGTCTGTGCATGCTCTGAATGTTACCTCAGTGATCTAGATGCCATTTCTGTGGTTTAGGACAAGGCAACATCATAGCGGCCTTTTATATCGCCTACTGACTGATCCTTTGAAGCAGAGATGCTAGGAATTGAACCCAGAACTGTCTGTTTACAAAGCAGATGTAGATACTGCTACAACCACAGCCACTTCCAGAGTCAAATCTGTTTTGAAATGGTTGAAAATACATTTTTGTTTTATATTAACAGTTTACTTTTGAAACACTATAACTCAGTATCTAGAGCCTGCTCCAATGCATATTTTATTCAGAAGTATGCCCTAATGAGTTTCATGGGATTTACTCCCAAGTAAATGTGTCAACTCGCAGCATTGGACTGCTGAATTGTTACAGTAGTTCAAAATAGGTTTTATAGTTAAATATGGATATTGCAGGCTATGATCTAGAAGATTGAACTGAAACTTTCAAAGCTTTTCCTTTTAAATAGTGGCCAGGGTGCTTCCCAATAAACTTCTTGTCCATTCTATAAATTTAGGAAGATTTCAGCTTTGAAAACAAACAGATGTGCAGTGCTAGGACCTGTGGGCGGGGCAAAGCCTGTAGTGCATGTAGAAGTTCTTGTATGTCTGACTGTTGAGGACATTGCAGTTTGGCAGAACAAACAAAGGGATCACAGAATCACAGAGTTGGAAGGAGCCATACAGACCATCTAGTCCAACCCCCTGCCCAATGCAGGATGAGCTTAAAGCATCCCTGACAAATATTCATCCAGCCTTTTCTTGAAAACTGCCAGTGAAGGGGAGCTCACCACCTCCTTTGGCAGCTGATTCCACCTTTGAACTACTCTGACTGTGAAAAAGTTTTTCCTAATATCCAGCCGGTATCATTCTGCATGTAATTTAAGCCCATTGCTTCGAGTCCTGTTCTCTGCTGCCAACTGGAACAGCTCCTTGTCCTCCTCCAAATGACAGCCTTTCAAATATTTAAAGAGAGCAATCATGCCCCCCCTCAATCTCCTCTTCTCCAAACTAAACATTCCCAAGGCCCTCAGCCTTTCCTTGTAGGGCTCAGTCTCCAGGCCCCTGATCATCCTCATCGCTCTCTTCTGCACCCCTCTTGATCATGTACCTATGTTCTTTATCTTCAGAACATCCTTGCAAAGAAAAAGTCAGGAATAGTTAGTAATAAAGCAAAAGTGAGCCATCCAAGTTAATTTTCTGATTCAGTGAAGGCCACACATTTGTAAACGCAAAAGTCTTGGTGGAGTGGGGTCCTTGGGATGTTGTATTTTGGATTTTTGTGAGATGTTTGCATTATGCAAGCTGCTGAGTCTGGATGGCATTCACCTGAGAATTCTGAAGGAACTCAGAAATGAATTTGTTGATCTAGCAAAAATATGCAGTGTTACTAAAATTGCCTTGTTACAGGACTGGAAGTTAGCCAAGTTATGTCAATTTTTTAAAAGGTGACTTGGGAGAAGCCAGAAAAGTACAGGCTTGTGAGCTTACATATGTGTTAGGTAACTTGGAAGAAATCTTTATTAAAGGTAGAATTATTAAATGCATGGAAGAACAAGACTTGCTGATGAAGAATCAGCATGGCTTCTGTGAAGGGAATTTCAACAGCCTTTTGACATTTGAGAGTGGCAATAAACATGTAATACATACAACATATAATTGAACTTCCAAAACCCTTTACTTTTCCTTCAAAGACTTCTGAATTAATTTAGCACAAGTCTTGACAAAATATCTAGGAGCTAGCTCAAAAAATTGAGCAACAGACCCATCCGTAATGAATACAGTGTTTTCATTGTCATCTCTGTAACTTACGAATGTCTGGATTTTACTAGAGCTTACACTACCCTTCAACCACATATATGTAAAATAATGTGCTATGAAAAATACCATCCATCTCGCCCTAGTAAAATCGACCTGCCGTTTTTCAACAACTATGTGTGACTGATATAATATTACATATTATATATATTATATAAGAGAGAAGTCAGAGGGCCTAATGCCACATGGTGATGTTTGAGTTCCTACCAGTGTTGTGTGTGTAATATTTTGCAGAAAAAAACCATTGGTAATTTGTGTCATTTACATATGGGTTATTTGCTCCAGCATGGATTCTGTTGAAGTGGCATTTTCCCGCTTCCACACATCACCATTGTGCTTCTATACACCTCCTGGGTGTTCCCTATCTTTCATATGATCTTTCTCAGGCCTGATTTGCTGCGATGTTTTGGGAAAGATCAAGATGGCTGCCATGAGCATGGGAAAGTCCAGGTTGTCCTGGTCCCAGCAACATTGGCACTATTTTTCATAGCAGTAGCAGTAGCTATTTCCCTATGTCACTGGAGGTCTTTTTTGAGGTTCTTAAATCAGTAGTCAGCATATTGATATGCCAGTATAGTGATATGTCAGTTACTGATTAAAAAAAAAAACCTTGAAAAGCACCCTCCCCAGTACTGTGGCCACTGTGGGGCCTGGGGCAGGAAAAATGTGGAGCTACCTGCCATGTGGAAGCTGTGTTGCCACTGTGATGGAATGATGGCAGTAGTGACAATGAGGAAACCACAAGAAACCATCACCTTGTGAAAAGTCATGCATTTGGCAGGCAGGGCTATGTTTGAGAAGATAACTAAAAAAAAAACCTGTTAATATAAAGAACAAAATCCTGAAAAAGCTGTTAACTTCCATTCCATCGGACACTTCAGAATAAACATCCTCTGACTGAATGCTGGCAGATAGAACAGGAATTTATTCAAAATTTTAACTTGAAAACAAGGATTACAGTTTCTTATCATACTTTAAGAGTTGAGATTAACATTGGATTTGTACCCTTGAATTCCCCATGCATAATTTTTATAAGTGAATGTTCCTTTAAGAAGATAGTTTGTATAAAATATTCCACCAACTGATTCCCCTAACTTGCAGCTATCTGTCTTACTAATGTCTGATGAAGTGGGTAATAGCTTACAAAGGCTAATGATTTGTAAATAATAAACTTTAGAATTTCAACTGGGTTTTCCTAAGATTATGAAAAAGAAATATTCTTTAGTAGTCATATTTGATTCTTGTCTAACTTCTAGGTTATTCATGTTGGACTACCATGACACATGTTTTCCGAAACAATTTTTAAAGGCCTTTTTATACTAATCAAACCCATGTTTATTAGGAAATATGCCAAGTGTGCTCGATTGCACTCTAGTGCAACTGCTTAGAAACCACTGAAACAATACAAGGACTCTAGTACAAGAATTGTCATGCAGTATACCCCACATTCATGATATATTTCCATTTACTTAGCACATATTATATGTGTAGGTTTTGTGAAATAGTGGTTCTAGAGGCATTTTGTTTATCAGTGAAACACATTTAGCACTAACATAAATGCTTCCAGTTAGAAACAATTCGTTGCTAATATGTTGTTGCCAGGTATACACAGTATCTACTTATTACTCATTGTCTTAGAGAGCCAAACTACAAGAGACACCTGACACGTGGAGGACATGCATCAGTTTCTCACAAGTTTGCATGGGAGATGTAGTAAGAAGGAATCTCTGTCAGAGAGAAGAGGGAGAATTCCCCCCCCCTCTCCCTGGCAGAGGTTCTTTCTCTAGGCATCTCATCTAGTCTGCTCGGCTCCCTCTTGCCGCTGTCAGCCTGCTCAGCTCCCAAGTGCATTTAGGGGAGCAAGGGGAACGCGCTGGCAGCAGCAAGAGGAAGTGCATTCCCCTTGCTCCCTTGCAGTTGGGAACAAAGTGCACTGGTGGTGGTGAGAGGGACAAGGAGATCTTACCAACAACACCCTCTCCCTCTCACCGGTTGCCTTGCTCCTTGTACTCCTGGACACTGCAGCTCTTCTCTGGGCTTCCTCCCACCAGGCCTCTGCCCAGGCTGGGCTCACCTCCAACCTCTAGCACTGCTCCTTGGCAGCCCCACACCGCCAGCAGTGGCCTCCTTCTGCTCCTTGCCCTTCATGCTGCCCAGGCAGAAGCAGCCCAAGCAGCCACCAGCCCTCACAGAAGAAGAGCCTGGCGGGCACCGATCACCCTGGCCTCGCTGCAATGCCACATCCTGGCCCGGGCCTCCACCACCTGTCACAGCAGCAGCGCAGCCGGCCACCGACTAGAGGGCGGGGAAAGAGGAGGCTGCCTCACCACCGCAGCTGGCTGGCCAAGGGGGAGGCTGGCTCTGGGGGCATCTCTTGAATGCCGGGGTGGAGTCTTGTGGGCCACTCAGAGCCAGTTTGCTGCGGGGGAAGCTCCAGGGACAGTCAGCAGTGGTCTCGTTCCCCCTCCGGGCTGCCCAGCAAGGACAGCGGCTCTGAAGTGAAGCCAGTTGGTGGGGCTTACTCTCCCTCTCTGCTGCCAGTGCGCTCCCCACGCTCCCCTAAATGCACTTGGGAGCTGAGCGGGCTGGAAGCAGCGAGAAGGAGCCGAACAGACTAGATGAGACGCCTAGAGAAGGAACTTCTGCCAGGGAGAGGGGGGGATTTTCCCTCTTCTCCCTGACAGAGATTCCTTCTCACTATATTTCATGTGGAAACTTGTGGGAAACTGACGCGTGTCCTCCATGCATCAGGCATCTCTTGTGGTTTAGCTCTGAGAATACCAATGATATTTATACGGATCTTCTTGGAGGTTTAGTGGTAACTAATTATTTTCCATTGTATTTCTTTTTAAAACAGCCACACATAAAATGGTCAGCCATTCTTCATTCTCAAAAATGTGACAAATTCTTTTCTCAGAATGAAGCCATACTTCTCATTAAAACCATAGAAAAAATTGCTATCCAGTACATTGCTGTTGGATTATTATTCTTCCTTCCTGTTGATGTTTGTATGGGCTTGAAGGAAGGATTTCTACCATCACAGCTTCATGTGACTTCTATTATTTTAAGGTTTGGGGGATAAGGAGATGTTCTGCACATTTGCCACCTCGTGCTACAGTTCCTCTGCAGTTCCAGCAGCACATCCTGCTGTATATCTGCTTTCTAGTTACTGATGCAAAAAGCAGCTTCAGTGTTTCCTTCCGAAGCAGTGGGTCGCCAGGCACACTCATCTGTTCTCCCAAGTAGATGGCTGAATAGATCCAATTTTCTTTCTTCCTTTCTTCTGGGATACTAGAAGTTGACTATCCATTTTCAAAGAGCTGTTTGTATTAGAACTAACTTATATTGAATGTAAGCAACTTCACAATTTATGTATAGAAGCTACTACATTTGGGATAATTATAATGTTGGGAGAAATTAAAATCAACGAAGTATGAAAGATGTATCTTTCTGTTACTAGTCTCAGTACTTTCTCCTTTGCAGTTTAACACATTGTGGGAGGGAGATTGGTTTTGGGGAGGTCACTGTTTCCCTCTCCTCACTCAAGCTATGAAATGGTGAAGGAGGTATTCTTCTCACAGTTTAACAAATTTTTTGTTTGAACAAATGAACTTAGAGAATGTGTGCCTTGGGGTGTATATTAGATATTTGAACTGAATTCTCTTTATGTTGCAGAGTGACATGAACAAGCAGCAAAATGCTGGCTTCCCTTCAAACTAATCCATAATCTAATCATTTGCACCTGTATGCTTCTCTATGCTATTAATGTTTGGAGGAAGTGTAAGAGCAATTCCTTGGCCAAGGTGGTATTTGAAGTGGTGGTAGTGGTGTGGTGTGGTGTGGTGTGGTGTGTGTGTGTGTGTGTGTGTGTGTGTGTGTGTGTGTGAGAGAGAGAGAGAGAGAGAGAGAGAGATTCCATGAAATTTTGAAGTTGTCCATTGACATCAGCTTTTTTTTAAAAAGAAAACATCAGTACTGGTGCTTGGAACATAAGCCATATTGGAATAGCATTGCAGAAAAATAGTGTTTCTTTCCGTATCTCTGTGGCGAACATACTGCACCATCTGGTTTGCAGCATGCATGCATACCCTTCTGACCTGCACAGTGTTCCAGGTTTTGTGGATGCCTGCTGAAGAGTAGTGCCATCAGGACAGAGCCTTAGCATCATTATTATGCCTCTGTTGCCCAAAGCTGTATGTGTGTGAAAGTATAGAACTCACTCTACCAGTTTAAATAAATCACCTTAAAAATATTTTAATATCAACCGGAACAGCCTTGAATAGAAGAATTTAAATGTTTGGGAATACAAACATTGAGCATTGAAATAGGGAACCATAAGGGGAATTAACAGTAACTGATACAACTTTTTCTTGTGCTGATCAGGAAAAACAAATATTCTGTTTGTGATCCATTCTAGACTCTCTGACTGATAGGAAATGTTGGTCATCTTAAGCTAGGCTGAATAGCAAGTTGTTGCACAGGATATTTTGATGTCACACAGGTTGTGTGCTGTTGCAGGTGCAGCCTTGGCTTTACAAGCTGCTGTTGCAGGAAAAGTAGAGCCTTGAGCACTGAGAAGTGTTTGGAGCTGCATGGGGACATGGCAGGGGCACTAGGATAAAGGGAGTGTGCTGCATATGCTAGTGGGGTGAGAGGAGCAGGTTTCTGTGGCTGCAATCATACATCATATTATCAATGTGCTCTATCTAGCTGGGCTGTTTTGAGTAGCTTATCACTAATGAAAACTTGCATTGGACTTTCTCATTGATGCATATAGGAAGTACATAAAAACCACTACAGCTGTAGACATGGTCAGAGACATGAGTTTGGAGATGTGTCACAGTCTTTGAGATTCAGAAGATCTCATAGTCCATCATAGTCACATGCTCTGTTTTTCATGCATGCTGCCTCATACTTTTGCTAACTGTAACCAGTTGCCATCCAATGATTACACATTTGATTTTATTCAACATTTTAAGCGTTAGACATGGAATTTCATAGACTTGCATGTGGAACCATGCCTCCTTATGATAACCTCCATGGCATTTCCATTATTGGGGGATCTTCTGCCAGCAAAATGTTTACTGTTTCTCTGCTGCATCATCCCCTTCACCTCCCAGAGGTGCTCTCCCTTCCCTCAGCTGAAGCCAGTCCCTTGTGCCTCAATTTGTGGACAAGAAGAAAGCCCACATTTTTGTTCTTTAGAAGCCTGCTGCATTTCACCTCTCCATGGGAAAAATGGTGTTTTAGCATTTTGCATAGTTTTAAACCCAGTTTGGGGTTTCTGTAGGTAACAAACATAATTAAGGGAGGAATGGAGTCAGGAAAATGGGAGCAAGCTTGATAGCCAAACCATTTTGTTGTTTGTTTTGTTTTCAGTCAGGAGCAGCCGTGGTTGGTAAGATGTTCAGAACTGTCTTCCCCTTTCCTTGCACCCAACGCTATTTCCATCCCTGTCCTAGTGGAGATGAGGCCCATGGCACATTCCATGTATGGACTGGGGACAGCAGAAAAGGAATACATAAAATAATGGTTAATATTTTGAACTCTCCTTCACTTGGGCTACCATAGTGTACTGGGGTAGTTCTCCCTCCACTTTGGCCTAGAGAGGCAACCTCCTGGGATTGATATCTGTCAAAAAATATGTCTTCTGGGATACAGCAGAGGTGACCAGAGGCGATACAGAGCAGCTCTTCAAACTGGTCCGTAAAGTAATTATCAGATATTGTGGTAGTCTCATGAGCCTCAGTCACTTCCTTTTTCTTAGGAGCTGCGCTGCTTGCTTAGGGGACAGCTCAGATTCCTCCCACCCGTAGGGATAGGTCCAACTATCAATTAGATGATGGGGCAGTGTTTGGCACAAAGCATGAGCCTGTTGCCTGGGTAGTTTTGGTAAAGGCTGGTCAGTGTTTGCAATCACAGTCAAAAAGAGTCCAGTAGCACCTTTAAGACTAACCAACTTTACTGTAGCATAAGCTTTCGAGAATCACAGTTCTCTTCAAAAGATGCATGATGGCTCTGGCTTAACAGGCCCTAACTAACCCTAGTTTAATTAAACCATACTTTCCCATGATATCTGAATCAAGCCAGTGGCTTGGATCCAAAGGTGCCCTTGCATGAGCAGAAGGCATTTTTGTTTGTGCAGGAGGGATTTTGAAGTTTTCATGGATTTTCCCCAGAGCTGTAGTCTTCTATATGATCCCATATCATTCTTAAGAATTCTCCAGCTCTTAATAGAAGCTTTGGGAGAACATGGCACCACAGTAAGAAGTGGGAGGTGGGAAAATTTTATTTGGTGCACAGAGTTTCACTTACAGTTTTTGGATCCAAACCTTTATGATTGTGAGAGAACCCTTAAAACCATGCTTGGAAGCAATGAACTAATAATAACATCCTTTTCACAGGAACCACTTCAAGCAAATGACTGACTGAATAGGTTTTACAGCATACCCTGAAGGGGTCAGCAGAGCTCTCTTGGGCCACAAAAGAAGTGTTTTTCAAGATTACGTCCTATTTTCTTTAGTAGTTCTGGCCTCTACTATTCAGACTTGTCAAAGCACAGACTGCTGGGGAAAAGGTTTCTTTTATTAAAGGATATGGTTGGAGAACAGAGAAGTTACACTAACCACAAAAACCTCAGAATAGAATCTGGCTTTACATTTTTGTTTCTGTAGTATGAGGCAAAGGAAATTAGATAATGCATCTCTTTGTGGACAATGGTCTTCTTTCTGTCACTCCCTGGGGCATTTTGCTCAGGTTTTATTTTTTTATATCACTGTGTTATGAGCTGCTTTCTGCTTGTTTCAAAAGTCAGGACTAAACGCAATTTTTGTTTCAGTAGACTCATAACCAATAGATAAGCACACTTTGTTTGTTTGTTTATAATTCTCCTTTTTGCTGAGACTCAAGGTGGACTACATTGTATAAGTCAATGCAAACATTGGTTGGGACATTCAATAAACAATATAATAGAGTAGGATAGCAGAAATATGGCTCTAAGCCTGTGGGTCTGACCCACAGTCAGCCTGTATCTCTTACATCTTACAGGTGTTAGGCTTTTTTCCTCCCCTTCTACCAGCCTTTCACAAGTTGTCTTCTGAGGCAGTTTGGCAGGAGAATTATTAGGGAAGTATCACAGCACCTGAACTACCTCTGAAATGGAACATGGCACATGGAAGGAAGTAACCCATATGGAGCAGGATAATCAGGAGATATTCTGAACCTCTGATGCTAAGCAATCGGTTCCAGGATCTCCCCATATATATTGATTCTGACTACTAGATCAATAGCTACTCCCCCAGACTCCTCTAACCTTGAAAGAAATTTCTCAGGATCCTGTGGATGAGAAGACTCGAGCTTCCATTCCTCAATATAGGAAAAAGTGTGTGCTGGTAATTGGGGACTCTCTACTGAGAGAGGTAGAGGGTAAAGTGTGCCGACTAGACTTGTTGTCTCAAGAGGTATGCTGTCTACCAGGTGCACACATCCAGGATGTGATAAAAAGTGTAGGAAGACTTATCAAACCCACAGATTATTACCCCTTCCTCCTGATACAATTAGGAACTAATGATATTGCCTGGTACAGTGCAGAATGCATTAAAAGAGACTACGGCTGTGGGTAAAAAAGTTATGGACCTGGGAGCACAGGTTGTGTTTTCGTCAGTTCTTCCTGTGATAGGCCGTGGTTTAGGAAGGGAAAGAAGAATGCTGCAAATAAATGACTGGCTACATAGATGGTGTCATCAGGAGCGGATTGGTTTTTTGGACCATGGCTTACACTTTCAAGATGAAGCTCTTCTATCTAGAGATGGTTTGCACCTCACAAGGGTTGGGAAAATGTTTTTGGTAAGATCCTTGCAAACCTGATAAGGATGGCTTTAAACGAAATCCTATGGGGGAGAGAGAGAAAAATTCAAAGCCTATAACTGGAGAAGGGAACACTGAAGACCTGCAGGGAGTGGAACATATGCTAGGAAACATTAACTTACAGGTAAGCACAGATACAAAAACCTCAGGGCATATAACTCATGGCTTCCAATGTCCCTATATTAATGCACAGAGTATGGGAAACAAGTAGGAGAAACTTGAAGTTCTAATACAGGAAGGATACTATGACATAATAGGTATTACTGAAACTTGGTGGAATGACACTCACAATTGGAATACTAGAATTGAGGGATACAACTTGATAAAGGAGGTATATACTTGTGAGAAAATACATGTATCTTAGCATGGAAATTCAGTTGAGGGTCTCTGGGTAAAAATAAAAGGAATAAGAAATAATTGTGATACTATGGTGGGGGTCTGCTATAGACCACCAAGCAGAAGACTTGGATGAGAAACTCCTAGAACAAATTATAAAGTTCACAAAGAGATGAGACACTGATCATGGGAAATTTCAATTACTTGGATATGTGTTGGAAGTCTAACTGCTAAAAATGAAAAGTCAAATAAATTCCTGACTTCTCTTGCTGACAACTTCATTTTTCAGAAAGTAAAGAGAGAAACAAAGGGCTCTGCTATCTTGGACTTGATACTCACCAACAGGGAAGAACTGGTTGACGAGGTGCAAGTAGTGAGCACCTTGAGTAGCAGTGACTTACAGTCTTGGGGAAGCTTTCTAATGAATTGAGAAATAAAAAAGACTCATTTAGGAAATTAAAGGAGGGCCTTATAACCAAGGATGAATATAAACAAATAACCAATGCTTGTAGGGAGAGTGTTAGAAAAGCTAAAGTTCAGTATGAGCTTAAGCTAGCAAGAGATGCTAAAAAAAGGGGGGGGGGTTCTTCGCTTATATTCAAAGTAAGAAAAAGCAAGGACATGGTAGGCCCATTGCAAGGACAGGGAAGTGAAATTGTAACAGGTGATGAAAAGAGGGCAGAACTGCTCAATTCCTACTTTTCCTCAGTCTTCTGCAAGGGAAATGGTGCTCAACATAGCAATAACAGAACACATGATGGGGGAAGGTAGTTACAGCCTAGGATAAGCATAGAGGTAGTACGTAAACACCTAGTTTCTTTCAATGGAACTAAGTCCTCGGGGCCAGATGAATTGTACCCAAGGGTACTAAAAGAACTCGCAGATGCAATTTCTGAGCCTCTGTTCATTATTTTTGAGAATTCTTGGAGATCAGGCGAGGTGCCGGAAGATTGGAGATGGGAAAATGTCCCCATCTTCAAGAAGGGGGAAAAGGAGGATCCAGGTAACTATCGACCCATCAGTTTAACATCTATACCTGGAAAAGTCTTAGAACAAATAATCAAACAGTCAGTTCTTGAGCATTTAGAAAGGATGGCTGTGATTACTAAGAGCCAGCATGGGTTTCTCAAGAAGAAATCATGTCAGACTAACCTTATGTTCTTTTTTTGAGAAAGTTACTGCCTCGCTGGATCAGGGGAATGCTGTAGACATAGTTTATCTCAATTTCAGTAAGTGTCATATACACCTGTCTGCATATCTGCTATGAATGTATTCTGTGTTATGTACTGATCTTCTGAGGGCATGAGAAATTTCTTACTGATGTTAAGGCGGTAGGTTATCTCACAAGTATTTACTTTTTCCCCGCTGCCTCCAGAAGTGTCCTTGAAGACTGGCTACGGCCAGCTTGAAATGTATCCTTCTTGGGAATTGAGATTATTTCATTCTTTGTTCTGTCTTGTTCTGGAACCGGGACCGCAACTGAGGCCACCTGCATGATGGCAGGGCACCCTGCAGCGGACATTCCCAAGAACCCAGATGAAACTTCAGATCAACCCAAAGACCCCACAGAGCTGCGTGGGCTTGGCACAGCGGCTGCTGTGTCGATGGAGGAAGCGATGACTGAGTGGGCTACATGGGTGGAGCACCATATTAGCTCAATTTTCTGCTGAGACAGCTACCTACCATGGGGAACTGTCACCCACCCCCCAGCCCTACAAACGTTGGGAGCTGAGAGGGGCGAGGAAAGGAGGCATTGGAAGAATATCTGTCATGGAAGTTTGTTCCTCGCAAGAGACTCACCGGACGAGGCAGCGAATGCAGGATTGAGACAAAATGAAATCAGCCCAGTGTCAACCCTCCATCAGGAATTGGATATGATGAGATATTGGCTCTGTCAGGACTCACCCAGTGGTGGATGAGAGCAGCCTTAGATGGGCCCCTTCTCCAGAGGCAGTCGAACCAGTGAGAATCCAGAGCTTGGGCTAACCCCCTGGAAGAGGATGAGCTGGGGATGGATGGAAATGTTTCTGAAGTCCCTGACTCCGTGGATGAGCAGCGGCCTGTCCAGGGCCAGTTACAGGTCGTGCAAAGGGAACTGGATGCTCTTAAAGGAGAAATGGCCCAGGTAATGGGAAGGTTTCAAGAGAAACCTCCAGCATTACTGGCTGCCGGGGGAAATACCTGCTGACTATGGGCAAGGAGAACCATCCATGGATTCACCAAGGGGATTGGATGCAGTACCAGCACTGCAGTCAGCAGCCATACCACTGTGGGTCCCCCCGAGGAGACTGGACAACCCCCCCCCAGCGCCTTACCTGCCTGTCCTACCACCGAGAGTCGCACCTGCCAACCTGCTAGGCCGCCCCAGGCTGCCCTGTCGCAGCAAGAAGCGCCGGCTGCCCAGGAGGAGGTTCCTCGCGGGGCTCCCCCCTGATCCTAGATGGCACATATTGGATGCTGTTTTGAAGGGGACCCCGAAGAGTTAGGTTTCTTCATCGTGCAAGCAATGGAGTTCTTCCAAGAGTGGGGCCATACCTTCCTGAATGAGCACAGCCAAGTAAGCCACCTGGGTTCCAGGCTGGGTGGCTCGGTGGCTAAATGTTATGTCACCCTATATGAGGCCTGGGCCCCATAACGACGGAATCTCGATACCTTCATATAAGCGCTATGGACTCAATTCGAGCGGGCAAGAACCAAACTGAAAAGGATACGGCAGGGAAATTGGCCCATGTGTTAATATGCCGCAGAATTCAGGCAGTACGCAGCAAAGGTGCAAGACTGGACAGAGGAGATCAAGACTGAATTTTTCTGAGCTGGGCTCAACCCCAATTTAGTGGCCAAGGCCTTGGTACAAGATGACCCCAGAACCCTAGTAGGATGGATCCAGCTCGCCTGCAAGGTGGAAAACCGGGAGCAAGTAGTAAAGCTATTGAAGATGCAGCAGCAGGGAACAGCCAAGAAACCCCCCTCCAGAGCAGGAGGGAAAGAGAGGAGAGCCCTCAGCCTCTGCTCCCCGGACACGGAGCAGGCCATCAGAATGAAGAAGGGCCTATGATTACAGTGTGGGGGAGTGGAGCATTTTGCCGCCGAATGCCCAGGAGGGTGAAGAGATCCTGTGGAGAGGAGCTGAGTGATGAAGAAAGCCGCAGCCACGATGGGCAAACCGCCTAAAAAGGACCCCAAGAAAAGAAGTGAGGTGGCAACGGAGCTCCAGGCGGTGGAGAGTTCAGCAGGATAGAGCAGAGACTCTTCAGAGGAGGAGGAGACTCCTACCCAGCCGGCGGGAAATGCCAACAACCTGTTGTAAGGAGGCCCCATCGGCAGGTCCCGAAGTAATCAGTACCTCAAGAGGTGAAACCAAAAGGGGCCTTGCTGTACATGCCAGTGACTTTAGTCAACCCCTGGAGGGGGAGTCACATTTGAGTGCATGTGTTAATTGACTCTGAATGCACTTGAGACTTGATTGCTCCAGCACTAGTCACCAGGTTGGGGCTGAACGTATGTAAATTGGACCATCCTATTGTATTTGAGCAGTTGGATGGATCTCGAATGAAAGGGGCCCCAGCTAATGTGGAAACTGAACTTGTCCCGGTGGGGATGGGGAATCACTGGGAAGCCAGGACTTTTGCTGTGAGTGATGCCACCAAATTCCCTTTGGTGTTGGGAATATGGTGGTTATGGGACCATGATCCATATGTAAAATGGAAAATGAGAGTGCTATATTTTGATGGGGGGAATGCTAAAATCACGTATGGAACCCAGAGTGGGGCCTGAGCGCACCCCATCTCCCCGAGGCTGCCCTATTAACTCGGGAAGAGCTAGAACAAATCCCCCCTGATTATTAGGACCTGAACCAAGTATTTGATGAGAAGGAAGCCAATGAACTTCCCCCTCATAGAGCTCCCCCCCCAAGTAGGTCTCCCCCCTCATAAATGCCCCAAAGCTTGTAAACAAATTTCACAAGGCTTACCCTAACAAACCGGGGACAATATGAGGGGGGGAGACCTTCTTGGGGAGGGCAGTATGTCATATATGCCTGTCTGCATATCTGCCATGAATGTATTCTGTGTTATCTACAGGTCCTCTAAGGGCATAAGAAATTTCTTATTGATGTTAAGGCAGTAGGTTATCTCACAAGTATTTACTTTATCTTTCCCCGCTGCCTCCAGAAGTGTCCTTGAAGACTGGCTGCAGCCAGCTCGAAATGTATCTTTCTTGGGAACTGAGATGATTTCATTCTTTGTTCTGTATAGCCTAAACCTAGCTTCTCCCTTTCACCCCCCCGCCCCAGCTCTTTCGCGCCCAAAACTTTGACGGTCCTTATTCTAATGGCGGGAACATAACTAACATCACCGACCCCATTTACGTCACTTCTGCCAATTCACTTGTCTGAGCACTTTGAACTTGATGGATCTCTAATAAAGTTCCTTCAACCAATACACCTGCTTGTTTGCTGTGGAGAACTTGGAGATTATACCTGCCAGGGACTGACAGTAATGCTTTTGATAAGGTTCCCCATAATATCCTTGTCAACAAGTTGGTAAAATGTGGTTTGGATCCTATTACTATTAGGTGGATCTGTAACTGGTTGACAGATAGCACCCAAAGAGTGCTAGTTAATGGTTCCTCTTCCTCTTGGAAAAGAGTGACAAGTGGAGTTCTTCAGGGATCAGTCCTGGGACCTGTTCTGTTCAACATTTTTATAAATTATATGGATGAAGGAATAGAGGGAATGCTTATTAAATTTGCAGATGATACTAAATTGGGAGGGGTAGCAAATACTGTCAAAGACAGAGTAAGGATACAGGATGATCTTTACAGGCTGGAAAACTCGGCTAAAGCAAAAATGAATTTCAACAGAGATCAATGCAAAGTTCTGCATTTAGGCAGGAAGAATTAAATGCATAATTATAGGATGGGAGAGATTTGTCTTGGCAGTAGTATGTGCAAAAAGGATCTAGGGGTCTTAGTAGACCACACACTGAACATGAGTAGCAGTGTATATGGTAGCTAAAAAGGCAAATGCAGTTTTGGGCTGTATCAACAGAAGCATAGTGTCCAGATCATGAGAAGTAATGGTATCACTCTACTCTGGTCTGGTTAGACCTCACCTAGAGTATTGTGTTCAGTTTGGCACACCACAATTTAAGAAGGATATAGACAAGCTGGAACATATCTAGAGGAGGACAGTGAAGATGGTGAGGGGTCTGGAGACCAAATCCTATGAGAAAAGGTTGAAGGATCTCGGAATGTTTAGCCTGGAGAGGAGACAACTGAGAGGTGATACGATAACCATCTTCAAGTATTTGAAGGGCTGCCATATAAAGGATGCCCCAGAAGGTCAGCCCAGAACCAAAAGAACTTTCAGCTAAACATTAGGAAAAACTTCCTGACAGAGCAGTCCCTCAGTGGAACAGGTTTCTTTGGGAGGTGGTGGTCTCTCCTTCTTTGGAGGTTTTTAAGCAGAGGTTAGATGCCCATCTGACAGCAATGCTGATTCTTTGAACCTGGGCAGATCATGAGGGGGAGGGCAGAATGGGTTACATCAGTGCTTAGTTCTCGTGGCCCTTCTTACATGCCCAGGGTAATGCCAATCGCCACCTTGGGGTCAGGTAGTAATTTTCCACAGGCCACTTTGGCTAGGGATCCTGGAGATTTTTCCCCATCTTTTGGGCATGGAACAGGGGTAGTTGGGAATTTCCTGTATTATGCAAGAGGGGTGGACTAGAGGTCCCTTCCAACCCTGTGATTCTATGATTCTAAATGTGACAACAAGCAGATATCAAACACAGCTGAAGAGGAATGAAAACAAAAAAATAATGTTGAAACAAAACTTGAAACAGCACAGAACTATCCAGTAGGAGCGTATTTATAGCAACAGGCAGTACCCAGTAGTTTAGTCTACAGTCACCAGTGCATCTCTCTGAGCTATTTCCTTCCAGCACAACCCTGTGTAAGAAAGCCCTCCTGAATAATTCAGTTTTGCAAATTTTGCAGAAAGCTAGGAGAGTGACAGTGAAATCCTAAGCAGTTTACTCCAGTTTAAGCTCATTGATTTCCATGTAAGAGCTTTCCTGACCTCTTCAGACAAGCCATTCCATAAGGTAGGGGCCAGTATAGAGAAAGTGCATGTATGGGCAGCTATTGATTGTGCCCGTTTGCAGGATGCCATCACTTCCATCTTGTCTGGGTCAGTTTCAATTTGTTCACTTGCAGCTATTTGACTACAGCTGTCAGGCAGCAACCCAGGATGTCTACTGCATCACTCAATGGTTTGGATAATGAGATGTAAAGCTGGGTGTCAGCCACCTATTAATGACATCTAATTCCAGTGCCATGAATGATTTCTCTTAAAGGCTTTATATAGAGGTTGAATGGTGTGAAGAATAAGATTTTGCTCTGTGAAACCCCACAAGATCATTCCCACTCTGAAGATAGCTGGTTTCCAATAGCAGCTGTTTGAGACCGTTCCATGAGAAACTATTTTAACCAGTGCAGTGCACATCCCTTGACACCCATTTTTTTGTTAAGCTACTAGAAGTTGGCTTTTCAAAATAAAACATTCTGTAGATCTAATTCAGTATTCTATGAATTAAATAATTTAATAACTTGTCCCCTTTTCCAAAATTCATTCCTAAACAACCTTTATCTGCCAGTACTGCTGATCTCTTGTAGGCTTAAACTGAACAATACACCTTACAATTATTCATGCAAATCTGTATTTAATTGAGTTTCCTTCATTTGTCAGAAATATGGGAAGTGGTTTACCTGACAAATAAGTTGTTTGTTATTTCAGAGCTGTTCATGCTTGGCTGAGGAACTTAATCCTTTTTCTTTTTAGATTTATTCAACACATGGAACATGGGGGCCACATTAGAGTGCCCAATGCCTAAAGTGGGCCACAGCTTAAATCAAAATGTAACAAAATTATTAACCTCCCTAACATTCAGAGGTCAATGAAGAAATGTTAATTTGAATGCAATCCATTTTGGAACAATATTTTACTGTCGAATCCTTTTATCTAGCTACACATGCTTACCTAGTTAGTGTAATTTTTGAGGCTGTTTTATGTTAACCGAGGCATTAATGTCCAAGTCAAGGTTTGTGACAGGCACCCTTAAAATATCATGTAAATGTTAATCTCTTGACCTACACTTGGATTTCAAAATTTTCATCTTGGAAAAAGTTTGTTCACAGATGTATGCGGTGCCAAAGATTGTGAACATACATGATGCAAATTTTTGTAGGTTGATAAATGTATCAAGTAGACCACAATAGAAAATGAACAGACTATTTTCTTTGTAAATGTCTCTGATATGATCACTGGCTTGCAAATCAGTTCCATCTGAAAAAATTACTTGCATCTTCTGGTGCTACTTCAATGGATTTTGAAACATTCTTATTTCCTTTCTGTGCTTATGGCAATCATTGAATCTGTTTTGGAATTACACCTACAATAGTTTCAGTACTTTGACATGTACTACAACATGGAATTATAAATTCCTGCTCTTCTCAAATTTTAGTTCATTGTATGAGAAGTTTGAAAAGTTACTTTCACTAACTTGCTTCACAAAAATGTTTAGTTTTGCTTCAAAAGCTTTAAGTTGAAAATACATGTCGCACACATGCTTTCCTTTTCCCTGAACACTTAGATTCAATGATTCTAAGATGCTCTGTGATAGCAGTTAAGAAAGCCAAATCAAAAATCCATCCAGAGTCAGAAAGTACTTCTTGACCTTTTCTCCTTGAGAAAGATAACAGCTTCATGACGAAGACTGAAAAAACATTTGAGGACTTTGCCTCTGCTAAGCTGCCTGACTTCTGCATAGTACAATATGTCTCCATGTTCTGCATTTATCACTGAACGAAAATTTTGAAACTGACAATGAGTAAAGGCATGCCTGATGTAATTAATGCTGGATACAACAATATGCATCACACTTGCCCACTGAAGAATCTTACTGATGGCTGATGCAGTGAAATTCATGGGAAGTATACCATTTAATTTCAGTATCTCATTGATTCTTACAACCAGGGCTTTTTTTCTGGGAAAAGAGGTGGTGGAACTCAGTGGGTTGCCCTCAGAGAAAATGGTCACACGTCTGGTGGCCCCGCCCCCTGATCTCCAGACAGAGGGGAGTTTAGATTGCCCTCTGCACCGCCGAGTGGCGTGGAGGGCAATCTAAACTCCCTCTGTCTGGAGATCACGGGGCAGGGCCACCAGATATGTGACCATTTTCAAGAGGTTCCGGAACTCCGTTCCCCTGCGTTCCCCCTGAAAAAAAGCCCTGCTTGCAACTACACCAATTTTACTTCCCACCATATTTCTTGCACCATCAGTTGTGATGTTTTTCAATTTATCCCCATTCAGACCAAGATTTTCTACTGATTCACAAACCTTCAAAAATATGTTTTCTGCAGTTGTTGTGCCTTTCAAACTCTGCAGCGCACACAACTATTCTGTAATTCTGAAGCTGGAATCGATCTCCCTGATTAGTATTTGAGCAGTGTCTGTAATGTCATTGCTCTCATCTAATGCCAAAAAATAAAAATCAAAACTTTTTGCCTTGGCAATCAGTGACATATGCAGCTGTTCTCTTAGTTCTTCAACATGCCTGGTGATTGTAGATGCAGATAAACTGACACAACTAACACAAGATACCTTAACATGGCACATTTCCTCCATTACTTTAACCATGCATTTTTAAACAAATTCACCATAAATGAATGGCCTACCACTCTCAGCAATACATTTAGTAACATGATAGCTGGCCCTCACAGTAGATAGGTTCTCCTCAACGTGCTTTTGGTCCCAAACCATTGATTTTAAGAGAATTTATCTTTTTCACTGTCACCTCTCCTTGATATATTGAGTAGCTGTTGTGACAGGATTCAAAGTATCCTCTTAACATTGTGCGCCTTTAATACTGAGACAGTTTCAAGATATATCAGGCAAACTGCTTTATCTTTGTTTAAAACAAAGAAGTACTCAGTAGTCCATTTGTCATTAAAGACACGGTGCTCATCTGCAATTTTTCATTTCTTTCGAAGCACTTTCTTTTGCAGACATCTTACAGAATTTTTAGCAGAACAGCAGTTGCAGAGTTTCAATATTATCCTTGGATAAATAAAAATATGAAAAGTATGGTTTTAGGGATCTAACTCTTCCCTTTCCCATCAAACTCATCCCTCTGTAGCTGCTATTAGCTGGGAGTTTTTATTTTGACCATGGTAAAGAAGAGAAGAGACTCTTGCCTCTACAGTTCTTAGAAGCATTGGGCCATATGCACAGGCTAGGAATTTTTAAAAAAATGGATTATGAATCTGACCTACCAGATGGCAGAGTTGCAGTCCTAAGTACATTCTTAATAAACACACTGCTTTGAACTTTAAATCTGCACATGCTAATACTTGGGGGGGGGGGTCCTCCCAAAAAGGGCAAATAGAGAGAAAGAGCTAATGAAAGGGCAGCCTCCCACCTGGAGCAGAAGATATTCCATTAAGTTGGCTTCAAATGATATGTGGGGTGCACGTATACATCACTGCCTGCCAGCAAAATCTCCATCATGAGAGGCAAAGTGGCAGCCGGGCAGAGGGAAACTTGCCTAGAGGAAGATGTGGGAAGGGTGATCCCATAAGCTTCCCTACTAAGGGTGTACTCCTTCCTGCTCAACCCAAGGGGACACTCACCGGCTTCTGTAATCACAGATACATGAGAAGGCTCCTAGCCAAAGTCGGGGGGGGGAAGCAAGGCAAAAAGTCAGAGGGACTAGCTCTAGTTGAGGAAGGAAGAATGTTTTTGCCTGCAGCAGCAACCTCACCACTAACCTTGGAAGCCACTTGGAAGAGCCTTGATGGGTGGCTGGCCTTCCCCATTCAGCCACACACACATGGGTGCGAGGGGGTGGTCTGCACCATGACCCTCTGCCACTGCCAAGGATCTCTCTGTGCAGTTGAGGAGGCCATCCTGGTGAGAATTAGTCTTGGTTGTGCCCTGCCAGGGAGGTGGTCATCAGAAACCCCCTGCAACGACCACCCCAGTTCCCCCCACAGCTGCTGGCTGATGTCCCCACACCGGTGAGGAAGAGCCAAAAGGATTTTCCAGAGATGGCAGGCGGGGAGGCTCATCCAGCTCGGGTAGCCCTCAGGTTGTTTGGGACAGTCTGACTGGAACTGTTAACTGAGTACAGCAAGAGAACTGATGCATGTTTTTTTAAAAAAAATTATTAAAACAGAAAAGGATACAGAAAAAAAGAGGGACAAAGGAAGGGGACAAGAAAAAGGAATACTAAGCTGTGTGCTACAAGGATTATCAAAGTACAGAGTGGAAAAATCATAACCTTTAAAAGTGTTAGAATACTATTTGAGATTATTTAAGGCATGCATTTTCAAATAAACAACACGTGCAGAATTCAAATTTATTTCTACTCATCTTTAAAAAATGAAAAACTCAGTATTACCCCATCTTATCATTACCTTTTACTTATATATTTCATAACAATGTTGACTTCTTATCAATATTTCAGTGTTATCTATCATACATTCTATTCTACCAGTTATCTTAATGCAACTAATTATCACAACTTTTAAAAATGTTAGAATATTATTAGGCTTATTTAAGATATATATTTTCAAATAAACACGTGCAGGATTCAAACCTATTTCAACTCCTCATTTTATCTGTTGTAAGCAAAATTTCTCCATTTCTCTTCATATTCTCAACAACATAGTCTGAGGTTTCATAGCAAAATCAGTTTTTAAGATCTTCTGAATCTCAGCGGGTATATCTTTCAAAACTTTTGGTTTTTTTACATGTCCACCACATATGAAAAAAGGAACTGTCTGCTTCCTTACATTTCCAACAGGTCCCTATATACTACTTATCCATTTTTTCAATATCTTTGGGATGATGTACCATGGAAAAAACATTTTATACCAATTTTCTCTCAGTGTTTGTCTTGATGTAAATTTTATCCCCTTAATTCATAAGTTTTCCCACTGTTGGAAGAACAAGGACGCAACATAAAAGCCATGTGATAAGAGACGGTTTGATACAAATTTGGGACATGGTAAGAATGAGGATAAGTCCTTCAATATCACCAATATTGTCACCAGTTGATGCCTTTTGTGATAAGAGCCTGAGAAAAAATCAATGACTTTATAACTTATCAAGATAAGAGAAACTCTCAAGGGAACATAAAATCATGGCAAGAAATTAGTGATGAAGGAAAGGAAATACAATGGCTGATATATCTTCAAGGGGTCTCCAGATTAAAGGGAGCTCTTAAGGATCACAAAAGTCAATTGTGAGATTTGACTGATTTTGAGAAGATAATCATGCAGAGAAAGAACCATATCTTAGGCCCAATTGACAAACCTTTACTCCAAAATGATACAGAAACAGAAGTTAAAACCTGTTGTCCGGAGTCTGTGGCTCAGTCCCCAGACTTGCCAGGAGAAGGGGACAGGAGACAGCCAGGGGGCAGCTGCCCAGCCACCCCAACAGACTCCCAGGGCCAGAACCTGCCAGCACCCCAGGGAGAGAAAGAAGCACCCAAGCCCCAGAGGGTCAGAAGGAGCAGGTGGAAGCCAGCCAGCCCCACGCTCCAGTGGGAGGCTAAGAGCCCTGCCATGGGAAGTAAGGACAGCCAGGAGGGGACCAGGGCAGAGGGAGAAGACACAAGAAATAGGGACAGCCGGCCCTCAGCCAGCCAGACCGCTACCTTACCGGCAGGACAGCAGAAGCAGCACAGGGCCACGCCCCAAGCTACAACCAGGGAGGCAGGGAGTAATAGAGACCAGCTGAGGCTGCTGGAAGCTCAGAGCAGAGGAAGCTTGATAACCAGTCAAGAAAGCACAGCTGTTGCTGTCCAACGCAGCCAAACTAGGCACAACTGCTTGAGGCAGCCCAGGCCAATGCTAGGAGGCAAAAGAGAGGTGTGGCCTGGCAGATGGAGCCTGGAATGAGGGACAGGATAAAAGGGAAGTCCACCCACAGGGCAGGGTGGGTTGTGTAGGAGTGTGATGGAGTGGAGGAAAGAGAGTGGGCAGTGGGCAGTGGGCAGTGGGCAGTGGGCAGTGGGCAGTGGGCAGTGGGCAGTGGGCAGTGGGCAGTGGGCAGTGGGCAGTGGGGAGGAGGAGGAGGAGGAGGAGGAGGAGGAGTAAGGCCAACAGCTGGATGGGGGCAGCTGTCATGGAAGGCTGCCAGGACAAGGTCAGGTTGAGGGGACCTGCGAGTGGACAGAGGGTGTGAGGGTGAGGTATACCCTCCCTCCTTCCACAGAGCGGGATCCCACATATTCCCTGAAGGTCCTTTAAGGTGGAAGTCAGGCAGGCCGGCGTCTCACCGGGCAGTGCCCTTGGCAGAAGCTGACACTATATGCTAAAATGGATGCAAAATTTTGGAGAGGAAATAATACTCTCTTCTATTATGCAGCCACTTAGTCAAATCAGCTGCTTCTAATCCTATTAATCTATCCTTTAGGGTTTTGATCCATTCTGTAATCCAAACCAAACCAGCTGCTTAATAGTATAACAATGTTTGGTGCCACCAAACCTCCTCTTCTTTTTTCATCTTGTAGAACCTTAAACCTTATTCTTGTTTTTTTTGCCATTCCAAATGAATTGCTTTATCTGTCTTTGCTAGCTTTTCAGTGTCTTATCTTTTATACTGATTGGTAACATTTGAAATAAAAAAATAATTTTTTGTAAAATATTCATTTTGATTGTAGAAATTCTTCTTATCCAGCACAATTTTAATTTTTTAATCTTTCAAGATCTTTTGAGAACTGACGCACGCTTGAACCACCACATACATGTGTGCCGAAGCACTGATCTGGGCATCTGTGGTTCCTCCTCCATCACTTCTTTTTCTCTGCTGGTCCCTGGGTTAATGGTCCCAGTCAGAATGGTGGACTAGCAGACAGCCACCAGTCCAGACCCCCACTTTCACTGGTGAAGAGAAGAACTCCATGATGGCTGCCCTCCTGTGAGGGTCTTCTGGGGATAGAGAGGTTCCCCTGGCGTGTGTGTGTGTGTGTGTGTGTGCACAGCATGGGAACCAGCCACCCCTCCCAGATCATCCTCACCCCCTGGATGCAGCAGCCATCTGCCTGGCGTCTCAGGCCCCAGTGGTGCAGAGGGGGGCTGATAGCCCTTCCCCACACATAGGAGAGACTTCATGTACCACTCCGCTTGTTATGCTGCCGCGTGAGGAGGGGCTAGGTGGAACAGAGGTGGTGTGTGGCAGCCCCCATGGGATCAATGCACCCTCCCTCTGTTTGGGGGCTGAGCCATCCCACACAGCAGTGGCACCTGGTGGATCCCTGGGACTGCTGCTTCCCTGGTGGCCCAGGGCCAGGAACCATCCCCAGGAATGTCCTGTGGGGCTGCCCCAGGGAGGAGTGGGTGGTAATGGAGAGCTACTGTCAGCTGCAGGTGAACAAAGAGGTGGGAGCGAGTTGTTTGACACAGAATTTATTAAACTGCCCAAAGTGAAAAGGATGTCTGGCCACATGTTGCCAACTCCCCTTGGCAAGGATGGGAGCTGTGCCTGTTTGCACTGCAGTCAGAGCCACAAGAGCCTCCTGCTGCCTTCTCAGGAGCAGGGTTGAGTCACTGGCTGCCTGAGGAATGGCTCCATGGGCTGGGCTCAGATGGCATCCAGGAAGGATCACCAGGGGCTGAAACAGCAATGCTCCTTGGCCTCCCTGATGGATCATGACCAACCTGAAAGTGAAACAGATACATGTGTGGCAAGGGGCCAGGCCTTGAGCAAGTCACAGCCAGGTCTGCCACATCCTGGGAGGGTGTCACAGCTGCTGCTGGTAACCAGATGATGGGTGCCCTCCAGCACGAAAGTGCTCCTCGTCTGTATCTTGCTGTTCTACTCCCATGGCTGCTTAGAGTTCTGATCCTGTGTGGGAGATAGTCAAGGGATTGTGCGCAAGCCATTGCAAGGGAGTTCCCAGAACGAGTACCCAGTCACCCAGCCTACGGCTGCACCCTCTCCTTTGCCCAAGGGTGGGGGGGACAACCAAGAAGGTCTGAGCAGAGTCCTGAACCCTCTCCTCTGCCCAAGGGGGGGGGAACCAAGAAGGTCTGAGCAGAGTCTTGGCATGGGCTGCTTGGAGCCCTTCCCTCCAAAACAGCTGTGTCAAGCATAGCTACCTGGGCAACTGCCTCTTTGGCTCCCTGGGCAACTACCTCTTTGGCAGGTATGGGCCATGCACCACCCCCACCCCACTGGTGAGTCTCAACTCCAGAGATCAGTGTTTTTGGGGGGGGGAGCGCAAGTGAGAGGAGAGGCTGGTGTGAATGAACAAGCCTCCCCGGCTCCCTCTTACCTGTCAGTGCCTCATCACCACTCCCCATGCCAGGACTTAGGACGCAGGCAACTTGCAAGGGAACTTGGGTAGTAGTTGTTAGTCAGACATTCTGGACATGACTCTCCTCCCATATGTGAGAGCGAGGCACGCCCTGAATTTTGCTAAGTCCCCCCTGCTCACTCTTGCCCTGCCACCACGAGCATCCTCTCCCACTTCTTGGTCTAAATCCCTACAGCAGGAGGCTCTCGGGCAGAACCTCCAGCCACCTCCCCACTTACCTGGTGTTATGGGCAACCTGGCCAGAGGTTATGTAGGGTGTCTGGGGAGCTGATTGGGTGTGGGGAAGGGGCTGGGCTGCCACAGAGGTGCAAGCAGATTGGTCCCCGTGGTAGTTGGCATCCTATGCCGTGCCGCTCAGGCAAGGCCATGCACAGGGAGGATCGACTGCCTCTTCGGCTATGCCATCATTTTTCATGGCATAACTTTCTGCCACTGCTGGGGGCATTCCCATGCCTGGGGCAGCTTAGAGAGTGTCCCGCCCCTGCCTGCTTCCCCCCAGGATTGTGTTGTCAGTAATTTAACTTCAGAAATAGAAGTTGCTTGTTTCAGTGAACACTGTAATGATTTGTTCATTAATGTGTTGTTCTTTAGCTATAGTGGGGTGAATTTACAGTTTCATCAGCAGTTTCTAGTTCTTGAGTTTACTATCTGACTCCAAATTCCTAGCTTCACATATTTGCTGGAAAGGTAGCCTAAAGTTGCTATATATGTAGACTTTACCTCTAGCACTGGTTAAATAGCCCATCTGCCCATGAAATTGAAACCACTATGATAAACTAGGAGGAATTATAACATGAGAGTAATATAGAGCTACAAATACATGCTTACAAATGCAAAAGTGCATCACCTGATTTTGTATATTTCTATCAATGTACAAAAATAATTTCTTAGTTAAGCATCTGTATCTTTTATTATCCCACAAATCAGCTGTAATTTGATAGGGTAACATATTTGATGGAAGAATAAGAGGGATATTGCTAAAAATGTTTAATTGGTGATTACATTCTCAGAAAAACAGAAATATGTTTTGTTTTTAAGCTGTAGCTTATGTCAAAAGGGCCTGGAGCCTTCAACCTCTTCTGGAAACATTCTTTGTTTTGGTCCTCTTCAGCTAGCGTTGTCTGTTGAGAGAGCCACTGTGATTTTTATAAAACCTTTTTGAAACCTCTTTGTGACTGAAGCTCATTGTCAGTCAACCCAGTCTTCTCCATTCCAGTCAACTGTCCCTTAATGGAGCAATTCAACACAGTGAATAGGATTCATGTTTTAAGAAGACCGCTACTAGCAGAGCAAGTGCCAAATTGTTTTAACTTTGCACAAGTTGAAAGAATTTGCAGAAAAAAAACCCAAACCTCTCTGTTGGCTAAGGTTCGCATAAAATTCCAGCTGTAAATTGACCAATGCACTTTTTAAAACAAAATGTGCATGTAATCATTTACAGTATATCATTTTGTTGCAGTTTTTGTAATTAATTTTATATGTCTTCCTTCATGAACTGTCCCGGTACTGAAAACTTATATAGCTTTTGTTGTCACAGTTTACCATATGTAGATGTGAAAGGTGAAAAAATAAGTGGTGGTGGAGGTGTCAGGCAGGATAGAAAGACCTATCTTTGCATAAAAACAAGCAAGACTGAAACAACTCTGAGTTCCCATCATCTCCAAATTGTCTCAGGTCATGCATGTCCCTTAAGCTGCAAGGAGACAGTAATGCTAACCAGGGCACTGTGGTGGTAGAAATTACATTTCAGCCTGTACACTTCTTACAGGCTGCCAAATTCTGCAATAGGTTCAGTGATGTTGGTCCTCTGAGCTACAGAATAGAGGTGATGGGTTGTGGAAAGATGCCACCCAGACTTTCTGAAGACATAAGAAACATCACTGTGTCTTTCAGTGACCGGTCACATAATTCCTTTTTTTTTTAATATCTAACATAAAAAACTACAAAGAACTACAAAAATATAAAGGGGAAGAGAGGGAAAAAAAGGAAGGGGGGAGTGGGAAAAGGGAAAGGGCAACACATAAACAACAAACACTATACTACATGTCTTGTATTCCCTTCATGCTGTAATTTTTCTTAAAAGTTAACTTTCTAATATGCTATCAGATTGGTAGATTTTATACAATACAAACTATATTCAGGATCAGACTTTCTTCCCCCCCCCCCCTGCATCTCGGTCTCAGCTGTCTCTGCGCGGCTGGAGCAGCTGCGCCCGCTCTCTCTTCCCCCCCACTTTCCCCTTCAGATTTTGAACTTTCTTCCTGCTGAAACTCCTGATGGTTGCAGAAAAAGTCTGTCAGCTGTGCTTCTGATGTAATCTTGTAAGTTTGATCCTTATATCCAAACCGAACACCTTCTGGAAACAACCATTTATATTTTACATCACATTTCCTCAAGGAAGCCACAAGTCCTTTATACTTGAATCTTCTTTTACAAGCCAAAAATGGAACATCTTTCAATATTTTAACCTTGTTGCCCAAATAATCCAAGTTCACGTTGTACGAATTATATAAAATGGTGTCCCGAGTCTTCTTAGATGAAAAGTCAATAATAATCTCGCGAGGCAGCTGACGCTTCATTATATACTTTGAAGATGTCCGCTGGACTTCCAAAATATCGCTTTTTAACTCTTCTTTAGTTGCCTTTGCGAATGACGCCAAAAGTCCAGACACCAGATCTTTCAGATTTTCACCTTGTTCCTCTTTTACATTCTGAAGACGCAGTACCGTTTGGGCACGGTCCACTTGCAATCCTATTATATAATTCTCCAAAAGCTTCACTTCCTTACTTGCTGCTTTCATGAGTACTGCATTCTCGTGCGCAGACTGCTCTGCTCCGGTCGCTGTTTCTTTAATGGTTTTCACTTCGCTTTCCACTGAATCAACCTTTTGCCCCATTTCATTTAGTTTCGCCACAAAGGGCTGCACAGCATCAAAGACTGCTCTCCTCACCATCTCTTCCAGGGTTTCCCCCTTCCCCTGTAACGTCGCCATCACCGATTTACTTATTGCTGGGCTCTGCTTTCTCGTCGCCATCTTAGGGGGGGCCCCAACTAAGTTCCGAAACTCCGTGAAGGGGAAGAAATCCGCTCCTTCTTAGCTTCAACTCCCACAAATCCTTTGCATACGCTTAGAAGTCAGAAGGGATTCGCTTACTTACAGGTTTCCACCTTAAATCTGCTTATTGCCATTCTCCATGGCCCGGCAGCATGCGAGGCGCTGCGCAAGTCTGCCGGCCTCCGTTGGAGCAAACGGGCAATTTACCCCCTGCATTGCTTCCAGAGGGTTCTTCCTGCGGCACCCCGGACCCTGACTCCCTCACTGGGAGTCCTGGGGGTTAACCCTCGCGGGTCAACCGCCCGGTCAGGCTGCTCGGACGTTTCCTCCCGGACCTGCGGAGAGGAGCGTCCGACATGGCCGGGAAAACAAAAACGAATCCACCAGTCACATAATTCCTCAAGGTCCAAGCATAGGAGATATAGAGAAGAGGGAGGGGGAAAGGGGGATTCGGATGGAGGTGTGCCATGGGGTTGCTCTTGGGTGAGTGGAGGATGTGGGAATGAATTCTATACTGGGGAAACAAGTAAGGATAGAAAGGGGGCTTTTTATCTCCTTTCCCTTCTCTCTGCACTGCTGCTTAACAGGTCTCCACTGGCTTTCTTACTTTAAAAAACACTTTAGAACATCAGTATTGACAGCAATTTATTCAATATTAAGCCCTCGAAGTTTGATAAAAGCTCTCCAAGTTTGATAACAATTGCTTTTAATGGGAAAGTGATTTTGCTTTTCATGGAATATTATGGTCATAATATATCCAAAGATGCACCACTTCACTACAAGTATATGAACATTTACTCATTCAAATCACTGGAATTTATTTATGAGTAAAAATGCATAAGATCAAGCAGCATATTTCACTGAAAATCAGGGGCAGAGTTAAGTATTGAAATTATTGGGGTTTAAAATTGTGTGATTTACAGTGCAATCCTAAACAGAGTTACTCCAGTCTAAGCCCATTGAAATCAGTGGGCTTAGACTGGAGTAACTCTGTTGAGGATTGCACTGTTAGACTGGATTATGTCCTATTATTTTAACAGCTGTTGTAGAGCAGAAAATGTCCTTTATCAAAGCAAGTGTAGAAGTGTATCATCTTTTATTTACTAGCCAAGGAATGGAAGACATAACTGAACCATGCATGGGGGCTGCTTAATATTATTACTTCTTTGTAATCCAAGGACTCATGACAGATGTGTGTGTGAGAGAGACAGACAGACAGACAGACAGACAGCATGGCAACCCTATGAATGCGTGTGCGACCTATGGTGACCCTATAAACAAAAGCCCTATGAAAGAAAGATCTTCAAAATGTCCTATCATTAACAGACTTGCTGAGATCTTGCAAACTGGAGCACATGGCTTCTTTTAGTGATTCAAGCCATCTCATTTTGGGTCTTCCTCTTTTCCTACTGCCTTCAATTTTTCCTAGCATTATTGACTTTTCCAGAAAGTCTTGTCTTTTCATGATGTGACCAAAGTACAGTAGCCTCAGATTTAGCATTTTAGCTTCTCGGGAGAATTCAGGCTCGATTTGATCTAGAACCCATTTATTGGTCTTTTTGTTGTCCATGGTATCTGTAAAACTCTCCTCCAGCACCACATTTCAAATGAATCCATTTTCTTCCTGTCAGCTTTCTTCATTGTCCAGCTTTCACATCCATACATAGTAATAGGGAATAGTTTGGATTATCTTGATTTTGGTTCCCAGAGAGACATCTTTATCTTTAAGGAGTTTTCCCTCATGGCTGCTCTTCCAAGTCTCAGTCTTCTTCTGATTTCTTGGTTGCAGTCTCCCTTTTGGTTGATGATTGAGCTGAGATATAGAAAATCTTGAACTATTTCAGCTTATCCATCGTCAACTTAAAAATTGTGTAATTCCTCAGTAGTCATTACTTTTAACTTCTTGATGTTCAGCTGTAATCCTTCTTTGGCGCTTTCTCTTTTTTCATCAGTAGGTGTTTCAAGTCTTCGCTATTTTCTGTCAGTAATGTAATGTCATCTGCATATCTTATATCAGATGACACAGCAGGTAATAGTTTTGAATCATATGGGTGTGTCCATGTACTTTGAAGGGTTCCTGATGGAAACAACATAGATGAACGAACCATGGAGAACAAAGGAAAAGAAGAAATGGGATGGATCATGTATAGAGAACAGTTGTTTAGATATGGGAGTAGGACAGCAGAAGTGGTAACTAACTGCTGATCAGGAACGTATATGAAGGAGGTACATTTACCTGCCTCTTCTCATGTTCAGAGGTGAAAAGGAAGAGTTTCTCAAATAAAGTATGAGTTCTGAGCTGTGGGGATGTATAAAGCCCCTTTTAAACTGTAATACCAGTTTGTCTGCCAGCACATCTGGAGTATCTGCACTTCCTGTGAATCCTAGGAAAGAGAAAACAAAAAAGAGGCAGTCACATTACTCAATAGCATGTAACAGCTAATAACAAAAAACAGTGTACCAAACTTTCAAGTCCTATAGAACTCTTACTTAAACTAGGTCTTTAAAAACAGGAGGAGGAGTTCTCTTGTGCTATGATCTTAAGGGCTCTTCACCAACATCCTTTGTAGAATGACTTCAGTGAGCACAAGGTGTGGCTAGTATCAGGTTACATCCTTGGCTTACTGAGAACAAGAGGGAAAAAGGGAAAGCCATCCAATTGAAAAGACAATAACCAATAGTTGAAGAAATGGTCAAAGAAAAACGTTACCGCCCAGTCTTTTTCTTCCCCAAAGGCAGAGCTTAGAATTCCTGTGCAAAACATTACACAGTAGTGTTTTATAAAAGTTCCAAATTCATATATGTAGCAATTTTGTTCTAGATCTTATAAAGCTATAGAAGAATCCAAAGGCAAGCCTTTGGAAACTGTTTAATTACACATTTGTAACTATTTTCTTTTTCCTTTTCCTGAACAAACCACATGAATTTGCAGTTTTACTTATTTTGCCATTTAAAACAGAAGTTTGAAAATTTGCCAAATAACAATTCTTGAAATTATTTCTAATTCTTATTGGGCAAGATGCCTTTTCTTCTCTGTTCTGCCTCGTTTTGAATCCTAGTCTGGAACCTGGTAATCTGAATATGTAAATCACTGTGTCGCCTCACATAACTTGTGACCATACCGTCATCTTCATTGAATCAACAGGTGGTAATTTCATGCTATGCTTACCACCATACCTGAATTTCAGCAGCAGAAAGAAAGTCAACTCCCTGCTGCATCCAAGTTGTACAGGATAATATGATTTGATATATGTTGTATTCAGATTATGTATTCAGAAAAATATGACTTTGTAAATTTTCGCTGTCTTTTTACTCTATATATACTTTATTTGGAAGCTACGTCTGGAATTCAGGCTTTGCATATAAATCAGAAAACAAGCTATAACCTGTGAGGAATTGTGGTAGTAGGTAATGATTTGGAAAACTTGCCCCAGGATTCAGTACTCTCTTAGAGCCAAACTACAAGTGACGTCTTACACAGGTTGGACACTAGTCGGCTTCCCTCAAGTTTTGATGGGAAATGTAGGCATCCTGGTCTTGCAGCTGTAATGGAGAGCCAAGCTGTAAAACCAGGACACCTACATTTCCCATCAAAACTTGAGGGAAGCTGACAAGTGTCCAACCTGTGTAAGGCGTCACTTGTAGTTTGGCTTTTAGAGGCTTGAGCAAGCTAGTTTCCCAACAGCCTGCCCCCTCTTTTTCTTTTAACTGAGTTTAAACATTCCCTGCTCATGAAGTATATTTTGTACTCGTTGGGCCATCTTTTCATTTGTTTGTTTTTTCTGCATGCATGAGAAGTCCCCAGAGTGCATAGCAACACCTATTTTGTCTCCAGGTGTCCCCCTTATTCCTCTTTCATTACCTTAATGAGAGCCAGCCCCTTTATATTAGATATTATGAGAGGTTGGAGATCCATGAGGAATCCAAAGGGAGAACTATTTAGAAACATGCCTTCCCCCATGTCTTCCTCCAAGTTTCTTGAGGGCTTGAGCAGGCTGATTTCCATAAGCACCCTCTTTCTTCTTAAGATTCCATCCTTTCTGGAGCACATTATCAGGCTGTCCCCTAATGATAGACTGCTTTTGATCGTTTTAAAAGTTAGAAACCTTTAGTAGGTTTTTTTTAAAAAGCTTCTTAATTTATAGTTAGGTATTGCCTGTGTTCTGCATGTTCCCAGTAAACTGGCATGCTTTAGAAACAGCTTAAGCATACAAGTTTAAAATTAAGAGTTCTTGTGTATGACTTTTGTTTATATCTGTGGTGCAGCTGCATTTGTAATTATTTGTACAAAAGTATATTATGGTACACTTGTAAGGGTTCAGAAAAATACAACTAATTGATTAAGGGGTTAGGGCATCTTCACTATAAAGAAAAGCTAAGATATTTGCTTTTAGTTTAGACTAAAGATAACTAGGAAGGGGCATAGTAGAGTTTATAAAGTTATTCATGGAGTAGAAAAAATAGAGAAAGCATTCTCTGCCTCCCATAATATTAGAACTTATGTGTTCAGTAAAGTTGAGGGATAGACAAAAAGAGGTATTTATTTAAAGAGTAATTAACTTGTGGAATTCATTGCCACAGGATATAATGAACCAATATTTTAGTTGGCTTTAAAAAAATGTTAGGTAAATGTGTGGAGGATTTGTCCATCTGTGGCTGTCACCTCAATGACTAAATGAAATGTCTATACTCAAGCACCTGAATACTGGGGGATAACAGGGAGAGATTTGGTTTCTTTGACCTGCTTGTAGGCCTTCCACATCTGGTTGGCCACTGTATAGATAGCACAGTGGGCTAGATAGACTCACGATCCTACATGGCTACTCTTAGGTTCTTATTTATCTTTCAGTTGTTGGAGGAGAGATGTTTTTATCTTTATATTGTACCTGTTGTCTAATACAATAAGATTGTGTTAGTGAAAAAGAAATGCTATTGTCCAGGGCTCATTTCAAGGGGGAACACACAGGAACGCAGTTCCGGCAGTTCCCCAAAGAGGTCACATGTCAGGTGGCCCTGACCACCTGACTCTCGGCCATTTGGGACCCGTTTCAGCCTGGATTGGGGCTGAAACAGCCCGGATCGGGCATCTAACAGGTAGTAGATCACTCTTCCTCTCAGCAGCGGCCCAATCTTGACCATTTTGGGCCCCTTTTCGGCCATTTCAGCCCCTTTTTCAGCCCTGAATGGCCAAGATTGGGTCCAAAACAGCCAGGATAGGTGATGTCAGAGGGTGTGGCATATGCAAATCAGTTATGCTAATGACACACTTCTGGCGGTGTCAAGGGGCATGGCATATGCTAATGAGATATGCTAATGAGTTCCTCCAGCTCTTTTTCTACAAAATGACCCCTGCTATTGTCTATTTATAAACATATTTATGGACAGTAATATATTACATAGCACTGAGAAGGAGCTAGAAATCAGCAATATGGCTGGATGCTCAAACGGCTGCAAACACCTAATGTTGGTCTGGTTTGAAAGCAGCCTGGCAGCAACCAAGATTAAGTGTTAACTTGACTGTTTTATTGATTCCATCACCGTTCAGAATTACAGTGTCTCTCCACACCAAATACGTAGGGGCATACCAACAGCTAGAGGAGAGGGAACAGTCTGCCACTGAAGCTCTCCATTCTAGGGGATAGTTAATCCTTCCTCTCCCAGCTCTTTGATTTTGCTGAACTTTGGAAATGTGCTGTTAAGTGCAGTCCACCACAGAGGCTCTGCTTTCTGATGAACATATAAAACCCAGAGAAGACAAACCAGTGCCCACAGGCACTGCAGACCCCTTAGGGCTCAGAAAGGCAAATGCAGTCTTGAAGATTTATTGGAGTCAAAGCAATTTGTACTACAATAATTCATTTGACAGCGTCTTAAATAGTAATGGAAAGGGAAAGCAAAGTTAAATAAATGCACAAGTATTGTTATTACCTGTCTCCTTCCTTGTTCCCAGCATTAGCTGAGTTCTGAAGCTTTTTCTGTAAATAGTGGCTTTTTAATAGGCCAAAATTGTAATCCTTGAGAACTTAACTCTGCTTACTAAAATGATCCAATGAATATGCCTTTGTCTTAAGGACTAGCCAAAATATTACTTGCCAACTCTGACACTGCCACTAAAATTCTGAACAGCACTACTCTTGGACCTTGATTTAAAATCCATTCTCTACTACAATTCCCTGGGTGGCCTTGAGCAGGTCATTACATGCCATTATCTATTCATCTGTAAAATAAGAATATTAATGACCTACCTCATTGACTTCTTACTCATTGCTTGTTCTTTCCAAAGATTGGTTGGAAGAGAAGTGCTTACACAGAAGTTTAAATGTAAGGTTAGAGTGCTATTGAAAATGCCTTGAAATTATCACCAGAAATCTAAAACTATATTCATACTTTTCAGTAGCTGTGCTGTCAAAGAGTATTGCTCCTTTCTGCTTTTGTCTTGGATTTCCTTTTCAGTTCAATAAAATATATCCTTTTATACTGTCTGTTTACCTCCCTGAAATACAGTAGCAATCAAGGTATTAGCAGAACCCAGGATGGTTCCACTGAAAGTGTGGGTCTGCTTTGTCCACTGCTGTATGTGTGAGAAATAAGTGATCTGCATATGTATGCAGACTTCCATGCATATATGTTCAGTGTATCTATGATATATTTAGTTTATGTATGAACCACTTTAATGCTATTCACAAGCAAGGGACTTCTAAGGACATGAGAGGATTATCTCATTTAACACCCCCCCCCACTATTTCCTCTTTCTCTTCCCTGAAAGCCCTATAGCTTCTCCCCTTTTCCTGCTGCCTTCCCACCTAGCAGCCAACCTTTATGTGTCCCATCTTCAGCTTTCCCTTCTTCCCTCCTCCTTGCAGGCTGTACTCAAGAAAACTATGGCCCAGTGGTGCAGTGACAGCTGCTAGGACCAATTGCATGGCAGGGAACCTGCAGGGACTTGCAGGAGGTGCCTTACTTTCACCTATATCCCCATCCCTAGTACTAGCTTCAACTGATGTAGTTTATGGTTCTGTGTTCAAACTGGCAAACTTTCAAACTACCTAATTTTCTTACACACACACACACACACACACACACACACACACCATAAAGGGTACTCAGTCTCAACCCATGCAAGTAGATTGCTTTTTCAGAAAAATGTCAGCTGGCATTCAGAGAACGGTCTCTAAGCACTGCTTTCCAAAACATTTTTCTTACATAGAAAGATGGCTTAAGAGGCTTCTATCTGCAAGTCTTCTTGGGTTGAAGTTAATTTTTACCACATACTTATGTAACTGAGAAATAAATTTTTGGACAGTTTTTTTTGCATCTCCAGTCTGTTGACAAGAATGAACATGTATTCTCTACCCTAGCTATGTGAGAATCTGGGGCATCATAGAGATGTGCCAAAGTAATGGGCAGACAGAGAAAGGCTGGAAAAGGTTAACAGAATTTAAGAACATAAATACATTGTTCAGTATTCACATATTACAAAAGTATTTAACTGTCAATAACTTTTAGACATAAAAGTAGTCCCTTGCCATGTCAGCAATATTAGCAAGACAAAAAAATCATGCGTTGTCATCGCACAGTTTCCTACCTACCCAATTTCCAGTTACTTAGATGGATGTCTAAGGGTAGAAATACACTTTACTAAGTATGTAGGGATACTCAGGTGCAGGATTGTATGTTTAGCACTCAATACATGTGCAGGCTATTCTTGCTTGGCGCACGTGAATGCTGCTTTTCTGGGAGCTCCCTTTGTATGCTCGCATTTGCAAGCGAGTCCTTCACTGCGAAAGCAAGTATTGTAGGCTTCTTTGACTTGCCAATGCGCATTTCTTTAAGGAGTGAGAAAGTGTCAAGCTCTGCATTTCAATGAATGGATGTGGGGGCAACTGGAATGCCTTTAGCAGTTGAAGAACTGATATTGAATGTGTGAATGTATTCACATGGAGCAAATTGAAGTGTGACTGTGCACATGAGTACATGGGAAGTTGGAGGAGGAACACGCAAAATAACGTGTATTCCACCCTAAGATGCATAGGAATTTGACATGGGTAGAGTGGGGCCATAACATTCACTCTTGCCAATAAATTTTTAAAATCTGTATCAGCCCAATTCGCAATCAGTTATTTTTCCTTCTGCCCCAAATACTCAAAATGTTCTGGCAAATAAAACCCACTTTATTTTGGAGGAGTTTGTTGAGGCTTCAAGAGAAATTCTGCAGAAGTATGCTTCCCTGTTCCATCAAGGTGTGGTATGATTTGTATGGGAGCCACCCTCTGTAGCTGAACACACCCACGTACTACATGACATTTTAGATACAGATTTAAATGCATTCACTGCTTTAATACTTGTGTTCATATAAATTTTTCTCCAGATGTTAGGTTCTAGAGAAATTGTCATTGTATCCATATAACTATTTAATAATTAACATTTATACTTATATTGCACACACTCAACCCTTTCAGACTCACAGACGTAGAAAAATGGGCAAAAATCCAATAAGATACACAGATATACATCTAAAAATATAACAGTAACTCCCTATCCACCAAGAAACCTCTCAGTTAAAAGCCTGGGTGACAAGGAAAGCAGTACCCTGGCATCTATAACTAGCAAGACAAGGTACCAGGCAAACCTTTGTTGCCAGTTCTGTAAGCAGATGTTGCCATAGAGAAATCTTTCTGTCTACCTTACTTTTGTGGATAGAGGCACAGAAAGAAGATGCTGTCCAGAAGTATTATTGGTCAAGGAAAAGGCAATCTTTTAGGTATCCTTGTTACTACTTGTTAACAATTTGCAGCAAAGATACAGGGTTGGATCTTGTCATTTTTAAATGTTATCTAACCTAGTTCCCCTCCTTCCTACTGCCTCCATCCGATATGCGTTTTGTATGCAGGCTCCATGATCCTCAGCCTTGTTTTCCTGATGGTCCACGGGGACAGCCTCTCTCATAAGCAGAAAAGCTGGCTGAATCCATCCTGCAGTTACTTCTTAAATACTGAAGTGATTGCTAGCTCATACAGAAGTGAGTGTGGCTTCCAGCAAAAAACTTGTCTGGGAGATTAGTATAATAAAAACATTCTACGTTTATATGACATTTTAAGTGTTCTATATATATTTATCTGAGGAATTTAATATTTCATATTCATATTTAGCATAAATGACTTATAAAGAAGGTAGAAATCAGAAACTTTAAGATAGCAGTTCTCACATATATCACAATTCTTTTTTAAAAAATCAATTGAGTTGAAAGATTTACTTCCTAAACAGGCTTATTCTCTGTATATTAAATCATATTTCTTTATGTCTCTCCTGGAACAGGTAGAGAGATCAATGTGTGTGCACATTTGTTAGATCACAAGCACCGATTTGCTGCTTGGAGGTACCCTTGAATTAATTATGAATAACCTTAATGAATAAGAAAAGATCATGAAGACTTTATCAATTCAGTCATGAGGATTTTTTTTTGTTCTGTACTGCAGAGTTTTCAAGCTAGAAATGGAATCACAAATGCAATTGGTTAGAATGGTAATTAAAAATAGTCTAATTTTTGGTGTATTAAGATAAAAAAAAAATTAATTTACCTCTGAGCAAAACTTGTACTGTTGTCCTCAAAGCCATCAGTGAAGGCCATTTCATAGTGTGCTGAAGATGAGGTTAATAATTACTAAGGTTGAGACTGAGGGGATTTTTAATACTCAAGCCCCTTCACCCTCAACTTAAAAGTTATGATGTGTTTGACCTGCTGAATGCACCTATTATAATTCAGTAGACAGAAATTTTATTGTAATTATGGCATTAAAAGTTAGTTTTATCTAACTTAAAAAATTAGATTTCCAGTTTATTTCAAAGGTATCTTTAATTACAGGAGCAATAATATCTTATTTTAATACCAGCACACAGTGATATCTGCCTTTTTCCAACAGAAAAGATCATGGGGTGCATTAAAAGTAAAGAAGATAAAAGTCCTACTATGAAATACAGAACTGAGAACAGTCCAGAACCCCTTGCCCCCCACATCAGCCATTATGGATCAGATTCAACTCAAGCAAACCAGACACCTGCAATAAAGGGATCATCATCAGTTAATTTGAACAGCCATTCTGTGACTCCTTTTGGTGGGCCATCTGGTATGACACCTTTTGGAGGAGCATCATCCTCATTCCCAGCTGTGCCATGTCCATATCCTAGTGGTTTAACAGGTGAGCTTTATTTCAAATGTAAATGTTACTTAATTATTTAATTACTTCATGACTTTGTACTTGAAATCTTGTTATGATGGGAAAATTATTGAAAGCCTTGGCCTCCTGACTCACCTGGGGCTGATTTGCAGGCTGCTGGGTGCAGAGCATAGGGCCAGGGCTGCTGTGGCATCATCCAGGCCTGGGCAACTCCTAGAGGCCCTGTGTGACTGCACAGGAGCCAATGGGTTCAAACTGCCTGGCCAGCCAATTGGAAACGGGCTGGCTGGACCCAGGGGGCAGGCCTGGCCAGTAGACCTGAGCTGAGGAGTCTTCAGTCAGATTCGCTGGGCTGGCTTATTAGAGGGAGCTGCCCGGCCTCCACATGCAGTTGTTTGCAGCCAGCATCCCACCCAGCCTACCCTTCGTTCAGATTAGGGTGTGTGTGCTTCGCAGGGAGGTGCTCTTTGGATCTCTTTTGGAACGGTTATCTCTGGTAACTATTTATATTTCATCAAAACTTGGTGGTTTTGGCATTGGGCATGGATCCTTCTAGAGGTAAACATGCCCTTCGTCCACTGTTTCCTCGTAGCTGAGGATCCGCTTAAGGGATCTTGGAGGTGATGCAGGACAGGGACATGTCCAGCTCAGGAGCTGTCAGAGCACGCTCACTCCCAGGTGACAGGGAACCACACAGAGGCATACTCCCAGGTGGAATCTCATTTGCTGTCATCCCACGGTGCCCCCCTCAGCCGATGAGGGGGTCATCGGCTGGCAGTTGGGTCAGCCAGTCGTTGGATCCATGCCCCATTCAGCACCAAGACTCCTGTAAGCTGTAAGCAATACAGTTGTGGCCTTTTTATCTCTACCAATGATCTCCATGTCTTTGTGGCCCCTGCCCTTACCCTCACTCCTTAAGCTGACCCCACATCTAATACTGCTTTTCAGATAACAACATATTTTTACTTACAGTTCTAAAAGTAGTGCAGTTTTATTATTTATAGAAATAGAGAGCATTAAGGAGTCAGCAGTCATCATTCTTAGTCAGCAATACCAAGATAGACGTATTAGAAAATACCAAACTAAACTGTCTGTAAAATTTCTTTTACATCCACACAACATATTATTTCAAATGCAATTGCAAATTTTAAATGCAGTTGCCCACAAGAACTCACATGGGGCTCTGTCCCTTCTTCCCTGGAGTGTTTATGGGGGAAGGGATTATAGAGAGGGGGGATTGGGGCAGGATGGATGGCAGACTTCAGCTTGCAGAGTGCAGCATGCTGAGTTCTGTTGGGAGGGAGATACGGAGTCTGATTCCAGCCTGAGCTATACAGCATAGGAAAGTGATACTGCCCTTTTCACCTTATTTAGGACAGAATGAGCAACACGCTATGCAGTCCTAATATTCCTGAGAAAAGTGGTATTTTAGATCTGCAGAGCGAGACTTTTTCAGCCCTCAACTTGAGCAGTACAGTGATGGAAGGGAAGTTACCCCTCCTTCTTTCCTGCTATGTCTGACAGAGTATCTTTCCTCCCCACCCCCCTTACTTTAAGCACCATCAGGGATTTTTTTACCTGTTTTAACTGACAGTTCCCATGTATGGTGTTCCTTCATCAGGAAGACTTTTATTTCCCTATTAAAATGCAGTAATATTTTTTCTACATATCTGGGAAGTTCAGAATATGCTGAAACTACTCCTGTCAAAATGGAAGAGTGAACATGTGTTCCAGAATGTTTGTGCTGCTCCCACGTTAGCTGCAAAGCTAATTTCTATGTCTACTCAAGACACCTTTACTAGAGGGGGTGATATCATTTGTAACTTTCTTCCTGAAAACAAAAGCTCTAGTGGATCCCAGAATAGCTAATGGATGTGCAATCCTCCTAGATAGCGTAAGTTTAGCACATATGGGGACCAAGGTGTACTTGTTAGCTGAAAATGGGACATTTTTGCACATAGCTGAGAAGACTTCCTCATAATGACACCACCATTGCAGTATGGAGCAAGCCAAGCCACATATGGGAAAATGAAGGTATTTGCCAGATGGGTTGAGACCTGCCTGCAAGGGAAACAGACACACGTGTTGCAAGTGAACCAGCCTGGTCCAGGGCCAAGGCCAAGCCCAGTCTGCTACGTTCTGGGAGGGTGTCCATGGTTGGGAGTAGCAGCAACGGCAGCTCCAGTGTCACAGGTGCAGTTCACAACCAGATGTTGCATGACCCTCTGATGAGAAAGCGCTCTGCATTGGGATGGTCTTATTCTGCAAGGGAGAAAGTCAAGGGGCTGAGCACTCTCCAGCAACAGGGAGATACGAACACCTAGTCAACCCGACCTGCAGCCACACTTCCTCCTCTGCCACAAGGGGCCCCAGCAGACGGAGTCTAAACAGAGCCCCCAAATGGGTAGCTGTCCCCCCCCATGGCTGCGTCAAGAACTGTTTCCTGGGCAACTGCCTCCATGGCCAGCAGGCACTGCCACCACCACCACCCCTGCAGAGGCTGGCGTTCGGGAGGATTCAAGTGGGGGGGGGGCTGGCACAAATCAGCGAGCCAGGGTGGCTCCTTCTTACCTGTCAGTGCTCCCTTTCCCCTTCCCAAGCTAGGACTCCAGAGCAAGATAACCTGCAAGGGGACATGGGTGGTTGGTGTTAGTCAGACATTCTGGACTTGGCTCTTCTTCCCTTGAGCAAGTGCAAAGTGTTCCCAATTTTCCTTGTAAGTCCCCCCAGTGCACTCATGACCCACCACTGTGAGTACCCACCCTCCCACCTTGTGCGCAAAGTCCCAATGGCAGAGGGCTGCCCGGTAGAGCCTCTGGCCCCCTTCCCACTTACCTGAGTTCATGAACAACACAGCTGGAGGTTATGTAGTGTACCTGGACAGTTAGTTGGGCATGGGGAGGGGGGCTCGCCCACCCCAGAAGCACACGCAGATTAGTCCCTGTGGTAGTTGCCATCCTGTGCCCTGTTGGACCACATGGGCAGAGCTAGGCACCGGACGGGTGGCCCGAGTTTTTCCATTCAATGGGTGCCTATGGGCTATGTCTCTTTTTTCCTTGGCATAACTTGCCACCACTGCAGGGAACGTTCCCAGGCCTGGGGCATTTTGGGAAGCCAACTAACTTGCAGCCCACCCCCTGCCCCACCCCTCTGGCACCAACACGGGAACTTGTGCCACACTTCCACCTCTGTCTGGCCACCAAGCATGCCCACCGGCAGCACCCCGGCAGCAGTAATGCACCTCGGGTGGCCACCAGCGGAGAGGGGGCTACGTCCACATAAGTGCCATTTATGCCTGCATAAGCCTTAGTTATCTTCCTGTGCGCTTTCCACTCCCCCCTCCTCAGGATTACACAGAAACTTTCCACCACCACCCCTCAGGATTGCACAGAAACTTGCTTTCTTTTAAGCTGAATTGATGTCAAGCATTTGAAGGCTCGGTCGATGTGCCCTAGCATAGCTACAGCATTAAATGATTATTTGTAGTATATATATAACTTTGAAATGTTACTAACATGCATATAGTGCCTTCCTAAGCAGAATCACATCATTCTAAGACCAATCATTTCAGTAGATTTTGAAAGGTGTAACTCTGCTTAGAAGTGTGCTGATATCCTTGGAAACAACGAAAATGGAAAAGAGTTGGCTTGTTTCTATAGAAAGTTTTTTATCTTGTGTTTTTGGCAGTTTGGGTACAATTTACAGCAAGCATCTTCTGTTGAGATGATGTTTGCGGTTTGAACTCTTTCTTGAAATGAATTGAGTAGCATTTTAAAACAAAACATAAGCCTTCTGCGTTATCTGCAATATTAAAATATGTCTGTTTGGCAACTTTATGCTGAAGTGGTGAATTTTAAAGAGAAGCTATAGAGCAACCATCTGTAGAAAAATCAATTAAATTTCACATTACAATCCATTTTAACAAACATGGCACTATTGATGTATTGTCGAAGGCTTTCACGGCCGGAGAACGATGGTTGTTGTGGGTTTTCCGGGCTGTATTGCCGTGGTCTTGGCATTGTAGTTCCTGACGTTTCGCCAGCAGTGGCTGAACATAGCCTAACTCAAACAGGGCACAGTATCTTATTCCAGGACACCAAAATACTGGACAACACTTCCAACTACTTTGTCAGACTGCACAGGGAAGCCATTGAAATTCACAAGCATAAGCAAAACTTCAACAGGAAAGAAGAAACCTTAAGAATGAACAGAGCATGGTTTCCAGTTCTGAAAAACACCAGGCTAACAAAACACTCTATACTCAACAATAGCCCTGCAGAGAAGATTAGCACATCAAGTCCCAATCCATATGCAAAAGAACCTCCTCAGGATACAGTGAAGCCTCCCGCCATTAGCATTCCACACCCTGGGAAACTCTTACAGGATGACTCGGCTCAACCCCACCCCTCCTGAGTAGATACTAATGATCTGCCAACATCTTTTCCACACTGTGACACTGAGAGATCTCTGTCTTTTGGTGCTACACCTCTGAAGATGCCAGCCACAGCTGCTGGCGAAACGTCAGGAACTACAATGCCAAGACCACGGCAATACAGCCCGGAAAACCCACAACAACCATGGCACTATTGGTTTTTATCTTTGTTCTTGTCCACCTTTACTGAAAGTTATAATTCACATTATGAGTTTATTTCTGAGACTTGATGAAATGTACTCGTAAATTATCCTATAATATTTGCCATTTGGTTTTCTGTTTAATCCTAACATTAGTGTGATTTCATCTTCTTATACAGATCATGATTTGTTTTTGTTTTGTAGAACTTGGGATGAGAAGTGATAAAAAAAAATCTAAATAATGATGACTGGAATCCAAAGAGCTACTATAGACATGCCTAAAGCACGCTCAGAGAGGGGTTTTTTCCCCCCTTTGAATCTCTATGCCATATTACAAACTGCTTTCAAAATGCTCCTCGGGGCAGCTGTTTGACAAGCACAAGTCCAAGGCTTCCATGGTATAATGATATGATGCTTTGGATTCATGTTATTTTGATGGGTCGATTTTTCCAAACTAATAGGAATGAATGCTTATAATCATAAGATCACATGTCAGCGATATTTAAAATCACTGTGTTTGGATGTTGCAAGTATACAGATGACCTAATACCAATACTGAATACTAAATTGTAACATATTAAGGCCACAGATTTTTAGAAATAAAGGTTTTGTTATGTTTTGTTAATTTTGTTCATAGATTTGCTTAGTTTTCAAAAGTTACTATCAGCATTCCCAGTATAAAATCTGGCCTGTGAATAAATGAGGTGCCTTGAACACTAGTTTCTGTATGAGATGCAACTGTATACACAACCATGAAGTAAGTAATATTTAGGGGGGAAATAGTTACAAAGAGAACTTCACAGTACCATACGCTATTATGCTTTCTTTCATTAGCAGCAGGGCTTTTTTTCAGCAGGATCTCCCTGGATCTGAGATCTGTCACCTCTTAAAAAAAGATCACGTGACTGGTGACCCTGCCCCTAGTGCCCATGCAGCAGTATACACAGCCATACTCTTCCTCGGCCTTTCCCTTCCTCCCTCGCTCCCTCCCTCCCTTTCTCTTTCTTTCCTTGCTTCCTTCTTTCTTTTCCTCCCTCCCTTTCTCTGTCCATGTCTTTTTTTCTTCCCTTTCTTTACCTTCCTTCCTGAGGCACCACTGTCACCTGGCTGGCTGAGAGGCAGGCTGGGGGGGAGAAGAAAGGAAGTAAAAGCCGCCCTCCTGTTGCTCTTCCCACCGCCGCCACTGCACTAAGCAAGGGGTGAGAGAGGCAGCAACGAAGGAGCAACTCAGCGGGGTGCTTCCCCCTCAGCTGCTCTGCAGGGAAAGGGCCCCTGTCCTGCCCACCAACTTCACGGTGTTGCTGGTGGAGGCACCTGCCGAGGGGGAGGAGGAGGAGCACCAGGGGGACAACTGCCACTGCCACCCCCGGTGGAGCCAGGCGAAGAGCCCAGCAGCGTGAGCCACCACAAGCTCCCAGAAGTGATACCATCGTGTGTTTCTGGCGGCACACATGTGCACATGTGATAATAGAGAGATCCACCAACTCTTTTCCCAGAAAAAAAAGCCCTGATTAGTAGTAATCTACTAACACAGGTGCCATGTTTTCCCAGTTAAAATAACTTGATAAAGAATGTGGGGAAGCATAGGGTTTGGGCTGAATCATAGAAGAGCAGGCTTTGCATGTGCTAGAATGAAAGAAGACATCCTTTTGGGTCTGGGTGCCAAAAAAGTTTGAAGATGCTGGCTCATCCACAAATAAAACAGAGGATGAGGAGAGAAACAAGAATTGTACTTGGCCACATGAGCATAGAATCACCCATGTCTGCTGAGCAAAGTAGTCAGCATTCATGCCAGGGTTACCTACTGCTGAATTAGGAGTCTTTACCTTTCCAAACTGAGCTATCTGCTGAAGCTAAAGAGGTTTTCTTTAGTAAGATTCATTCCGTGTAAATATAGACACAGACTCAAATTTTCAAACTTAATTTGTATTTATTTTCATTTATAAGGATTAGGATCACACAGGTGTAATATGAAGTATATATGCTTCATAATTATCTGCTGAAAGATCCAAATTCAGATGATAATTCTGCCAGATTTATACTCCTCCCCAAAACCAGCTCATCTGTCCCACCTCTGATACCACTAGAAATCCATGCATACACATAAGATTTGAATAAAGTATATATACACACACAGAATGCTTTGTGAAGTAACCTAACCAGTAGAATTAACTTCCCAGACTGAATCTGCCAAATTGCTTGCGCTGTTTAGATGCATGTATGTATTCAACCTGTTTAAATGTCACACCCACATGTAGACCTCTGCTAAACTAAGAGACTGGACAGGTATGCTGATGTGTAGGGTGGAAAGATGCAATCTCACTGTATCACAACACATAGGGAACAAAATCAGGATATATGTCATACACTCTGGACAAAGACAATATGGGTTTATAGTATCACATTATCCCTGCATTTATGACTATTTAAATAAATGTAGGATCTGTCTTTGAAACATTAAAAAATATCTGCATTAAGGATAATAGAGCAGGACTCTCCATTCATATTTCAGTAGATAGATCTCCAAGTCTTTAAAATGTGACATTTTACTATTTTTGTGATCCACTCTTTTGCAGCAAACAGTTTTTAATTGCTGGTCTCATGCTACACAAAGAATGGTTTTCTTTAAGAGTAAATGGGTTTTTTCTGTAATGTTTGAAGTGCAGTGGGTTCTGAACACACATAATAAACATGCATCTAGGACACTTCACAATTCATGTCTTTTGGGAACAATATATACCTTGTGTTTTCAGCCATGTGGTGTTGATGTCAACCCATGATAGAAACTTGTATATAGTATGAAAAACAGCTCTCACATACTGTGACGGACTTCCTGTATGGAAGGCCTGCATTTTGTTCTTTAAAGTGATGAGGAAAACCAAGCAATATTTTAGTTGGAAATATTTACAAAAATTCTTACCATTTAGCAAGACCACTAAAATCTAGGTCTGATGAAATTTTAAAGTTCAGATCCATAAACAAGATCATATCAATTCTGGAAAAAAACCTGATGAACTGCTTTTTTGGATTTCATGTACATTTGATTCATGTGTCTAATATATTTAAGAGAATACTTAAAAATAATTATCAGATCTTTCTTTTTCTTAAGGTGGTGTTACTGTTTTTGTGGCCTTATATGATTATGAAGCCAGAACAACAGATGATCTTTCATTCAAGAAGGGTGAACGGTTCCAAATAATAAACAACACGTAAGTCTTCTTGCCCAGGAGTGGGCTTGAACTAACTAGATCCTTCTGCATGCTTTATGTTTGCACTGCAGTTTCAATAGTGGAATGGAATTGGGAGGGTGAGCAATATAGTGGCCAAGTTGGTAGATGATACCATGATAAGCTCTATGAGGATTTCTTTAAACTGAGTGAGTGGGAAATAGCATGGCAAATGAAGTTAATTGTATCCTAACTTTCAATATGTTGATGGGGTTTGAACTGGCTGAGAGTAAGAGGGAAAGAGATCTTGGAGTTTAGTAGAGAACTCAATGAAAATGTCAGCACAGTGTGTGGCAGCAGTGAAAAAGGCAAACTCTGTGCTAATTGAAAATTAACCAGCCAATAATGTAATGCCCTGTATAGATCTATACTGAGTCCTCATTGAGAGTACTGTGTGCAGCCTGGTCACTGTATCTAAAAAAGGATATTGCAGAGCTGGAAAAGTATAGAAGAGGACAACCAAAATGATTAAGGGGTTGGAGCACTTTTCCTTTGAGGTCTGTGACTTAAATTTAGAAAAGGGATGATTAATAGGAGAGAGAACATCAGGGGAAGCCCTTGGCCTCTATGCCGCGTTTGTTGAGCCCTATGTATTTATTGAGAATTAGAATAACTTCAAAATATTACAGTAATTTTTAACATTCCTTCTTCTAAATGTAAATGATATCCTTCTAGAGCAGAACAGAGCACTGACATTCTTTTGTGAATGTCTCTTTACTAGTTACAATGTGATGCCTTTGCAATTATGTTTGCTCATATTCAATGTTAACTATTCTTGTTTTCCAGGGAGGGAGATTGGTGGGAAGCAAGATCTATAGCAACAGGAAAGAGTGGCTACATCCCAAGCAATTACGTTGCTCCTGCAGACTCTATTCAAGCAGAAGAGTAAGGCATTATTGCATTCCTCATCAGCAGTTTTACCCAGAATTTTCTGATAGATACAAGCAGAAAAAATTATAGGTTGACACCAGTATAAGCGTCTGTAAGAAAAAAATGGAACTCATATAATCTCCTAACATATATTGATTGTATTTAAACATGTTTTCAGTAATATATATGGGTGTTCGAAATATTTTACATGGTAATTAAAGGAAGCTTATTCCAAATCCGGTGTTTGCTGCTGCAGCCTTTATCAGCTAATCATAGTCTTCAGATATTTAGAGCTAAAGCATTCATTTATGCCATTTTCACTGTCTTTCAGGGTTCTATTTTGAGGTAAACAGGCTTGCATTGTTCTTATGTTCCAAGTATAGTGGTGCTGACTGATCTATTTGAATTGCATTTAAATCTCAAAGGCCAGCTGTGGGAATACTGGTGATTCTAATGCTATAGTTTCAAGCAAAGGGTTTTTCATACCTTCTAATTGTACAGCTGGCAACATGATTACTCCTGTTCCCTTCGAAGCTTTAGAATTCAATATACCATCACTGGCATATAGTCAGAGGTAATGGTATTTAAGCACTTACAATACACCATGCTCTGGGCTAGAAATATACTTAAGAGATCGTCAAACATTGTGTTTAGTGGATATTCTTTTGGATACCATAGGTCAGATATCCTAGATGCCTGCACTGATTCGTTATTTCTAACTTTAATATCTATATCCTCCACATTGCCCTGGAGCGTGGAAGCAAGAAGAGCCCTAAAAGGAGCTCTCCAACTTCTAAGTGGCTGTCTAAACCAGCTGATGGAACAGATTGATGCTACAGTTGTAACTTTATGTATGATTGAGCACCATCTACTAGATGTTGTAAGAATGTAACTTGAGGTTAAGTCATCACGAACATGCTACATATGCCTTTGTCTGTGTTTCAGAATGGTCCACAGGAATTCTAGATTCATTGCCTGTAGCCAGGAGAGGAGCAGCCAGGACAATAGGAAGCATCTTGTGATTTAGGCACTGTCCAGAATGTTGAGCTTGTTTTTCCTGCTGTTAGGTGCTTTCAACTGGGTTTGTTTTTATTTTGCACAGAATTTTAAGGAAATTAAATTCATCTGAATGTACTGGGTCAGTTTTCAGATGGGTTAAAAATATAATTTGTCAAAGATGACTTTGCAGCAACATATTTATTAGGGCGCTTGGATGTATATCATTCTAGTATATATTAGTACCTTAGTGCTAGATTCGAGTCCGGTGACCTGTTAAAAGACAAACAAGTTTTCCAGACCTGAAGAAGGGAGCTTTGAGTCTTAAAAGCTTATTCCCTGCCACAGTGAAAGCCCCATTGGACCTGATTTTAGACACAGTGATGTAGCAAGCTAGTTATTGATGTATTGTTATGAGACTTCATATTTATATTATTATAGGGTTTAGTGTATATTGTGATAGGATGTCTTGTTCGTTAGCCACCTGGGGTGTTCTTTTAACAGAAAGGTGGAATATAACTAAATAAACAAATACATAAATTATATGAGTCTATTTTGTATTACACTGCCTTTGCTCTTTTGAGTAAAGTATAGCAACAGAATATTTTTATTTGAATATTCTAGATGGTATTTTGGTAAGATGGGGAGGAAAGATGCAGAAAGATTGCTTTTGAATCCTGGAAATCAACGTGGTATTTTCTTAGTTCGAGAAAGTGAAACCACAAAAGGTATGTGTGTCCCTTTTTAAAAAACATCACAATACAAAAGTCATTTAGAATATGTTGGTAGAAGCAAAACTTTAAACTGTTTCTTTTTCTAGGTGCTTATTCCCTCTCTATACGTGACTGGGATGAGGTTAGAGGTGATAATGTGAAACACTACAAAATTAGAAAACTTGACAACGGTGGATATTACATAACAACGAGAGCACAATTTGAATCTTTGCAAAAGCTGGTCAAACACTATACAGGTAGGTCTTAGGTCTCTAATTTGCAATTTCGTATGTTGCTGTGGAAATGAAAATAGAATGTATCTCTAAGTATATATGTTTTAAAAAGATTATGAAAAAGATTATGAAGCATGCTTTTAGTTGATAAAAGAAATTGAATGGATTATTTCTGTTTGTTTTAAAATTTGTGACTGTAAAAAAAATCCCTTACCTTGATGGCCCAGGCTGTCCCGATCTCTATATCTCAGAAGCTAAGAAGGGTCAGCCCTGGCTAGTACTTGGATGGGAGACTGCTATGCAAAGGCAGGTAATGACAAACAACCTCTGATTGTCTCATGCCTTGAAAACCCCATTGGGTCAGCATAAGTTGACTGTGACTTGACCACACCTTATACACAATGACACATGTTAAAATAAATAAAAACATTTTTTCTAATTACCAGAGCATGCTGATGGCCTGTGTCATAAGTTAACAACTGTGTGTCCCACTGTAAAACCTCAGACACAGGGTTTAGCAAAAGATGCCTGGGAAATTCCTAGAGAATCCTTACGGCTTGAAGTGAAGCTGGGCCAAGGATGCTTTGGTGAAGTATGGATGGGTAAGTGTACCCAACTGGAGAGGTCATAATTCAGTATTAGAAAACATATTTTACGTGCATGAGATCCTGGTATCCATCCTTGGCATTTCCAGTTAATAAAGGAGCAGGGCTGGGAAGAACATTTGCTTGAGGCTGGGAGACCTGCTGCCAATCAGAATAGATACATTCATGGGCTCATATGATGTGGAAAATGTATTGTTATAATTCTTCGAATTTTAAAAGGAGGAAAGGAGCATTTTAGATAGCAATTGGTAGACCTTTGACTAAGGTTGTATCTTGTAATCCACTTCCTATATTGTTTATAGTATACCTTGCCTTAGATAGTTTGTTGTTTGCATTTTTCTCTAATTCTGTAATCCTAGCCCTATTACATTGTTCATTGGCTGTCTTATGCCATTTAACTGCACTGTTTCATATCCCTGAATTTCAGTAAGAAAGATGGACTGTAAATAAGGTAAATAAATACTGTAACTAATAATGTAATACTATGTTTCTCAAGGAACATGGAATGGAACCACAAAAGTAGCAATCAAAACACTAAAGCCTGGTACAATGATGCCAGAAGCGTTCCTACAAGAAGCTCAAATCATGAAGAAATTAAGACATGATAAACTTGTTCCACTTTATGCAGTTGTATCTGAGGAGCCAATCTACATAGTCACTGAATTCATGACGAAAGGTACATGTTCCTTATTGTGTGGCCATCAAAGATATGTAGAAAAGTTAATATTTTTGTCACATTTGTTTAGTTTGTGATTGCTCATTTAGGTATAATAGATTATGCAACTGCAATCTCAAGTATTCTAAATCCATTGACATCAATGTATGTAGAAAGGTGTAACTGTTTAGAATTGAGCTGTAAATTTCTTATCTGAACAGATTCTTCAAAGTACCTGTATGATTTTTTTTGTCACAGATAATTTGCTGATAAGGCAGTCATATTCCATTTTTCATTCTTGCCACAATTTTACTAATTCTGCTTGGAATTCATTAGTGAAAACATCCAGGAACCAGCTGGCAGGTGTTTAGGACAGTGACATTGCAGCACTGGACTTTGGAGAGGCAGCATAAAAATCTCCTAAATAAATACTATTTATACATAAAATAAATATTAAGTAATAATAGTATTTGAAATGAGAGCCAATGTTTCGTGTTGTATGTATGAAGAAACCTGAAACACGCTTCAGGCTTTTGTGCTCCCTTCTCATGCTGTGAGCTAAAATTTATCATGGTTCATGAGGAATGAGCTCCCACAAAGCGCTGGTTTGTGAACCACGAAGCGGCCAGGTTCGTGATGAACTTCGGTTTGTATTTCGGTTCATGCCCGCCTCCACAGTGTACACACGAGAGAGTGAGCATATGAAAAAGATACTGAAAGCTTATGCATTCAGACATGTAGTAGCAATTGGGACTGTTTTAAATCCCTTTATTTCCTTGTTTATTAAAGATGTAGTAACTGCTTTTGTACATATCCTAGTAATCCTAGTAATCCATCCCAACCATATGTACATTGTACAACCATATGTATACATTGTACTTATAATGCATATCTGATGTAGAATTGTTTCATGAAGCAGTAGAAGCTCTCGTTTTGGCACCCCATCTTCAACTGTTAAATTATAGTTGTTGCAAATTCTTAAGGTGAAAGAGTAAATAGCGTTGTATTGCTTTGTCTATGTCTTTCATGTTGATTCTATCAAAATTTCATTTTTGAAATGTGTTGGTGGCAACAGCAATACAAAAAATATTTTGAAGTGGAAAACCATGTAAAATTGTGTTTAATTATTCAGGTTGAATATAGAGATATTATTTTGTTTTTGAAAGACTATTTATTGGAAGAGATTCTGAAGCAGAAAGAACATTTCTGAATGTAGTCCTTTATGTTAAATTCCTTTTGATATGATATTTGATGTTAAACAGTTCAAGCTAAGCCTAAATCATGACATTAATGTCTTTTTGCAGGTAGCTTACTAGACTTTCTTAAAGAAGGAGAAGGGAAATATTTAAAGCTTCCGCAGCTGGTGGATATGGCTGCTCAGGTACTTGCTGAAAATAGTCTTGGTGTATACTGTACTAGAATTGGGTAATATGTAGGCACAGCAGAAAATAACCATCTAACTAATGTATAGTTTTTCATCTTCTACTGATTTTTTTTAAAGTTTGAAAAATAGCAATTGCTGCCTCTGTTTAAACAGAATATATACTATTAAATCCAAAGTGAAATATCTAGTATCAGACTTTTGTTTTCAAAGTGTAAGTTATGTAGCTAAGCAACAGAACCAAAGCTGTTCTAAGCAGATTTATGATGGCACAGTTAGTAAAGTATTTGGTGAACTCTTTTGGTAATATACGTTCTTTTTCTTTAAAAACAGATTGCAGATGGCATGGCGTACATTGAAAGAATGAACTACATCCATAGGGACCTTCGAGCTGCTAACATCCTTGTGGGAGACAACCTGGTGTGCAAAATTGCAGACTTTGGTTTAGCTAGGTTAATAGAAGACAATGAGTATACTGCCAGACAAGGTAAATCTGATACCTTTATTGCACTTTAATATTCAGTACCACATCAGAATTCTTTATCAACCTAAAAATGTTAATAATTTTATTTCTGATATTTTAATTTCTTTAGAGGGATGTGTGTGTGTTATCCGTCATTATTTAATTTACTACAGTTCTGAGTAATAGAAACTGAAACTCATTTTGTAAAAGTGTTCATTACTTCATCAAGCTTTGGAACTTAAATGACATATGTAATGTGTCTTTAAAGAGTCAGATTTCTAAGACTTTTAAATAGATTCCCCACAAGCTGTTTACTAGTCTTATATTTTCAACTTTGTGTTCTTGGTGTCTATATATAATTTATGTATGAATTGAAGCACCTAAATCATTCATTATTTCATAAATTCTTGGTTGTTGTTGTTTATTTCCCCTTAACACATCATCTAACAAATGTTCCTAAGGGTAAATCTTTTTTCCTTTAAAAATGAAATTGTTCCTGGATAAGTCATTTGAAAGGTCTTCTATAACAATTCAAAAGCTACAGTATACCATTATCATGCACTCAACGTTTCCTTATAAAGCAGCATGCCGAATGGAATGGCAACCCTACTGATAGAGAAATAGCATCTCAGATTCAAGTTGTATCTTCAGCCATTGAAATAAAGCTTCTGATGTGTGCTAGTTCAGACTATAGGTGGGCTGCTGCTTTTTAAATGTGTTATCCTAGATGTAAATATTTCCTTTATATGAAAAAAAACTTCCTTGTAGTAGAAATGCTGTAGCCTAGGCTTGATTTTTCCCCCCTTTGGGAAACATCAAAACAGGCAATTCTCTACTTGCAGTATGAAGTAGTATAGCCAGAAAGGATTCTATCATGACAGGTTTTATGTATGTATGTAGATTTATGTGTTAATCGAGAGCCAGTGTGGTATACTGGGTAGAGTGATGGACTAAGGTCTGGGAGGCCCAGGTTCAAATCCTCACTCTGCCATGGAAGCTTGCTGGGTGACCCTGGGCCATCATACAACGTCAGCCTAACCTACCTTGAAAGGTTGTTATGAGAATAAAATGAAGAAGATTCGGTTTCGTTTTTGCGGCCATGTCGGACGCTCTTCTTGGCAGGTCCAGGAAGAAGCGGCCGAGCCGCCTGGCTAGGCGGCTGATCTGCAAAGGTTAGCCCCCAGACTCTCAGGCAAGGAGTCTGAGTACGGGGCGCAGCGGGAAGAGCCCTCTGACAGATCGAGGCAGGGGGTAAATTGCCCGTTTGTCCCTATGGAGGCCGGCAGACGAGCGCGGCACCTAGTGTGCTGCCGGGCCATGGAAAACGGCAAGGAACAGGATTAGGCGAAAGCCTGCAAGTAAGCGAATCCCTTCTGTTACTGAAGGTTAGAAGACTCGGATTTTTCCCCCCTCGTAGAGTCTCGGAAGACTGGCGGTTTCCCCCCCCCCTAAAATGGCAGCGAAAAAGCAGAGCCCTGCTCTTGGCAAGTCAGTTACGGCAGCCTTGCAGAGGGGCGAGACACTTGAGGAACTGGTTAAAAAAGCGGTTATGGAAGCCATAAAACCCTTTGTTGACAAGCTGAATGAAACAGATCAAAGGGTGGGCTTAATTGAAAGCGATGTGAAAGCCATTAAAGAAGCAGCGGGGGGGGGCAGAGAAGTCTGCCCGGGAAAGTGCGTCACTTATGAGAGCAACGAACAGGGAGCTGAAGCTGGTGGAAAACCAGCTGATTGGACTGCAAGTGGAGCGAACACAGACCATTTTGCGTCTCCAGAACGTTAAAGAGGAGGAAAACGAGGATTTGTGGGATCTCGCTTCGGAACTTTTAGCGACACCCGCGAGGGCAACTAAAGAAGAAGTGAAAAGCGCCATTTTGGGAGTCCGTCGGGCATCTTCAAAATATGCAATGAAGCGGCAGCTGCCTCGTGAGATTGTTATTGAGTTTTCAACTAGGAGGGTCCGGGACAGTATCCTATATAATTCTTACAATGTGGAGTTGGACTTTCTGGGAAATAAAGTCAAGATATTGAAGGACGTTCCATTTTTAGTTTGGAAGAGAAGATTTAAGTACAAGAAGTTGGCAGCTCTTTTGAGGGAACGTGACATAAAGTACAAATGGCTACTCCCGGAAGGAATCGGATTTAGTTATAAAGATCAAGCTTACAAGATTAATTCGGAAGATCAGCTAAGGGATTTTGTGGAAAAAAATCCAGAATTTGGACCAGACACCAAGCAAAAAGAAGAGGATCCGAAGCCTGAAGGGAGGGGGGAGGCAACGAGCGCTGCGGCGGTAGCTGCTCAGAGAGAATTGCGTCCGAGGCCCAGGGGAGGGAAAAAGATTTAACTTGAACTGTAATTTGTAATTTGTATGATCAACCACTCCGTCACTACTTTATTAAGCTATTTTCTTATTATGGTAGTATGAAGGGAAAGCATTGAAGTGTAGTGTTTAGTGTTTGTAGGCTACCTTCCCTTTCCCCCCCCCCTTCCCCTTCTCTTTTTTCTCCCTTCTTTTCCTTCCCTTGTGCTATTGTAGTCTTTTGTAGTTACTGTTATTGTAGTTTTGTATGTTAGATATTGAAAAATAAAAAACTTAAAAAAAAGAGAATAAAATGAAGAAGAGGATAATCATATAAATTGCTTTTGGTTGCAACTGGGGAGAAAGACAGAGTATGAAGTCAATAAAAATAAATAAAACAATGAACCATCTTCCTTTTTTTTTAAATAAAATTTTATTGGTGAGACAATAAACAAAAGAAAAAAAATTCCCCCCAAATTTAACACATCTAATCTCATTATTCCCCCTGCTCTATCCCCCCACCCTTTTCCTCCCCCCTCCCTATTGACTTCCAACAGCTTTCTAACCCTTAACCCTTCTTATTGCTTAAATCTAATTCATTTATATTTTATGACTGCCTCTAGATCATAATATCTCTTATTCTAAGCACATTCTTATTTTTTTTTACATAAACTCTATCAAGCATACTATCAGTATAATATATATCATATCCATATAACACAACAGTATGGTATAACCAGGTTCTCAGTATCTCTTACTTTAGGCATTTTCTATTTCTCTTCTCTTAAATATATATTCCATCAAATATACTATCAGTATAGTATATATCACAAGCCTTAGATTGTATGCTATGCCACCAATGTAGCACAGCACACAACCCAATATAGCCCAACCACATAATAAATTGTAATATAATGTCCAATTCGCTACCTTATTGTTTTATACTATATACTGCACACTGTATACCTCATTAATATATCTATTTAACCATTTTCGTTGTCCCATATGTTCAATGTAAAATTCCCTAAAATATTATATTTGCTTAGATTATAGTTACATTCCCCCTAAGTGGTAAGATCCCTTCTCTCTTCCCCTTACAACATTATTCTTTTAAAATTTTTCAAACTGCCACAGTTCTCCTTTTACATCCCATTTTTTTTCCAAAAATTGTTTCAATTTCCCCCAGTCAACAATATATTGTCCTAGGTCAAGATCTTTAAGTTTCCTTGTCAATTTGTCCATTTCCGCCATGTACAGCAATTTATAAATCCAGTCTTCTACAGTTGATATTTCTTGTGTCTTCCATTTCTGCGCGTACAAAAGTTTTGCCGCTGCATTCATATAAAATAACAATGTTCTATACTGCACTGGAACTGCCTCCATTCCCAAATTCAGTAACAACAGTTCTGGGTTCTTATTTATTTGTATTTGTAAAATCTCATTAATTGCATCAATTATTTCACCCCAGTACTGTTTGGCTACTTCACATGTCCACCACATATGATATAATGATCCTTCATGCTTTTTACATTTCCAGCATTTGTCTGACATATTGGTATTGCCTAGCGCAATTTTCTTTGGTGTTAAATACCATCTGTAAATCATTTTGTACACATTTTCTTTAATGTTCGTACAAGTTGAAATCTTCACTGTATTTTTCCATAGGTACTCCCATGCCTCCATTGTTATTTCTTTATGAAAATTTATTGCGCACTTCACCATCTGGACTTTTACTGTTTCGTCCACTGTAAACCATTTTAAGAGTAATTTGTAAATCTTAAATATTTCTTTCTTGCCCTCTTGTAATATCACTTCCTCTAACTCCGAATTTTCCAGTCTTATACCTCCTCTCAAGCAGTCCGCTTTGTAAAGATCTCTGATCTGTCTATACTGAAAGCATCCATAACAAGGAGACAATTCTTCTGTCTTTATTCTCAGCTTTGAATATTGTATTTGTGTAGTCTCCTTGTAAGTTAGGCATTGCTGTTCGTTATCAACAGTTCTCGGATCTATTACTTCATATGGAACCACCCATGAAGGAATTCCATCTTCCACATACACCTTATATTTCTTCCAGACTGTGAAGAGGCTTCTCCGAATATAGTGATGCAAAAACATGGAGTCCGCTTTTACTTTATCATACCACATATATGCATGCCATCCAAATATTTTTTTATGTCCCTCCAGGGCCAGCAACTTGCGATTTTTTAACGTTATCCAATCTTTCAGCCATACAAGACATACTGCCTCATGGTACAGCCTTATGTTGGGCAGTTGCAAGCCTCCTCTTTCTTTAGCATCTTGTAGAACCTTCATTTTCACTCATGGTTTCTTGCCTGCCCACACAAAGTCTGAGATTTTCCTTTGCCATTTATCAAATTGTTTGGAGTCTCGGATAATTGGTATAGTTTGCAACAAGAACATCACACGTGGTAAGACATTCATTTTAACTGCTGCAATTTTTCCCAGCCATGATAAATTCAGTTTGTTCCATTTTATTAAGTCTCTCTCTATTTGTATCCACAATTTCTCATCGTTATTTTTGAACAAATCTATATTTTTCGCCGTCAGTTCTATGCCAAGATATTTTACTTTAGTAGTCACCTCACAGTCTGTTATCTCCATTAACTCTTGCTGTTTCTGTTTGGTCATGTTCTTGCATAAAATCTTTGACTTCTTTTTGTTCACATAAAATCCAGCCAGATCTCCAAACACTTTTATTTTCTCTATTACCTTTGGCATATTTTCAATTGGATCCTCTACTATTAACATTATATCATCCGCAAAAGCTCTGACCTTGTAGGAAAACTCTTTTATTTTCATACCTCGGATTGTGTCGTCCTCACGTATTTGGATCATCAATATTTCCAAAATCAAAATGAACAACAATGGAGACAAAGGGCAACCCTGTCTAGTTCCTTTATTAATTTTCATTTTTTTGTCAAGTCCTCGTTCACTATGATTGCTGCACTCTGGTCTCTATAAATTTCCTTGACCGCTTGGATGAACTTTTCTCCCATTTGCAGCTTTTCCATGGTAGCAAACATAAAGTCCTAGTTCAAATTGTAAAATGCTTTTTCCGCGTCTACAAAGAAAAAACCAACTTCTCTGTCACAGTGCTTATCATAGTATTCAATAGCGTTTATCACTGTCCTCAAATTGTCTTTAATTTGTCTGTTAGGTAAAAATCCCGCCTGTTCTTCAGCAATTAATTCCGACATCCATCCTTTCAATCTCTCTGCCAACACCTTTGCAAATATTTTATAGTCATTATTCAGCAATGAGATTGGTCTGTAATTTTTAACATTGGTCAAATCTTGACCTTCCTTCGGAATCAGCGATATATTGGCTTCATTCCATGAATCTGGGATCCTTTGATCTTGCATCACTCCATTCATTGCCTCTTTTAGGAAAGGCGCCAGTTCATTAGCCATCACTTTATAAAACTTTGCCGTTAATCCATCTGGTCCTGGCGCCTTTCCTATTTTCGTTGATTGTATTGCTTCCTTTATTTCTTCTTCCGTCACTTCCTTGTTTAATTTCTCTTTCCATTTTTCAGGAATTGTCGGAATTCCCATCTTCTCTAGATATTCCGCTATTGAATCTTTACTCACTTCTTTTTTTTGATACAGTTTTGCATAAAACTTGAAAAAGGCTCTACTAATAGCCACTTGGTCCATTAACACCTTATCATCTTCTAAGATTTTGGTTATAGTTTTCTTCTCCTTCCTTTTTTTTAATTGTCACGCCAGATATTTCCCAGGTTTATTTGCACCTTCAAACAACCTCTGATTCATCCTCTTTAAATTCCACTCTAATTCTTTGTTGTCCATTGCTGTCAATTGTTCCTGCAAAATTGTTCCTGCAAAATTTTAATATCCTGAGTTGTATCTCTTTGGCTTTTATTTTATCCAAAATTTCAGATCTCTTTTCCTCCTTTTTCCTCCTAGTTCTTGCATTCAAGTCCATTAGTATGCCTCTTATCACCGCTTTATAAGTATCCCATACTTTATTGGTCGGCACTTCTTTGTTCAGGTTATATTGTATGAAAAATTTGGTCTCCCTTCGCAGCAACGCAATATTTTCTTCTATTTGTAGCAAGTCCTCATTTATTCTCCATCCTTTTCTTTTATTATTTTCCCAAATCTCCACATGATTAGATTATGATCTGAGCCTGTCTTTGGCATTATCTCCGCCTCTCTGGTCCATATCTTTAGAGGCCCAGATATCTATATTCTTGATAGTGTAAAATGTCTTGCAGAGTAAAATGTGTATTGTCTATTTTTAGGGTATTGTCTCCTCCACACATCTTCTAAACTTTCTTGTTCCTTAAGCAGAAAGAATGCCTCTGGTAATAGTCCTCTTTTTTTGTGAGCAGCTTTAGACTGCTTATCCTCTTCCAGGTTTGTAACTCCATTGAAGTAACCCGCCAAGATTATGTGATCATAGGTCAGTTCGTCAAGTTGTTTCTCTAAATCCTTGAAAAAAATTTCTTTTGCACCATTGGGTGCGTAAATCCCAATCATCAGTATTTTCTTAAAGTTCCAAATAATTTCCACTGCTAAGTATCTGGCTTCTGCATCTTTTAAAACTAGTCTGGGCTGCAATTCATCTTTTATGTACAATACAACTCCCCTCTTTTTCTTTTTAGAGGCGGCAATGAATTCTTTTCCCAATTTAACAAATTTCAAATATTTTTGGTCTTGCTTTCTAATATGTGTCTCTTGCAGACAATTGCATTTTTGTTTTGATAGCCAGTGGAAAGTAGCTTTACATTTACAAGGTGAATTTAGTCCATTAACATTCCAAGATATAACTTTACACTCCATGATCACTTTCTTATAGTTTTTAGTAATTCCTTTTCATTTTCCCTAATAAAAGTCTCCATCTCATGGCCAGATCTGATGCTCTTTCTGACTCCACCAAACTCAAATATCAGTCCTTCTGGTATTTCCCATCTATATCTAATTTTCAGCTCCTTTAACATCTGAACCAGTTCTCTATACTTCTTCCGCTCGAATAGCACCGATCTGGGCAACTCTTTCATGACTCTCACCACTTTTCCATCGACTTCTAATGGATCTTGAAACTGCTTGCTCACAATTAGTTCTCTTGTGTTTCTAGTCGTAAATTGAACAATCATATCTCTTGGTAACTTCCTCTGAGCTGCAAATCTGGAATTGATTCTATACACCACGTCCAAGAAAGCTGCAATCTCTTCCTCTTCTTTCCCCAGGTATTCTGCCAGAATTTCTGTAATCTGGTCTTGGGCTGATTTTCCCTCTACTTCTGGGATCGCACGAAATCTAAGTTGCTTTTCCATCTGTTTACATTCTGCAACGGCCATTCTGTCTCTCATTCCTCTCATTTCAGTCTTTTGCACGTCTGTTAAAGTTTCCACCGTTTCCTCTACTGCGTTGACTCTCTGCTGTGTAGCTTGTAGGTCATTTTGTATTTTATCCATACCTTTTGTCAGTTCTGCCATCTCCAATTTAAGCGTCTCTTTAAAGTCTTTTAATTCTTTCGCCATCTCTAGCATCATGTCCTTAAGCTCTTTATTTCCCTCTGAAACTTTTTTATCCAAATTTTCCATCGTAGTTTGCCACTCTTTCTTCGACATCGTGGGGCTAGCTCTGCTTAGCTCCCACGAGTCTGCCCTTTTCCTTAACTCCGTGACGTTATTTTAATACTTTCTTTTGTCTTTAAAAGTCCAATTACAGTTTGTTTTTGTCAGACGCTATTTTAAACTGTCCAAAATGTCGGGCGTTTTTTCTCTATGGTTTTGTGCTGAAGCGCTTGCCCTTACCTTCTTTAAAGATGGCCTACTTCCGTTTTCATTGAAGTCGCCAGTTGCCCTCTTTCAAAATGGCGTCGCCCTACTTCCGGCGCTCAAGAGAAGGGCCCTTCTCTCCCGTCTCTTTATAGTTCTGACGTACTTCCTGTTCCTCTTCGTAACACAGCAGTTCTCACGAGTTTTAAGCTTTCACACAGTCCACTATCTCTTCCCCGCCACAGGTATGTAAACAATAATCCAGTTTCCGCGCTAACTTCTCCTTGCAAAGTTACTTTTTCAATTTTTTTCTTGCCGGAATCTTCCCCCTTATATAACTAGTCTGTTGCAGTTCTTAAATCCACTTTAGCCTCTTATTTCTTTTTAAAATCTGTCCTGTACTGAGAGATAGCGATCTCTACCTCTAGCGTTTTTCTTGGGTTGTAATCGCTGCTTCTGTTATCTGATCGAATCCAGCCCCTTTGCTGTTTTACTGAAGCTTGGGCATGTAGGTCTTATGCCAGAATTGACTCCAGAGCCACTGCAGAGATCTTGGCAACCTTTCTTCGGGTGGGACCTCAAGGGTGGGTGGGAGTTCGTTGTGTAGAACCCCCCCCTCACCCGAGATCAATGCACCCTCAGGTTCTCGAGCGTTCTCGCCTGTTCTCCGCCTGAGAACAGGTGGCTGCGGGCAATTTGCGCCCCTCCAGCCTTCCAAACAGTGGCACGGACAGCTCAGCTCTTAGAGCTGCGTTAGACCTTCATGGATCCCAAACCGGAAGTCCCCAATGAACCATCTTCCAAGTTCACAAGTACTCTTGCTCAGGCTAGATGTTCATCAGAAAAGGAGGGGGGGGGAAATGTTGTTGGGGATCATGAAAGAGCCCCAGTGTGCAGAACACACAGACAAAAATATCAGGCTGTACCCAAGGCTACTGGTCAAAATGATGAACTAGGATTGGGGAGACCCAGGTTCGAATTCCCACTCTGCTGTGAAGCTTGCTGGGTGACCTTGGGCCAGCCACACTAAATAGATGATAAAGGTTTTGTGAATAGAGCAAATTCACAGGAGTTGTTTTTATCTACTCTCCTTTCTTGCACATCATCCAGAAAGCTGGTACTAAGAGTCAGGAGACCGTTCATGTGGCACAGGAGGCTGCAGTATGAAGGGGGATCAGTAGGAATTACCCTCCCTCCTTTGCAGTCAAACCAAGTTCTGTGAACTCACACTCTACCTGTGCATGGGTGAGAGAGTACAATTCCTCAGTCATGTCTCTTGCTATAGCCTATGTACCATATGGCATATTCTTAAAGAGATTCCTCAGTAGGAGTTTCTCAGGACTGCTGGGGAAAAGGGAGTTAATATAGTGGCTCCATCCTTGGAAGCATTGGATCCAGCCCTGTATATATAATTTTAAAACTAACAAACATTTATTTGGTTACTAATGGGAAAAGATATTTTTGTTGACCTGGAAACACATTAACAACATAGATAAATTTTACAAAATATGCTCAGAAAATTCACAGTTGGTTACAGCAAACTATGTTAACATTTATTGTTTAGATTTAGGTATCAGATATGAAACTATTGTGTACATATCTTTAACAAAACACATAAGCCAGTTTGGTGTAGTGGTTAAGAGCATGGGACTCTAATCTGGAGAGCCGGGTTTGATTCCCCACTCCTCCACTTGAAGCCAGCTGGGTGACCTTGGATCAGTCACAGCTTCTAGGAGCTCTTTCAGCCCCACCCACCTCACAGGGTGTTTGTTGTAGGGATATTAATAACATACTTTGTAAACCGCTCTGAGTAGGTGTTAAGTCATCCTGAAGGGTGGTATATAAATATAATGTTATGTTGTTGTTGTTGTTGTTGTTGTTGTTGTCCTAACTCAGTCCATTATCAAAAACAACAGTTTCTTCTTACATTAATATAAACAAGACATTATAACAGATGGGGAGGAGATCTTGAAAGCCTCCTTTCCAATATGAGAGTCACAAGTTTTCTTACAGCACCATGTTAAAAGGTAAATATATAACATTTTAAAAGGTTTTTCTTCCGCCTTTTTTTTTAGGAGCCAAATTCCCAATTAAATGGACAGCACCTGAGGCTGCATTGTATGGTCGGTTTACAATTAAATCTGATGTTTGGTCATTTGGAATTTTATTAACAGAGCTCGTAACAAAGGGTCGTGTGCCATACCCAGGTAAAAACATAAAGTAACATATCTTCTTTAATGTGCTGCTATAATTGGTTATCTTAATATAGTAACACCCGTGTTCATGCTATGTACACATGGCATTATGTTGCTGAACTTGGGAAAAAAGTCAATACTAAATTCCTGCAGTTGCAAGGTAGCCCTTTTTAAATAGATGTTTTCAAATCTAGACTTTATTGGGCCTTGATTTTTACATGTGAAAAAGAGTTCATCACTGAACTAAAAATGCCAAAGAGTACTTCCGCATCAACCACGGAATATGTGCGGAACAGTCCTAGGCAAGCCATTTGTGAGGAAAAAAGAGCAAAAAGAACATTCTTCTATTTTGCTGATTCCACTGAAAATTCCTTTGAACCTCAACCCCAGAAAACTCTGAAAAATAATCTTTCAGTAGCTGTCCAGGTTCTTTGCCAGTGTTCTGGCCTCAGGCTACTGGGTCTACAGGTCTCAGCATGAGCCATGACTTACCTTGCAGATGTCCACTGAACAGGGTCTGGGACACAGCAGGCAGATCGAGCAGGCAAGGTCTGGAACTGGATCTCACACTCAAGGTCTCACACTGGAACTGGATCTCACACTCCTTGCAAACTGGTTGATCCAGCACATGCTGTCTTCCCAAGTCTTGGTTTAAGGAGGTTGGGAGGGAATTGGCCAGTGGCACTGCTGCTGAGTGCTGGAGTCCCTGAAGCTGTTTTATGCACTGGCCGGGATCGTGCAAGGAACCACCCTCAGTGCACTGCTCTAACTCTACCATGGGGTTGTATGCAACCAGTCTAGCACTTTGCCTCCTCTGTGCTACCTCAGCCCAGTCCTTCTACTGCCAAAGTTTCTGCAGACTGGGAGAGGGTCCTGGGGGACTACAAGCCCAAGTTCAGGTCCTGGCTTGCAGAGGTCCTGGTGACAGTCTTGGGCTGATGGCGAGGTTTCCTTCACAGGCTCTGACAGGGTGTTCTCTGGCACCATTGAGACGTCTGCAGGTGCTCCTGTAGTGCCGGTCCCTTCCTGCTTCCTCTGGTCCACCACAGTTACTGACCGTGGCTCCTCAGGCTCTTCTTATGGGGATTCTGAGTCTGAGTCATTGTGTGGGTCAGAGGGGGTCATGACAGCCAGAAGACTCTTCTTCTAGCCCTCTTATCTGAAATCCTTTTAACTGGAGATGCCAGGGATTAAACCTGCTACATTCTGCATGGAAAGCACTTGTGGGGAGCTGGGGATTCTCAAAAGGGGATTCATGCCACAATAGTGGTGGTTTTTAAGCATGGGTTGGTTTTACAAACTCATTCAATCTGGCGCTAATATTAGCTGGAATCCAGAGGGGTGCATGTACATGGGGGTTTTCCAGCTCCATTCCTTTTCTAATAATATCTCTAATGATGAGCCCACTTCAAAAGGTGGTGGACCAATTGTAAACCATTTGAATTGCTGCCACCAGAAAAGAAGATCAGTATCTCTGCTTGCATGCAATGAAGCTTGCAAGCTTGTTTGGGCTCCAGCCATGATAATTGTGGTTTCAAAAGCACATGCATATAGACTCTGATTTCTGATCTATTTTTCAAGGATTAAGTTAACAGACATCAATTTATTGATTGATTTAGAAAATGCATATTCTGCCTCTCCAGACCCTTGCTCAAGGTGACTTACAACTAAATAATACAAAATCATTCAAACAAGCCAAAGCCATTCAAACAAGCCAGGACATAACGGCATAAAATACACATTGATCATCCTAAAATGATGTGGATAAAATGATCCTTGAACAGATACAGATCATAAAACATTTAAGAAATAAAACCCTTTAATTTAAAACCTGGGTAAAAAGGAATGTTTTAGCCTGGTGTCTACAGGAAAACAAGGGAGGTGCCAAGCAAGCCTCATGGGGGGCATTCTAAAGGTGCCACCACTGAAAAAGCCATATGCCGCACCTCTGAAGGGGGGGCACAGAGAACAGGGCTTTAGGAGAGCGTCTTCACTGGGAAAGTTGGACAATAGAGGTGAAGGCAGACCTTCAAGTACTCTGGTCCCAAGCCATTTAGAGCCGTAAAGCTAGAAACAAGCACTTTGAACTATGCCCAGAAACAGATGCACAGCCAGTGCAGATTGTTCAGCACTGTTTACTCTTGTTTACTCTTGTTTACTCTTAGAATAGCACTTAACTTCTTTAAAGGTTTTCCAAGTTATTGGATTTCTTTCTTTTTAAAAAATTGTAGGTATGGTGAACCGAGAAGTTTTGGAACAAGTGGAACGTGGCTACAGAATGCCTTGTCCTCAAGGGTGCCCAGAATCTCTTCATGAGTTAATGAAACTGTGTTGGAAGAAAGATCCTGATGAAAGACCAACATTTGAATATATTCAGTCTTTCTTAGAAGACTATTTTACTGCTACAGAACCACAGTATCAGCCTGGAGACAATTTATAAACCCATTGCCTACATACAATGCACAAATCTACCAAATGTAAAATGTTTTCAGAAAATTTCTTGCTAATTTGAAGGACTCAAAGAAAAAGCAAATAGCTGCCATTTGCATGCTCAGTTGCTAACAAACTGGAATTCCATAATACAGGTGCACAAAACCACTTTTTACAGTGTTAATGCCTAAATATACCAAATGATGTGATATTTTTCTCACTTACTGTTTCAGGGTCCAAAGAAAGCATACTGAAAAAACTGTGTGGTATAATTAGCATTACTATGACAGATTATAAGAGCAGAGCTGCTAATCTTCTGTTTTTCCTCTTCTGACATTTCATCCATATTGCTAAAAAAATCAGCAATTACAGAAACCTTTAAATGGAAGTGATCAATGGAAAACAAAGTTATGGGACCAAACAAGTCAATTCTGGTTTTATAGAAATGTCCTGTGATCAAAATAAAATTGAATTTTAAAAAAATTACATCCTGATATGGGGTTTATTTTACATTAATTTAATTAAGGTAGCAGAAATGGGATTTTTTAAAAATAAAAAAGCAGTTTATGGTAAACTTGATTAAATACTAGACCTCAGTAGTGAAACTGAAGAGCATAATGCACTGTGTTAATACTTTATGTTAATATAACTGGAAAGTAGCATATGGGCGTTATTTTTTCCTGCATAGCTTAATTAAGAATGATGAAGTAACTAAAACTATGGTTATGTTAATGGAGTGTAATGTTCAGACTTGAAACCACAAAATGCAATTAGAGAGAAAGTGTGAGTCTCTGTAATCTTTTAAGATGTATTCTTTTCAAAGAGAAATTTCCGGTGAATCATATTATAGTTTTGTGTTGGGTGGTGTTAAAAAAAGGAAGAGGAGGTGATAGTTGAAAGTTGGATGTGGTTGATAATTACAGGTGTTTCCAAGGTAAAATGTCATTAGTTCAGGGATTCATATGATTGCACTTCTGCTTTTCTTACAGAGATGCTCATCTATCTTATCTATATATATCCACAACAAAGTATTTATGGGGCAGAAAGTTTGAAACACTGAGTGATTCAGTAAATTGAGTAAATGGTAGCAAACTATTTGATGGGTAAACTGTCCCGCTTTCAAACACTACATTTAAGCTCCAACCCAAAAAGCGGAAAAATGGAGCAGCAGGGCCTGTACATGCATACGGCCCTTAAAAAAAAAATCTTGAAATCCTGCCTATACATTGCTGGGTAGCAAAGGGCAAACTCCATCTCCCTTGTTGAATAGCAGTTGATGGGTATTTTAGCTTTATTTTTAAAAGGGCCGTACAAGGACATCCCTTGCTGGTGGATCTAATTGTGCTCTTGGTTCCTCGTTCAGTTAGTGATTGCAAACTTCCTTCCACATGCAGTCTCCAGGTATATTGGGGCATATAGAAGTATGTTCCATGACCTTTGATATAACAAGCAATAAAATTCTATTGGCATTATTATAATTTACCAGTTATACTCTTAACAGTGAAATCCTAAGTAGAGTTACTCCAGTCTAAGCCCATTGAAATCAATGGGCTTAAGACTGGAGTAATTCTGCTTAAGATTTTACTGTAAATATTGTTTGTTTTGCATTGCAAAGCTTTCCATGAAAATAATCATCAACATCAGAAAAATCATGCAGATCATGCTCTGGTACTACAAACATAAGTGTTCAGGTGCTTTGACTTCTATACCCGGAATATTTTTAAGTAAAATTATGCAATTTTATTCCATTTTTCCTTATAAATCCCTATGAAATTTTGAAAGGGCTTTATGTAGAAAATGTATTATGTGATTGTAATGTAATAGTACAGTTGAAACAAAATCACCAGATAATTATTTGATATTGATTGGATTTTAATTAATAAATTGAACAATTTATTGTAATGACATTTGTATAGTAAAGAAACAGAACTAAACAAGTTCCTTTAAAAAGGTCGGCATGATTAATATCCATAGTCATTGTTTTTGTCTTTGTAATGTTTAATCTCAAGATTTCCCTGGCAAATATCAATTCAGCATCAGCACAAACACACTTTTCTATAAATAGCAGTACATTTTCAAGTATAATTATTTGTATAAATCATGGTCTTAAATTTGTTTTTCAGAACTGAATTAAAAATAAATTTAACCCTAATAACAAAACCTTGTTTTAAAAACAGAAAACCTCATTGGCTTCCAAGCTGCTTTGTTTTTAGATTCACAATGGTAATGTCTCAGAACTGGAGGGTTGAGTTTTCAGTTATATTGATATTCTGGTTTGAGGTTGTTTTCAGTAGATTTGAGTAGGGTTCGGGGTACAGCTTGGGGATGCAAAACTTTTTTCTGGAGTTGTAGGAATTTCTTCAACGAAAATTTAGTCATCCCTGTCACTAACTATGAGCCACTAAGTTGCAACAAGGCCAATTCTAAAATACCTCCCCCCTACCCCATATTAATAAATAACATTAATAGCTACTTTACTACATTTCAATGTGTACATTGGCAACAACCCTTATTTACTTCCTGATTCATGGGATATGTGAGGTTATCTAGACTTCAGTAAAACACTATTACACCCACATTTACATATCCAAAAATAATGTGATGTTCCTATCCCACCAAACAGATCAATGAGAGGTCTGCCTGGACAGTATTTATAATCCCCAACAGAGAGGAAAGTCAGCGGATCTATGAATATAACAGTGTCCACACAACTTGCTGCATATAAATCTTAGGGTTCCCCCTGCTCCTTCTCTCCACATATGTCAACCGTCTCACTAGATTGGGAGAATGTTGCTCTCCATAGCAAAATCAAAAAGAGTCCAGTAGCACCTTTAAGACTAACCAATTTTATTGTAGCATAAGCTTTCGAGAATCACAGTTCTCTTCGTCAGATGCATGGAGGGCAAAAAGAAACTGGTCAGATATAGAGGAGGAGAGGGGAGGGTGGAGTAGATGCAAACAGCTCCTTCTGATATGGAGATGCAAACAGCTCCTTCTGATATGGAGATCAGTTTGCTTCTGTTGAGGAAATCAGTTACCTCTGATAATGAGATAACCATATCAGTAGAAGCTTTTTGCATCTACTCCGCCCTCCCCTCTCCTCCTCTATATCTGACCAGTTTCTTTTTGCCCTCCATGCATCTGACGAAGAGAACTATGATTCTCGAAAGCTTATGCTACAATAAAATTGGTTAGTCTTAAAGGTGCTACTGGACTCTTTTTGATTTTGCTACTACAGACTAACACGGCTAACTCCTCTGGAATTATCTCCATAGCAGTTAATTGTATGTGCCGTGGGTATTTCTATGGATCACCTCTCCAGTTTGGGAATTATAGGCATAGTTAAGAAGAAATTTCTGTCCAAGCCCAATGGAAAAAGAGTGGATGACACCATTTTATTTTGTAACTTCCATTCATTTCAGTTTATACCCAATGGCACTATCTGTCAGCCTCTACTTCCATGTCCTATTCTCCCTCTAATATGGTTTGCTTGGTGAATTTGTCTAATGTCTTCTACCACAATTCAGTTCTTCAGTCAATATTGTACAGCTAGCCCCAGCATCTCCAATGTATAAGTGCCATTGTATATTAAGACTGTAGATCTGCTAGAATACTGTTTTCTAAACATTTTAAAATATTTTCAACTACATTTTGAGCACATCCTTTACCATAATCAATGTTTGTTTATCATTTTTGATATTTTAATCAAAACAATTATGTAATATTTCCGATCAAAACTGTACCACAAGCCTTGCCCATCAGTTTTGTCAAATCTGTGTTGTGTGGTAACCTTTCACTTTTTTGTTCAGTTTTCCTATCACCCTGTGTTCACAAGCTTAAGTATTTTTAATGTTTTATTACTTTTGCATAATTAAACTTCTCAAAAATATAATTATTGTGTATATGGCTACTGTTTACCAAAAAAGTTAAGTTTTGTAAGAATTTAAACTGAACCCTATGTTCTTACATTCCAAGGTATAATAGTATCTATTTGAATTTTGTTTTCCAATAATCTGGTGGCAGAATTCCAAGAGTAGCCAAGAAATCACTTTTAAGGTGGCCTGCTTCTTAGAAATGTGAAGCAAAAGTTGTACGGTTTGTTTCATTTAGTTCACGAACACTGGTGTCAGCTATTACCTTAAAATATTCAGAAATGATCAAAGTATTTTTGTTATCCTTATAAAGCAGTAAGACCGAATACAATCATTGTTAGCTTGTAACTTTGTCAGCTGAAATTATGCTCACAAGCCTTGCTGCCAAATTGTTCAGTTCAGATGACATGATTCAGAAATAACACATTTTGTTAGCACAGTGAAACAAAAATAGTAAAACAAAATATGCTTTTTGTTCATTGTTAATACTTAAGATCACTTGACGTTGTCTGGTATTTGCCGCGAGATTGGTGGTGGGTCCATTTTATTCTTCTCATTCCCTACAAGACCTCCAATCGTTAAAAAGTAGATGCTAGATGAAGTGGAACTGGTGTGGTACAAAAGCCATGCAGCCTTGGTTGGGTTGCACTGAGGAGACGCTGCCACTAGAACTTGTGCCAGTGGAAGCACGGCGGACAGAAAAGGAAACAGCACTTTTGCATAGTCCCCTCACTGCAGCCCTCTGGCATGTATGGCATTTCATCCGCACAGCTCCCACAACCTCTAACATCATTGTTCTAGAGATCTTGAGGGGCTGCTTGGGAAAGCATAGGTGGGGGTGATCCATGTTGAGCATCCTTGCATTCACATTTTATAGGATCTGTCTCATTGACTTCCTTGCACTAAATTGCTCCATCAGAGAAAAGAATCAATGGAGTGAACACCATATGTATGAAAAATTCTCCTCTTAAAGATTTGCTATAAAGCTAAATATTTAAGTTTGGGTTGAATTCGTTACTAGTCATTAGCAAAAATATAGACAGTATACAGGAGTTTGGCTTTTGATATAAATGTATATAAATTTGATACAAATTTATGAAAACCTTGGGATATTAGTCCTGTAACCATATCCTAGGAAAGATGCATGCAGGCAACTGGAGGAAAACAGGGGCGACCAGACTTACCTGGCGCCCGGTTGCCGCCGGCGGGCCGGGAGGGAGACGGGGAGCAGGCAACGGCTGGGCGTCGGCTCGCCCGGGACGCCCGGGCGGGCCGGCGCCCAATCGGATTCAAATCCGGGGCCGACCAATCACGGCGGCCCAGGCCAGCCCTGGGGGGGCGGGGATTGGCCGCGGACCTTGGGTCCGCGGTTTTCTCTCTGGTCCGGCAGTGGGGTATTTACCCAGCTGCCGTCCCCGCCCACCTCACTTCTCCTCGGTCTGCGGGCGGAGCAACAGCAGCGAGCTGAAGAGGAGACGACAGGCGGCGGCAACCAGGCGGCGGAGAAGGCCTCGTCGGAGGAAGAGGAGCGGCCGGGGAGAACACGCGAGAGCGAGGCGGCGACCGGGCGGCGGAGAAGTCATCGTCGGAGGAGGAAGAGCGGCGGAGAGAGGACGCGTGGGCGAGGTTGAGCTGAGCCTCGGCCCCCGTGCTTCGTCGGGGCAAAGGAGCAGCGAGCGGCAGAAGCGGCGACCAGACGGAGGACTCGAGCACGTGGGGAGAGGTCTAGCTGAGCCTCTACCCCCGTGCCTTGGTGAAGCGGCAGCAGCCCGGCAGGGACCAGCTGGCATTCTCCTCCGCTCCCCTCTCATCCCTTTGCCGGGGGGGGGGACATTTTATTGCGTCCCTTGGTCTTTCCCCTATCTTCCCTTCCCCCGCTCGGGCACAGGGTATTGGCCGCGCCTCCAGCAGGCATGGCCCCATCAGGGAGGAGAGCTGGGGGGAGTAAGGGATCACGGGGGGGCGGCAAGGGCACTAGAGGGGGGCGGCCCCCAGCTGCAGCCCCCCAGAGCAGCAGGGCCAGCCAGGCAAAGCCCACTCGGGGCAAGGCCGTTGGCAATACTCCCGCACAGCCCCGAGCCCCCAGGACAGCAAAGGGGCAGCGCATGGGGCAGCCTAGTCGTAAGCCAGGGTCCAAGCAAGGGGACAGGGCAACCAGCGGGCCAGCCCCCTCGGCTGCCAGGCCCGGCAGATTGGGCAAGGGGAGGAACGGTGGCAATGCTCCGCAAAGGGGCCCTGAGTGGGATCCCAACCCCTCCGCTCTGCAAAGCATCAGCCTGGCGTTGGAGGCCCTGACAGCCAGGGTGGAGAACTTGGGGAACTCCGGGCCCGTGGCAGTGGCTGCAGCCACACAGCCTGTCGAGGTCCCCCAGCGGAAGGGGAGCAACAAGTCAAAGAGAGGTGCGGCACGACCCAGGGGGTATGACTCGCGCTCCCCTTCATCCAGCCCCGAGAGGTCAACCAGCAGACGGCGGAAGCGGTCGGCTAAGAGAAGGCGGACGGCACATGGGAAGGGAGGCCATCGGCGGCGTCAGGAGGACTCAGACAGCGACTGGACGACAGGTGAGTCTTCATCCTCGGACGAGGGGGAACAGGACGGGAGCTATTGGGAAGTGGCTTCTGGCGTCCCTGGTCTCCCCGACTGGGCCCAGCGCCGGCGGGCCAGGGGCTGTCACGGGGAGGGGGACCCCCGGGAGGTCTGGGGTGCCAATGACTCCTCCCCACCCACCTCATCCTTCACGGATAACGAGGACCCCCCCGGCATTCACCTCCCCCGCAAGGTCCGGGAGCGCATATTGGACGGCTTTTATTTAGACGTCCTTACCCTGCTAAGGCCGGAGGCAGAGGACGGAAGGTCTGCCCCCTCGTCCAAGCGGGAGAAAAAAGGGGCAAAAAAGGAGGCCGCCGAGCGCACCTTTTCCAACTGGCTGGAGGGCTTCACAGTTTATTTAGGGGTGGTCCAGGCCGCCTACCCTGACAGGGGGTGGCACCTCACCAATCACTTGGGGAACGTGCTTCGGGCCCGGGCTTTGGCGGGGGACTCGGCGGCCTTGGATTATGACGAGGCCTTTAGGAAGCGCGCCTCCCATAACCCCCGCACGCGGTGGGACCTCATCAACCAGAAGCTATGGCTCTGGTTGGTGGGCCCCCACATGAAAGGCAAAGGGGAGGGCTCCCGTCCCGGCCGTTGGCCCCCTCGCAGGGACAGGGGGAGGGGCCTATGCTGGGAATACAACCAAGGGAGATGCCAGCGGCCTAGGTGCCGTTTCGAGCACAACTGCGATGCCTGTGGGGGCGCCCACGCCCGCCCCGCCTGCCCCCGTGGGTCCGCTGTGGCCCAGCCCTTTCGAGGTGGCCGGCCCTCCGGGAGCAACGCTCGCAGGGAGGGAGGGTCCGGCTCCGCAGCCTCCCAACCTGCCGGCGGTGGGAACTAGCCCCTCTTGCGAGCTCCTCGGCCTTGCCCGCACACCTATCAGGCTGTGGGCCTTGATTCCCCTGTTGGCGCGATACCCCGATAGACAGGCCGCCAATTTCCTGAGGGAGGGCTTTTCGCGTGGGTTCCGCATCCCCTCCTTGGGCCCCCGGGTGGCTACCTCTGCGGGCAATCTAAAATCGGCCAGGGAGCTGCCCCACGTGGTGGCTGCAAAAAATTTCCAAAGAGGTCGCGGCGGGCCGGGTGGCAGGTCCTTTTCCCAGCCCCCCCCTGCCTAACCTCAGGGTTTCCCCTCTGGGGGTGGTGCCCAAGAAAACCCCGGGTGAGTACCGCCTCATACACCACCTCTCCTACCCGCGGGGCTCCTCGGTAAACGAGGCCATCCCGCCAGAGCTCTGCTCAGTCAGGTATGCATCTTTCGACCATGCGGTCAGGTTAGTCAGGGCCTGCGGGCGGGGTGCCCTTATGGCAAAATGCGACGTCCAGTCAGCGTTCCGCTTGCTACCGGTCCACCCTGACGACCAGTGCCTGTTAGGGTTTAAATTCCAGGGCATGTGGTACGTGGACAAGGCCATGCCGATGGGATGTTCCGTAGCCTGCTCAGCCTTCGAGACCTTCAGCACATTCCTGGAATGGGCTGCCAAGGAGCGCATGGGGGCCCCCTTTATCACGCATTATCTCGATGACTTTATGATCGTGGCTCCGCCTAACAGCGCGGAATGTGCCGAGCGGCTGTGTACCTTTCAGGCGATGGCGGCAGAGTTGGGGGTCCCCCTCGCCCCGGAAAAGACGGAAGGCCCGGCGTCCCGCCTCACCTACTTGGGCATTGAGCTGGACTCGGCGGCGGGGCTGTCACGGCTTCCTTCGGACAAGCTCAGGCGCCTTCAGGATCTGATCGCGGGGACGCTGGCCCGGGAGAAATGCACCCTTAGGGAGCTTCAGTCTATTATTGGTCACCTCAATTTTGCTTGCAGGGTAGTGTCCCCGGGGCGGGCCTTCTGTGCGCGGCTCTCCGGGGCTTGCCGGGGGGTGGTCGCCCCCCACCACCACATTCGCCTCACCAAGGGGATCAAGGCAGACTTGGAGGTCTGGCTGCGTTTCTTGTCCACGTTCAATGGGGTTTCCCTTTGGCAGGATCCCCTCGACCTGGGGACCGCGCTCCAGGTCCACTCTGATGCTGCTGGCAGCCTGGGTTTCGGGGTATACTTCAGGGGCCGCTGGTGCGCCCAGCGCTGGCCATCCTCATGGGAGGGGTCAGGGGTCTTGCGGGATCTCACATTCCTCGAGTTTTTTCCCATCCTGGTGGCGGTCTCCATCTGGGGAGAGGTCCTACGGGACAGGCGGGTGGTGTTCTGGTGCGACAACCAGGCCACCGTCCGGGTCATCAATAAGCAGTCCTCTCGCTCTGAGCGGGTCATGCGGCTGGTTCGCCGTTTCGTCCTGGTTTGTCTGGCAGCTAACGTTACCTTCTCGGCCCGGCACGTAGCAGGTGTGGACAACGGCCTGGCAGACGCATTGTCTCGATTCCAGATGGAGAGGTTCTTTGCGCTGGCTCCAGAGGCTCAACGCACCCCCGACCCATTTCCGGAGGAGCTGTGGCGGGCTGGAGAGACATCGTGATGCAGGGAGTACTCGGTTCTGTGGCCCCTACCACGCTCAAGTCCTACGCGGCAGCGGTTGAGCGTTTTCGGGGCTTCACGTGGGGGGCGGGGGCCGGGGCGTTTCGGCCCCCCTCTCAGGAGGAGGTGCTGCGGTACCTGGCTCATCTGCGGGCCCTGGGGCGGGCCCCCCGCTCCATGCGGCATGACTTGGCGGCTGTGTCCTTCTTCTGCAAAGCGCTAGGTTTCCCTGACCCATGCTGCGGTTTCATCCCTCGCAGGGCCATAGAGGGCTGGGCTAGGCTGGCCCCTCCCCTTCCAGACAGGAGGCGGCCCATTTCCCTATCCATCCTGCGCCGCATCTTAAGGGTGCTGCCTGACCTTTGCTGGTCCTCCTTCGAGGTGCAGCTATTCCGCACCGCTTTCTCCTTGGCCTTCTTCGGGGCCCTCAGAGTGAGCGAGCTGGTGGCGGGTTCTCGGGCGGACACGAACGGCAGGGCACTGTCTTTCACAGACGTGGCCTGGTCCCCCCGACAGGTGCTCATTACTATCCGCCGTTCCAAAACAGATCAACGCGGAAAAGGGGCCGCCATTTGCCTACGGGCCTCCCGGCGAGGGCCGCTGTGCCCAGTGCGGGCGGTGGGAGCCTACTTGCGCGTTCGTCCTTCCCGGCAGGGCCCTTTCCTCATCCACGGGGATCTCTCTCCCCTCACCCGCTATCAGTTCGCGTCCCTCCTGCGGGCCTGCCTGGGGTCGGCGGGGCTCCCCCCCTCCGAGTTCGGCACCCATTCCTTCCGCATTGGAGCCGCCACAGAGGCAGCCAACCTCGGGCTGTCGGACAGGGCCATCATGGCTGTGGGGCGCTGGCGGTCCCGGGCCTTTCACTCTTACATCCGCCCGCAGTGGGCGACTGGGCACTGACGTGGTGGTTGTTCATTTGGTCTTTCCACAGGGCCAAGAAGGTCAGTTTGGATCTGCGGGCACAGCATTGTCCATTGGGCCGGGAAGTATGCGGCGTCATCGGGCTGGGGATGCCACCTGGGCTTGGAAGATCGCCTGCAGATCCACTGGATGGGAGTACGGGGCATGCTGTGGGACTCCCTCCTCCCGATGCTGGTTCGCCAGGCCCGCCGGCTCGGCCCCCCCGATGCGTTCATCATTCAACTGGGGGAGAACGACTTGGGCAAACGCGAGGGGCCGGATCTTCAACGTGCCATGTGCGCTGACCTGGGTCGCCTGCAAGGACTTTTCCCTCGGACGGCCCTGATCTGGTCGGACTTACTCCAGAGGCGGGTCTGGCGCGGGGCATGGTGCCCCAAGAAAGTTGATGGCATCAGGCAGAGGGTCGCTCGGGCTATGCGTCGCCATGTTGAGGAAGTCGGCGGTCGTTTCATCGCGCACTGGGACATTTCTCACAGCATCGCCCCCCTTTTCGCCCCCGATGGCGTCCATCTGGCCAGTTGGGGGCAGGACATTTGGCTCCAGGATCTCCGGGATGGCTTGTTGGACTGGTGCCAGCAGTAGGAGTGTTGGCGGGAGCCACAGGCGGCTCTGGTGGCGGTGGGCATTGGGTCAGATCCCTTTTTGGGGGGAGCCGGGGGCCTCCGCCCCAGGCTCCCCCTTAAGGAGATTCCCTTAAGGAATCTTGGGGGTGAGGCATGGGGATGCATGCCCAGCTCGGGGGCTGCCACGGCATCCTCACTCCCAGGTGGCAGGGGAATCACCCAGGGGTGTACACCCAGGTGATCTCCCCTTAAATGTCACTCCTTGGGGTCCCTCCCCCAGCCTGGGTCTGGGGGGGGTTGAGGCTCATCGGCTGTCAGGCGGGGCAGCCGATGCTTTTGGCGGATCTGACCCACATGCAGCGCCAATACTCCTTGTGTTCTGCTGTTAATAAAGTTGTGGCCATGTTTTACCCAAATCTTCGTGTGGTCTCGGTCTGTTGCGGGTTCCCCTGCTCCCTCCACTCGGCCTAGGCGGTAAACAGGGGCGACCAGACTTACCTGGCGCCCGGTTGCCGCCGGCGGGCCGGGAGGGAGACGGGGAGCAGGCAACGGCTGGGCGTCGGCTCGCCCGGGACGCCCGGGCGGGCCGGCGCCCAATCGGATTCAAATCTGGGGCCGACCAATCACAGCGGCCCAGGCCAGCCCTGGGGGGGCGGGGATTGGCCGCGGACCTTGGGTCCGCGGTTTTCTCTCTGGTCCGGCAGTGGGGTATTTACCCAGCTGCCGTCCCCGCCCACCTCACTTCTCCTCGGTCTGCGGTCTCCCACCCACCACTCCCTTTGCTTCATGTTTTGCTTTCGTCACAACTTTGGGCGGTGGGCATTGGGTCAGATCCCTTTTTGGGGGGAGCCGGGGGCCTCCGCCCCAGGCTCCCCCTTAAGGAGATTCCCTTAAGGAATCTTGGGGGTGAGGCATGGGGATGCATGCCCAGCTCGGGGGCTGCCACGGCATCCTCACTCCCAGGTGGCAGGGGAATCACCCAGGGGTGTACACCCAGGTGATCTCCCCTTAAATGTCACTCCTTGGGGTCCCTCCCCCAGCCTGGGTCTGGGGGGGGTTGAGGCTCATCGGCTGTCAGGCGGGGCAGCCGATGCTTTTGGCGGATCTGACCCACATGCAGCGCCAATACTCCTTGTGTTCTGCTGTTAATAAAGTTGTGGCCATGTTTTACCCAAATCTTCGTGTGGTCTCGGTCTGTTGCGGGTTCCCCTGCTCCCTCCACTCGGCCTAGGCGGTAACATGAGCAAAACCAGAACAGAGCAAAGTAAAGAAAGTCATACTGAATATCTCCATACTTATCCCTTAATTTTACAGGTATAGTTGCATAGTTCAAAGAATGGGGTGTAGCTGAGCTCCTTCCTGATACACAGAAAAAAGGATATGAAAGTCAAGGTATACCCCTAGGAGCATCATCATTTGCTTACCTTCTGGCTTCTTAAAGAGATACCATCCTTTAAAAAATTACTACAGATTACAGGACTTGACCCTGGCAAAGAAAATACTGCCTTGGCATGAACGATGTCCTCCTTTTTAAGCAAACTGTTATCCATTTGCCACCTTCAGCATATGAAATTATCTACAGGCCTGTTTGAAAAATGAAAATATCCAAAAGAAACCACCAAAGGACTAAGTAATTATCATAGGATAGTATTTACAAAGAGTTTCCATTTCTATTATCAAAGAATAATGCATCTGTATTATTATAATTTATGAACAGTTTATGTATGTTGCTCTCATTAGTTGCTCTCATTAGTCATTTTGTGAAGGGGTCCTTTGACACCTTAATTCATCTTCTACTCGTCAGCTCTTATCGGTCATTCTGGCATGCCAATTATGTCTTCTTATTGATCTGTTTGTCTATCCAGAACATCTAAGGTACTTCTGAAGTTATTTTGTCTTGTGTGATCTGATAGTGAAATTAATCCCATTTTACTGTTGTTTTAGCAATTTGTTAGTTTAGCAGCCTTATTGTCATTTTAAAAATTACTTTTGCTTAACAGACCTCAGCTAACATTCACTCCTCCCTCCATCTTAGCCTATCAGTAATCAAAGCAGAACATAATGTCATAATCATCTTTTCTCCAGCAGTGGAAGTTCAAAGGAATGAATGAAAAACTTAAGATTTCTTCATAAATAAACTTCTAGAACCTTCTTAAGTCCAAGTGTCTGAATTGTTAACCTCAGAAACACACTAAATAAAACAGTTCAGAATATTTTGCCAATTTACAGTGTACACTCCTTAAACCATTTCTCACTGTAGTGCTCAGAGTCATAATAATGTAATTGGATTTCTTTTTTCAGGATCATTTAAGGATGATGGTAATCTTGAAATTATTGAGACAGAAGCAGTCTCGGGTTGGCAGAACTGGAAAGGTTGGGGGAACACCACAGCATGACTTTTAGCAAGTACTGGCCACCACATAAAAGGCTTTAAAAATCCTAGCTGACTCAAAGCAAAGTGCTTCAAGGCATGGGCAGTTCACTCACTAGTACCCACCCCTGCCAAAATGTCATCCTTTTCACACCTGTATAGTGAATAGATTCATTGAATTTAGTGTCAAGGTATAGTGTACCTCTGCACTATACCTCTACACAACACTACACCTCTGCTTCTATTTTTAGGACATCCTATGAAATCAGTTGTTTAACTGTTCCTGTATCCCTGTATAGTCAGGGATACAGTTTGTTATAGCATTGAAGAAGGATCCGAACATCATTAGATATTCACTAGGAGGTAATAGTTCAATATCCAGCAAGTTAGGTATCAAGAATGTGTCCGTAAACATCCATCGTTGATGGAGTCAGCTTCAAGAACAGATCCACATGAGTGGCCTGCAGCTGAAATCACCTGAAGTTTCACTTACAGAAAAAAAATTTAAAGTATCATGATGCCCTCTATTTGAAATCCTTGTTATGACCTCATGCAGGCCTTGAAATTGCCCCAGCACTTCTGTACAGCCCAATCAGACGAGACAATGGCATGTAGACATGATTTGCCTGTCAAAATAGCATGCCAAAATCCAGAAAGAGGCTACTAGAGCTGGAGAAAAGCCAGAGCAGTGCCGCTGGTAAAATCAGAGAGTAGTGATAGCAAAGAAGACCTTTGCTAGTCCAGTGACAAGAGACTGTTGATTAAAATCCAAAGAATGCATTATAACTGCTCCTAAAGCCACACAAGTCTAGACCTATAGTAAGCTCCCGGCCTTTCAGGATAATAGTAATTTCTGTTGAAGTAGAGTATTTTATATTTTCTCATGCTCTAATATGTTTGGGATACCAGGCTGTTATCCAAGAGAAGAAGTTTTAACTGGCCAGAAACAAAAACTGGCCTTGCCTGGTTATATGACTTCAAGAGCAACTTTATATGCAGCTGGCTTTTCAGGACATGAAGATAAATGTTACTACTTGCTAATCAAAGAGTTGTTATGAGGTTCAACTACAGTGGCCAGTTCAAAAATTTTACTCAAAAGTTGTTATACTTTCTGGATTGAATCCTCTTATTTTACTTCATGTAATTAAAAGCTAAACTGTATGCCATGGCAACTCTGTTCAATGCTCAACTCTGTTCAATGCTCAACACTACATCAAAGTGTACCAAGAAAGCAAAACTGCATTTCCCTTGCCAGTAACTCCGCACATAGAAGAGTGGGAGATTTCCAGTCAGAAAAAATCACATTATGCCAGAAATACAATGTGTTCCAGGACACCTGAGCCTCTCCCCTTAGGGCCAAGCTACACATGACGAATGACATTTGAATGGCAAGTGGATTGAGTGGAGGGCAAGTGAACAGGGAGAAATACACTTGCTGTTCAAGTGTCATTCGTCATGTGTAGCTTGGCCCTTAGACATTAGTTCTAAATATCCATGGGTTAAGCTACAGAGGAATTAAGACAGGCTGCCTGTGTTTGTATGAGCACGCCTGATCCATCAGAGACACTGCTTTGTGTCCCTCTGGATGAAGGTGGGTGGCCATAAGTGATGCAGTTTCTCTGTTTTGGCACTTAATTGGCAGAAGGCCATTCCCTTGAGTTCTTACATTGTTTTTGCTGTTTCAGTCTGCATTCCTATGAAATCAGCTGTTTAACTGTCCCTGTTTTTAATTTTTAAAACTATATTAATTTTTATTATTGTATTTGTTATTGATGTTGCATACTTCAAGTACCACCAAAGGTTGCCAGCCAGTGGTTGGTATCTGGCAGTATTAAGGTTGCCATTCACCAGGTGGGGCCTGGAGATCTACCAGAATTACAACTGATCTCCAGATTGCAGGTCTCAGTTCTCCAGAAAAAATGGCTGCTTTGGAGGCCAAATTCTATACCCCCTCCTCAAACCACATCATCCCCAGACTCCACACCCAGATTTCCAGTTTCCCAACCCAGTGTTGGCAACCCTAGGTGACAGACTGGGGGTGGGTAAAATGGGGCATCAGAGTGTGTGATGTCACTTCTTGGTTCAACCAGGAAATTATATCACACAATGTTATGGCAGTTTCCTTCTTATTTACCCCCAGATAGTCTACCAAGCAGCAGCAGGGGCTGGGGTGCTGCTTGGCATCCCTAGGAATACCTCTTCTTGCATGTTCCTATGTGACATCTCCATTCTTTCCAGCAAGGTCTAGTAACAGAACTCCTGTTGTCTACAGTATGTGCTGCCACCATCCAGGCTCAGGCTTTTCCAGGGGTTGCCCCATGCCTCTGGAACAGCCTCTCGGGTCAGGGGAGCTCATACCCTTCTGATTTCAAGCAAGGCTGTAAAACAGCTATTCCGGAGAATTTGGGGGGCAGGTTGAGCCTGAGCAGAGGAGGAACACTCTTACAGCTGGGGCATGTTGTTTTTAGTTTTGTTTTTAATGTGAATCCTGGGATGCCAGGGGAAAGGAGGAAATATAGTTACAATAAATGAAACTGACTTGAACTAATGGAGAGAATTGCAATATGCAAATTTCTAAATAAACAATCTTCAACAGTAATTACTGTAATAGTAGATGGAGGAATAGTTCTGGGGCCAGAATCAGCACAAGATAAGAAATATGTCCGAGCCAAGTTCTTTCTTCACACTCCTAATAAATTCTGTGGTGAAAGTCCACTTGGCTATTTTTTTTCTGTCTCTCTTCATCTCACCTCCATTAATACCTTGGGAAATCTGCTAGTGGATATTCTTAAATACATATATGAAATACATTTATTTGGACTTTTAAAGGTGTCGAAATATATTTATGGATCTTTGCCAGATCACAACATAAAGGGCAGGGGTTCACTTCCCTTCTGTTCCCAATGTAAGCACAGCAAAATTGCTACTGGAGATTAAACCCACAACATTCATGAAGTAGCAACTTAAAAAACTGAATAAAGTTTACTAAGTATAAATAAAATGTGTACATATTTATATAATATAAAGAATAATAAATAATATAATAGCTACCTTGATTTGGCCAATGTGACCTCAAGTCTAGACTATAGTAATACATTCCATGTGGGTCTGCTCTTGAAGTCAACTCAGAAACTCCAGTTGGTTTAGAATGCCACAAGCTCAGTTACTATTGGGAGCTAGGTGGAGTATTCCACAGTCTCTCCATTGGCTACTGATCAGTTACTGGGTTCAGTTCAAGGTACTGGTTATCATCACATACAAAGCTATAGTTGCCTAGCAACCAGTGGGAAATCAGATGGCACAGGAACATGGAAGGTGGCCATCAGTAATGGTGTGGCATCATTTCTGGGGAAACCCAGAAGTGACATCACTACTTTAGGAATCAGCAACTCTTATGTTTTTTCCTAAAGAGGTATGACATTACTTCCATGTTTCCCAGAAGTGATGTCATGCCAACACCAATTGAGATTTTTTTTTCACACTGGCTGCTGGAGTGCTAGCAGGCACCTGGAAACCCTTGAATCCTCATATCTATAGGACCATCTGTCATGCGATGTTCCTCCATGACAACTATGGTATTCTGAGCAAAGCTTTCTGAAGGTGCCTCCCTGTAAATGGGTAACATAAACAGCTGTCCATACATGTGCATTCTCTGTTGTGGCCCCCACCATGTGGAACGGCCTGCCTGAAGAGGTCTGGGTCCAACAATTCTATTGTTCCACAAACTGTATAAAACAAAATTGTACAGGAGGACATTTTTATAAAGGTAGTTAGGGCTATAGTATAATGGAATGGTTCAGGAAATGCCTTTATAATTAGAACAGAACTGTAGTCTCCACTACAGTGTATGGTATATATTGTGTATATTATCTTGCTGTCATTGCACTGATTTTTATTTTTGTGATTCTTTTTTCTGTATTGCTTGACATATCATACCTGAAATTTTGCATTATTTCTAATTTTTATAATCCAATTATTATTGCACTGCTTATTAGTTGTTCCAAGCTATTTGATTGCATTGTATTCTGCTATATAATCTGCCTTGAATCTCAGTGACAATATCAGGCTATAAATAAAGTAAATAAATAAAATAAATACTTACTGGTTCTGAATGGAAGGGTGATGTTTAATAATATGATTCAATCAAGTTATGAGTAGACAAACGGGGGGAAAACAAACACGCTGTTCGTTGTTCACTGCCATCGACGAACATGAACAAATGAACAGTAATGAACATGACCCATTAATGAACATGTTCGGTATTCATTGTTCGTGGGGGCCAGAACGCCCCCCTTGGGACTTAGAGAGCCCATATTCACAGGGAGTGTTCAGCAAGCTCTCCTCCAGCCATCACCCAAGTTTGGTCAAGATTGCAACATGGATCTTGGAGTTATACATTCCCAAATCTGATGCCCCCAGGAAACTCCCATTCGATACAATTGGAGCCGCCAGTTGACTTTGGCCCCGTGTACAAGTGTTGGACTCGAAGGCCAGCCGCCTCCCCTCTAGGGGGTGGGGTATGTGCCCAACCGCCAGGCCTCCCAGAGGCTACTTTCCAGATGGATGGAAGTAAGGTGGGTCACATCGGTGGCCGCTGGGCCTGGCGGGCTCGAGGAGGTGGTGGCAGGCTGCCTCCCCTCTAGGGGGCAGGGGGGTTGGCTGCTCGCCAGCAGCACCCATGTGCCTGCCCGCCAGGCCTCAGAGAAGCTACTTTCCACCCGGCTGGAAGGTGGGTTAGGTTGGCGGCTGCTGGGCCTGGCAGGCTCAGGGAGGTGGTGGCAGGCCACCTCAACTCTAAGGGGTGGGGGTGTGGCCACTCACCGGCAGCACCCCCATGTGCCCACCTGCCAGGCCTCAGAGAGGCTACTTTCTGGGTGGAAGTAAGGTGGGTCATGTCAGTGGCCGCCGCATAACCAAATGACCCAGCAACAGTCTGCAAAGAAAACCCTCCAGCAAGACACAGTGGTGTACACGGAGGCCTTGCACACACAAACACACACCCTGGTGCATCAGAGACACCAACATACGTCCACCAGATGGGGACATCATGGTATCGGAGCCAATGCTGTTGTCCACACCTCGCGTGGTGCAGAGGCTGTTGCCGCCCAAACACACTGGCTGGACATGGAGCATTGGACAGTTAGTTAGATAGGTTTCTCAATAGACAGGTGCATAGCTGTATGGGATAGGTGTATAGGATAGAGGGATGCATGGATACATTGAATACCTGTATTGGATTGACAGGAGAGACAACACACTGGCTGGACATGGAGCATTGGACAGTTAGTTAGATAGGTTTCTCAATAGACAGGTGCATAGCTGTATGGGATAGGTGTATAGGATAGAGGGATGCATGGATACATTGAATACCTGTATTGGATTGACAGGAGAGACAAATACCGTGTACAGGGATATTGGGTTATCCTGTCATTAGAAAGAACCAAGGGTGGGAGGTGGGACCTGCCCCTAACATGTAGAAGTGGAGGCTCACATGCTGGCCATTGAGGCATTGGAGGATGCCTTCCCCCCTGTCATGGGGGAGGCATCGGTTCCCATAGGAAAAGGGATTGTGGGCAGACAGGTAGGTGCCCACATGGAGAGCTGTGGGCTACCCCCAGCATCACCCACTGGCCTGCCGTCATGGACAGGGCAGCCTATTCAGCACCCTACAGAAGACGACATTGCAGTGAGGGCTGATGCCATTGTGGGTCCCTCCAGCCAAACACGGTGGAGCCAGGAGGACAGTCAGCCCAAACTAAGCACCCCAGGTGAGGGATCCACCTTGAAGGAATGCACAGACTGCTGCTGGAGAGACTTGTCCGCCCCTCCTGTGTCGAAGTGGAGGCTGTCGCTGACATGACCCACCTTCCTGCCTTCATGGAAAGGACGAGAATCGCAGCCAGGACCCATTCTCCCCCCCTCAGAGGGGACAACAGGTGCCCATGGATAGGGGGCACTGTGCTGTACAACCATATATGCAACAGCATCACCTTTATGGCAGGTTCTAGATGTAGCACCATTGATTATTTTCTAGTTAGCCCTGGACTACTTTCCAAGGCTGTAAGTCTACAGGTTGTGCCAGAATTAGCAAGTGACCATCTTCCACTCTTATTCGACTTGGCTCCCTTGGCCCCTCAATCCTATCCTACCCCTAAATTTGGCCCACACTTTTTAGTAACATCTCAGATGGGCTGCTGTGCTAGGTGGTCTAACCACCTAGCACAAAAAGTAAAGGGGATTCTTGTGGACAGGGAGGCAAGGGAACGGAGAGTTGAAATTATGAATACCTCTCATGATCGGGATCTCCGGACTCCCTTTGACCATCTTCTTCAGCTCTTCAAGCCACTATTAATAAAGGATGCTTCTGCCCAAAGAAAGATGCATAAGAACTTCTCCATGCGTTGGTTCGATAAAGATTGTCGGAAAGCAAAAAGCGACCTTAATACTGCCTATCAAGTCTACAAGAACTCTTCGAGTTCCGATACTCTGTCTGCACAACAATGCCTTTTGCATCAAAAGAAGGTATATAAGAAACTCGTGGCAACGAAAAAAAGTGAAGAAATGAAAGCGCTACGGACTAGGATAATACAGTCAACAAGCGAAAATATCTCGAACCAGTTTTGGAATCTGGTTAAAAACCACTCGTACAAGGACTTCTCTCCTATTGACTCTTTCATTTCTCATGAGACCTGGGAGGTATTCTTTCAAAAATTGTATACTGATACTAACTCTTCATCATTTTCCCCGATCCAAGGGGACATAATGGGTTTACCCCCTTGGCCTCCAGTGACAGCCAAGGAGGTTGAGAGCTTGATTAACAAGCTCAAGAAAGGCAAAGCCCCAGGTCCCGATATGATACCTCTAGAGCTACTACGGGACAATGTAGATTGGTGGGCTCCCCTTCTGGCCTCATTATTCACTTACATCAATTCAACTAGGGCTATCCTGGAGATCTGGGGAGAAGCCATTATTATACCTATATTTAAAGCAGGTCAAAGAGATGATCCAGCCAACTACAAACCAATAAGCCTCCTGAGTATCTTGAGTAAATTATATGCAAGCTATCTCTTGGAGAAATTACAAAGTTGGCTTGTGCAGGGAAATCTATTAACTGATGAGCAGGCTGGTTTTAGGGAGGGGCGATCTACCATTGGACACAATTTGATATTGTCCCACTTGGTGGACAAATATGCGACCAATAATACAGTATCGTTATATGCAGCCTTTATTGATTTAAAATCTGCCTTTGACTCCATTTCCAGAGATATTCTCTGGAAGAAGCTAAGTGCCACTACAATTGACATAAGACTCCTACTCCTTATACAGGCCTTATATACCAACACTGCTGTCAGGGTAAGATGTAACAAACAAGGACTCCTGACTAACTCTATCCCAACAACAAAAGGAGTAAAGCAAGGCTGTGTCCTGGCTCCTACCCTTTTTGCTATTTATATCAATGATTTGGTTAACAACCTTCGCTTAGTTGACACTCATCCTCCTTCCTTGGCGGATCGCCACATAGTGGCTTTACTTTTTGCAGACGACATGGTTCTGCTTTCTAGGACACCAGTAGGTTTGAGAAGGGCACTAAAGCAGTTTGGTACTTATTGTGATCTAAACCACCTAGAGATCAACTACCAAAAAACAAAAGTAATGGCTTTTGGCCCCAAACCCAAGACAAGGGAGTGGAGCATAAAAGGCTATAAGTTACAACAAGTGTCAACTTACAAGTATTTTGGGGTTATGATTCAATCTACTGGAGCAAAAAAGGCCCATTGTGAATATGCTGCAAATTCTAGTCGCAAGCCTGCTCAAGGAATCATTAGGTTCTTCCATACCAAAGCAGGGCAGTACATTCCAGTGGCTCTTAAATTGTATCTCTCGAAGACAGTGCCAGAACTCATATATGGGACATTACTAGGCCCGGTACCCTCAAGTCTAGCTCCTTTGGAGAAAACTCAATCTAAGTTCTTAAGAGCTATATTTGGATTTCCATGTAGCGTCCCAAACGCAACTTTACGTTTGGAAACCGGACTGCTGAGAATAGAGGCCAGGGTAATTCTGGCTTCAATCAAAATTTGGCTTAAGGTCAGCCATTGTCCATCGGATATTACTTCCCTAATCCTTAAAGATAGGTACTGTTCCGCCTGGCTCGGGACCACCCATCAGAAATTAACAATGCTGGGCTTCTCATTTGAATCCCTACAGATGATGGCCCTGGACCAGGCAAGGGCTGTGGTCAGACAGCGTATACTGGATGTCGAAAGACAGAGGGATCTTGCGAGGGTCTCCAATTTCCTAGCCCCCCCCCCGCAAACAAGATATGTGGTTTCTCCAGCCTCCTATCTATCAAGCCTGGAGATCCCGTCCCACCGTAGGGCTTTCTCATTAGCCCGATGTAATACATTCCCATCTGCAGTACTTGAAGGCCATTATAAGAAGGTCCCAATGGCTGAGCGAGTTTGTCCATGCAAGGCAGGGAAAGTAGAAACAATTGAGCACATTATGCTTGCTTGTAAGTTCTACCACGAAATATGTATAGAACTGTCAGCATTACATTGCTATAAGACAACAGGCACTTAGTGGATGATGCAATACAGCATGATCTCTGAGGCTTCCTATAGCAGCATGTGCCTGACTGAACTAGTTAGGTCTGGTTCCTCCTCTGCCTGGATAATGCAATACAGGAGGGGTTAGATGACTCAGCATGACTGCTGATTGGATAATCGTCAGTGCTGATATGTATATAAATGTATATGCTCTGTATAGTTTCACTCTGCTTTAAAACAGACTGGCCGGCGCAGCACTTTGTTTGATTGAACAAATTATTGGATGATTGTGGACTGTATGTTCTGTAAATAAATGTAAATAGTTTTGCACTTGCTTTTACTGGTGTGTGTGACTCTGCTTTGCTTGCCTGCAGCCTCAGTGCTGGGATGTACGTATACTGACAAAAATATATCCAACCTGCTTTGAACAAGCTTTCGAGCCTCCCTGACACAGAGCTAACTAATAAGCTCCTGTTAGGTGCCAATCCCCAGATCACATTGGCTCGTGCCAGATTTTTAGCTGCAGCGTGTAGAATCCACAGGGAATGTGCAAAGGAGTCACATCTGCTTTTATTTCTAACCCTGAAAGCCCACACGTTTGTATTTATATTGCCAAGTTTTTATATAATTATATATTTATATAATTATTTTTACAAGGTGGTGTATTTTGTGTATGATACTCACGTTTTTTACAAGTCTGTACTGGTTATTAACTGTAAATAAATCTGATTGATTGATTGATAGGGGGCACTGTGCTGTACAACCATATATGCAACAGCAGCTGTATCCCTCGTGCCCAAAAGCAGCGGCTGCAGACATGACCCACCTTCCTGCCTTCACGGAAAGGACGGGATGGACAGGATAGGAGAGGTCGTTGGGAAGGGTTGGAGTGGTTCTGGACAGGGAGAGGTTGAAAGAGGGACCAGCAGCCCCGAGAACTATGGGGGGCTAGAGCCTATCCACAGAATCCACACTACTCACAGAGACCTTACCTGAGCAGGCAGTACAGGCACTACTAATAAGTAGTGTAGGCTGCCGCTAGCATCACCCACCTTTCCTGCCTTTGCAGAAAGAACGGGAGTCGCGGGACCCATTCCCCCCTGCTCAGAGGGGACAGCAGGTGCCATGGATAGGGGGCACTGTGCTGTATAACCATATGTGCAACAGCTCCTGAGCTGTCTATTATGCCCAAAAGCGGTGACTGCAGACATGACCCACCTTCCTACCTTCACGGAAAGGGCGGGATGAGCAGGAGAGGAGAGGTTGGGAATGGTCAGAGTGGTTACATCCAGAGAGGGAGAGGTTGAAAGAGGGACCATCAGGGAACTTGTCAGGGAGACGAGGACAAAGGATTACCATCCGCATTGCGGAGCAGGACCGGGAAGACCCCTTCATTGGAGAGCCATGAGCTGAGAAACCCACTAAGTCGTGGGGCAGCAGCGGCAGCCGACAAGACCCACCTTCCTGCCTTTGCGGAAAGGACGGGATGGACAGTGGCAGCAGCAGACATCACCCACCTTCCTGCCTTCACAGAAAGGATGGGATGGACAGGAGAGGTCATTGGGAGGCGTCTGAGCGGTTCCAGAGAGGGTTAGGTTGAAAGAAGGACCAGGAAGGGGCCACCTTGAGGAGTAGGACCAGGAAGACCCCTTCATTGGTGAGCCATGAGCTGAGAAACCCACAGAGCTTGGCACCGGACCTTGGAAGTGGCTCCGAAAACTGAGGGAGGCTAGAGCAGTACCACACCACTCAGAGACATCTGACCAGATCTTGCAGGACAGGCACTAATAAAAACTGGTGTGAGCCCTCATATGAGATACCCACTGAGCTTGGCTCCAGACATTGGAAGCTGGCCCGAGAACTGAGGGGGACTAGAGCACAACACCACCACTCACAAAAACATGACCTGAGAAGCTGCAGGACAGGTGATATCAGTAAGTAACTTTGGCCCTGGAGCCAGGCAGCGGGCCAGAGATCTTGAGCCCTCTGCAGAGGGGTTTGGCCTAGAACCACAGTAGACCGGGGTGGCTCAGAGCCCAGCTAGGTCCAGGTCCACGGAGGGATATCCAAGCAGGTTGAGGTTGACCTTAATGAAGGTCAACATGTCCACCAGGTCCGGGTGAAGATGAGCGCAGCGGGGACTGAGGAAGTCTCCCAGGTGGGAGAACACCCACTCACTCTGCATGCTGGTGGGAGGGCAGGACAGGATGTTGATTGCCACGATGGACAGGTCCGGCCATGCGGCTGATTTACTTGCCCAATACTCCAATGGGTTGGAATGGCAGGGCTCGGTGGGTTCTGCAAGGTACACTCATACCATGGCCCCCACCGAGTCCTCCACTGTGAGAGAAGCACCCACTGTGCTGCAGCCAACCACACAGCCCACCAACGAGGACCAGAGATCGAGTGGTCCCGTTTCAGTGGGTTTCTCCTGGCGTGGCTCTCTTTCCCCCTCCTCCTCCTCCTCCTCCACCGCCTGCCCCTTGCTCCTGCTTGGTTGCCTCCGTCCTGCCTTCTCTGACTGGAAATGGAGCACTGCTCTGCGGAGGTCCTTTTTCCAGCGCTGCATCTCCCCCCCCCCGCCATGGCAATGTTGCCCTTGATATGGGGGTCACAGAGGGAGACCATTTGTTATGGCACCTCGTGGCACAGAGGATGCAAGCGCTTGGCCACGCATGCCTTCATCCTCCTCACAAAGTCCCTGATTCTGGGGAGCAGCTCTCGCTCATGCTCGAGCTCCTTGGCCAGGAACTGGTTGAGCCCGTGGATCAGGGGGATGACCTGACCCAGGCTGGCCTCATATGAGCACAAGAGCTCAGTGGCCTCCTTAAAGGGTTTCAACAATCGGGACATCTTTCCAAGGACTCTCCATTCCATGGAGCTGAGGCTGAGCTCCTCTCTCTTTCTCAGAATGTCCGGCGATGACAGGATGTCCTGCAATAGGCCCTTCTGCTCCACCAGATGACTTATCATATTGTAGGTGGAGTTCCAGTGGGTGAGCAGGTTCTGATAGAGGTGGTTCTCGGGGTCCCCTCTCCCCCTGCCTCTGGAGCAGTTCGTGGGAAGAGTTGATGCTTCGGGAGAAGTAGGAAGCGATGCGCTGGCAGCTGTCCAGCAGGTTGCACATCCATGAAGTTCCGTGGCCCCAGCTGTCCCTCGGCTTGCTCCCCAGCCCAAGAACATCCCTCATCACCAGGTGCAGCTTGTGCGCCATGCACACCAGGCCCGGGAGGGATGCCTCTTTCAGGGCTGCCAACATGTTGCTTTCCGCATCTGTCACCATGAAGCCACGGACAATCCGTTCCCCCCTGGCCGTCCACTCAGAGCCACCTGTATCATGGTGGCAATGTTCTTCCCAGTATGAACATTGTCCATCCCCCAGGCCTGGAGAAGAACTACCCTGTAGCCTGGTGTCAAGCATGGCACCTGTTTTCGGGGGCCAGTTCTTGGCCTGGGGCAGCAGAGGTCCTCTCGTTGCCACCTGTGGGTGGTGAGGCCAAGGTAGCCATGATGGCAGCAGCTCCAGAGGGCTGCCGTGAAGTATACAGTATGGCCTTTGGCTGCCAACAGCTCCCTGAGCACCATGTCTCGCACAGACTGGTAAAGGGCAGGCAGGACTCAATGGCCAACAGTGTGCCGTGACAGCATGGAGAACCATGGGGCGAAATGCTGAAGCAACCTGCAGAAGCCCACACCCTCCATGATGGATAGGGGGAATCCTTGTAGGGCAATCGTCTCTGCCACGACGCGAATGCCCGCCTCCTGAGCCCTCGACCTCACCCTTTTCAGCGGTACTGTCACTGACCCCGAGGGAACAACCTCTGCAAGGGCATCCTGCCTGACTGTTCCACTCCCGACAGCAGCAGCCTCGTCGGGGCAAGGCTTCTTGCTTGGGGTGGATTCTGGTGACCCTTCTACTGATCCCTGCTCAGAAGAGCTGGTAGCCCTCTTTCTCCCCCCGCCGGATGTTTTGCTGGGTGAGGATGGAGACCACAGGCTCAGGTGGTGTGTCTTCAGGTGCCTGCTCAGGATCATCGATGACAGGTGCTTCAGGTCATTGCCCCTGCGCACCAGGCCACTGCAGACACGGCACAGCACAGGGGTCATTCAGAAGGGTCCGAAAGTCCCTCCACATGGAGAGGTTGAAACATGGCCTACTACCTGTTCCAGGAGAAGGAGGACAGGCCACACTGCAGAGCTGGCACCGGAAGATGGAGTGAGGAGTGGACTGCTGGCAGGGACAGCACTGAGAGTTTGGGATGGGGACAGAATGGATGTTTCATTGAACCCCAACCATTCCTCCATGGATCGCTCGCCCCCCCTCCTCAAAAAATTTAAAGAGATCCTCTTCTCCCAGCGGCAAGTCCTCTTTGGCCCCCTCCACAGCCCCCACAGCTGAATCTTGGGGAGCAGGAGTTTCTGCTGCCCCCAAGCCCTGCCCAGTACAGCTTCCCACTTGGCAACTGGGACAATCTTTGCACTTCCCCCCATGACCACCCTTGGCCCCCACCTGAAGCCTCATTGTGCCAACAAAGGAGAATTAAGGAGGAATGAGGAGAGAACACTGTGAGCCCTCAGCTGAAGTGCCCACTGAGCTTGGCCCCAGGGCCTGGCAGCAGCCCTGGAACCAGAGGGAGGGGGTAAAGCCCTAGCCCAGCACTCCCAGAAACCTGACCAGATCAGGCACTGATAGTAATCAGTGTGAGCCCTCAGCCAAGGTGCCCACTGAGCTTGGCCCCAGGGCCTGGCAGCAACCCTGGAACTAGAGGGAGGAGGTAGAGCCCTAGCCCAGCATTCCCAGAAACCTGACCAGATCAGGCACTGATAATAATCAGTGTGAGCCCTCAGCTGAGATGCCCACTGAGATTGGCCACAGATCCAGGCAGCAGCCCTGGAACCAGAGGAGATAGATCCCTATCCCACCACACACACAAAAAAATCCCAACTCCAATGCACTCTCCCTGTCCCTCTCCCAAAATGCTAGCAACAGCTCTCTCCCACTCCGCTGCCTGCTGAAACGGAAAGCTAGAGCTTGGAGCACGCTTCCTTTTATAACCAGAGGTCCCATAGAGCAACACAGGAGTTCTGTGGTTTGCAGTCAGAACTGCCTAACAGGGTTTGCAGGGATGAGATTGGAGTTCCCATGGCCACAGAACCCCCCCTCCCCCCCCCCGGTCTCTGCTCCCCATGTAACCAATTTGGAGCTCCACACTTGGAAGGAATACCTGCCTATCAGGCTAAGTTGGGCTTTGTTTGGGGTTTCCAGCGCAACAGAAGGAGTGCAGACAGCGTTTAGGTAGTCCCTGCCTCCGTTGCCAAGGGAATTGATTGAAGGTGCCTGACTGTCTGGCTTCACGAACAGTGGACGAATGCAATGAACAAGGCTTGCGACGACAACCACTTGTTTGTTTACAATGGTGCCTCACGAACAGCTTGTTCATGAACAGCCGATTGTGCTGTTCATGTGTTTTTTTAGTTTGTATTGCTGTTCGTGCCCACCTCTAGTTATGAGTTAAAACTGGTTTGACTTTACTTCAGGTTTGCCAGGTCCTCCTACCCTGAAACAGGTGTGTGTGTGTGTTGCCAGTTTTCATTGCGGGTGCACATGCTTCACAGGGCATCCAATGACATCACTTCCAGTTTAAACCAGAAGCAACAGGATCTCAGTGGCTGATTCCTGAAGAATTGGTCCTAGTGAGATCCTGTTACTTCTGGTTTAAACCAGAAATGATGTTATCAGAAGCCCTGCAAAGCACAAGCATGCCATTTCGCAGCATGTTCTGGCCAGCATCCCCACAGCTTCCACCATTGGCTACGTAAGCAGTGGGGGTGGGGTAGTCGGGGGATTTCCACCAACAGCAGGGAGCTAGCAACCCCACTTTACTTCTATGATTGATTTTCAGTGCTACAAAGATGCAGCCTGTAGTCTTCCTGCAAAATGGAATCTGAAGAAGTGAGCTGCAGCTCACGAAAGCTCATACCCTACCACTAATTTTATTACTTTTATAGGTGCTACTGGATTATTGCTCTTTTCCACTGCAAAATAGAGGAGTGGCTTCATAATCATTCTATCCTATGTAATGGCTCTCTATGGGGATTTACAGGAGGCCACTTCATATTTATATTTGGTCTGGAAGTACAAACAGGTTACAAATTATTAGTTAGTTGTGACAACCAGCCACTCTCATTGGTTTGTAGCTAAGAAGCAATGAACTGATGGCCTCCTAGTTAATAATTTGCTGAAGGGGGTTGGATAGATAGAATAAACGATCAGACACTACATGTTTACAGTTAGTAAGCGAGTGGGTGTTTGTAGGCAGTATTAAGTGCTGATTAATTAAAAGAAATCTGTGATCTGGCAGTGTGATTGAGATGAAGACAGATGCTGGAAGGAAAAGAACATGAAGAAGGTTAGCTGACGAAGCAATTCTTTTAGAAGCAATGCATTAGTACCCCAGTGTCTTCAGAGAAAAATCCTGATTAGAGAGAATTCGCTAGCTTCAGAATAAGTTGTGTGTTCAGTACATAGAAAACCAAGAAAGAGTTTGACCAGACAGAAGACTTCAGAGGAAAGCAAGCAGGGCAGTGTAAATGGTAATTTGGGGTGTAGCCTAGAGTATGGAAAAATAACTATTTGAATTTATTATGGGAATGAGCATACAGGAATTGCCTCCTCCCTTACTTACAATAGCTTTTATTTATTTTATTTTATTTATTTTATTATATTTCTAGTCCACCCTCCCCACGAACAGGCTCAGGGCAGATTACATCATTTAAAACATAATCATAGCAATGTTACATGATTCAATAAACATAAAAAACCCTAAAAATATGTACAATCTTTACATAATAAATAATTCAAAAGAGTATCAAGAGGGCAGCCACCACAATATAGCTTTTACATATCTTCACTCAGATAAAACCCCGTAGGCAGTACTACTATACTTTCTGGGTATAGCAGAGTGGTAGTAAATACAGTGGTGATGAAAACTTCTGGTGGGAGGGATTTAAAACATTCATCCACCCCCTCCCCCAGCATGGCCAGCAGAGGCCTAGCCCAGTCTCAACCACATGCCTGGCAGAACATCTCCATCTTACAGGCCCGGTGAAAGGACAATAAATCCTGCCAGATCCTGGTTTCAGAAGACAGAAAGTACCACCAGGCCAAAGCCAGGACCAAAAAGGCCCTGGCTGTGGTCGAGGCCAGGCGGGCCTCCCTGGGGTCCTTGATGGTCCTCCCTGGGACCATTTAAGGAAATCAACAAGGTGTACTTGCATTATAAATGTCCAGTTAAGCAATAATATTTTTCATATACATTTAGGAATTTTTGAATAAACTTTTTTGTATTTTTTGTTGTTGTTATCCCAAGGTGTCTATCTTATGTCTAAAAGAATGCCAATGAACCAGGGTATAATAAAGTGTGTTTTATTTTTAAGTGTAAATAGTGGCTGTGAAATATTTATTCAAAATATTTATATGCCACCATCCCACCCAAAAGATTACAAGATACAAGACAATATATAAGTCAAATTATAACAGTGACTGGATGTTCCATACTTGATTTTGGAAGTGAGTAGTGGGATTTTTGTTTTTAAAAACCCTAATGCATATATGTTGTGGCAGAGCCAGAGATTAATACATCCTATTTCACACTCTCTCTTGCCCTATTTTATCCATATTCACACCAAAGTAAGTCCTGCTTCTGTGGGACTTCCTTTCTATTGCTCATATAAGATTAAAATCTCGATTATGTAATTTAGGAAGCGATCCTAAACAGGTTTACTCAGAAGTAAGTCCTATTTTCTTACTTACTCCGGGGCAACCTTTATTGCTTACATTTGCATAGGATTAAAGCCACAGTTCTAGAGGCAACTATATAGTCTCTAGACAATTTCTCTCTCAGATAAAGAATTTTAGCTGAAGTAAATTTACTATAGGCACTTCATTACTTACCTGCCAATGTTTGAAGTGGGACCTGATATGGCAGGGAGCTCCAGTGTGATGCCCATGGGTGTTATGGCACACAGTGACTCTTTTCCCAGTGGTTGGTGCCCACTAACAGTGCTATCCTAAGCAGAGTTACCCCAGTCTAAGCCCATTTAAAGCAATGGGCTTAGACTGGAGCAACTTTGTTTAGGATTGCATGGTGTTTACAGGAACTGGGTGGGGCCAGGTGGGGCTTGTGCCCAGTACAGCTTCTGGCCATTAGATCTGATTGGCTGTGCTTCAGCAGCAGCTGTCACTAGTGTTGGTTTTATTATCACTCACACACTTCTTTCTCAGTGTATTTTTTAAGTTACCCACCATATCCTAAAAGGCTTGAGCTTCTTCTGGGTGTATGTGCAAGCCTTAGTCCACTAGAGTGAGTTAAAGAGTTGGGGGTATTCCAAGTAAGGAATAAAGACAACATTTTCCCTGAGGGACTGGAGGGCCTGAAGCTGCAGGGAGAAGCACTCTCACCTCAGAAGACGCTCTCCTTTCTATGAATATGCTATAGTAATATTTTAGGGATACCAGAAACTCCTGTAAAGAACATCCCAATACAGAGCACATCTGCAAGTTGATGCATTTTCAAGGGACTGGCTAGACAGAAGTCAGAAAGACTGAAACCTAGTTGCTTGAATATAACAGGCCTGAATTGTTACATGATGGTTGTTGCATATGCTTAATTATTGTCCCAAATAGAATGTCTTTCAAGTTGGCGCATTGTTGTTTTCATAAAGGCAAGTGAAACAAGGTGGGATCACACTGTCATAGATGTGAACTCTTTCAGTTCTTTAATAAATAAAAAAATGATATTGCTTCTTGAATAGGTTAAATATGTATGGTTCTGCCTCTTGCTGCACTCATTTTGTGATTGTGCCCACCACCCTGTGCCAGAGTTCTAAAGATGCCCCACAGGCTAAAGAAAATAATTTCAACAGTGCAGACAGGTTCAAGGGATCCCTGCTTTTGAAGAGTTCCCCACTGTATAACAGAAGGGATAATACCCAAGCTGATGTTTCCTGCCTGTGTTTTTCTGTACAGTTTTCTAAGTAGTGTACCAGTGTTTGTTTTTTTTTAAAAATGCTGCTTGAGGTCCAGCATGAGGTTTTAACTAGATTGTAGCTCTAAAAGGAAACTTTTAAGCAGCTTATTCCTTCAGGCAGCACCTTAATGGTATTCAAGGCCTATTTTGTGATGCAGATATGAAATTGTTTGCTAGGCAGAAAATACAGCTCTTCAAATACATGTGAAGAGTTCCTTTCCTTCATCTTGCTGCTGAGAAACTAGACCAGAGGCGGGACCCAAAAATCATTTGCATTCACAATCCCAGCTCATCCATACAATCTCACACATCATGGAAGAAATGTCTATTTTAGATCTGAAATGAAAGGATTTAAACAGGTCCTCAGCCATAGGATATCAATTCGCACTCAAGATGAGCTCTGCTCCTAGACCTCTTTCAGAAACTGTACGCCAATTTTGGTACCAATTTTGCCGCAAAAATAAACAGGAATCTTGCGGTAATTGTAAATAGATGTATATTTTTATTCTAGCACAAACTCTCGTGGACTAGAGCTCACTTCGTCAGACGCGTGTAGTTAGTTGGTCTTCATAAACTTAATCTACATGCTTATATATACGTGAGCGAAATTATGAAGAAAACGAAATGTAAGCTGGGTTGGGGCCCGTAAAGCTTCGTGAAATACAAACTGACTTGGAAAGTGAATTCCAGTCGTACAGAAGACTGCTCAGCAATCCTAAACACATTTACGCTGACGAAAGCCTTATTTGCTACAATGAGGCTGGCTGCCAAACCGGAGCCCTTTCTCGGTCCGCAGCGACCGCCCCTCCTCCGGTTCCTCCTTCGGCATCTGCTCGCTCCGCTTCCTTTCTCCTCCAAACACGCCCACGAGCGCCCCGCGCCCCAATCAGCTTCAAGCCCAGCTCGTGGGGGCCGGAGGAAGGGGCTGCGGCTGCGGCTTCTTCGCGGAGTGTGCGTTGGAGCTTCTCCGTAGCCATGAGTAGGGGTCGGATCACGGGGCTGACAGTCAGCGACGTCCGGTTCCCCACCTCTCTGGCCCGCCATGGCTCAGACGCTATGGTAAGCAATGCCGTCAAGCTGCTTCGGCCGCCGCTTTGTGAGCGACGCCCACGAGACCTCGCAGTTGGTCTGCGGTGCGGCGGGACAGAGACAGGCTGCAACAGGCCTTTCTGCACCGAGATAAAAGCTAGAGTTGGCCAAGCGGATCGAGGTCGGCTGAAAAGTTACCTGATCCTCTCAGACAGCCTGCCCGCTCCCCAAGATAAACAGGCCGGTGGAGAAGCATCTCTAACACTAAACTGGGTTGGGGAACCATGTGAATTCACATGTTACATGCTTTGCACTCTGTTATTTTGACAAAACAGAGAAAGACACCCACCCATCTCACCCACTGAACTGTGGATATGTGGATGATCCCGTGTTAGTTTGTGTTAGATTTGGACCTCTGTGTGTTAACTTCTACTATTTGGGGGTGTTTCTGCTCTCGTTTAGCATCCTGACCCCGATTATTCAGCAGCCTATGTTGTCATAGAAACCGATGCTCCTGATGGACTCAAAGGTTGTGGATTAACATTTACGTTGGGTAAAGGCACTGAAGTGGGTAAGTAGTTCTGCTGCCCCTAATTTAAAGTAGATGTGAATCACCATGAGAACATCAGTCTGATGTTTGGAAATGGTCTCTCAAAGGTGAGCTGCCATAAGAGCAGGCTGGAAATCAAGGCACATTCTTGATCTTTGTTCTAATAGGTTACCTATTGGAACTGCATTTCTGCAAAACCATGGAGAAGGGAAAGCATGTTAATCTTTACTGTCCTGGGCTGAGTTTCGGTATGACCACACAACGTCAGCCGGAAGGGGAGGAGCTGTGTCTCAGTGAGAGTGAAACCTTGCATGCAGATTCAGACTCCTCCTCCAGCTACAGGGAGCAGGGCCTGGAAGACCGGGGAGCCTGTCAGTAGAGATACGACCAATAATCTGAATAGGAATAAGAACACTTCATGTGCTGATCGATCCCTTAATATGCTGCTGTCACTTTCCATTGTCTTACATAGAGATTCTCAGGATTGATGCACATTTCAGCTCCTGCTGTACAGGCAGGCTGCTAGGAAAGTGTTTTACCCATAATTAATGGTGCCGTATTAGGTGTGTAATATGTGTTTAAAAGCCTTTTCTCTTGTACGTCATCCAAAAACATGCTGATGCTAGCAGTCACCAAAATGTGTAACACTAATGCAAAATGCTGTGCATGTGAGTAACTTTTGTTTGACTTGTTTGTTTTTGTGGCTGGTTTCCTGAGTGCCACTACTAGGCAAATGGCTTCTTAGCTGTCTCCACCTGGTGGCTGCAATTTTTAAATCAGCCCTTCTTCTCTGGGCTTAATTTATTTAATTTCATTGTAGATTTGCATGACATTGAGCTATGCTCATTCAGCAATCTGTTTTACATTTCAAGGAATAATTGGGAATTGTACATTTTCTGCTGGCATTTTTGTCAAACAGAATAAGGATTCATTTTGTTTGCTAACAATATGGGTATAAAATGATGGTATGAAATTATGCAAATAGGAATTCAGCTGCAGGTACTTTCACAAGCATAATAAACATTTTACTCTTTTTCTTGGTGCTGTTTTGGATGCCTCCCCCCCATCTGATGGATGCCTCATCTGTTGCATTTTCTGCTCAGTATAGCAAGCTTTCAAAATCTGATGCTCCTTTTGATAACAACATATATAGGGTAGATCCAGCCAGCTATTCTGCTGTTAAAAAGAGAGAAGGGGATTCCCTTTAACCCTCATAAAGGTAATGCTAGGGATCTTCATGGACAAAAAACATGTAGTACACTGACTGTAGTATAGAAAGAAATTTGGTGTGATAGAATGAAAAAGCTGGTTGCATTCAACCCACCATCTGTTCCATACTGCTGCTATATCTCCGTTTATCATTACAAGCAGTAATATTGCTCAAACAACAGTGATAACCCCAATTGAATGATGCACCTTGAAACTCTCTTTTGACAAACTTTTTCTCTTCTCACTTGACATGGAGAGATTGGTTCTTACCATCCCAAATAAAACAGGGTTAACATACCTGTAACTTATGTTCATCGAGTTCTTCTGTGCTGACACACATGGGGACTGCGCAGGCGCAGGCCAGCCGCCGGAGAATTTTCTAGAGCTTCCATGGCTCCGAAGGGGCCGTTTGTCGCGCGCCTCAGCGACCGTTTTCCCGCCCAAACGGTCACGTGATCCTCCAGCGACCAACGGCCCCTTCCCTCAGTTCTCCCTTGCCGCCGCTTGACCAACACACTTCAGCCGTAACACCTTAAAAACACCAATATCCGTTACAGCCATCACAGTATTGTGCATTGGAGTTCACAGCGGGGTAGGAGGGAGGGTTGTGTGTCAGCACAGAAGAACTCGATGAACATAAGTTACAGGTATGTTAACCCTGTTTTCATCTTCGTTCTTCTGTGCCTCCACACATGGGAGTGTACCAAGCTTCACACAATAAGGAAGGCGGGGGTGAAGTCCAACACAATTTTATTGAACAAACAAGATCAAAAATAAATAGATATGCGTATATACATCTATGTAAAAAACTGTGTAAGGACACATAAATATTCAATATTTACATATATACACACCCCCAGGTACATATATACACACTTTCACTCAAGGGTACCCAGCAGGTACGCCAAGAAAGTCATTCCAAACTCCCTCAGGAAAAAAGGGAGTGTAAGACAGCCTTGGCCACAGATACATCCTGCTCCGCATTGACATCAACGGCGTAGTGCCTGACAAAGGTGTCTGCAGAGGACCATGTGGCTGCTTTACAAATGTTAACCAGGGGCACCCCCCTGAGGAGTGCCGAAGAGGATGCTTGGGACCGCGTGGAGTGGGCTCTGACATGAAGCGGGCAAGCCACCCCTGCCAGGGAATAGGCCTTGCTAATGGCCGTCACAATCCACCTAGACAGGGTCTGTGAGGAAGCCCTGTTACCCTTGTCCTTGGCCCCAAAACATACAAACAGGTGAGGACTGGCGCGGAATCCCTTCGTCCTATCCAGGTAATAGGCTAGGGCCCTCTTCAAGTCTAGGGTATGGAGGGCCTTTTCCCCCTTAGAGGAGGGTTGAGGAAAGAATGCAGGCAGTGAGATATCCTGCGAGAGGTGGAAGGCGGACACCACCTTGGGCAGGAACTCAAGGCAGGGACGCAGGACCACTTTGTTGGGATGAAACACAAGAAAGGGAGGGTCAGACCGCAGTGCAGACAGCTCACTGACCCTTCTGGCCGACGTGACGGCCACCAAGAATGCTACCTTGTAGGATAGCATATCCAAGGGGCATGTAGCCATAGGTTCAAATGGAGGCAACATGAGATGTGAGAGCACCAAGGACAGTGACCACCGAGGCACTGGCGCAGACACAGGTGGGTAAAGATTGTACATGCCCTTAAGGAACTGGCGGGATTGCGAGTGAGAAAACACCGTAGCACCCTCAATTCGGGTGTGAGCAGCTGATATCGCTGCCAAGTGTACCTTGAGGGAGGACACCTTCAAGCCCAGGCCACGCAAGTGGCACAAATACTCGAACACAACCCCCAAGGGACTGCTCTCGGGCACCACTCCTCTGGCAAGTGCCCAGAGCTCAAACCTGCGCCACTTGGCCGCATAAGCGCGCCTAGTGGATGGCCGACGAGCATTCAGGAGGACCCTCTGTACCTCGTCAGTAAAGCCTACAGGGGAGGAACGATCCGCCAAGCCGTTAGGTGCAGCTTCCTGGGATCGTGGTGGACTAGGCTCCCGTTTAGGAGAAGGTCTTGCCGAGGGGGCAGACTGACATATGTCCGTTGGGACAGCCGCAGGAGCTTCGGGAACCAAACCTGCCGTGGCCAGAAGGGGGCCACTAGGATGCAGTCTGTCCCGTCCTCCTCTATCTTGCACAGGACCCTGGGAATCAAGGGGAATGGAGGAAACATGTAGTGCAAGCCCTGCGTCCACGTAAACTGGAAGGCATCCCCAATAGAGAGGGGGTCGCTCCCTGCCCTGGAACAGAACGTGTGGGCCTTGGTGGTTGCCGCAGTGGCGAACACGTCTATCACTGGATGACCCCACATCCGGAAGATCGGCCCAACGCACTCTACGTTCAGCTCCCACTCGTGGTCCAGTAAAGGGACCCTGCTGAGGGCATCTGCCCGGGCATTGTCTGACCCAGCCACGTGTATAGCACGGAGCGACACGCCGTTCTTGATAGCCCACTGCCAAGTGAGTGTGGCTTCCCGGCACAGGGCCATGGACACTGTGCCCCCCTGCTGATTCACGTAGTACATGGCAGTCGTGTTGTCCGTCTGCACCAACACCTGACGATTTCTCAGCAGTGCTGTAAGAGACACAAGTGCGAAACGAATGGCCCTTAGTTCAAGCACATTGATATGGAGGGTCTTTTCCCTGTCAGACCAGACATCTTGCACAGACACATCACCACAGTAAGCCCCCCATCCCAACAGAGAGGCATCAGTGGTAACCGTGATGTCATGGTGTTGATACCCAAAAGGGGTCCCCTTAAACAAGTTGTCATCCGACAGCCACCAGTCCAAGGAGGAGAGGATGACCCTCGGGATAGAGAATTTGAGGGACGGAGGGTGCAGCAGAGCATCGTACCTCCGCACAAACCAGTTCTGGAGAGGGCGCATACGCAGCCTAGCGAAAGGCACCACAGAGGTGGCTGCTGCCATATGCCCTAGTAAGCACTGGATAGCGCGCACAGACTGGAACCGGTTCCTTTTAAACATGGACACTAGACCCCTTAGGGTCCGAGCCCTCTCCAAAGGGAGCAGGGCCTTACCCTCCACAGAGTCTAACAGTGCGCCAATGTAGGACACCTTGCAGCTGGGCACCAGCTTGGATTTCTCCAAGTTCACCAGGAGCCCCAGGCGTTGGCAAGTGCTAAGTACCAAGCCAATGTCCTGCACCAGCCTAGACTCCGATTCAGCCACGATGAGCCAGTCATCGAGGTACGGAAAGATGGTACAGCCCTCTTCCCGCAGGAAGGAAACCACAGGGGCCACACATTTCGTGAACACTCGTGGGGCAGTGGACAGGCCAAAGGGGAGCACCTTACAAAGATCAATCAGAAGTCAGAAAAAAGCACAAAGCACAGAGCAACGAAGCTCACGTTCTCTCCAAGCGGCGGCAAGAAGAGAACTGAGGGAAGGGGCCGTTGGTCGCTGGAGGATCACGTGACCGTTTGGGCGGGAAAACGGTCGCTGAGGCGCGCGACAAACGGCCCCTTCGGAGCCATGGAAGCTCTAGAAAATTCTCCGGCGGCTGGCCTGCGCCTGCGCAGTCCCCATGTGTGGAGGCACAGAAGAACGAAGATGAACTTCTAAATATACCTATTTCTTTTCTTTATCCCAGTTCTATTGTAAAGGAGATTAAATTACATTAGAGTTTTGTTGTTTTCTTGCCAAAAATAAGTAATTGATTTGTGGAACCTAATAATAGAAAGTCCAACCCTACTGAAGATGCATGGAAATTGTTCTGTACTTCTTGAGTCCATTTGATTAATTAAATGCATAACAGGACCTTTTTGGTGGTGCCCCTCTGAGCTGTGGAACACCCTTTCTCCTTTGCCCTTTTCATAAAAGAGCTGAAAGCTTTTTATTTGGGATACCTCTTTTAAGCTCTGTTTGTTTAGTCTTTTATTTTTTTAACTGCCACTGTAGAATTATATTGTTTAACGAGTGATTTGTTGCATATTGTTTTATTGTTTTTTATTATTTACAGTTTTGAAATGAAGCTTTATACATTTTTGTAAAAAAAATAGTTACTCTACTTGTTGTATGGGATAGAATTAGGTGATGTGAGAGACCTATGCCTGAGACCCTGGACTGCTGCTGGTAGTCAGTCCAGACAATAGACCAAGATAGACCAGTCATCTAACTCAGGACAAGGCAGCTTCATGAAAGTCAGATATTTCAGATGAGAAAAGGAAGACTTCCTTGTTTCAACAAACTTAAATTGGGTCCCAGTTCCCTTTTTGAAAGGCAGGTTTACAAATGTTAGAAATAAATTAAGCAGAAACTCTTTAACACCCATCTAAAGCAGTGAGCTTGAAACAGAGCAAAAAAGCAGGACAAATAAATATCTCTGTGATATTTATTTGATCATCTACTTTATTACATGTTAGTTCTCTCCCTCAAGGAGCTCAGGATGCCATATATCATTCTCCTCTCCTAACACCCAGCCTGTGAAGAAGGCTAGGCGGAGAGAATATGGCTAATCCAAGGTCACCCAGAGAGTGATCTTCATGTTAGAAGGAGGGTTTGAACCTGGGTTTTCCATTCTCAGTCAAACACCCTAACCATTACATCATACTTGCTCTCTACTTTGCCTATTATTTAAAAGCTAAACCATTGTCCTAACTTGTATGTTCAGTTGATAAGAGAGGTAGATTTTGTGAACTTGTACAAAAGCATCCACACAGAGTCTGGTGAATGCATAGAATGCAGTAACAAGTTCACGAAGCACACTGGTATGTTTTGCAGTTGTCTGTGCAGTCAACGCACTTTCCATCCATGTAGTTGATAAAGACTTGGATGAAATCATCAGCAATTTTCGAGGATTCTACAGGCAACTAACCAGTGATGGGCAACTCCGATGGGTAAGATATTGGACAGCATTGTAGAAAAGAGTGCAATGGATGAATGCAAAAGGTTTCACTGTATAATTAATTTTCTTAGGTTAATGGTCCTCTCATTGCAAAATATCCCTGACTACAGCAAGAAGTTCAACAAGCCACAGGGTGCATTGCAGCAACCAAAGATGTTAATGTTCTCTGACTTCTTGTAGTCCTGCAGAAAGAAAGTGTTACTCTTCTTTCGGCCTCCTATTTGACTCTTTCTTATTCAGTAAATGCAGATTCCACAGAATCCAAGAATATTCCTAGATGAATACCTCAGTAGGCACAAGATATTTTCATGTATTTACTTGAAAACATTTGTATCCTACCTTACCTGCTAAAAGCCCATGGCAGCTGACAGTGTCTCTACATGAAAAACATCTCGCATAAAATTCATCAAACCATCAACATTCAAAAACAGCTAATATAGACAAAAATATGTCAATGAATCTTCAAAAAAATCTTCTGACACTAAAGGTCTCAGTAGTCCTTCTGAAGACCAGCAGTGACAGGATTTTTGAGGTGCCCAGAGGGAGCTCATTCCACAGCAATATAAAAAAAACAAAGCATATGAACTGGTAGTGGCCAATTGTGCCAGTCTCAAGGAAGGCATATTTTAATTGGATGAACTTAGTTGGTGCACAGGGACCAACTGTGGATCCCAAGTCATGAAGAGCTTTAATAGTAAGAAACTGCACCTTGAATTGAGCCTTGAAGCAAATGAAGCTGTTTTAAAATGACATCATTTGATGGATGAGGCTCATTCTAGGTAAAAGTCAAGCAATTTGCATTTTGAACTTGACGTGCTCTGGTTGTCTTCAAGGGCAGTCCCACATAGTGGCATTACAGATCCAGAGGAGTTAGCTGTTTTAGTCTGTAGTAGCAAAATTGAAAAGAGTCCAGTAGCACCTTTAAGACTAACCAACTTTACTGTAGCATAAGCTTTCAAGAATCACAGTTCTCTTCATCAGGTGCGTCATTACAGTAATCTAAACTTGAGAAAATTAAGCAGACATGAGGGGTGATGAGTGCCTGATCACGCAAATGAAACTGTCCCTCTCTTTTATAGCTACCTACATGTTTGTTTCATCAACAGATTGGTCCAGAGAAAGGAGCTGTGCATTTAGCTACAGCTGCCATTCTGAATGCTGTCTGGGATTTATGGGCTAAACAAGAAGGGAAGGTAATGGCTTTGAACAAGGCAAAAATGTCACCATTTGCAATGTTCTGTTGTGCTGCCCAACTCTTCTGTTGCTTGAATTCAGCGATGCACAAGTGGAAACAAACGACTCAGCACAGTTCTACTTGTGCAAGATCTCATGCAATACCTGGTGCTTTCCTCCCTATATCCATTTTGTCCCGATGAAACAAATATACTTATTTCCAAGTAATTGGCATTATTCTACCCCTGCCAAATGCATGCAGAGAGTGAGCATGGGTTGCTGTGAGCATCCCTGGAAATACTAGAAATCAAGTAATGGCAGTCATACATGCATTCTGAGATCCAGTTTCTAGGAGATGCATAAGTAAGCCTTCTTCCAAGATGCCCAGCCTGGCAGAGGAAGGCAAGAAATCCCCAACCTGGCCCAAAACATCCTGGTCCTTTTCACTGAACCTATTCCTGTCTGAGGAAATAACATGAGTCCTCTGGTTGTCAAATACTAGTTTTGTATGTAAAAGGCAACCTTCCGGCTCTTTCAAACTAATTCCTAGCTTACAGGTGTAGATGAGGCCTATCACGAGCTTAAAAGAAAGGAGAGAAAATAAGTACCTACCTGTAACTTGTTTGATGACCATAGTTACTGTTGTACATGTTTAGGTATCCTGGAATATAACATAAGTGTAAATTGTTTCTTTTTTAAAGCCTCTTTGGAAATTGCTGGTTGACATGGTAAGGAAAAAAACTCTATTATTGATTTATATTTCTAGTGTGCTACATTAAAAGTAACAGTCTTAGTAGGTATGGAACCATGATTCAGCATTACATAGTTTGTGTAGTGTTTCAAAAAATAGAAGACCTTTAAGGGCTTTGTAGATTGCAGTGGTCTGTATAATTCTTGTGGTCTTCACTTCCTGAATTGTCATAAGGAAATGCTTCTACCTTGAGCTACGTACTGCCATGTCTGCAGATTTAGATACAAGTTGATCTTCCTACTGATATTAAAAATTCATTTCTTTAAAGTGCAGTAATAAAGAGATGTCATGAACTTCAAGATTAAAAAGGTCAGGATTGATTGCAACTGCTTCTGTTCTTAAATTAGTATGTAATTTGTGATCTTTAAACATTTAAGTACTATCCTATCCAGAGGTATTCCAGCCTCAGATCATTAATTTCAATGGACAAGACTGGTGTAATTCTGCATAGGACTGTACTAATAATGAAATGTGCAGAAAAAAGTAAGTAAGCCATTAAATTTGGGGCAGATGTTTTGTCCCTCAAAAATACAGATGGGGATACATGATGGTTGCTATATATAACATGGACATTTTGAGATTGATTGTATTTTTTGATTTAGTTCTTTGATTTAGTTTCTTTGATTTATCTAAACATTTTGCTTGTAGAGCAAGCTATTTGTATCATAAAACTATTATTCTGTTTATAGTTGTATCATATACCTGCTTCTATACACTGCATTCATTTTTCAATGTGGAAGGGCCTCAGGAGGACCCACAGAAACCAGGTTGCAATCAACCAATCCTTTGTTGACACTCTGAGTTTAGGCATATGATTACAATTCCATTTTGCCAGTCCACTAGCACGGAAATGCCACAGAGCACCTGTACATTTTAATATTTATGAAACGGTATCACAAATAATAATATTTTCAAACTAGCCATTTGATTTCCATTACGATAATATATCATCATTTGCGGAGTGAGACATAGTCCAGCCTCCTTCTCCAGCCATGCCCAGTAATGAAGATACATGTGGCTAATGGCCTTGATGGGTGTGCATTCCCATCTCCCATCATCATCATAAGACACAGCCATTGTGTTCTATGGGATCTGGATGAAGAACTGTATTGTGGTTACATGTCTACCTGGCTGCATATATCATTCCCAATTCACCAAGGAACTGACACATGGAAATCTGATTTTGCAGATACATCTCATCTCCTAGATTTTACCAACTTATTTAGAAGATTTATACCCTGCCTTTCTGTAATAACATATTGCAATATGATATTAAAAATGAAGATCTAGAGAAAATTATAATGGAAAACTAAACATTCCAGGATTTTCACCTCGTCTTTCTGCCCTCACAGGGCCACCAAGGCATCTAACAGATTTAAAACATACAAATTAAAATCTTAAAAGCCATTAAAACCATAAATGCATCATTAAAACAATATAAAACCAGAAATACGAAAGATGAAAATAGTTAAAGACATTGGAGAGGGAGGAGGAACCACTGAGGGAATGCCAAGTGAAACAAAGTTTTCACTGTTGGCAGAAGATGGTTATAGAAGGGGACAGATGAATCTCCCTGGGGAGAGAGTTCCAGAGTTTGGGTGCCACAACTGAGAAGGCCCTCTCCTGTGTTACCACCTGCCTAGTCTAGCAATGTGGGAGTGCCCAAAGCAGGTCCTCTGAAAATGACTGCAGTAGTAAGGTAGGTTCATAAGGGAGTAGGCAGTCTGTCAAGTATGTTGATATGAGCTTTAATGGTCAACATCCTTGAATTGTGCCCAGAAACAGATTGGAAGTCAATGTAGATGAGCCATGTCGGGAGTGATAGGTTCCCACTTGAGTTATCCTGACTACAGCATTCTGCACCAGTTGAGCTTTCTGAACAGTTCTCAAGGGCAGCACTATGTAGAAGGCATTGCAGCAATGTAATCGAGATGTAACCAGGTCAATGTACCACAGTAGCAAGATCTTTCCTTCCAAGGAAAGGCTGTGGCTGAGTAACCAGTCAAATCTGGTAAAAGGCATCCCTAGCCATAGCTGCCACCTGCTTATCTAGCAGTAAGATGGGTTCCAAGAGCACCTCCCAAACTATGCACCTGTTTCTTCAAGGGGAGCGCAGTCCCATTGATAATGGGTAATACCTTAAATCCCGGGTTAGACTTGCTCACCAGTAGCACTTCCATCTTGTTGGGATTAACCTTTGATTTATTAGCCTACATCCACGTCAGAACTGTCTCCAGGCACTGGTTCATGGTTTCTACAACCACCCTGGGGTTAGATGGAAGTACAAGATAGAGCTGAGTGTCAGCTGCATATTGGTGACAACATTCCAGTCCAAATCTCCAAATGACCTAACTCAGTAGTTTTATGTAGATGTTAAAAAGCATGTGGGGAAGATGGAGGCTTCCAGACCTCACAGGCCAAAGGCCAAGGGACTGAGCAACAATCCTCCAGCACCACTTTCTGAAACCTATCCTCTAGATAGGACAAGAACCACCACAGAACAGTGCCTCCCAATTCCATCCTGGAAAGGTGGTCCAGAAGGACACCATGACTGATGTTATTGAAAGCTGCTGAGAGGTCCAGGAGAATCAACAGAGTCACACTCCCTCTGTCCATATCCCAGTGCAGGTCATCCACCAGGGTGACCAAGGCTATTTCAGTCCCATAATCAAACCTAAAACAAGATTGGAAAGGATCTAAACAGTTTGCCTCATCTAGGAAAGCCTGAAGTTGCCCAGCGACCACCCTTTCAATCACCTTGTTCAAGAATAGAACATTTGAGATGGGTCAATAGTTAATAAGATCTCTTCGGGTCCAGGGTAGGCTTCTTTAGAAGTGGGTGCACCGCAGCCTGTTTCAAGGCTGGGGCAGTCATCTCCTCCCTCATGAAGACATTAACTTCCTCTCATACACTGTCAACTAGCCCCCCACCCTGGGCAGATTTAATAAGCCAGGAAGGGAAAGCGTATTACAAGCAGGTGCTAGGCCTCAAACCTCCATGGATCCTGTCCACATCGTCCCACTGAGTAAAAACAACTAGACAAGTCAGCACCTTATTGCTGCTAATATATAGTCCAGGCCAGAACAGATGCAAGAGATTTTATCTGCAAAGTGGATCCAGCAGGTCACCAGGCAGTCTAGTTTCTCCTGCAGACCAGATCCCAACAGGTCTCTGATCATCTGGAAAAGTGCTGTGCTTATATGAAATGATAATACAAAATTTAAAAAATTAAGACCAATAACCACTTGGATAAAACCATAAAAACCAATAGTAAAAGAGGCATTGGACCACTGGATTTGGGTGAAAGAGTTGTGAATAAGTCATTTGTGGAATTGGTAAAGTCAAGTTACGCAACAGCTAGCTCATTTTTTCCTTTTCCAGGATCCTAAACAATTATTATCGTGCATAGATTTCAGATATATTACTGATGCACTGACAGAAGAAGAAGCTTATAGTAAGTTACAGAAACGAAACCTGCATTAGCTTCCTTCAGCCTGACTTCTTGGGCTTTGCAAATAAGCAAGTCTGGAAGTGTGGTAGTTGACCATTTTTGTAAGGTACATTTCCTTTATGTATTTTTAGATATATTTTAGTAATTTTTGTACAACTACTTTGTAAAGTACACTGTTACTATTTCCATATTGCAAATAACAATGGAGAGAGGATGAACGGGGTTGAAAGTTTGAAGGAGAATATCTTGCTGATGTACAGTGAATTCATGACTAAACTGAAGTTTGAAAAGGGATACATAGTTCATAGTTCATGCTCTTAACTTCAGCATTCCAACAACTCCAGAATATCTGTTCTCCAGTTATGTGTATGGTTATTGCAGTCCCATTCACTTAGAATATGCTGTGTACTACAATTTTACTTTATAAAAATAACAATAGGTTAAAGTCATATTTTGGTTTAAGGTTATCATTTCTCTTTCCCTACCACTAGCAATACTTCAAAATGGTCTGGTGGGGAAAAAAGAAAGAGGTAAGCAACAAAGTACTTCTGTGCCGAGTGTTAAATTCTTAGTTGCACCCTAGGAAGCTCTTCAGAATCTGGGTATAGAAACTGGTGGCTGATTTTCTCTTATGACGTTTGGTGCATTGTGGGACACATTCTATACTTGAAGGCTTTTGGAAATCATATGAACCATCTGGCTATTTTATTGATTAATTGGATTGATTTTTATCCTGTCCATTTTCTAAGGAGCTTAGGATGCTGTAAAAGGTCTCTTCTGCCATCTTCTCAGCAATCTTGTGAAGTAGGTCATGCTAAGTGGGAGTAAGTAGCCCAAAGTTACCAAGTGGCAGAGTGGGTGGAGACTTGAACCATGGTCTCCATGTTTGTAATCCGGATTCTAACCAGTACACTATCCTGGGAAAGAAATGGTAAATCACCCTGTGGAATTCCAAGGTTGTAATTTGTCCTGAGGGTCTTTCCTGGCTTTTGTTTTAATGCCGTTATTGCAGGGAATCCAGATGTGTTTTCCCAAAGTTGTAAGGAAACTGCATCTGACCTCTGGTGACACTTTGTATCTTTGTAGAAGAGCAAATGCTAAAGCATGGCTACCCAGCTTATACCACGTCATGTGCCTGGCTTGGCTATACGGATCAGCAACTTAAACAGGTTGGGCTCTTCCATCATCTCATTTAGACCTCTCCTTTGATTTCAGTGTGGAAACACTTAGCAAATATAACTGGTTCAGTTGCTAGCAAGTTCAATTTTAAACTGACATTGTCAGATACTGCCTGATTTGGTATGCATATTGGTTAGTATTCTGTAAACTAGTTTAAACATAACCATGGTAGTTGTGTAAGGGATAGGGCCTGGGACCAAGCCTCAGAATTAGATTTCTTCCTACAGCACTGGTGCTACATAAAATAAAATACCTTTTAACAGCTTAACAAATACAGCTGAAAGTTTTGATCAAATGGCTGTTTTCACTTAGTATATATCTATATAACTGATGTAACTTTCTTCGCAGCTGTGTACTGAAGCGCTGAAGGATGGTTGGACCAGGTATAAAACAGTTCTTGTACTGAATGCTTCACTTCTTAGATGATGATGATGATAACAACAATAACAATAACAACTGTGCTTATATACCGCTCTTCTAGACAGATTAGTGCCTCACCCAGAGCGGTGAACAAGTTAGTGTTATTATTATCCCCACAATACAGCTGGGGAGCTGGGGCTGAGAGGAGTGGCTTACCCAAGGCCACCTACTGAGCTCATGGTAGTAGTGGGATTCAAACCAGTAAAGTGCTGATTCACAGACAAACCACTTAATCACTGTGCTACAGCAGCTTTTCTGCAGATATGCAAGAAATGTATGACAGGAAAGGCTGGGTTTGCAAGGAAAAGTGCTGGGGGGGGGTACACTCAGGACTAGTGCTACTGGCCTGTTGTACCAATGCTACTGTGTGAACATACATTCAGGTGCATGTGCACACTTATCCTGGAGGGGAGGGTTTGGGTTATTTCAGATCACAGCTCCGGATAAGGCTTCTGTCAAAGCCTTATCCATCACTCATTGAAATTGGGTACATCCAATGAGCAATAAATGCAACAAGCCATGTTCATTGATATCAACCCTTGAGAAAGCATAAAGCATGAAACGGGGGACTAGTGATCTGTTGGGTGGTGCCACAGCCAGCGGCGTCCCACAGGCAGAGCTGTGATCTGAAATATAAAAGCAGTTCATTACACAGAGCTGATAAATCGCTAAAAGACTACCACTTACCTCTATCCATTGGGAGCCTCGGGTGGATCATCATCCTTGAGCCTGCAAAAAAGAACAATAAGCATAGATATAAGAACCCACACGGACTGTACCTTTAAGAATTGTATTTGTAGTTTAAATGGTGATGTGAAGCATTGAATGGTGATGAGTTCATTTGTACTCTATTGGATTGTCATGTATTGTATGAATTATTACTGTTTATAGTTGTATTTATTACACTGTATTCACTTAACACTTTGAACACTTGTTAAATAGACTCTTTAAGGTTATTTGAGAACTTGATCAATTTCTGGTGGGAGAATCTTGGTTTAGCTGAAATCACACTGAAGTCAATGGGACTTCTATACCGGTATATTCACTTGAAATATTTTTCAAATCCTGTAGTCCAGAATGGGCTTCATCTTGAAAAAAGCTCTATGCTCAATCTGAACCGAGTCCAAGTTTGTTTTAGGTGAACACGTTCCAAATCCTAGGAAAGCACACCCGTCAGTATTTTTTAAAATGCTTTTTAAAATGGGATAGTGTTAGGACTTAATGATCAAACAAAAACATGATCATGTGTAATGCTCTCCAGTCCCATGAAGTTGATCATAGAGAGTAAACCATTGTTGTCAACATTTTATACATTTTTGAATAATTTGTACATTTCATTGCAAATGTGTCTCTAGGTTCAAAGTGAAAGTTGGAGCAAATCTCCAGGATGACATTCGGAGATGCAAACTTGTTAGAGAAATGATTGGGCCTGAAAATATACTGGTATATACATATACATAAATTAATCCAAGGTTCCATTTTGATATAAATATATGTTGTGTGTTAATTAGTTACTGAGTTGAGACCTGTATTTAGCTTTGCTTTAGAATATGCATGCCTGGCTTGGGGCAGCCTGGTGGCCATATCAAGTCTGCTGACCATTTCATGAACCTCTGTTTTCATTCAAAGGGCTTTTCTTTGTTCTTCTGATGGCTGGTTAATCCAGGATTACTGTACTTATGATGCAGTGTAAATGCATTACTAACAATTATCAGGGGCTTGCATGGAAATACCATTTGCTTATGTATGATAGTCACTTTTTAACATACTCTAGGAATGCATATATAATATCTTAAAGGAAACTCAGCATCCTGACTTCAAGAAGTGAACATTTGGATTAACGAACAGTTAGAGCAAAATGGAACCTTTAACTCTTTTCTTATTGGTAGTGTAAGACTTGCGGTTCCTGGTTAAAATGTTGTGGAAGAACATAACAAATATGTGATATGATAGCCATTATTTTTTCAGCTTTTATAACAAGTTAACAAGAGTCCTTTATATGTCACAACTAATTAGAGCTTTGGTTTACTAAAATGGTTCATTCTCATAGTTGATTGCATTGCTTTTCCTTATTTTATTGGATTTTAGCAAATGTTGGCTAGCAGATATTACAAGGTCAGATTGTTTCGCAACTCAGCGGAAAGATGCTAGATTGCCTCATAAGAAGAGCTTGGCTCATATTCTTGATGCTTTCCATCTTTCTCAAATCAACATTATGGTTGTTATAGCAATGCACTCAATAGCATTACAGAATGAATTCAATCTGTAACTGTTCTCAGATGCTGGATGCTAACCAGCGATGGGAAGTGGAAGAAGCCATAGAGTGGGTTGCTAAACTAGCTGAATTCAAGCCACTATGGATTGAGGAACCAACTTCCCCTGATGATATCCTTGGGCACGCAACCATTTCTAAGGTTAGAGGTCTTGTTTTTGTCTCAGTATGATGGCAGAGTTGCTGTACCAGAGAACTAGGATGATTTATAGATGAGGGAGCAATCCTTAGAGAGCTCAAAACTCAGGCTGAATAAGTTGTCAGAAGTCATTAAAACATGCTTGCCACAGGATCCTGTCACATACGCAGTATGAATTCCATTAAATTTAAATGAGTAACATATTTTTGAAGCCTTTAATAAAAGCTGAAAGACTAATATTGGCATGTGCAAGCCAACCAGCAATGATCCCAAAATGTATGTGACTCATCCACTTTTTAGCGTGTTTGGATTAAACTTCAAATTATATTAGAAATATTGTACTAGCCAAGGATTTGTGATCAAAACTTATTAGCACGCCAGTGGGCCCACATGTATATTGTAGCCAAAGTCTAGCATGGAGTTAGGTGTCCTTAAGCTCCAGTGATTTCAGTGGGACTTCTATGTGCATAAATAACTGCTCTGAGTTGTGATTTAAGTGTGTTCTTGATGGCAGCACACACCCATTTATGTAACTCTTCACACTTAATTGATTAAGCACAAAAAAAACACACCACCCTAACCCTTAAATAGTTTCCCTTCAGTTTTCTGCTAATTTTATAATAGTCATGGAAACATAATGTTTTGGCTTTCCACAGTGAATAACTGCACTGGGGAAAACTCAGAAAATTGTGCCCTTTCATGAACTTTCTTTCATTGTAGGCTTTGGCACCATTAGGAATTGGTGTTGCAACAGGAGAACAAGTAAGTGGATTTACTTACCCATTCTTTATTATAGCATGATATTTTGGAAGAATACAGTGACTGTTCATGGGAATGTGGTATTAGTAATCATTTCATACCTGCTCATCTCAGCTCTTCTGCACACACACATTTAATTGGACAATATAGCAAAGTTTTGTTGAGTGCTGACCATTAGAGGACATTGTTACTTTCATGATTCCACGAAATCAAAGGAAAACGTGAATTCAAATTCATTTATTTTTAATATTAGTGCTGCCATGTTAGTCCAGAAAAGAATCCAGCCATGTAGTTCCAGGCATGCCTTCCCATGGCATGGTAAAATTCTTCATGCAGAGTGCTCATTGGTAGTGATCTTCTGCTCTTCTGCCTGCTATCTCTCAGTTATAAAGTCAATTGGTATAATCTTTACATCTCATAAGAAGATATGCTGCTAAACAGACACAAATGTATGGCTGCCATGCAATGGCTAAATTGGAATTGATGATTTTTCAGAATGTTTTTCAGTGACTCTGAATACAGCCATGTGGAAAAAGGCTAGTGTGAACTGGGCTATACACAGGGAAGCCAGTAGTTGCCTCTGTGGTCATTGCTGGAAAATGTACATCTACTGTAATTCAAGTGCCTTCTCCCCATATATACAGATTGCTCTCATGCAATCATGTACTTGCATACGTGATAGTATAGAGGAGACATTGACAGGATTCTTTAATGGTGTGTATGCTGCATAAAAAGTTGGAAGGATTTGTATAATGTCCATATGGTCTATTCAAGTGATATTTCCTGCTTCTGACCCCCACCCCACCCCACCCCACTGTACAAAATACAATAGGAGCATATCTCAGGCCTTCATATTCTCTGCAGCATGCACAAAGTAAATATATATATCACTTTTGTATCATGTTCCCCTAGTTTGCTACACGTATCCACAAGGTACATCATATCTCCTTATGATATGATGCTATGATGATACATTCTGATCTTTGATGTTATATTGAACATGAGAATTGGCAAATCTTGAAAACTGAGTGCTTGTTTTCTTTTTCTGCAGTGCCATAACAGAGTGATATTTAAGCAGCTCCTTCAGGCTCAGGCCCTAAGCTTTGTCCAAGTGGATAGCTGCAGGCTGGGTAGTGTCAATGAAAACCTGTCTGTGTTTTTGATGGCCAAGAAGTTTCAAAGTAAGGCTCTGAAAAAACTGCAGTACCACTAAAAACCTCTCTTTTCTAGGACAGTCATGTTAGTTCATGATTTTTATAAGTTGCTTTATTTTATATGACCTGTTATGGCCAATGTACATTGTAGTTGGAGAGCTGAAGTTTTTTTCAGCAAACTTCTTTTTTAAAAGACAGGAATGTGATGCATGAATATATGCAAGTATATAATTGTACATTCCTAATAGTTTGGTCTTTTTTTTCATCAGTGACTATGATCTTGGTATCATGTTTTATTTATTTATTTCAGTCCCTGTTTGTCCTCATGCTGGAGGAGTTGGACTTTGTGAGTTGGTGCAACACTTGATAATATTTGACTACATTTCAATATCTGGTAGCCTTAAGAATAGGTTTGTAATTTCTCAATTTCTCCTACATTGCAATACAGTCCCAATCAAAAGTTTTGATATTTAGAATCCAAGTCTAGGGCTGATTCTGCACACGTTGGATAATGCACTTTCAATGCACTTTAGCTATCGTTTGGAAGTGGATTTTTTGTTTCACACTCGAAAAATGATCTCTAAAGAGGATTGGAAGTGCACTATCCAATGTGTGCAGAATCAGCCAAGGTTTTGTTGAGGAAAACCAAATTTTTCTGTAACTAAATGCATTCAGGATAAAGCTCTGCTGTTCCCTGCCATAACTGAAACAGTGTTATTTAGTTATTAATGTTGTACTGAAACGAGGAAGATTCCAATTCATATCTCCGCTCAGTCAGTTACCTTGCGCTAGTCATTTTCTCTAGGAGTGTGCAGTTCAGTTTGGAATTCATATTAAAATACCACATTTAGGCTGATTTGGTGGAATCTGGGTATTTCAAATAAAAAATCAGGTATCTTGAAATATTGCCAGATTTTCAAAAAAAATAGTAAAATTTGGCCATTGTTTTCTATGGCAAAATCACTCTTGGAACTATGTAGTGGGCTAGAGGGGTAATTTTTCAACCAAACTTCACCAAATTTGGTGGGAATCTACTATTGACTATTCTCTAAACCCACCAAGTTTCATGAAGACTGGACCCAAAGAAGGTGCCCTCATCCATTCTCCATTATTCCCTATGGGGAGTATTTGGGGGGTGACATTTTCCCTGCAAACTCCACCAAATCGTCAGGGGACCTACTCCTGACTGTCCTCTAAAGACCCCCAAGTTTTTAGAAGATTGGACCCAGAGGGCCCATTCTACGAGCCCCTGAAAAGGTGCCCCCAGTTACTCCATTGGTTCCTATGGGGAAAAAAGTCAAAGCTGACTCCCATCGCAGAAACACACTGGGGCAAGACTGCCATGGTCAAGGCACACTCCCAGATGCAAGCTGATCTCATCCCAGAGAAAGCCCAAGAGAATCAAACTGAAGCACAGGAACCTGCAGAACCAAAGTGAAGGAAAGAGACCAACATCACATCAAAGAATCATATCCATTCCACCCAAACCAAACTGTTGCAATTTAGCCCAACAGAACCAGTGCCATTCACAGTAGCCAGACGCTGGGTTCAGCCAGTGGGGGAAACACCACAGAACACTAAGCTGCACACAAGCACAAGGCATTCCCCTTGTGCTTCCCAGAGTGATTGTCCCATAGAAAACAATGGCTGGGTTTTTCAGAAATACCCAAATCGAATTAGAGACTCAATTCAGAATTTGGGGGATTCTGAATTTTTTCCTCAGATTTAGTAAAAAAACAGATTTACCAGTGAGGTTTTTTTGGTGCACACCTCTTAATTCTCTCACCCTAGTCAAACCAACCACACCAGTTTGTTGTGAGTATAAAGTAGTGAAGGGAAGAATTACATATGCAGCACCAAGGTTGTTGAAGAAAGGGTGAGGAAAAGTTTTCATCTGCTGTAAACTCTGGATGCTTATAGCAGGCATTCAGTGATGAAGGTGGGAAACTATACAAACCGTGAACATACTATTTGTCTTCACCTATAGGATGTGTGAATACATGGACCATCTACATGAACATTTCAAGAATCCTGTTGTAATCGTGAATGCATCCTATATACCACCCCAGGTATTGCTGGCATGGGCTTGTAACATAAGATTTCCCTATGAACACCTAGTAAGGAAGGAGCAAAAAGGAGAGCCAGATACTTAACACACAGCATGTACAAGTCTTTCTCTTGGGTCTGTTTTAAAATTGGTACTCCACGCCATTTTCTTCCAGTCCTTCAGAAGTTTCTATAGGTTTTTGGATTAGATTTTGCTTTTAAGCACTGTTTTCTGGTATTTTCCAAAACCACAGTGTTTAGCCATGTTGTATTTATAGACAAAACAGTTGAAGTGGCGGTTCTCTTTCAAAATTACTGTAGTGTTAAATTGTTTTGTCGTTAGCATCAATCAATACATCCAGGCTAAGTAATATGAACCAAAATGCAATGTTGGCACAGTACTTATATTTAGCAAAAACTGCTGCAAATTAATGGAAGTCCATTTGCATCTCTTTCACCTTAAATTAAGTTGGCTTAAATCTGCCTAAAGCCCTAGGTCAGAACAGTGACAGAAGATATGGTATTTAAGGTACTCATGGCTGTAATTGTATGCACTAGGATTGGACTGCATGGTTATGTTGTGGAGGTCTTTGTGTTCTGTTCTTTGGAATTAATGTAATATGGTAATTATCTACCTGAGTTTCAAGAGGAAGAGTTAAAAAAAATATATGGACTAAAGTGACTTTTTCCATTTGAAGTATCACCCTCCTGGGCCATTGCTCTTGGCTTCAATACATTGTGGGGAGGCTTGTGTGACTTCTAATCATTGCTAGTTTGCTAATTTGGATTTTGAGGTTCATCTGGTCTCTGTAGGCTCAGGAAATTGGCTTTCTGAAAACAAAATGACATAGAATGCAAAGGTTTGTAAATGGGGAAATTAAATTTAGTGGAAATATTTTCTATTCAGCTGATTAAACTTTTTGGCTGCCTTTGCTGTTTCACCACATACAATTCTTGAAGGAGCAGTCTCCAAGATCTACTGCAGAACAAAATACTCTTCTGGGAAAGCACAAATTTCTTGTTCTAGCTGTGATAATATGTTTAAATTCAAATTGTTTTTCCATTCATATAAGGCAGCTGGATATTCCACTGAAATGAAAGACGATTCAGTAAGGAAGTATCAGTTTCCACAAGGAGAAGTATGGCAGAAGCTCCTGTCTGAACGTAACATACAGCTGAAATAGACTTAATTTTTAAGCAGAAGATCAAATGCCCCTGAGCTGTTTTGCAACCGCAAATCGTTGTTTTTGCTGAACTATGTGAGGATTTCAGATTCAAAAGATACGTTTTACGTAAGCTGGGGAAATCTTTCTGAAACCAAAATAAATTGCCTTCCTAATGGTACAATTTTTGATTAGTTCAAGAATAGGTAAAAAGGTAAAGGTAGTCCCCTGTGCAAGCACCGAGTCATTACTGACCCCTGGTGGGATGTCGCATCATGACGTTTTCTTGGCAGACTTTTTACGAGGTGGTTTGCCATTGCCTTCTCCAGTCATCTACACTTTACCCCCAGGAAACAGGGTACTCATTTTACTTACCCCAGAAGGATAGAAGGCTAAGTCAACCTTGAGCTGGCTATCTGAACCTGGCTTCTGCCAGGATCGAACTCAGGTTATGAGCAGAGCTTGGGCTGCAGTACTACAGCTTGCCACGGGGCTCAAGAATAAAAAAATCTTTTAATACTTAAGCTTAAAAAAGTTTGTGATTTACCTTTCTTGAAGCTATTGCAAAAAATACAGGACTATATAATGAAGGATCTCTTTTTATTGTGCCTGGTTGATGCATTTGAAAGTTTCAAATAAACTATACAAATGCTGTGTACTTCATTGTCATGTATTTGAGAGCATTATCTAGGATGTTTACACTTGCAAAAAGAGGTCATCAGGATTCTTAAAAATCAGAAGTGCATAGAAGCTGTGGACACTGGGTAGTTTGAAAAGTCTAGCTACAATAAGGAAACATGGATTTCAGGTAACTAGGAGAAAACAGACGCAAATGAGATTTACATCAAACCCTGAAAAGAGATTTAAAAAAACAAAAATTTGTCACCTGTCATTTGCTGTCCTATTTGCAAGAGACAGGGTTCACCTAGTACACTGATAAGAGACAATATGCTTCTGTTTATGGTGATAAACTGGCACAATGTAAACATGTCATATAGTTAAAAGTTCAAAAAGGGGGAAAGACTGTACATCTCTATGTACTCAATCTCAGTTCATAATGCCAAGGGATTAGATAAATCTCTTGTAGTTTTAAAAATGCAGCAGTCACCTGACTTTCCAAAACTTCCTGAGAACTTCCTGTTGCCAGCCCCTCCCCTTTACTTGTACACCCCTACTCCTAGCCTGAATTTATGTACTGCATGTGGAGCACTGAGCAAGCTTCAGTCCTGAGAGGCAGGCACAGAACATGTGGATCTTTGCATCAATGACACTGCCAGCAACATCAATAATCTTGCGGCTGTGACAATTTTTGAAAAAGCCTTTTTTCAAGAAGAAACTGGGAAGATAAGTAGTGCAATACAGGACTAATATAATCAAACCCCACCAACTGGAAGACTAAGAACCTCTCCCTTTATTATCTTATATATGGTATGCAATCACTGACCATTAATGTAATCTGGATGTTAAGTGCTGTATGACTCTGGCCAGTTTTACTTGCATTCTCAACCAGACTTTTTGCTTAGATTTTGTGTGTGACTTTCTATAGTATGTATTTTTAATCATAATTACTTGTACCATTTATACTTGGTTGTGCAAGCATGCCTGATTGATTCTTAATGTTTTTAGTATATTCCAGCGGAGGGGTAACCAGCTTTGGTGAGTAATCGCCTGCTCTTACCCGTATCTCTCTGCTGTCTCTAACAGGAGTAAAAGCCACTTCTCCCTCACAGCAGTAATACATCCCTCTCTGATTATTTCCCTGCGAATTGGGTTATCTTAAATTGTATTAAGAAATTAGCCCTTTGGGCTAATTATGACTCTCAGAGGCCAAGGATCTAAGCAATCCTCATTAGCCTGAATGTACTCGCCCCTGACCGAACCAGAGTGTGCTCAGTTGTAATCCTGGAAATAGCCTTGAGGCAGGAGCCATGTTTCTGGTCACCTCCGTGATCTCTCCAGCGACTGCATGAGAAAATCCATGATTGAGAAAGTGTAAGCAGGCTGCAGGAACAGAAATACTGACTCACTGACAGGAACATAGCCAGGCTCCCCTGGAAGCCTGGACGCTCCCTTAACAATAGTTCTATTATTTGGCTTCCTGGGGGTCATCAAGATTCAGGTTATATTTACAGGGTATAGTCTGTTGGTCAGTAACTTTCTAGGACCATTCAGGAATCTGCCTTACAAAACAGAGTTCCCTGAAAACCTGATTATAAGCGAGGTCAGGACATCAGCCATCTTCTAGCCTTTTTTAATCAGGATTGCCACTCAGGTAAATCAATCAAGCCATTATACAGCCTTTGTCAAAAAGGCCTGAGCTGTCCACCTCTCAGGTAAACTAATCACCCCTGGATGACTTTTCCATACTTTTATATCATACTCATATTTGGAGTTTTTTATCTTCTGCTCTGGGCCTCATGTGGAATTCAACAGGCTCCCAATATAGTGGGTATTCCCTCCTTTTTCCTGACTGCTTTTTGCTACCCATCTTTCTCCCATTACTTTCCAATATTCTGTTTTCCACACAGCTGGCATTTTCCTTCTGTTTGCTAGTTACAACTAGACACTCACTTCTCTCCTGTCTTGTTCCCCGTTTCCCCCACGCTTACACCTTTAGCTTAGAAGTAACTCCTAATCCAAATGTGCTATCTACTAGTGCCTTGATTGAGTATTAGGAAATGTTATGTTTGGTTTAATTTGGTATTTGGTTTGGATAAGTTCTCCCCTGCTCCCTAATACCAAATCCTCAAACTCCATATTTCTCTTTAAATCTGCTTCTGTTGTCCATTTCCTACTGAATCATGCAACTCACATCACCTCATTAGGTTACTGAAGCAAGTTAATTCCCCATGTCAGTCTAAACACATACGTTTACAGGTTTACATGGGTTGAGGTAACATCCCACTAACTGGAAGAAGGATGTTCTTCCCCAGGTTAGAACAAGCCCAATCACTGGGAAAGCCCCAATGCTTTCAGAAGCAAAATTCTACCATGTCTAACTTCTTCTACCCCTGCTGTGGCAAAAGCACCTAAGTCATCTGTTTGAAATTCCTAACAACATTAGCTTCAAAAATATTAATAGGTTCTTTTGCCACAACAGGGTTCTAAGTTACACGGTAGAATTTTCCTTACTTACAGTGATTTAGAAAGAATGCACTATCAGTTGCTAAATAATTAAAAGCCAACAAAATAAATCTTGCATAGCACTAATTATGCCTTCTGTACCATTCTTAAAGTACATCCTATTTTAAAAAGTGATTTTTATTTTATAGTAAAATTTTATTGGCCACCTTTCTCACAAAGGAAACCAAGACAGTATTGAGATTGGCTTTCATATAAAAGTGGCTAAATATAGAAAAATGGCTAAATATATTATACACAGATTTTGAATTTATAGTTGAACCTTCAGTTTCCTCCATCCTTTCCTTGTTTTAAGGTTATTTTGAAGCCTTTTAAGATTGCAAACGTGTGCTAAATATATCACTGTGTCCAGAGAAATCATAGTACTATTGTACACATTTGTGCATTTTATTAGCTGGTGCCAGTCAGCCTTGAAAATTACTTAACTATACAGCCTAAAATTACCTTGCAGCAAAGAGGTGAAAAGCCTGCACACACAGGGACTGCATCACATGTACAATAAAATATATACACTGTATCATCAAAATCCTTGTGAATGAAGGCCAAGGTAATGTATCACAAATGATGGCCCATATTTTGAATACTTACAACATTTAAAAATACTATTGAAAAGAAGATACATAAATACTCCTTGAAGCAAGTCCATTAAACAGCCATTTCCATTTTAATAGCAGGGTGAGGATCATAACCTTCTATTTTGAAGTCCTCCGCTTTGAAATCATTGATGTTTTCAACTTCGCGAAGAATTCTGAGCTTAGGGAAGGGTCTTGGTTCCCTCTGAAGCTGAAATTTAAGATAAACGAAGTAAGATCATTCCATATCATAATTAAGCAACTGTAAAATCATAATTATAGATTATAGTACTTGCTGTAACTAATTAGCTAAGAAGCATGTGTTCATAAGACAAGTGTCCTTTGCACAGATAATTCCATCAAATGCTCTCCTGCAATAATTGTTTTACTACATGTTTATCTGCCCACAAGTATTACATCCTGATTCAAAGTTCTTTTGGAAATAGATGGTGATAAAGGTAGAATTATTGACCAAATGGTATCTGTTGTGTAGACAGTAGCTGTTAGAAACATCCATAGCATCAAAGTGAAAAAACAAACCTTCACAATTTCCTATTTGCCAATAAGGCATTTAACGTGCCCAAATTCCCAAGTCAGGCAGGGTCCACAGTACTCCAAGAAAGTTAATAGAAACCTCCCATGTTATTTTGCAACACCCTGACCATTTCACAACATTGTACAGCAGGAAGAACAAAGTTTCCTTCAAACCTGTCTCTTAATCCTACTTATTGGAGAGATCGTCTGAATGGATGGTACTAACACAATTTTAAATACTAAGTTTTATGTAACAAGAATTGGCCACTGGTCCACTGATGCATTCTACAAAAACATTCTGTGCGATTAAAGCCTTAGACTAAATTAAATCAGACAGCAATTTACTTGCAAATATTAACAGTTATAGATAAAAGGGAATCACCTACAGCGGTATTGATATACAAACAAACAGACTAAATGCTTACCTGAATTTTCAAAGGTTCAATATGGTTTAGGTATATATGAGCGTCGCCTAATGTATGTACAAACTCTCCAGGCTGTAGAAAAGGATTACAGCATTAATATCATAAGTGGGGAAAAAGCAAGAATTTGCCACTGGATTTTAGTAAGCTCAAGTTTACTTAAGTGTTGCTAATTCCCTCTCCCCTACACACGGGTCTTGCCCAAAGAAGGATCCATCCAGTAGTTAAACTACATTACAAATTCTAAACACAAGTAATAAGTACATTGCAATAAATGAGTGAGATCTCTGGTCTGCTATGACAAGAAATACACAATGCAATCATAAAACAGTGTTGCACTTACCTGTAACTGTTGTTTGTCTAGTGTCTTTGGTGCAGGCACATATTCCCACGCTCCTGCCCTGCTGTGAGTGTGTTTGTTTTTACTGTATTATACATTCAGCAGCTCAGGAGAACTGAAGGGAATAGCGGCGTTCCGCCCCTTCCCTGCATTTCAGCAGGAAACTGCTGAGCATGTGCTGTATGGGCGGAGTACCCCCTTGTGGACTTGGAGAGCTCGCAAATCTTTTCCAGTTGGTAGGCCTGCGCATGCGCAGTCCCAATGTGTGCCTGCACAGAAGACACTAGACAAATAACAGTTACAAGTAAGTGCAACACTGTTTTATGATTGCATTGTGTATTTATTGTCATAGCAGACAAGAGATCATTGTCAGTCTTCTGTGCAATCCCCACATTGGGAGTTTAGCAAGCTGCTCACCAATGGAAGAGGGTGAGTGGAACAGCCGACCAAGGAATGCAGGACAGCTGTTCCCACTAACACTATCTGCTATTTGTGTCAACAGCATAGTGGTTTACTCTAAGTTATCAGCTGCAGACCACGTGGCAGCCTGACAGATGTGCCAAAGAGGGACCCTTCGTGAGAAAGCTGCCAACGAGGCTTGTATCATAGTCAAGTATATTCTGATCACCATGGTTCAAGTGATCTTTGCCTCACTGGAGCAGAGTTTAATAACTGTAACTATCCATCCAAATAAGGTTTGGAAGGATTTGAGAGACCCTTACAATGTCCAGAATAATGCACAAGAGGGTGTTTGGGTTTGTGAACCCTTTGGTTCTTTTAATTAATACAAAAATCCTTCATATTCAACCTGTGTAAGGTACGTTCTGCTACAGAAACAGCATGGGGGGGGGGGGACAGCATGACCCTTTTTGTTGTAGGCAAAATTTTGATACCACCTCTGGGTGGAATTTGAGGTTGATGTGCCAGACTTCATCTGGAAGAATTGAGTAAATGGGGAATCAGCCAGAAGTGTCGTGAATTCCCCCCATCATCTGGCTGACGTTACAGCAACCAGAAATGCCACCTTCTGAGGTAACAAGAAGGGGCAGGAAAGCATGAGTCCAAAGGGTGTTAATTGAGAGAGAGAACCAGCAGGAGACTCCATAAAGTCCCCTTGTGGACTTCAAGAGCTAGAGAATCTGTTCTGGTCAGCAGGCCTGTACATGCGCAGTCCCAATGTGGGACTGCTCAGAAAACTGATGACAAACTGCAGCTCCTTTAGACCATGATAATCCACAGCTGACCACTTTCTAAAGGATGTTGGTGCAGTAACTTATACATGTGTAGTGAATGGTGTTAGCAGGGATCCCATCCTTTGAGGCCAGGAAACACACACAGCTCCCCAGTGCCCCTGAAGAGGCAAGACATCATCTACAATCATCCCAGCTGCAGATCCAATGATCAGCTCACCAAGATGAATCAGAAGTATAGCTAACACTGCCCAACTTGTGGGCAGAAAGACAAGCCATCCCCTGCTCCTGGGATGGAGAGAGGGAGGCATGTTGGAAGAAAATGCTGGAGCTGATTGGAAGGAAGAGAAAAAGCAGCACAGGAAGAATCAAAGGATGGAGCTGAAATCAAGGCCAATATAAGGGTCAGATAACAGGAAATGTAGCTAGGGCAAGAGTGGAGGCAAGATTCCCTAGAAAAGAGAGGAACAAGAGAAGGAGGTAAGGAGGCAAAGGATAGCCTAGCCCCACAATGGTGGAGGCCAAGCAGGGAAAAGGGAATTCTAAACAGTTAAAGAAGGACTGTAGTGAGGGGAGATGGGCCAGGAACAACCAGGTTCATATCAACTAAGATTGCTCTCCCCCCTATTCTTTGTAACATTTCCCTAACATCTGTGGGTGCTCAGTGAAAGGGTGAGTTGAAGATGCCTCCCCCCCTCCTAAGGTGGGAATTAAACAGTTGTTCCAAACTTATGTTCCTATAGTGATTTATGTAGGCCTATTTGTTCCCTTAAGCTGTTACAAAATATACAGATTGCAACACATTTTACCCAAAGCTGGAAAAGAACTACATCCAAGGAAACTGGGAAGTGCTGTGATATTGCCCTTAAAATACAGGACAGCATGCGCACGAGCATCTGTCTGGGGAAAGTACTAGGAGCCTGAAAAGTTTCTACATGATATGCTTCATAAACACGTCATAGTAGTACGACACAGAAAACTTTATCAGGTTTCTGTAAGCTTTACCATGATACCTACAATAATTTGGGATGCATCTTTACTATATGAACATTTCTCTAGTCTTTCACGTTTGGTTAATGTACACAAATAGATTCTGAAGCAACAGCTACCTCAGCATCAACAACCTGGGTTCAGGATTTTTGTTACATATACAAAACAAGCCTTATATCCAATTGCATCTTTCACCAATTAACATAACTTGAGAAAAGCATAATTGGCTGGATATTGCGCAGGTTTCCCACTAACGGGAGGAGGATTTTTACTAGTTTCTATGCTCTCATTGCAGACTGGGTCCCCAATTGTGCAGGAGCAGCATTTCAGGACACACGGGGCTTCAGCCTCTCTGGGGAGGCAAAGAAATTGCACTACACTGATGAAAATCTTCAACAAGATCCAAGCCACTGATTTTATTGTATCTGACCACTGAGATTTAGAAAATGCTTGCATTAAAATAAGCCATATAATACTCTCTCTTGAATAGTTGTTAGTGGTGAAAAGAGCTGACCAGAGTCATCAAAGAAGAAATAAGTATAATTTGTTCTGAACTGAAGGATCTCCTGCTGGGCCGTGCCATATCAGGAGCAGGGTAGCAGAACTCTGGGTTTATATACTTTCCAGTTCTCCCATATAGCTAGTAGACTATTTCATAATTTGTATTAAAAATAAAGTCTTGTACCTTCAAGCCTGTGATGTGAGCAATCATCAATGTGAGGAGTGAATAACTGGCAATATTGAAAGGCACTCCCAATCCCATGTCTCCAGAACGTTGATACAACTGACAGGAGAGCTCACCATTTAAAACATAAAACTGGCAGAGAGCATGACATGGAGGCAAGGCCATTGTAGAGACATCTAGCAAGCAGAAACAGAAGGAAACATTATAAAAGTTCGCGTAATATAAAGAAATAGTTCAAAAATATACCAAATGGAAAAATTTCACCCACACTGTAATCTTGTCAATCTTCCATTGTTTTCTAACCTAATAATTACAACCTCTCACTGTAGACATTATGTGACTATTAATACTCCAGTAAATAAAAAAAACAAGTGTTCTTAAACTATATTGTAAAAAGTTTCTCATTTGCTTGAACTTGTGGTGGCAATTTGTAAAGACTGTCTGCAGAATCAACGCAGAGATTACTAATAAGCTCTAAAAGAGGCTATGTATACATCTGTTACAGACTACAAGGCATACAGGAACCAACATGGAGCCAGATTACGACACACTGTAGTTATTTTAGTGTTTAAGAAAAACTATTAGCAGAAACCTTTATATTATTAATGTCAGGCTAATACCTTTGGGATTCCATGCACACATGATAATTCTTCTGTTGTCTGGATTGTTCCTGATTGTATCAATTACCTGCTGCAACTGATCAACTCCTTGTCCTGTGTAATCTGGAAAAAATACAGAAATACAAACAATAGCATATTTATTAAGAGCTAAAAAACGGACAAACCAAGATCGGTGAACACTTTTAGAAAGAAACTCATGTAACTGTATTGGTAATGGGAACACAAGTGCTGGAGGTATACAGTTTTTTTTAAAAAAAATTATATACTCCACCATTCCCCCAACACAGTAAGGCCCAAGTTGGGTGACAAAAATAACCTATTAAATCTTTAAAAAAATAAACAGGTAAAAATAGCTAAACTTCAGGGGAAATGTTGACATATATGTGATTTATATTTGACTAAAAAATCTCCAAGACATTTAGGTAAACAGATGGAAACCAGATACCAGGATACTGCAGGGATATATATAGTGGGGAAAGGAAGATTCACATTTGGTTTGGAAAAGCGGTGGCAGCAAACTTTATTTAAAGTGTTATTTTTGAATTTAAAGCATTTGTATGTGATCCTTTCTATGTAAACATATACATGTGTTTAGATGCTGTTTGTTGGATGGGGGGGTAACTGTAGCGTATAGATAGGAAACATTAAATGGTACAGGGTATGTACTGATAGACAGATAAGGTGTGGTGAGGGAACAAGGTGTTATAAAAAGCAGGTGGATGTTAAAATAGTGTATATGGGAAAAGGTTCAGAATCAGCTAGAGGAAAGTAAGGAGATGTGGGGGAAAGGATTATTTGCAGAGAACTATTGCCTAACATGTTCTATGAATGCAGAAAAAGATAGTTCATAAGATCTGGCTTGAGAAAAGATTCCTGTTCCTAACTTCAGTGTTGGAACAGAAAACAACTGGACAGATGAAAAAGCTAGGAGAAAAGCAACATAGAACAACGCTGAGATTGCTATGGGGACAGCGTGAAAGGAGCACTCCCATATTGTCCAATGTCTTCTCCAGATCACTTTTCTCACCCAGAAATTGGTTATACTATGCTTGTGTCAGAACACATCTTGCTGTTTTGCTGATGTAGCAACCTCCTGCAATTCCTCTCTCTCCCTACTCCCTTACTGTTCTAAATCTCCTTACTTCTCCATCCACATTCCATTATACTCCTTTACACGATTGCAAATGATGATTAAGAAATGAACTCTACCCTCAGAACTGAAGCTACCTCACTAAAAGAAGTCTTTATCTTCCTCACCTGTTTTCATATCTTTGTATTCAGCTCCAAAATGTCTCCACTGGAAACCATAAATTGGACCCAAGTCACCTTCCTCTCTAGAAAAGAATCCCTGCTTGTCTAAGAATTCACGAGAACCATTGGCATCCCAGATCTTGACACCTTTAGCAGAAAGTTCCTTCGCATTTGTAGAACCCTGTGTAGGATAAGGAAGAAGGAATGACAAGTTTCCAGCATGATAATCACAAAGGAATTTGATGCTAATAGCAACTTTTTTTAAACTGTCTAATATATTCTTTAATTCCTTATTATTCAGAAGTTGAACTTCTGGCCCTACTTCATGCACAATAGTGAAATACTCTATTGTAAGGAACTCACTAGTACATACTAGAGATGAAATATTGTATCTAAAGCCTCAAAAATAAAGCATTTCCCAATACTAAAATAAAGGATCAATACAAACAGCACCTTACACTTCGTCAGAATATCTTTTACTATGGTTGTTACAAGCACTATATCCTGCCAACCAGTCATACAAATGCGCACAATTTGTAATCTGAGTGTCTGCTGACAATTTAAGTCAATAGTTAAAACAAGTGTATTATTGTGCAGATGTTTTAATATGGCAGATGCAGATTCCAAACCTGCTGTCCCAAATTAAAATATACTGCCACAAACATTTTTATTCAAAAGCAGGTTTCTTTTTGTCTCAATTATACTTTTTGGTGTTTAAACTATGCATTAATTGAACAATATTTACTGTCACTTCAGGGAGGCAACTGGAAAACAGCAGGAGGCAGGGAGATGGAAAAGACTCTCTGCCCCATGCTGGTCTTCCCCACTTGAACTTCCAGATCCATCAGAGGAATTCCATGGCATAGAAGAAAAAAGTCTATTAGAAACATCACTGGATTACATGCAACAGGTGTTCCACCCATAGTTCCCCTTTAAAACAAACATTGTAACGGTTCCCTTCAACATTATAAAATTACTCTTGGGAAGTACAAACACAACAGGTCATTAGGTTTTTGGGAAGCCAGCAACTTGCTTCCTCTCAGCCTGCAGTCTAAAAGGGGAAGATGGAAATGTCCACCTTTTCTTCCATGATTCTTTGAAGTATTAGGACTTCTTATCCCTTCACAACTTAAAGTGAGGTAGGTGGGGATACAGGAAACATTTTTCCTTCCAATTACAATTGATCCTCCCAAAGGAATAGCAATTCAGTGCTATAAAAAGAAAATGTCCTCATATATTTTCCTTTGCCCCCACCACCTGTACACAAGTCTGAGCCACAAAGTAATAAACAGTAATAGTCTAAAGTACTAGAATATTATCCACCATGTATCATACCTTAATAAACCAAAGTAGTTCTTCAAGTACTCCCTTCCAGAACACTCTTTTTGTTGTTAACAAGGGAAAGTTATCTGAAAACAAGATATTAAAGATGACTGGAAAACATAAGCTATATGAAAATCTCTCATTCCTCAGTATGAAATTAGTTTGTGGAATCTAACCATTTAATCTGTAATTTTCAAGGCAATATTCATGAATAATACTACTTAACTTACACTGAGAAGATTGTTGCCTTACTAGCCAATTCTGATGGCAATATTTCCCATAAAATGGCCTTATTTGCCCTGGCTGCAAAAAAAAAAAATACAGGCTACTGTAGTTCTTAAGGGACCCAATTAATATTTGTACCCATTTCACTTTTTATTACTTTATCTGAAATTGTTAACTGAAAACTGTTCATCCGTTTTATCAGTTTGAATCTATATTGTTCGGACTTTGCTATATTAAGTTTAATCATTCATGTTTCTGTTTATACTCTCTGCTATTTGTGACTTGTAGCCTATGGCTAAATACCATAAATTTACTTACTTACTACTTAATTTAAAAGGAAAACCCTCTGCAGAATTTTATTATTAAAACATCACCTTACAATGAGAAAAAAATTCAGCTTCTTCTTCTACCACCACTGACTTACAGTGACTGACGATGGAAGCACAAAGTTAGTGAAAATATCAAAAAAATATCCCACTCTGAGAAGGTGACAGAGCTTCTTTTAGGCTTGGAACAGCAGAACTAGATTTCAATTGGCTCCTAGTTTTTGGAAACTCTCCGATGTCTAATAACAAGGTTTAAATAACTTGTTTTACGTACTAATCTCACACTGTGTAATCCATCTTGAGTCTCAGTGAAAAAGGAGAACCATAAATGACTTAAATAAAAAAGGGCAGGGTTGATATCGTTTCCTCATACCACACTCCTCTCCAACATCAGCAGCTAGGAGACTGCAAATATACAGCCATAAATGTAGTGATCAAGATCCCTTTACGCCCCCAGAACCAAGATGGTTAAGATCAGTGATGGGGGTGGGGTGGGACTGAAAAATCAGTTCTTAAATTGCCAGTATAGTAAGCCTCAATAATCAAGTTTAAAAATGAAATCTGAACATCAAATAAATGCATATTCAATCCCCCCCTTACAATGAGTTCATAAACTGCCAAACGCAGAGTATAGGCTTGCTTTCCTGAACGAAAGAAGTCACCTCAGTTTTTGCTTCCTGCCCGGGCCAAGCACAGAGCGCCTCCCGGTCACCGCGGCTCAGCGTCTACCCTACCCCTCGTCCTAAGTTTAAGGGCGGGTTGAAGCGTCTGACCTCGCACGACCTCCAGCCCTGCAAAACGAACCCCTGCAGCCGACGGGGTGGGAGCGGAGTACCGAGAAGAGAGTCTCACCTCGGAGATTATACCGCGTCTGCATCCCGAAGACGGAGATGGTGCCGGTCCCGGTCCGGTCCTCCTTTCTGTGTCCGAATTGCAGGATATGTTCGACCTGCCTCAGGTACTGAAGTTCCTCGTGAGGAGGCGAGGCAGCTCCGAGAGGCTGCTCCTGAGGAAGCGCTGGGCATTGCCGGGCTTCTGAGCAGGCGGGCATGTTGAAGCTGCGGAGAGCGAACAAGAAACGGCTTCTCACCCGCCAACTTTCGATTTGGCGCGATTTTTCGGTACAGCCAATCAGAGAAGCCGAGGAGTGAGCTCCGTTTCCGGAACGTTGTTGTTACTGGCCGGCTCGCCTGCCCCTTCCACGTCCTGCCTTATCATGGCTGTTGTTAAGGCCCGCCCTAGAAGCTCCCCCAGCTTGATATTTAGCTAATTAGACGCGGGCGGCCTCTGCTTTCTCGCTGTACATGGTAAATGCGGGCTCCTTTAGTTGTCTCTAAATGTGACTCCGGGAGGGGAGGGGTAGAGCATACTACCCAAACCCCATGGAAACAACTCGCTGCAATACTTTATTAAGGATAGTGTATTTCGTGTATGAACGTTTTCCTAATAAGTGTTGATAAGGAGTAGAAGCCATACACCCCCCATCTTAAACTTGCTTACACAGAAGGTTCATTAATTATGAGGGCAGTTTGTAGCCACTTGCCCCAGGAATAGAGAATCCTGAAAGCCCAGGCTTCTTGTCTACATGATGCTATAAGTCATGAATTCAACATAATTACTGCTCCCTAGTGTGTAAACGACAATAGTTTTACTCTTTTAATGTACACTACCATATAGTAGTCATTCTCTAATTTTGTTTTCAACCATTTCAGACATGGAACCTACTGTTAATCCCCAGAGAGTAGAATGAGACCCAATTAAATGTGGAAGCCAATTAGTTGATGCCACAGTCAAATGTCATCAGATTTACATGATGGGGGAGCCAATGTTATACCCGCATCCATGTGGCACTCTGTAAGTGCATGTGAATAGTAGAGTATTAGAACTCAATCCCAAGAGAAAAGAGGCAAGTAAATAGAATGTTATTATTGGTTTTCTTGGGAGTTAGATGAAGAGCCAGAGAGGCAAAATCACAGGCAGGTAGGTCCAGTATCTAGGGTCCGAATGGGGGCAACAGGAAGTGGCAATTTAACCCCTTTTGGAGTTGGTCTGTAGTGTCTGCAGTCCCGTCCCCCCCCCTTCTGGGCTAAAGAAGTGGGTAGCAAGCTCAGGGTTTAAAAACTAGATGTTTCTTGAGTGGCCTGTCTTGTGCAGAGACCCAGCCAGGTGATGTATGAAGCTGGAATGGAGATTACAGTTCTGATGATCTCTACAGTATTATGCCCCACTGAGTCCTTTCCCTTTTTCAGATCCCAAGTACCCTCCTCAAATCTCCATGAATTTCCCAATATTGAATTGATCACCCTACCTATGTACCTTCCAATGAAGCATTGGGGCACTGACTGGTGGTGAGGGTGGCACAAGAGAAGAGGAAGAAGGTGAATGAGAATTTTTGCAACTGTGTGCAAGGGTAAACAACCAATTGGTAAGGGGTCGTGGCTGTGTTGGGCAGGAAGAGCTTTTATAGGTGGGAGGGGTTTTTTTTAAACCTGTTTGTGCTGAAAAGGAGTCCTTGCCACTGCTGAGTCACTTCACCCTGCTATTCTTCTGTTTCTGTCAAAATGCATGGAAAGAGAGGCAGGGGGTGCAGTATCCCTGCTCTGTATCTGTATGCTATAGTAGCGGGATCCTCAAGAGAGCAGCAGAAATGGCAACTCTATAGGGGCTTGTAACCCACTGGGTGGAGTTCCACTGCCTATCTGAAAGGCTCCACCCATGAGCAGAAGACCAAGGCTCTACTTCACTTTTGTGTTTTGGGAGGCAATCAGGAGAATGTTCTGAAATTAACAATGTTACTTTGGGAATGCATGTTTAAACTGAAGAACACTGAAATGTGACTATTTTTGTGCTTCAAGTGAGACAGGGAACAGTTGTAAAGTAGTGGCTGACCTTCCCCTTGCAGTGTATGAATCAGGTGGGTAAAGCACATGGCTGAATGAAGCTGTGAAAATTTTGTCCCACCCATCATGTCAAGCTCATGTGTGACAACCAGCCTATTACAAAGTCATGTTTTCGTCCATTTTTTTATAGTATTTATTTCCACTGGGTAATTGCTCAGGAAATTGCCAAGGAAACATAAAGATAGGTCAAAGAGGTCCCCCCCAACGCATGTTTAATGTAGTATTACAAACAATAAACTTTGCAACAGAGTTAAAAACTTTAATTATTGAAAAGTATAAAGAACGAATATAAAATAAAAGGTTCAGTAACATATACTTTTAAACTTGGCCAATAATAGCTTTGCATAGGTACTCAAACTTGGCAGTGGCACCTGCTCATTTTTGTCTTCATCATGATTATCATGCAAAGGTCACGATGACTGATGTTGTAATGTGGAAGTGTGGCATGGATTGGATGCATGCCATGATGGTGGTGAGAGAGACAAAGGAAAGCACATGTCTTGACTAGAGTTATATGTCAAAATATCCCTGAATCATTTTGACTGGGGCTGCATATTCAGCTTTAAAAGGCCTTATATCTAGGATAAAGATTACCAGAAGGTCTGGAGAAAAATGTTCTGTCCCTTTAATAGAGCTTTAATGTATGGAAATGGGCTGGTGAAGCTTTTTATAGCATAGAGGTATATACCCCACTAAGCCTGGGTAGATGGCCCATGCTAGCCCAATCTTATCAGATCTTGAAAGTTAAGCAGAGTTGGCCCTTGTATGGGAGACCACCAAAGAAGTCCAGAGTTGGCATGGCAGGCAATGGCAAATCATCTCTGTTTCTTGCCTTGAAAACCTTATGAGGTCACCATAAGTTGGCTATGACTCGATGGCACTTCACACACATACACAGTGGGGCAGGACATTTTTTTGTCCAGACAGTTGACAGCCCTGCTTAGGTCCCCAATTGAAAATAAGTCTACTGGTGCCAAACATCACTATATACTGCAGAATAAATCTGAATTTAATTGTGCATGTATTTTTCCTCACCTTTGGACATACAGTAACAATGCTAAGAAAGTGTAGTGTCTAGCACTAGCTCTTTAAACTTGTTTGTTTTCTTTTAATATAAATAAATATCAGTGAGTTACTCTATTAACATGAAAACAATATTTTATTAAACATTTCCATGTCTTCTGTAGATTGAACTTTGGTGTACTTCATTAAAAGAGAATATGCCAGATTTAAAAGTAGATTTTCAGATCTTTCTGCCTAGTAAGAAAAAAAAGTCAACATGAATAAAGTTACACAAACATTTTAAAACTAATTCTAAATATAAGATAACAATCCATAATTCCAGGGTGCCACTTTGATGTAATCCTCCCTCCCCTCAATAGAATGGCACTACATTAGTGAAACATGTTGGACGGGATAAAGAACGGACAAAACCTTCCCCCCTTTACAATATCAGGCTTGATATGATCTTCTCTCTTTTTACTTATGTAAATAATTTTATAATATATTTAGGATGAAATCAGATGAAATGCTAAAAGACATACGAATGGCTCAGGAAAGCAGGGATTAGTCTTTTATCAAACTCAAACACTCCCCTCCTTCCCCCTCCTCCATAGCTATTTGTCCAGTAGTAAAAATAAATGAATAATAATAACATTCAATTTATATATTGCCCTTCAGGACAACTTAATGCCCATTCAGAGCGGTTTACAAAGTATGTTGTTATTACCCCACAACTATCACCCTGTGAGGTGAGTGGGGCTGAGAGAGCTCTGGAAGAGCTGTGACTGACCCAAGGTCACTCAGCTGGCTTCATTTGAAGGCGTGGGGAATCAGATTCAGTTCTCCAGTTTAGAGTCCAGCCATCAAGTGCAGGTATGTAATGAAATACATGATGAAATGCTGTAAGTACCAATAAACTGTAACATATACTTGTTCTGTCTCAAAATTCCCACTGTAAAATTTCCATTGATTTCCCTAAAAGTAGGACTTGTCTCTTGTTAGATTTTTTTTTACACACTAACCTGCCTTTGTTTAGGACGTTGAACAAATTAAAACATGAGTTACATTTTTAATGTAAAGACAACCAGCTTGCCATACCTAGAAATTCTTCTTGTAAAGCTGTAAAGCTTTCTCAGCTACATATTCAATGAATTCAGTGCTCCTTGTGTCTAATTCTTGTGGAACTTTAATTGTGAAAGTAGGTGAAGTCAAAATATTAACATCTACTACAGTTTCATTCAGACCAGAAGCTTCACCTGCCTTGGCATCAGAAGCCACCTGAAAGAGAACAGCTTGATATGATATCTTGATATTATTTTGAATAACTGATGCTCAGTTGTAAAAAAAGGGGAATAATAGACAACACTATGACATTCGCTGTTTTCAGGTAACTCAGATGTTTTGTTACTGTACTTTATTACTTAAGTTAACTTCAGCAGAAAGCTATAATTAAAAGATACTACATCAAATCAGTCTACTATGTGAGCTCCAAAATTCCTTGTCAGCTGTAAACAATGCTGGTAGTAAGTATCTTTACAAGATTGTAGACTGAAATGAGTGAAGAGATTTATGGATTGAGAAACAGCTGGTCTTTCCCAGCAGAACTAAAAAAATCCCTCCGTATGCAGTATGCTATTCTTAATCATTGCAAAAACTATTACAGGATATATTACATGTACTATTTGTTAATCTTTAAGGTTAGTCTGGGGATTTTATTAATGTTTGTTAGATACATCAAACCAGTTTAAAGATGTCATCCACTGGGGTGGATCACTATCCACTGGGGTAGTTCAAGACACTGGGGTATACAGCAACCCAACAAAAGGTGGAAGGTGTTTATTTAGGAAAAGTCAGAAATATTCTAAGCATGTTTACTTGGAAATAAGTCCCATAGAATTTAGTGGGTTTTGATTGCAGACATAGGGAACAATCTTAAGCAGGTCTACTCTGAGGTAATCCCATTTTATTCAAAAACTATTCTGAGGATTGCAGTCTTTAGTAGACATGAACCAAAAAACCCCCCCAAGCTGCGAAGTTCAAGGTTCATTCAATTGCACGAACTACAAACGTTGATGAACTTCAGCTGGTTCGCAAACTGGTACGTGGTTCGTGGGGGCCTAGGACGGCCCCCTTCATGCTCAGAAAGACCAAACATGCACAGAGTTTTCATCAGGCTCTCCTCCAGCCACGCTCCAAGTTTTGTCAAGATTGCAAAATGGATCTTCGAGCTATAGATCCCCAAAGGCAACGCCCCCAGGAAAGTCCCATTTGAGACAATTAGAGCCAATTGACTTATGGCTCCATTTCACGTGAGAGACCCCCAGACATGGGTAATGTCAGTGGCCACCCTCTCCATGCGGGCTCGGGGAGGCGGTCAGCCTCCCTTCTCGGGGGTGGGGGGTTTGGCCGCCAGCTGGCGGCACTCCCAATGTGCCTGCCCGCATGCCCCTACAGGCGGCCACCGCATCAGGACAATGGGTTTTGTCGGTGGCCGCCCCCTCTGTGCAGGCTCGGGGAGGCGGTCAGCCAGCCACCTCCCATTTTGGGGGAGGAGGGTTGGCTGCCACCTGAAGGCACCCCCCATGTGTCTGCCCACATGCCGCTATGGTGGCCATCACGTCAGGACAATGGGTTTTGTCAGTGGTCGCCCCCTCCGTGCAGGCTCAGGGAGGTGGCCAGCCGGCCCCCTCCCTTTTCAGGGGCTGGGAGGTTGGCTGTCACCTGGCAGCACCCGCCATGTGCCCGCTCGCACATCCCTATGGGTGGCTACCATGTACGGACCGTGGGTTTTGTCTGTGGCCGCCCGCTCTGTGCAGGCTCGGGGAGACGGTCAGCCAGCCACCTCCCACTCGGGAACCGACAGAAGCCCTCCACACTTATCCGGACGGATTGAGGGATGCCTCCCCCATAGCCCATGGTCTAGCCGTGGCGAGCAGCTGGAGAGGGTGGAGGACCGTGTCCCACGCTGGGGGATCATGGGCCAGTTCACACGCATGGGGGCTGTGAAGGATGCGGCCGCTGACAAAACCTAAGGTCCAGCCGTGGCAGGCAGCTGGCACCGATGCAAACCCCTCTCCACCTTGTTGGGGAGATTGAGTGATGGACCCGGAGCCAGGCAGGACCAGTTCACAAAATAAGGCCCCTGCACCAAGACCAACAGGGACCTATAGAACCCACCTTCCGGACGTGGCAGGCGGTACAGCTCAACAAAATAAGGCCTCTGCAGGGAGAACAAGGAGCATTGCAGCTGAACCAGGCCCTTCCCCCTGGCAAGAGACCGACAGGGACAGCCAAAACCCGCCATCCGGAGAAGGGAGGGACAGAAGGACAGATCGACGGACACCTCCCCCATAACCCATGGTCCGGCTGTGGCAGGTGGCAGGCGTGACTGGCACCACATCACAAAACATACTCAAAACAGCGTCAGCCCCCCCCCCCACCGCCCTAGAAGATGTGGCCTCCGACAAAATCCATGGTCCGGCTGTGGCGGCAGCAATGGATGCCCTCCTTGACCAACCAGGAGGGACAGGATTCAGCATCAGGACCAGGGGGGGATCCTAAATGTTGCGTGCAGCAGCTGAACCTATGGGCTGGCTGTGGCGGTGGGGGAGGGCCATCCCACCATCCTGTACAGCTTCATGTGCAAACTGTCCCATGCTGAGGAGCGGCTGCCACCAACATAATCCATGGGCCCCATGCCTACTGCTAGACTCTTGGGGCTAGCCTTATGTATTCTTTGGCTGAAGGCTCACAGCAGTCTTTATTTTGTTTGCTTCTGAATTCTTCTTTCTGGGAGCACCTGTCCCCCTTGGGAAGGTGTGTGGGCAGTAGGTTTGGGGTATTTTCTCTTGCCAGAGTAAGAGCAGCTGCTGAAACACCCTGGGAGGGATGTGACCGCCAACAAAACCCATGGTCCGGCCATGGCGGACTCTTCTGGGGCCACAGCAAGAGCATCTGCTGAAACACCCCGGAGGGAAGGGAGTGAGTGATGGACCTAGTCCCATGCATGGGGGCCTTGAGGGATGCAGCCGCTGACAAAACCCATGGTCCAGCCGTGGCGGGCAGCTGGCATCAATGCAAACCCTCCCCCCCCCACCGTTGCAGAAAGTGAGTGATGGACCCGGGGCCAGGTGGGACAGGTTCACAAAATAAAGGCCCCACACAGAGACCAGGGGATCATGGCTAGAGATGGGCCTGATCTGAATTACGATTTCAACCCCCCCCCCCTGATTTTGGCATTTGCGCCATCGTGACTCAGCTAATCGGTTCTGTCCACAGCAACCGATCCAGCAGTCAGCAGTTTGCTTGTTCGGGACTTGATCGGATGGGTCAGTGTCTGTTCGGAATTGCAGACACTCTTGCGCCAGTAATTTATTCCCAGGGCAACGGAGTCAGGGGAATGAGCTGTGTTTGCCCTCCTTCTGTCGCCCTCAAAACACGAATGGAAGCCCAGCTTTCCTTGATTAGCAGGCTTCCTTCCAACCATGGAAAAGCAACCCAGGGGAGGGAGGGGGAAGGGGGTGTTCTGAAGCCATGGGCACAAAGGAAAGGCAAAAGACAGCGCAGGAGGCTGGGAGGCCGCCTGCGCCGTTCGCCTTTCCCCAGGACAAGGGGCGCATGGGCAAGCCAGCCGCCCCTTGTCTTGCGGGGCAGGTGAACGGCGCGGGCAGCCTCCGAGCCACTCGCGCTGCTGCCAGCTCCACAGCGCACCGGGACAGCCGGCTTGCTGCGTGGGCGAGGGCGACTCAGGAGCACGCACGCACGCGCAAGAGCCTGGCTACAGTTGCCCTGGGCGCTGGCCTCCCCGATTCCCGATTCCGGACCGGAAACGAGGCTTGATCGGTTAGAATCGGTGACCTGCGTTCGGCAGCATCCCAGATCCACGAACGGCTTAATCGGAATTTTTTTTTGGATCATGCCCATGTCTAATCATGGCCTTCTCATCTCATGCATGGGGGCCATGAAGGATGCGGCTGCTGACAAAACCCATGGTCCATCTGTGGCGGACTCTTCTGTGGCCAGAGCAAGAACAGCTGCTGAAACACCCTGGGGAAGTGTTGGGAAAGTGTCTGGGTAGTGGGTGAGGAGACTTTTCTCTTGCCAGAGCAAGAGCAGCTGCTGAAACAGCCTGGGAAGGATGCGTCTGCCCATGGTCTGACTGTGGCGGCAACGACAGAGGTCTCCCCCTCCTTGAGGGGAACCTATAAGTCCCACTCTTGGGGACCATGGGGTGGTTACCTCACAAAGTGTTATGTTCAGCAGCAAAACCCAGTGGTGGCAGTCATGGATGCCTTTGTCTCCCAATTGGAGGTGGGGGAGGTGCCTGGTCCTACTGGTGAGAAAGCAGCAGGGAAAGAAAGTGAACACCTTCCCCTCTAGGGAGGAGCAGCAGCTAAGGGAAGAGCATAACCCACCTCACCAATGGGGAAGCCTTGAGAAAGGCCTTCCACCATTGCCTTCCACAGATGGCCGGAAGCTGCCACAAGACCCAAAAGAAAACGTCTCAAAATGGTGGCCGTGAGAGAAGCCTTCCCCTTCCCAGGCAGGAGAGGGGCACAAAACGAATAATGAGAACAGGAAATAAAAGTTGGTCCTGTGGGCCCTCGGGCGAGGTGCCAACTTAGCTTGGCCCCAGAGGCCAGCAGTGGCCCTGAGACTGGGGGTGGGGGAGCGCCCTACCCCACCACTCACAGAGGCACATGACCTGGGCAGGCAGGACAGGCACGCACGCGCATACACACACACACACAAAGATAGTAATCAAATTTTTTAAAAGGTGATCCCCTCAGCTGAGGTGCCCACTTAGCTTGGCCCCAGAGCCTGGCAGTGGCCCTGAGACTGGCGGAGGGGGGTAGAGCCCTACCCTCCCACACACAGGGAGATCCTGATCTGAGCAGGCAGGACAGGTGCACAAAATACAGTGAGAAGAATAAACTCTAAAAGAAAGGAACCAGGTGAACCCTCAGCCAAGGTGCCCACTTAGCTTGGCCCCAGAACTTGCCAGTGGCCCTGAGACAAGGGGAGAGCCCCCTACCCCACAACACACAGAGGCACCTGACCTGGGAGCGCACCCCAAATGGGCCCACTTGAAATCTGGTCCTCGTCGGTGGGCTGGGTGGTTGGCAGCAGCAGAGCTGGTGCGTCTGTTACAGTGAAGGACTCTGCGGGGGCCATGGTGTGTGAGTACGTTGCCAAGCCTGCCTAGCCCACCACTTGAACTCCCTGGAGTATTGGGCCCGAAAATCTGCCATCTGGCCATACCTCTCCATCGTGGCCACTAACATCCTTTCCTACCCCTCCCACCAGTGTCTAGAACGAGCAGGTGTTCTCCCACTTGGGAGACTTTCTCCGTCCCCACCACGCATGCCTGCACCCAGACCTGGTGGACATGTTGTCCTTCATCAAGGTCAACCTCCACCTGCTTGGCTATCCCTCCCTGGACCTGGACTTCTTTGGGCTCTGAGCCACCCCAGTCTATCGGGGTCTTCAGTTCTAGGTCCAGGCTCCTCTGATGCAGGCTCAAAGTCTCAGGGCCACCATCTGGCTCTGGGGCCAAGCTAAGTGGGCACCTCGGCTGAGGGTTCACCTGGTTCCTTTCTTTTTGAGTTTATTATTCTTCTCATTTTATTTTGTGCATCTGTCCTGCCTGCTCAGTGTAAAGCCTGGCAGTGACCCAGGCAGAAGAGGGGCACAAAACGAGTAATGAGAACAGGAAACAAAAGTTGGTCCTGTGGGCCCTCGGGCAAGGTGCCCACTTAGCTTGGCCCCAGAGGCCAGTGGTGGCCCTGAGACTGGGGGTGGGGGGAGCACCCTACCCCACCACACACAGAGGTACCTGACCTGGGCATGCAGGACAGGCGCACAAAATAGATAGTAAACAAATCAAAGAGAAAGAAGAAGGTGAGCCCTCGGCCCAAATGCCCACTTAGCTTGGCCCCAGAGCCTGGTAGTGGCCCTGAGACCGGGGGGAGCGGGTAGAGCCCTACCACCCCACACAGAGAGACCTGACCTGAGCAGGCAGGACAGGTGCGCGCACACACAAAAAAGATAGTAATCAAATAAAAAAAAGAAGGTGACCCCTCAGCCGAAGTGCCCACTTAGCTTGGCCCCAGAGCCTGGCAGTGGTCCTGAGACCAGGGGGGTAGAGCCCTACCACCCCACGCACAGAGACCTGACCTGAGCAGGCAGGTCAGGAGCACAAAATTAAAAGAGCTGAATAATAAACTCAACAAGAAAGAAAAAGGTGAGCCCTCAGCCAAGTTACCCACTTAGCTTGGCCCCAGAGCCTGGCAGTGGCCCTGAGGCTCGGGGGCAGGGTAGAGCCCTACCACACCACACAGACACCTGACCTAGTCTAACATTTTCTGAGGCAGCTACTAGAACACATTGAAGGCTCAATATGACATACAGCTTATTCATAACATTGTCTTTTGTTCTGACTTTGTTATATTGATCTAAAAAAGACATTTGAGTTACATATCAACCACTAGTAAGATTCTGTAAAAGTAATCTAAGGTCATTAGAACCTGTTAGTGCAATTTTATTCCTGTCAGATGGCGATACAGGTCAGTTACCCATCACACTAAAAGGATTTAGAGTAGGCTCGTGTTTAAACTCCGGAGTGTCAGATTACCAAGGGATTATCAAGTATACTTCACCTCAACAAGAGTTTAGTATTTAAAGAACAAAAATAACACATGCTAATTCCCTCAGGTAGTACTGAGTCAGTAAATGTCAGTGAACTATGGAGAACAGAAAGATCAGTGTGTGTTGTGGTTATTTCCATTTTTAATGTATGACATTTACCTTTACTATATTGAAAATATTTTCTGGTCCAATGGTTCTGTTGGATAGTTCAGACACCCATCCAAACCTTTCTTTCATTTTATTCAGCAAATAGGATGTATCTTCTGTGTGACGTTGGACCATCTGGAGAATCTGTTGATACTGTTCAGCTGAGATGTTAACCAGCTTAAAGGTGTCATCAAACTTTACATGTAGCTCAGGGACACTGGGGCAGACTGAATAGGAATCAGGAAGTTTCAAAAGTTTAGGAAGTTTCAAAAATGTTGCAATGAATGTACTTCAAAATTATTTATTATAGCTTTTTAGGTTGGGCAATTACACATAACAATCTGTGTAGGAAATGAATCCTGTATTTAGATTGGTAATAATTATTGCCGCTACTTATAGAGCAAGATCCAGGTCCAATAGCACTTTAAAGACAACTAGATTTCCAAGGTATGAGCTTTCAAGAGTCAAAGTTCCCTCTCACTCTTCAAAGCTCATACCTTGGAAATCAAGATAGTCTCTTAGACTGCAGAACAACATGGCTACCCACCTGAGATGAATATGACTTTTATAACCAATGGACACCAACATAGCACAAACTTATTATACATTTACAAATGTTTTACTGTCTTTTTATTGTTCTAACAGAGAGTTGAAGGGACATGTTATAATTCCATTTTACATTATGGAACTGATTTGTGATGTGGTCATTTCTCCTATTTCTTGGTTTGAATCAAGCTTGGTTTGAATCAATCATGCTTTTACATAGCAATAATTCTCCATGTTGTTTTTATTGCCACTGCAAATGCTGATTGTCACAACAGAGAATCTCCCGTGTGGTATTATGTCTTCACAATTGTTTTAATAAAGGATATATTAATTGAGTAAAAAAAAAAGAGAGAGAGAGAGAATGCAGTCACAGAACCAACTACGTGAACCTATGATTATAGGTCCTTTTGATCTGTGACATTCACAGTGTCTGGAATTACCCTTATACTGTACCTGTATTGTACCTGTATGCAAGGCAAATCGAGTTCTATATGAGAAATAGTGTCATAAGATGCCAAAAGCAATTGCACTTTAATAACATCCATGATAGCACTTTGAGCACGGGACACTTTAATGAATTGTTTTTAGAACGCATAAGATGCCTGTATAATTGAGGTCTAGGGAGGTTGCAATATATGGTGTAGTATATGGTTGTGTCAAGAGAAACAAAAGAATATACAAATTGTTTATTACATCCCTTACTCTGTATAAACAAATTTGTGAATACAGTACTCAATTAATATATCCTTTATTAAAACAATTGTGAAGACATAATACCACACGGGAGATTCTCTGTTGTGACAATTACATTACCGTGTTGCTCTATTTTGTTGTACACTGCAAATGCTGAGGCATTTGCTCTGGCAATGGAGCATCTATACTGAAGCTGTCTGTGCATTTTTATTCCCTTAGCTCCCTGCTGCAACAATTTCCCCTGACTCACCAGAGGGCTTGCTGTGGGGGTGGCTTTTAACCTGACTTCCAACGCAAGGAAGAAATCCCAACCCTTTGTCGTCAAGTGTCAACACACATGCATGGGTTACAAACTTAAATGGTTTTTATTCAACTTCTTCATGCCATGCAAGGAATCTCTACTCACAGTTCTACTAAATAAGAAAGGAGAGAGTGCATCTTTCATGCTTTATTAGTTCCTGGCTTTCATTTTTTTAAAAGTAAATTTCTACAATCCTGACCTGGATAGCCCAGGTGAGCCTGATCTCGTCAGATCTCAGAAGCTAAGCAGGGTCACCCTTGGTTAGTAATTGGATGGGAGGCCTCCAATGAAGACCAGAGTTGCAGAGGCAGGCAATGGCGAGCCACCTCTGTTAGTCTCTTGCCATGAAAACCCCACGGGGGGGGGGGGTCACCATAAATCAGCTATGACTTGAGGGCACTTTCTACAAGTCTCTAGGACTTTAGTCCTTTTTTCTGTGGAGTAACGAGGGGAAATTCTGTTATACGTTCTCACAGTGGGAAAGGACTATTTTTGCTGGTTCTGTCTCACCTTTGGAATGCGGAGCTTGAGAATAGGGTCTTAAATCGCAGGGTGGACAATACAATGGGAGGTGGACCTTCAAATTCCCCAGCCCCAAGCCATTTAATAACCAAAAAAAACCCCATGAAGAGTAGTAATAATGCTAGGAAAGGTGAAAGACAGTAGGAAAAGAGGAAAATTCAAAATGAGAATGACTTAATTCACTAATGGAAGCCACGGGGCCTTCAGTTTGCACGATCTGGGCAAGAGTCTTAATGATAGGATATTTTGGAGGTCATTAATTCATATGACACATGCAGTAGTAGTAAAATATTTACTAAATGATTTAACTCAGTTTTGTGACTAATCAAGCCTACACATATCCAAAATTAAATCTAAATCACAATACTTTGTGCTTGAGAATACAGCATTGTGCAGTATTATAGTTAAGCCATGTATCAGAGGCTGTGGAATAATTATTTACCTTGCATCAGAGTGTCCTGACATTTCTGGCATCTCTCATGAAACTGAGAGCAACCTGATGAATTCTGGCGCAGTTTATTACATGGAGCTCTCTCATGACCTGGTATGATCTTAGAGAACATTCCACTTTTGTCAGAATCTAGAATGAACATATACAGTATGCATATAGTATCATTAACACACACAGAATTTGTCGTTCTAATGATATCTTAGCATTCGCACAGTTACTCCTTTGGCAGTTTAAAAAAGTGTAAATATGGAACAACCCCATTAAAGTCTGATGTATTTCTGAGAGCCAAGCTAGACATAGTGGCAGTTCCAAGGGCATGAATATAGAACTGCCACAGTGATATAGAAACAGTAGCAATGGGAAACCATTTTTTTTAAAAAATGCAGGGATGAGTGGAGCTGAACCCTTCTCCGTCATTGGTTTTGATTTACTGCCACCCAAGTCACAAAACTCTCTTCTCTGAGGGCTCAAATGAGAAAAGAGTGCCTGGAAACTGGGGCTGTGAGATAAAGTGTAGTGTGGGGAGAAGGATCTTGGGGTATGCAAGTTTCTGGCTTTGTTTCATTACTGCATTATGTAATGTTCATTTTTCTGCATCCCACTGGTTTGTGTAAGAAACAGATTTCCATCTGTAACTGTTCTGTTTTCCATCCAATATGAATGAAATTTCTAAGAAATATCTAGGGATAAGAATCCTCCCAGCCAGCTGGCAAGTGAACAGGAGAAAGGTTCCACATTTTCTAGGTAATGAACAAGTTATTACTAAGCAGAGTTACACTTTCTAAGCCCCTTGACTTAGATGAGATTCACTAGGATTGCACCGTAAATTTCTCACTTGCAAATGGACAGAAGCAGACATTTGGCACCACCAAGAAGCAGTGTTCTAGGTTTGTTACCGGGGGGTGGGGGTTCTTGTTCCAAAATTTTCTTTTTTAGATATAGCATTGGTTCCTTTTATTCTCTTTTCCTGTGATTTCTCATTAATTCATTTTTGAGGGGTTTTTTTTTAACCACTTGATAGTGTAGTTTCTGGTTATCCCACACAATGGTGGGATAGATGCACCTGATGAAGAGAACTGTGGTTCTCGAAAGCTTATGCTACAGTAAAGTTGGTTAGTCTTAAAGGTGCTACTGGACTCTTTTCTATTTTGCTACTACAGACTAACACGGATAACTCCTCTGGATCAATGGTGGGATATGTGCCCTTTTGTAGTAGCTTTGGCACTTTCTGCTTGTAAACTGGGTTTTGTGTCATTTTGTTTTGTTCAAATAAAAGGTATTAGGCAGAGCATGCATTTTTGGGTGGGGGGTGGCATTGTAACATAACTGGTCCTATGCTTACTTTACTCTCCCCTGGCAGTACAATAGTGCTGTATTTGTAGGAACCAGGTTTGAATCCCCACTCTGTCATGGGAAGCTTGTTGGGATACCGTGGGCTGGTCACACACTCTCAGCCAGACCTACCTCACGGGGTTGTTGTGAAGATTAAGTGGAGGAGAGGGGAATGATATAATCTGCCATGAGTCCACATTGAGGATCATATCATTTGTCATGGTTATATCTTGGAACCAACCCAGCAAAAGAAATAACCATTTTTCAGTACTTTGAAGGCAATCCAGGCAGACAGAGCTTTATCATCTTAAAGATGACTTCTTTAAAATCTAATCAAATCTTCCTCCTCTCAAAAGAGGAATTGATTCAAATCTGACTCAAATTCCTAAAAAGAGGAATAGAAACAGAATGCTGGATTTCAGGGAGAAATTCAGCAAAGAGGAATTAAGAGAATTCCACTTAACAACCCTAGATATTAGAGAACAGGCTGATGGCACCCCAAATGAGGCAGAATCAGTTTACAGTAGGCAGAGGCCCACATTTTGCTAACCCACAGAAGCCATCCAAATTTTTGGGAAGAGACATTTGGCACCTTGGGAAGGGCAAGCTGCAGAACAGACTGAGGAATGAAAAGGCAACAGCATACAGGCACAGAGAGGATTTTGGCACCCCAAGAAAGAAAGGTGGCATAGGAGCACAGAAACTTGCATTCTTCAAACGGTGACTGTGGGTGGATTGTGAAAAGCGAGCAGTGGAAAAAATAGCACATGGTAAATTACTTTAAATGTATGTGCACAGACTGAGTATCGGTGTGTGTTTACTGTATATCTTCACAGTAACATAGCAAACAGGTAGAGGGCCCGCTGAACCGATGGCCTAAGCACTACTCCCCGCACCTCCCCACAGTGCCCTCCCGCTCTGGCCTCCAGGCCACTGCGAAGCACCCACTTGCCGCCTGGAGGGGGCCCGCCAAATCAGTTTTCTAGAGCATTTTTTCACACAACGGCATTTTGCTAGTTTTGGAATAATAGTATATTGATATAATGGTATTAAATCACTGGTTTAAAAAAGAAAAGAAAAACCTTCTGCTGCAGGGAGAAGAAATGGCTACTGTGGGGAAGATAACTGCTCTGTGGGTGGAAGTTTGAGAATCTGAACTTTTCCACCCACATGGCAGACACCCAAGCTTTGCTGCAATCTTTTCAGAAATGTTGGAGTAAAGCAGGTTTGAGAAAGATTGGAGAAAAGCCAAGGAAACTCTGGGAGGTGCATAACTACACCCCAATGCTGTGGGGAAGTGGGGGGGGGAGCCACTTCCCAGTAGCATCAAACACATGACAAATAATCGATGCAGAAATAACCACAGACACATATACTGTACATTTACAGTAGCTATGCAATTTACAATGCTTTTGGATAGAGATATTTGCAGTGGCAACAGATATTCTCCACAGTATCCCCTCACACCTACCATTCTCCCCCTTGTTGCTCGGTGGACTTGCTTTCTTTTTTAATAAGAGATATATCTCTGTAGTGTTATGATAAAGGTAAAGGTAGTCCCCTATGCAAGCACCGAGTCATTACTGACCCATAGGGGGATGTCGCATCATTCACAATGTTTTCTTGGCAGACTTTTTGTTACAGGGTGGTTTGCCATTGCCTTCCCTAGTCATCTACCCCCAGAAAACTGGGTACTAATTTTACCGACCTCAGAAGGATGGAAGGCTGAGTCAATCTTGAGCTGGCTCCCTGAACCTGGCTTCCACCAGGATCAAACTCACGTCATGAGCAGAATAGGATGAATAGGAGTTTATTAAAATTTATCAGTTAATAAACCAATGCACACTAGGGCCGTTTCCAGACGGCCCCCCGCCTCGCGAAACGTCGCGCGTCGTCGCGCGTCGTCGTGCAGAAAACGCGAAATATCGCGTTTTCTCGCGCGAGTTTTGCGCGACGTCGCGCAAAACTCGCGCGAGAAAACGCGATATTTCGCGTTTTCTGCGCAACGACGCGCGACGACGCGCGACGTTTCGCGAGGCGGGGGGCCGTCTGGAAACGGCCTAGGTAGGACTCAGCAGTTTTCACTCATGTGCCTCTTTTGCTTTTTAAAACTGTACTAGCTCCTGAATTTGCACTTTAAACACATGGAATTGCTGGCCCCAAGTAGTTTAGATCATTTTTAATAAATAAAATGATATGGTATGGGCATAAAGACCAGAGCCCAACTTTTTCCAATAGTCTAATTAAAAAAAACAACAACCAAAGACACCAGCTGCTCAAGGCATACCTACAGCTGCCCTGGCATTTTGTCACAAAATATACCACCCAGCATTGCAGTAATTTTACATGATTCTCACAGAAACATGCATACTGCCACAAATACTATTTTAAAGGCTAAATGCTACCAGCCAAAGATCTGTGTATTTATTCTGAAACTTACCCTTAATTTGTTCGGCCATCTCTCTTTCATTCTCTGTGTATCCTTCAAAGGTCTCGGTAAGCATTTCACTGACACCTTCTATGACGGTTTTGCTGAAATCAAACACAAGCTGAAGGAGATCTTGGACCCCCCATTCTTTCGGGAAGCCACTATTTCTCATAAAATCCTCAGTGAACGTTGGTAAAAAATAGGGGTCTGTTATGTCTGGATTAGACATAAAATACATTTGAAAAGACTGATCAAATTCTTTTTGCATCTGTTTGAAAAACATAAAGCTTTTTTCAAACAATGTACCCACATCAGACAACAGTTGGTTAAACAAATTTTCCATTTGTACTAGTTGGACATCTTCTTTTTCAGGCTTCTGATTAAACTGAAATTCTTTCCCCTCAGTTTCATACATAGAAATAGATACTGGGGTCATCTTTCTAAAAAAATCTTGAATCTGTAAGCACAAAACAAATATTAAAAGTAAGGTCTTTAATCATCATCTTAGTTCAAATCCACATTGTAAGGTTCTAACCTACACTTTTCTTTGTGATATCAAATCTTGCCCTATTTTCTAAATACTGAAAGGTCATACTCTAGTGAGACAGCATTTTCAGGGCAATCTTTGTCCAAACAGAATCTTTAGTATAGTCTTACAGATTAACCAAGGACCAAGTCTGTTGTTTGGATGACGATTTTCCTCACTGATGGTTTTGGCACAACTGAATGTACTTGATAGAGGGGACCAGATCAATATTTAGGGATATGCTAGGTAAGCTTCATCTTATGGCCTCACAACCTAAGGGGCTTTCTAAATGCTAACTAAGAAAAAAGTTAAATCTCTCCTATCCTAAATTCATGACTGCTGTCCACCCAGGTATCATTTCTATGACAATACCGATGTACAAGTGGAGGACCAGCAAGAATTTGCAGGAAGCATCTCATTTTCCCCTCCTCCACCATGTACTCTTTCCCCGCCACCATAGACTCTCACCGATTTCCTGCACCCTTCTCTCCTTCCCACCCACCTTTTCCTGCCCTCATCTTCACCTTTCCCCCTCCCCCCAGAAGCCTCTTCCCCTATGGCTACATTGCACGGTGCTGGCTGAGCTGGGCCCAGTTGCACTGCCGGCACCAGGGTTTCTGGCGCCTGTGGCCACCTTCCCATGCACGTGCACACAGTGCGCACGCATGCCCCCAGACTGCATGATGACATCATCATGTGATGACATCACCACGCAGCAAAACTGGGCCCATGGGCCGGCGGGCAGCTGGGGTGGCGTGAGGAGGCTGTCCGCGCTCCGCACGCCACCCCAGCCACCTGCTGTGCCTGGCCCGTGGCTGCTGTGCCTGGCCGGGGGCATGTGGTGGCGGTGGCGGTGGCGGTGGTGGCAGCACGGGGCTGGCCGGCTGCAGCAGTAGCTGCGGGCCAGGCATGCCAGCTCCGTGGCGCACATCTCTGCTCCCAGCACCCCCTCCGGCCCCGCGGCACCCGCGGCGCCCACCTCACCGCCTCAATGGTGGTGCCAGCCCTGCCCAGGTGCATAGTGGAGATCCTACAAGGACTTGCAGGGGATATTTCACTTTTCCCTGTATCCCCTTCCCCATACTATTTCCTCTTTCTCTTCTCCAGGTGTCCTCAATTGCTTACCTTTCCCTACATCCTTCTCTCCTTAAAATCCACTAAACTGTTAGCGGTTAGACTTGCCCCCATAATATTAGAAGGCATATGATTATGGATATGCCATAATCTCCTTCTCTGAATGTGCTTCAAGCACTAAAACTACTGCCCAAGCAGGCAGAAAACATGGAAGCCAGATCCTGGCCAGGAGATGGAAGGTGCAAACATGAGAATGACAAGTGAGACCAGCTCACACCTCCACCCTCCATGTCCCAGAGGCATGCTAAGGCTCCTGATACAATAGGGCCTTCCCAGAGTTCCTGAATTAACGCAACCCGCCCTATCGATTTCCCCATAACCACTTTCCTATTCTTAGGCAATTCAGAGAGCTGATAGCCTCACTCCTCCAGCTCAAGGGGTGTCAGTCATAATTTGATAACTTTAATTCTGTCCAGGAAGACTTAAGCAAACTTTCCTAAGTTTCATTGTCACATCCTGGAGATGGTTTACTGGCTTGTTGTCCCACTCTGGAGAAAGTTTGTCAGCTCTTTCTCTCACCTCAGAGACAGCTTCTCAATCCTTTGTTTCACTCAAGCCTTTGTTTTTGGAGTAGAAGATAAAATCTTGCCCTTGAGTAGGATCCATGGTATAAAATAGACTGCCTGTCTGCCCTTAATTGTGTGCATGTTTTGGATCCAACATCTACCCTCAAACCTCGATTCGAGTCCCTTCCACCTTGAAGTGCAGGCCACTCAATGCTGCTCTGCTGCTTTCTAGTTAGCTTTGAATGTGTGTTGTGCGCTGTTGATCTTTGTTATTTTTAATTTAAAAAAACATTTTGGTTGAAATATCTGTCTGGTTATTGGAAAGAGTTCTCTAGCTGGGACAATCCTCATATACATTAGTGGAGATCCCTTAGTTACCCCCTTTTACTGCGTTCTCCTTGCTCCTAATTCCCCCCAACTTGCAAGGAGACCTTCCCTTTGAGTAACAAAACAACTTACCTTTATCTGCCTCCTATCTTCATCTATATTTCTTAATTTACGTCATTTATATCAAGTTGTGGTTGCTACTAGGCCTGGCCACAGTGAATTCTCCCTCAGAGGCCAAAACAGCACTGGTAAGGGTCCTGCCTTCCCCCCTTTTTACTGACAGAGGCCATGTCTGGAGTATAGGACAAACTGTAATGGTTACCTAGTAGCAGCCACTGAGGGCATCTAGTTAAAGCTGCAGGCACTTCTTTTTGTCATTTTGGGGTTTTTTAACCCCCGCAATGTATCTTAAGATTTCAGAATTTTCTGCAACCCTGGGGCATTTTTCAGATGTGTAGGGAGATCTGTCTTGTCCATTCATGGCTCCAATCTCTGAATTTAAGTATCTACAGATCAGGGCCACTTGGCTATTAGTATATAAGTTAATTTTTATCATATTGGATCTTAACCTGACATAGTTTGAGGGCTTAAACTGTTCTAGCATTTTCAGTTTTTCTGGTCCACAGCACCTTTCACACATTCAGAGGGGAGGAATGTGATCATGTCCACTTGTGCCCCTTACTTCTATACCCACACGTTCATCTGACAGTGTGCATGAAGTTCTGCTTACGAGTAGGGTCAAATTTGGGTACTTTACTGGAATCCAAAACCTGAATTGCACACCCCTACTGATGACTTGAAAATCCTACTTGGCATCCTTCCTGCCCCTCTCCTGTTTGATTGGATATGTTAACTGACATTGCCTGGACAATTTTTGCAGCCAAAAGATCATGAAAGACAGCTATGATACTCAGGGTACAGAATTCTGCTGTTTTCCTGCATTTGCTCAGAATCATGGACTACACACAGCCCTAGCTATTAGCAGAATGGGATCATGTTGTTTTGTTTACAACACCACCACCCATATGTGCCACAAGGCAGCTCCATTAATTAGACTGTGGATTACTGGTAGTTCCCCTAATTAGGTCAGTGAGAACTGTTGTTTCTCAGACTCATGCTTTCTCTGTACTGCACCTGTGCTATGGAACAGGTTTCCTTAGGGTGTTAGGAAGGTCCAACCCTGTGTAGATTTCAGGTGCTTTGAAAAACAATGCTTTTTCATTGTGCCTGAAGTAGCAGAAATGAAGGTTGTTACTTGATTCTTTTTATCTGTAGTTTCTACCAGTGTGATATATTGTATTTATTATTTGCTTAATTTTAGTCTGCCTTTCAACCAGAGACTCAAGGCAGATTACACAATTAAAACAATACAGTAGGACCACTGTGAAACATATTTCCAACCAGGGATGGCTCAAGAGCTTTCTGCATCCTGGGTGGGCCAGCCTGAGTCCACCCCCCCCCCCCTCCTGCCATGGTGAATTTTGAGTCACCTTCCCAGTCAGGAAAAGTAGAGAAATTAGTCAGAACCCAAAAGTGACACCCTAGAGATTTTGGGGGTTCCAAGAGCATCACCAGAAGTGGGTTACGGGTTCTGATGCAATACGGGTTCTATTTTCTCCCATCATGTTGGTGGGCAAGAGAGGATAGAGCTGGGTGGCTGGCTGAGTGGTCAGCTGGCTGGATTGCACCCTGAGCTTGGTGTTCCCTTGACCTCTGGTGCCTAGGCAATAGTTTAGGGCTGCCTAGGGGGTGATCTGCACCTATAACCAACAGTGAATAAAACTTGATTACAAAATTAGAGAACAATACATTAAAATCAATAAAGTAAAAACTGTATTAGCACCAAGTTTCCTAACACCTCAGTTAACCAGCATCTGTCTGCAGAATTTAAATTTGTAAACCCATGGCTAGTAATTTGTCCACTTGAGTCCCACTGATCAAGAAAGCAACAGGGTATATGTATTTTTAAAAATAAATAAATAAGATATGTTTAATTTTTCTCTTACTTTACTTGTAAATGAAGATAGACCACGTCGACAAGTTGTATAAAATCTCATACAATTACTTTCTAGACAAGATTTGCATTCATCCCATATATGCTGCAGAGACTCCTGACATGTTGTTTCTTCTTCTTCCAGTCTCTCTTTCACTTCACTCATAAGTCTCAGAGCTTCCTAATTAAAGAATTAGTTAAAACATTTAAATCAAGACTTGAATTAGAGTAATTTACTGTAGAATATACATTAGCATTTAAAAATATACATTCAGTATCCAGGGCTGGAGCGAACCCACACACTGGATGCCCCCCGAACAACAGGCTGCCATACCCCTCCTGGAGAATCAGGCAATGAGCCCCAGTGCAGTGGCACTTACTGGTGCAGGGGCAGGAAAGGCAGCATCCAGCTGGGAAATTGCAAGGTGTCAGGCAGCACCTGGGAGTGGCGGGTCACACTGGCCTACAGAAAGTCTACTCTTCACATTCTGCTGCCAGACACACAATCATCAGGCCAGCCAAAAGTGCAACAAGTCTTGACAGCCTTGGGGAGTCAGGCTGGCAGGTGGCAAGCCAAGAAGATGCCAAATTGGGTGCAGACGAGGCAAAGGAGGGGCAGGACATGGAGAAGATGGCTGAGAAGATGCTCATGCCCAGCACTGTCAGAGATAGCTGAGGAAGGGCCTGCCAGGGTAGAGAATTGGGGAGACAAGAGGGGGCACAGCTGTCCCTAGCCTGAGTATTGAAGCAAGCCCTGGGAGGCGTATCCTGGAGGTGGAACTAGCAAATGGGGAAAGTTTAAATGGGGTTCCATATCTCAGGCAGGAAAAGAGACGCTAGGAGTTGGTGGCCCTGCTGCTGAAAGACAGCCCTCTCCAAACAGGTTGAGTAGGATGGGTCCCTCTAACATTTACTGCACAGAAATGGGCAGCTGAAACTTTTCATGGCATGGAGTTAAACAACATCCTGTTATGCCTATACTAAAAGAACATGCAATTTTTATCCAGGCCTGTTGGCAACCCTATTAGTGCACCCCTGGAAACTGACATAATAAATTTAAGCCACCCATTATTTAAAAACTAGAGTTCCTGTTTACTAGTTACCTCTTTTTCTTCACTGCTTTTCTTTAAGGTTTTCATCAGATCCATGTGTTTAGCTTCATTTCTTTCCATCAAAATTTTCATCTGCTTAATGCCAATCAGAGCTTTCTTTACTTCTTCATCTACATATTTCTCTCCAACTTCCGATAAAACTAGATGAGGGGAGGAATGTTATTTTTTTTAAAAATAGAACTCTCTTTTAAGCTGAAATCAAAATATTGAATTATAATTAACATATTAGGAAGAAGAAGAGAGAAACAGATCATCTCTATAGATAAAGACCAAAATCTTCTGCATATATACAAACTGAGACTCTTCCCTAAAGGCTACATTGAACTGACACTTTTCCACAAGCATATGTATTACTTTCTAATAATGTGACAGAGCCTTAATAAAGTATATGTTCTATATGCCAGCAGATTGTCTGTGAGAATTTAACATTATGCTGTTCTTCCCAAAACACAAAACAGCAAAATGCTAGCAAATTATTAGCAATTCAGCAAGGCCGAAGCAACTTCAAAAATATCTATATATTCCCTTTTAATGGAAATGTCATTAGCATCAAGAACAGCACAAGTACATATGAAATTGCAAACTTGCCATTAGACATGGGCATGAATTGAAATACGAATCAAATTCTGTGACGAATTGGGCTGGTTCGTGTTTCGTGAAACGCATTTCATTGGGCTGCGGTTTTAACAAAATTCACGACTTTGGGGGCTGATTTGTTTGATTCATGATGCCAGAAACGCTCATTTCATTTTTCCCCATTTCGTGCCCATCTCTACTTGCCATTTCAAAATACCCCCCATTGAAGTCACTTATCTTTCATAGAATTATATTTCGTTTTCCTCAGTGAGGTTTACTACACATTTGGATCTTAATTAGCATTTTTTTTCCTTCTCAAATTTTTAAACCACTCACATTTTGACCTGAAAAGGAGTGGATGGTACACAAATTAGCCTGGTAGTCTGAAAATATCAGATGGTACTCTCCTATACATTCTGCCACTAACTGAGTTTTCCCATAGCATATTTTACCACAAAATAGGTCCATGTAAGTTTCCATATGATGAAATTTATACACAGCACTACTTTCCCACACATAAGTGATTTTAGTCTGAAATTTTCTTCCTGAAAAACATTTCTGTGTAGCAAATAGCAACGATATTGAGTTGGATCCATTGCAGAAATTCTGCAGGCACAGGGACTTCCACCCATGGAGTGCAACTTTCATGGCCCCACCCCTGCCATGGCAGCCCAAAATGCCCCCCTGAAATCCTGTTACTGGAGTCCCCTCTCCCTCAGAAGCAGGATGGGGGGGGCAGATATTTCAGGTAGTCCAGGGGGGAGGGGGGGCTGAAAAATTCACACACTGCATATAAAAGTCCTGTTCTTGCAGAAACACTATGCTGCTTCCCACCAATTAGTAGTAGATCATCACATTGCTCACACATTATTTTAATTTTATTTTTAAATTTTATTTTATTTCCAGTAGTTGTGTGCCTTTTATAATAACATTATAACATTCGATTTATATACCACCCTTCAGGACAACTTAATGCCCACTCAGAGCGGTTTACAAAGTGTTATTATTACCCCACAACAATCACCCTGTGAGGTGGGCAGGGCCGGCGCGCCCATGGAGGCCAGGTAGGCGGTGGCCTCGGGCGCACGGGCACTGGAGGGGCGCTGGAGGGGGTGTTGGGGGCAGGGCCGCCTGTAGCTACTGCTGCAGCCAGCCAGCCAGCCAGCCCCTTGCTGCCGCCGCCGCCGCCACACACCTCAGCCGGGCGCAGCCTCTGTGTGCCGTTCGAGCAGCAGCTCGCGGCTTCTGCGCCCAGCTGGGGCGCGCGGCAGCGGCAGCACGGAGCTGGCTGGCTGGCTGCAGCAGCAGCTGTAGCCAGCCACGCCAGCTCAGCTGCGCGCTCCTCCGCCCCAGCCAGGCGCAGAAGCCGTGAGCTGCTGCTGGGGCGGCGCACGGAGCAGCCTCCGCGCGCCGCTCGAGCAGCAGCCCGCAGCTTCTGCACTCGGCTGGGGCATGTGGCGGCGGCGGCACGGGGCTGCCTGGCTGGCTACAGCTACTGCTGCAGCCAGCCACGCCAGCTCAGCTGCGCGCTCCTCCGCCCCAGCCGGGCGCAGAAGCCGTGAGCTGCTGCTGGGGCGGCGCACGGAGCAGCCTCCGCGCGCCGCTCAAGCAGCAGCCCGCAGCTTCTGCACTCGGCTGGGGCATGTGGCGGCGGCGGCACGGGGCTGCCTGGCTGGCTACAGCTACTGCTGCAGCCAGCCACGCCAGCTCAGCTGCGCGCTCCTCCGCCCCAGCCGAACGCAGAAGCTGTGAGCTGCTGCTGGGGCAGCGCACGGATCAGCCTCCACGCGCTGCTCCAGCAGCAGCCCGCAGCTTCTGCGCTCGGCGGTCCGCGCGCAGCCCAGCCCCCCTGTGGTGCGTGATGACGTCTGCGATGACGTCATCACGCCTCCCGTGGGGCGCGTGCGCGACCGCCGCCGCAGGCGCTGAAACCTCTGGCGCCGGCCCTGGAGGTGGGTGGGGCTGAGAGAGCTCCAGAGAACTGTGACTCGCCCAAGGTCACCCAGCTGGCTTTCGTGGAGGAGTGGGGAATCAAACCCGGCTCTCCAGATTAGAGTCCCGTGCTCTTAACCACTACAACCAAACTGGTTGTCAAATGAAGGACGTGCATTAAAAACCATCTCAGTCACTATCAGTTTGACAAATCTAAAGTACCAAAATTGGAAGGGCTTTTAGGATTATTTTGTTGTTTTGTTCTTTTCAAAGTAAATTGTTCATCCACCCACTACCCTTTATTTGGTCCGGAGCTTCAAGTGCACATACCTTTCAGGTTTTCCACATTTGTGTCTTCCTCCTTGGTGGGTGCACCTTGTTGTCCCCTCAGCCATAATAAGTAGATCACAAGGAGCAGAAAAGATTTCATGTTTTCTGTACCAAGAATCATTATAATACATAAGTTTCTGAGTTGAAGTTTTCAGATAACCCTTAGATACTAGTCTAATTCCAAGGATTAATAAAGAAATATGCATGTAGAAATGAATATTGTGATTTTTTAAATCCTAGCATCAATATGTAGTTATATACTGCAATTTTTAAATAAAGCAATATCCTTATTTTAAGATTTCTTGTGCCCATAGATAAAATGTTCCAAACAGAATGAAAATCAACTGTAACAGTTTCATGTAAAAGCATTGCAATTTTATTATAAATGTTGCAGGCATGAGAATCGCTCAGGATTCATGAACTTGTTATCATAATATACATTATATTGGAATAAAAGCTGTTTCCATTCTCGTGTTGTCAAATAAATATAAAAGTTTAAAGTCACAAAAGATGCTCTTAATTTTTATTTGCAGTTGAGACATTAATCTCACCAAGATACTCACCTTATTAAAATGGGATCTCACTCTTAATTTATTTTAAAATAAGTGATACCTCCAATCCTGTTTCCGCTGCTATTCAAAATAACATTGTAAGGATATGAAATGTCTATCAATTAAAAAGCATCCAATGAAATCCGTGGAACTTTGAAGTTCTTAACCTCAGCTGAATCACTTTTTGAAACACATTATCCCTTATGCCTCAGTTTATTCAAGCAAATACTATGATCTTGTTTTAGTTACTTTCTTTTTGTAAAAAGTGGATCACTTTCAAAATATTGGTAATATCAGTCAGAAAGTTACATAAAAGGAGAGTTATAGGTCATAAGTTTATATTTATAAATCTAGCAGTAGCAGGTGGTGAACAAATGTACTGGAAAAAAGTATTATTTAGTAGTTCAAGACACCATATTTACCACTAATGCAGAAGTTTCCTCTTGCAAACCTGTTTCCAGCGTCATGAAAGAACGAGGCTATTACGTTGTTCTAATTTCCAAGAGTACCATGGATTTTGCCATGTACTTCTTATCAGATGACAAGGTACTTAATCCTATTAACGGGACATCTTGTGATTAGACGCTAGGACTTCCCTTCCTCTTTTTGAGACTTATCTGTGCTCATATCCAAAGATAAACACTAGAGGGAGCATAAGACACAACTGGAAAAATAGATTTGCCTATTTTCATGCACTGAATATGCTGTCAGTAGTTGACAGCATATGAATGAATGAATTCTTTTTAGGCCCAATGAAATTAATTTGTTGCTATGTATATATTTACAATGTATATTTCATAACTCTGTATAATTTAATGGTGTTCTTGTATACACATCTTGCCTTTGGAAATGGCAGTGTATGATTTTGTAACTGGAATTTTGTACACATCTTACTGCATTGTAGCCATTAAGTATAATTCTTAGGAGAACTCTCTGGTGAAGTGGAAGGTAGTCTGAACTCCTTCTGCTCATGCCCTCTGAGGGAACCATCTGGAATCTGAGCTATGTCATAAACTGCTGGGAGCCAGAAGAGACTGTGGTATCTTGATTCATGTAGCCCTAATAGTAACAACAACATTCAATTTATATACCACCCTTCAGGACAACTTAATACCTACTCAGAGTGATTTACAAAGTATGTTGTTATTATTCCCACAACAATCACCCTATGAGGTGGATGGGACTGAGAGAGCTCCGAGAAGCTGTGACTGACCCAAAGCCACCCAGCTGGCTTTAAGTGGAGAAATGGGGAATCACTCCAGATTAGAGTCCCGTTGCTCTTAACTACTACACCAAACTATCTCTCATAGTACTATCCCATAATACTTCTTTGTAAAGAAGTATTTTGCCAACGCTAGGTTGGGAAATTCCTGGAGATTTGGGGAGGAGCCTGGGGTGGCAGAGTTTGGGGATGGAAGGAAGTTCAGTGGGGATCAGGGGTCATTTCCTAGAAAAAAAACCTGCAGGAACTCATTAGCATATCTCATTAGCATATGCCACACCCCCTGACATCACCGGAAGTGTGTCAGAAAGCAACATGCACCCCTCAGGCCCCTTTCCGCAAAAATCTCCAGCTATTTCCTTAAAGCAGAAGGAACTCAAAGCAGCTTACCCTCCTCTGGAGAGCCAGCCCTGTTTGCACTCACACACTCACTCTCTCTCACAAGTCACAAATGAAAATAAAGCAGCATGAATTCCAAACAGCTTACGTTCTTTTGGAGCCCAGCACCACTAGGCTTGCACTCATTTTCTCTCTCTCTCTCCCCGCCCTCTCACGAGTCACAAATGAAAGTAAAGCAGCAGAGCAGAATGAATCCAAGCAGCTTATGTTCCTTTGGAGCCCAGCACCACTTGGCTTGTACTTGGAGGGAAAGGAATCATGTGGGCGGGGCCAAAACCCACGTGACCTCTTTTCAGATCTACCGGAATGCCGTTCCTGTGCGTTCCACCTCCAAATGAGCCCTGGTGGGGATGTTAAGTCATAGAGTCTATCCTCCAATGCTGCTGTTTCCTCCAGGGGAACTTATCTCTGTAGTGTGGAGATCAGTTGTCATTCTAGGAGAACTTCAGCTCTGACGAGGAGATTAGCAGTCATAAATATATTCCATAGGAATCAGTCAGACTATAAGAGTAATCTATTTTAAGAACTGTGATCATTTTGATATCCTGTTTTTCATATAGAGATAAGCTGAGAAGGCAACCCTTGAAGCACTCTCCCAAATATCGATATGTGATAATTAGGTAAAAGCAGTGTTATATGAAGCATATTTTGTGGCGGAGAGTACTCAAATGAGAGTTGACTTATGATGACCCCTGATGAGGATTTCATGGCAAGAGACTAACAGAAGTGGTTTGCCTTTGCCTGCCTCTGCAGCATATATAAGGAATTAAATCACGCACCAGCAGTTGGCATGGTTAGGCATTGGCCATGGCTTGTTGTTTGGCCCAGATGGGAAAACATCTCTCCAGGTACTCCTCTCATTGGAAAATAGAAGGTCACTACAGAGGTTCCTCTGACCTCAAGGGGACCTCTAGCGCAATATCCCACTACCCATTGTAGTGAAGGGCACTGTAGGCAGAAGGCAACTTTTATCATACTCCTTTGAGCTCTGTCAGTAGCATCAAGAGGGCTAAAAGGCATGTGAAATCATTTTTGATCTTGCTCCAGCACTCCTCCCAGCAAGAAATAAAAGATCCCACTAGAGGTCCCTGTAGTGTTGCAAGGAACTGGAACAATCTCCTGATTGGATGGGTTCTTGGACGAGTGGAATGTGGAATGTGGCTCCTTTTTCATCTTTTTATAATTTCTTCTGGCACTGATGAGGCTACAGAAAATGTGAACACTCTGATGCTCCTGGCAAAGCTGCAATGGAGATTGAAGAAAAGAAGAAAAATGTAAAATGAGAGAAGAGGAAGAAAGGAAATGCATCATGGCGGAGGAGGAAGGGGGCATGATGACACTCCAGTGCAAGGGCTTGTAAATATCTGCAGCTGTCCTGGTGTCAAATATTATGGGCATTATTATTTAGAGGCTGTAGCAATGACTGAAACATTAATTTTTTTTCAAATTTAATCTGGGGTGTCATTCAGTTGACTGTATCCTCCAGTCCCATCCACCATCATGTTTTTGCATTGTTGTAGAAGAAGGCACTTGATTCCATTGTCACTCACAAGTTTCCTTTAATGTTTACCATAGCATAAATGTCTCCAGGCATCTTGCAAAGTGGGTTCTGGCTCATGTCACAGACAATTCATTCATCTTTAAAGTCCTATGAGATTCTTTGCAATCTTAATTGCAGTAGAATAACATGATTGTCTTTCTACAATCAGTATGCTTTAGTAATTCACTGCTTGTCTTCTCTAGTTTTTCTCCAGGGTGCAAATCCTATCTAAAATATCTCTATAGATGTGCTCCGGTCACAACCCTGACCAAAAGAATTGCCTGAAAGGAGGCACAGCTACAGAGGTAAAGCTATGAGCAAGAACAGTCTTCAATGTGCTACTCTGTTCTGAGCTAAGCCATATGTTTATGGTGCTCCTGTCACATTCTGGATGAGCATGCTACATGTGTACACCCTATCACCATTCTGTGTGGAAAGGGCAACACATGTATTCTGCAGCTGTGGCATGTTATCCTTGAAATTCAGGGGCTGAGTACCGTGCCTGGAAAACACACTTTGCCCATTAAATACAAAACAATGATCACATGTACTGAATCATGCTTAGTGTGCTCTTCTTGTACATAAGATAGGAGCACCAGAAACATAATACACTTCCTTGGGGAACTTAAGTTCTGTGGAGGTAAATAAATAACCTCAATATATGGGAAGTTCTGTTGCATCCCTTTAATTCATAACTACTAGTACTATGATAGGCATAAAACAAAGCAAGCAGCTGATATAAAATATTTGCTGTGGCAAAATTTAAGTTACTGAAAATAAATGATCTGTTAGGAAATGCATGGAGTCCAAATATTAAGAGGAAAAATATTTGCATGATCTGGAGAAGTTTTTTCCTCTAAGCCACCCAGGTTGTGATACAAAATTCCACATTCCAGTCCCAGCAGTAATGTGACAAAAGCTATTTGCAAAAGTTTGTACATCTCTTTTGACTTGTGCTTCAGAAAATGAAAAACTGAAAAAGATGCACTGAAAAAGAAGCCGCTAACATAAAGTACAAGAAAATACTTTTAAGAATTAATTAATCATTATTTCTTTATTAGATAAATAATAACATAACATAATAAGAACATTTAATTTATATACCACCCTTCAGGACAACTTAATGCCCACTCAGAGCGGTTTACAAAGTATGTTATTATCCCCACAACAAAGCACCCTGTGAGGTGGGTAGGACTGAGAGAGCTCCAGAGAGCTGTGACTAGCCCAATGTCACCCAGCCGGCTTCAAGTGGAGGAGTGGGGAATCAAACCTGGCTCTCCAGATTAGAGTCCCGCGCTCTTAACCACTACACCAAACGCAGTGCAAGCACTGAGTCATTACTGACCCACAGGGGGACGTTGCATCACGACATTTTCTTGGCAGACTTTTTACGGGGATGGTTTGCCATCGCCTTCCCCAGTCATCTACACTTTACCCCCAGGAAGGTGGGTACTCATTTTACTGACCTCGGAAGGATGGAAGGCTGAGTCAACCTTGAGCCAGCTACCTGAACCTGGCTTCCACCAGGATCGAACTCAGGTCATGAGCAGAGCTTGGGCTGCAGTACTGCAGCTTACCACTCTGCACCACAGGGCTCTTAAGCTTTGTTAGACAGAAATAGTTTAAATCTTTTAAAAGTGTAAACCCTAGAGTACTCTTTGAAATCAGACACTATGGGCTTTAAAATCTTAAGTTGATACTATTGTCATCTCAAGGATTTGACATCTGGAAGGAAATTTGATGACTGAATTTTGAAGAACAATGTAACTATTAGCACCCTTCCCCTGGCTTTCTGCAAACTAGGCAAAACTGAATTGTTCAGGAGGCTTTTTTTTAACTCAGTAATGGGGTGTGCTGTAAGAATTGGCTCAGACAGATGTTTTGGTAAAGGGACAGGGACAGTAGACTACTACTGGGTACTGTCTGTTGATATAGATATGTTCCTTTGGGTAGTTTCTATGTTGTTAAAGATGTCGTGCTTAATTACTTATGCTTTGTTTCAGCAATGTTTCACCTCTGTATTTGGAATTATGCTTGTTTTCTAATTTTTGCAACTCATACCCTATTGTGTTTGTTCATTGAATGTCCTAGCTGGTGATTATACTGACCTGTACTGTGAGAAAGGTGGACAATAAATAAATAAAACCATGATTACTGTTGAAATATCTGCATGAATTGCAACAATTAACACCAAGTTAATGAATACATTGAAATTGTACACGTTTAAATTATTTTAAAGCTATATCCATAGACCCATGCAGTTACTGGGAATGAAATTCCAATTAAATGAAATAATTCTGAGGAATCCCCCTGGCTCCAGTGATGTTGATCTACAAGCAGAGGTGGATTTTTACAGATATCCTACTGCGCACAAATGGTTGCTGCATGTGGGAGGGGAGACATCCAACAAGATGCACGTACACAACCTGCCAGACTATGAGTACCGTTTCACAGTGCCATTCTAAGCCAAGCTACACTCTTCTTAATTCATTGAAGCTAGCGGGCTTAGAAAGGTGTTTCAGATCACTGTGCCCATGATAGAACTGCAGAGAACAGTTATAGATAGACCTAGATATGGCAACTGGCCAGGTGGCTCTTGAAGATTTGATTAGAGACTTTCTGCTCATAGTTATTTCTTGCACAGCAATACATCATATTTTGCTTTGAAATGTAGTGGGATGAGTTTTACTCTTTTAGGTTCTGTGTTTCATTTGTTTAAGTTTCTGCTAACATTTTAAACTGATATTAACCTACTATGGCTATACATGGAGTTTTAAAAACACCTGTGGCAAAAGATCAGAATAGATGTTCTATGAACATTTTAGAATCATAGAAATGTAAGGTACCTCCAGGGTCATCTAGTCAAATCCCCTACACAATGCAGGCAATTCACAACTACCTCCCCCCCTACACCCCCAGTGACCCCCTGCTCCATGCCCAGAAGATGGCAAAAAACTTCCAGGATCCTGGCCAAACTGGCATGGAGAAAATTGCTTCCTGACTCCAAAGTGGTGATCGACATTACTCTAGGCATGTAAGAAGAGGCTACGAGAATTAAGTACTGATGTAACCATTCCTGTCCTCCCTCTCGTGATCTGTTTAGGTTCACAGAATCAGCATTGCTGTCAGATAGCTATCTAGCTTCTGCTTAAAAACCTCCAAAGAAGGAGAGCTCACCACTTCCCAAGGAAACCTGTTCCACTGAGGGACCACTCTGTCAGGAAGTTCTTCCTAATGTTTAGCCGAAAATTCTTTTGATTTAATTTCAACCCATTGGTTCTGGTCCAACCTTCTGGGGCAATGGAAAACGACTCCACATCATCCTCTATATGACTGCCCTTCAAATACTTGAAGATGGTTATCATATCGCCTCTCAGTCATCTCCTTTCCAAGCTAAACATACTGAGCTCCTTCAACCTTTGCTCATAGAACTTGGTTACCAGAAGCCTCACCATCTTCATTGCCCTCCTCTGGACACTTTCCAGCTTGTCTATCTCTGTCTGAAATTGTGGTGCCCCAAACTAAACACAATACTCTTGGTGAGGTCTAACCAGAGCAGACTGATACCATCATTTCTCGTGATCTGGACACTGTACTTCTGTTGATACAGCTCAAAATTGCATTTGCCTTTTTAGCTACTACATGACACTGCTGACTCATGTTCAATGTATGGTCTACTAAGACCCCTAGATCCTTTTCACACATACTACTGCCAAGACATGTTTTCCCCATCCAATAATTATGCATTTGATTTTATTCTACCTAAATGCAGAACTTTACATTTATCTCTGCTGAAATTTATTTTGTTTTAGCCCAGTTTTCCAGCCTGTCAAGATCATCTTGCATCCTCCTGACTCCATCTTCTACCGTATTTGCTACCCCTCTCAATTTAGTATAATCTGCCAATTTAATAAGATTCATTCAATTCCTTCATCCAAATCATTTACAAAAATGTTGAACAAAACAGGTCCCAGGACTGATCCCTGAAACACTGTTCTCCAAGAGGATGAAAAACTATTAACAAGCATTCATTGGGTGAGATCTGTCAACCAGTTATAGATCCACCTAACAATAATAGGATCCAAACCAGATTTTACCAACTTGTCAACAAGGATATTATATGGAACCTTATCAAAAGTCTTACTGAAACCGAAACAAACTATGTCTACGATAATGTTAGTCTGACATGACTTGCTCTTGAGAAACCCATGCTGGCTCTTAGTAATCACACAACCATCCTTTCTAAATGCTCAAGGACTGACTGTTTGATTATTTGTTCTAAAACTTTTCCAGGTATAGACATCAAGCTGATGAGCTGGTAGTTGCCTGGATCCTCTTTTTTTCCTTTCTTGAAGATGGGGACAACATTTGCCCACCTCCAATCTTCTGGCACCTTGCCTGTTCTCTGAGAATTCTCAAAAATAATGGACAGAGGCTCAGAAATTAAATCTGTGAGTTCTTTTAGTACCCTTGGATGCAATTCATCTGGCTCTGAGGACTTAGTTTCATTTAAAGGTATTTATGTACCACCTCTATGCTGATCCTAGACTCTAACTTCCTTCCCTCATCATATGTTCTGTTTATGCCATGTTGAGCACCATTTCCCTCACAGGAAAAGACTGAGGGAAAGTAGGAATTGAGCAATTTTGCACTCTCTTCATCACCTGTTACAATTTCACTTTCCAGTCTCTGCAATAGGCCTACCATGTCTTTGCTCTTTTTCTTACTTTGAGCATAAGCGAAGAACCCTTTTTTGTTGTTTTTAACATCTGTTGCTAGCCTAAGCTCATACTGAGCTTTAGCTTTTCTAACACTCTCCCTACAAGGACTGGTTATTTGTTTATAATCATCCTTGGTTATAAGGCCCTCCTTCCATTTACTAAATGAGTCTTTTTTATTTCTCAAATCTTTAGAAAGCTATATATGGAGCCACCTTGGCTTCTTTAGGCTCCTCCCATTTTTCTTCTCATAGGAATCATTTGTGATTGTGCCTTCAATATTTTGCTTTTAAGAAACTCCCCCCTTGAACTCCCTTCTCCGTAAGCATTTTTGACCATGGGATTCTACCTAGCATAACTTTAAGTTTGTTAAAATTTGCTTTCCTGAAGTCCAACCCATATATCTGATTACATAACAGCTTTTCCCTTCCCCAAGACTGTAAATTCCAAAATTACATGGTCACTACTACCCAGGGTGCCTGCTACTTTCACTTCATCAACAATTTCTTCCCTGTTGGTGAGAATCAAGTCCAAGATAGCAGATCCCCTTGTTTCCCTCTCTCCTTTCTGAAAAGTGGCACCAGTTTGGTGTAGCGGTTAAGAGCAGCAGGGCTTTAATCTAGAGAACTGGGTTTGATTCCCCACTCCTCCGCTTGAAGCCAGCTGGGTGACCTTGGGTCAGTCACAGCTTCTCAGAGCTCTCTCAGCCCCATCCACCTCACATGGTGATTGTCATGAGGATAATAACAACACACTTTATAAACTGCTCTGAGTGAGCATTACGTTATCCTGAAGGGCAGTATATAAATCAAATGTTATGTTATTAAAAATGAAGTTGTCAGCAAGACAAGTCAGGAATTTATTTGACCTTTAATTTTAGCAGAGTTAGACTTCGAACAGATATCTGGGTTCTTGATCTTGGTCTTAAACGTAACTCATTTGGAGTAAATGCCATTTATTCCAGTACAGATTACTTCCAAGTAATTTGTTTAAGAACTTGTAATATTCATAATATTTTTCATGGGTGTTTCTCTTAGAGGCATTCAAGAGCTAAGCAGGCTCAAACATTAATGAATCATGAAAAACACTTGCATTAATAAGGCAGGTGTTATTCCTTGATGTTTCCTTTTGAGAAAACATCATTTCTTAAAAACACCTGTGTTGGATGTTAGTTCTTTTTCTCATCTTGGGATTCATTAGTAATGATGATATGTTTTAAAAAGCCTATGAAGAAGAATCCAGCTGTTCCACATAATTGGTGGTTCGAATGTACCTCAGCCAATTCCAAGAAGAGACAGACGCAAAGTCCTGTGAATGAAGCAAGTCTACTACATTTATTCAACGTGAAGGAGCATCAATACACAGAGAGTTCCCTCATGTCCAATGCTAATCAAAGCTACAATAGCTGTGCAAGACATTTTGTACCCTTTGGTTCATTACAATGTTGGGGGTCCCATTGGCTGAAACATAATTGTGGCCCCCATTGGTTTATGCAGGTGACTACCTCCAATGATCTAATGGTCCCTTACTGGAAGAATAATTCCAGTCAGCAACACAATTACAATATTTCCCAATTAGCATTGCTTATCACCTTAGTGCATTGTTTTATCTCTTCGAGGAACATCTCTTTCCTTTCTCACACTTTCCCATTCATAAGGTTCACATTATTTCCTGCCCTCTTGACAATGTAACATTTATCAAAGGTGTCTAAATGTTGCTTCAGCAACCTTGTATTTTACAGACAGAGATTGTTCCTTTTGGGTACAGTGGGAGGGGAGCAATCTCCGCTCCTTCGGAATGTGTTAGAAGCTACTTTCGGTACCCCACATCTGTTGCTTGGGGCTCCTCATAGCCTTGGAAAGTTCTGCTAATCTAATTAAATTGAAGCAAGCTTATTTCTTTCACTGAGTGGTTTACTACCCACTTCTCTCTGTATTCTTTCTGTCATCACCTCCCCTCTACTATCTGTCCGTTATCCAGACCAAATTTCAGTACATATTTCTTTGCTCTTGGAAAGTAACTTTTATGGCTGCAGCTGGTCTCTCTCTCTCCTGTATTCTTATTCTACAGCTACATCTGGCATAATTAGTTCAGAAAGAGTTTTCTCTTATCAGCCTATAAGTGTGGCATAGTACCTAGCGATTGCAGGTGCATCTTACTAGCAGCAAGCTTGCTCGGTATGCATGTATTAATGAATCATGAAAAACACTTGCATTAATAAGGCAGGTTTTATTCCTTGATGTTTCCTTTTGAGAAAACATCATTTCTTAAAAATACCTGTGTTGGATGTTAGTTCTTTTTCTCATCTTGGGATTCATTAGTAATGATGATATGTTTTAAAAAGCCTATGAAGAAGAATCCAGCTGTTCCACACAATTGGTGGTTCGAATGTCCCTCAGCCAATTCCAAGAAGAGACAGACGCAAAGTCCTGTGAATGAAGCAAGTCTACTACATTTATTAAATGTGAAGGAGCATCAATACACAGAGAGTAGGAACATTAAACATGAAGGAGCATCAATACACAGAGCTACTGCCTGGGTTATCCTTTTCCCCACGACAAACAGCAGGCACTTCACAATGGTTGGCCTCAGCATTCACAGCAACTAGCATACATTCATGTGTTTTCTGCTTGACTATTTTGCTCCAGTGTTCATCCTTTGCATGGCACAGTAAAAATACTATAATAACACCTGAGAATAGAGTAAAGTTGCATAGAGATAGAAAAGGCACATAAAATATTCTAGTCCATTAAGTTCACTTCCATCACAGCTATGATCAGTCTCTCTACTTCCTCAACATATCCAATATAATTAATATTAATATATGTTATTTACTTTGCTATTAATATAATTTGTTCCTTCGGGAAGGATCTTCTATAAAAGTCAAGGTTTAATTTATTCCAGTTTTTTCCCTTCACATTTTATTAGTTTTACAACTACAAAATTATTTTAATACCAGTATTTAAGTACATTGATGATTTTTTTTACTATTTAGAATTAATAATGATATTTAGAGCTTCTTCAGCTCTTAAAGTTATTATCTCATTAACATGCTTTTGCAGTTGCTACTAAAAACATAACTAATATGATGCCTACTTGTTGCTGGCATGTAATTCTGAAATGCTTTGAAGTTGTCATAACATTGGTTACAACACATGAAAGTACTCTCCCAATTGGTTGACAGAAAGGATTCTATAGAGAAGGGAATTAGATAACTGGGCACATGGCAAGTCAGATTCAGAAAGAAAAATTTACAAGCTCTGTAATGTAAAATCATCTCTCTCATTAGAAGATGAGCACATGAAATGACTTTTGTGTAGCACCCACAATGAATGGGTTTAGATGCTTGAAGGAATTAAAGCCAGCCTTAAACATCCCTCCTCCCTGGACTGTCATTTCCTCATCAGGTTTGTGTATCCTAACATCCGAAACAATCCTAATTAGTTTTATTTACTCACCTGTTCTTCCCTTCCAGGTGCTCCTATTGCTTTGCACTGAGGTCACTGGCATCTTATACTTGTTGGCCCAGCAGACCATCCACTAAAATTGACCTGCTTTCACTTCTTGTCTCCCATTCTGTTTCTTTCATCCCGTCATCTCTGAGTCTTCTATTAACTTCATATGGGTTTTTAATTTTTTATTTCACCAGATTCTCAATCAAATTCCTGGGAAACATCAGATTTTTACTTGGCATCTTACCAACCTCAAAACAAAGTGAAATGCAGTAGGGATAGAATTCCAAAATTGGTGTGCCCCCATCAAAAAGGCCCTGCCCTTTATCACTGTCCACACAACCTTTGATGATGAAGACAGAGAAGGGATCTATAGAAGACCTTAACAGCTAGACAAGTTCTCATGAAAGTTCTTCATACCTCCTAATGCAAGACAGTTTAAGGCTTTAGAGTTAGAAATCAGAATCTAGAAATGAAATAGTAACCAGTGTAATTCTTTTAACATTTTATGAGTTATACTACATATAGCCTATTCCAGTTAGCAATCTTACTGCATCATTCTCAGCTTCATGGAATTTTTTAACATGGCTTTGTGACAAATAACCGAGTGCTATCTCGAGTATGATCAAAGATAGCTAAGGTCGGATGACACCATTTATTCATTCATTAACAGTGCAATCCTAACCCCCCAGGCTGCACCGTCGCTCATGCGCCGGTGTAAATGGGGCGGCGCTGGACGGCACCTTAATGACTTTTGCAGGATAGTCCCGCCAGCACCCAAGAGGGGCAAGGTGAAATGGAGCGGCCCCTGGGAGGTCCCGCCCACTGTTCCCCTGGCAACCCCGCTCACACCAGCCAATGGCCACACCCCGCCTCTCACATCCAGGCAAGAGAACAGCGGCGGTGCAGCCAATGGGGAAGCTGCGATCCCCGCCGCCACCGCCACCACCGCCAATAGGCCCCTGTCAGAGGGCAGGCATCCCTGCCAGGGAAGGGGCAGAGGTGACAGTGAAGGTCCAGATTGAACACACACCCCTCGCCCGTCCAGCCCCCATTTCTGATGAGGGCCAGGCCGGTAGCCGCAGCTCAGTGCACCTGCACATACCCACTTCCACTGCCACCACCAAAAGAAAAAGGTTTCCCTCCCCCCTGAAAAGTAGGGCCAGACAGTAGGGAGTTGATCTCTGTTGCCTAGAGAGCAGTTGTACTTTCGGGAGATCTCCAGCTACCTGGACACTGGCAACCCCAGGTTCCGGAGAAGCAGGTGGGGGGGAGGCGGGGCCGGCAATGAGTGACAGGAACGCCCATTGGGAACCATGTGGGAGGCCAGGAAGCCGTTTGGAAATGAGGGGAATGATACGCATGCTCAGACTTGCTGCCGTGCAACGGGAACACATCACTGTATCTCTACAAAGCGAGAGCGGGGGCCAGACCTTGACAGCCATGTCCCAGTACTGGGGAGATGCCACCCAGAGTGAACTGAGAGACCCTCCCCATGTCAAGCCCATCCCTGCCTCTGCAAACACAACCCCACCCCCTGGCAGCAGCTTTCCACTTGCACCCTATCTTCCTGGCTTATCAGATGCCAGCCGCTCAGCCTATCAGAGAATGAAAGTCCTCAGTGCCTCCCCCCCCCACAGAAATATATGGGCTATGGTTCAGTTCCCACCCCTCTGCCTGACATTACATTGGGGGGAGGAAGGGGGCGGGGAGGCTGAACGGGGTCTACTAGATACATTTGTAGGGATGTGAGAACGGAAATGTGTGATGGGGTGTTGGGGGAGGGGCTAAGGACAAAGTCAGGCATGCAAACACAGAAGTTTGTTGTTTTTCAACTCGTTTTATTAAACTGGGAAAAGCGCCCCTGTTTCTAGGCTGGAAAGGGAGCCAAGGCGTTTCGCACAGCCCTCCTTCTTGCTCCCAGGGGCGAGGCTGAGATGTGGACTGCAGTGAGATATTGCTTCCTAGGCTGGATCCGCATGTCACTCACAGAGGGTTGGGGGGGCGGAGTGGGGAGGAGCGGGCATGCTCGGGACGTGCCTGCAAGAGAAAGAAACACATGTGGGCTTTGCCTCATTCCACGGCTGAGGCAAACCCCACACTCCAACATCTGAGAGGATGCACATAGTTGAGGGCGGCAGCGGCAGCGACCAGCTGATGCACGACCATCTGGCGAGGATGAACTTGGCCTTGGGGAGCCTTTACCTTTAAGGGAGGGAATGAGCTGGTAGTTACAAACACCTAGTCAAGAGTAGTTTTCGGGGCAACTGCATCTGGGGCGGGCAGGGGCGGCCACCATCGCCCCTCCCCTGCCGAGCCTCACCTGAAGCGGCTAGTGATCAGGTGGGTTCAGGTGATGGGGCAGTTAGCAATAATCAGTGGGACGGGTTTGCCGTCGCCCCACCTCCTCCTCACCTGTCAGCGCTCCATCACTTCTTACCGAACAGGAACTCCGGAGTCGGGACACCTGCAAGGAAACAGGAGTGGCTGCTGTTAGTTAGCCAGACATTCTGAACTTTGCCCTTCTTCCCTTAGACGGGTGTGCAGTTCCCCCACTTTGCTCGCAAAGTCCCCAAAGTGCACTCCATGCCTGCCACCATGAGTGCCCTCTCCCCCAGCCCTTGTTCAAAGTGGCCACAGCATACAGCACACGGGCAGAGCTTCCGGCCATGTGCTCACTTACCTGAGGGGTGTGGGCGGCGCTGGCCGGATGTTTTATAGGGTTCCTTCGCGGGTGATTGGGTGCGGGGAGGAGGGCTCATCCATGCCGGGCGCACATGCTGATTGGTCCCTGGGATAGCTCTCATCCTATGCTCCTTTGGGCCACGGGGGCGGGGCTGGGCACTCGGAGAGGGGGCCGAGTTTTCGCCATTCCATGGGTGCCTATGGGCTACCCCTTCTTCTTCCGTGGCGTAGCTCTTTTGTGCCGCTGTGGGCGTTCCCGCTTCTGGAAGGGCATAGGGAGCGAACTAACTCTGGCCCCTCCCTCCTCCCCACCCCCCCACGCTGGCGCGGGGCTCTACGCCATTCCTCCGCCTCCGCCTGGCCGCCTGTTGCTTGCGCCGGCGCCAGCCCGCCAGCAGTGCAACGCCTCATCCCACCGCTGGCGGAAGGCCATTTACACGCACGTAAGAGCCAGTTCCGCCATCGCAAGCCTTAGTTCGGTTCCTATTCACTTTCCCCACCCCTGTTAGGATTGCGCTGCCCGTTGCTTATTTATTTCGACAATTTTTATGCTGCCTCTCCAGAGACTTGCTTGAGGTGGATTATCAGCAAAAGCAATACTTTGAAATAATAAATCATCATTATTAAGAATAAGGCAATTTCAAGGAATAGTCACAGCTGTCATACCAATCAGTGGATCCAGAGGAGTTAGCTGTGTTAGTCTGTAGTTGCAAAATAGTAAAAAGTCCAGTAGCACCTTTAAGACTAACCAACTTTATTGAGGCATTTGACAAACAGAGCTGTGGTTCTCAAAAGCTTATGCCTCAATAAAGTTGGTTAGTCTTAAAGGTGCTACTGGACTTTTTACAAATGAGACCTCAGCCTCCATCTGTAGACACAGATAAGTAACCCTCAGACAGTAAAAATAAATGTGAGGCCTTAATCTCTGATTAACTCCACCTGTGAACAATTATTGCTTTTAGTAGTAATAATGCATAATGTCTAGTTCCAGCCTTAGCCACTGCACTATACCAGCTTAATCATAACAATGGGCAGGAGAGTGTGAACATTTAGAGGTGACAGGATGGTGGGCAAGTAATAGAAGACTATGGGGGATAGGACATAACAATGGTGGCACATGGCCCTGCATATTTTGCCTCCTTAGGTTTATGAGAGTACCATTTTTCTTGCAAGTCCCATCAAAATGCTTCAAAATCTGCTGATCTTGGTGCACATCATTGCTGCTTCACATCCTCATCCAGTCATGCCTTGACACTACATTGCTTAAATATTCTTGAACATTCAGTAAATGGCTAACAGTGAAACCAACATCATAGTGCCAGTCTCTATGTTTATGAATTCTGAGGTTGTCAGGAATGAGACACAGCTTATGGCAATGTTTAAAAAGAGCTACCCAACTATTAATCCTGTCACAATACTCCCATTACTAGCCTTGCCCACTGTCATGTTAAAATTCAGAACAGATTGCATTTTCGGGCTCTCTTGCATGTCTTGCATATGTTTCTTATAAGGGAAATTAGAAGGCTATTGGGAAAAGGATGGCATGAATTTGAATCTCACTTTCACTGGCTAGAAGTCATTCCCCCATGTAATTCACCACTTTGCTTTGAGTCATGCTACCCTCAAAAGCAATGAGGCAACAGCCAATGCATATCATTTTACATATTATAGAAGAGTTATTATTATATCCATACTTCCTTTTAATGTATGATCTGCTTTACAATGTGTCTCTCATATGCCCTCATGACATTCCAGAAGTAAATCACTATTGTTGCCATTTTACAAATGTGGAACTGCATTCATTCTTTTATTGTATGAGCTAATTTGCTAGAAATGTTTGATGTGTGGCAAATCCTGACTCACATTAGACTAAGTGGATAACATTCAAGCTATCTCAAGTTTTACCCTATCAAGGTCATAGGGTTAGATCAAGATAGCTTTCACTCAATCTCACTTTATTCCCTTCCATACTACAGCCCTCATCTCACATGTCTTTTGCCTTTGCAAGTCCTATGATCCCCAACATTGGCATTTTGGTGGTCAAAGGGGACCTCTCCTCCCTTTTTTATTGAAGAAAAACTGGTTGGATCCAACCTGTAGTGTTTTGTGTTTATTCAACCTTGGTCCATTATCTTTCAGTAACTGACTTAAGAAGAGGATGGGGAATCCATGTGGACAGGAACTCTGGTGTCTTAGATGAAGTGTAAAATGGCAAAATGTGGTAGCCATTTGGTCCACAGCAAAACCCAAAGTCAAAATCAATGTTATGCCTTTTATTAAGACCAAGCAGCTTGCACAATGTGATGTGTTATTTTTATTGGATAATAAAATGGCAAACATCCACTAACACCTCTGTACTGATGATTCCCACATCACAAACACAAGATTACCACTAGAGATGGGCACGAACAGCAATACAAACAAAAAAAGGCCACAAACAGCCCAATCTGCTGTTTGCGAACAAGCTGTTCGTGAGGCCCCATTCTAAATGAACAGGTGGTCGTTGCAAGCCTCGTTCATTGCTGTTCATCTTGCTATTTGTCAAGCCAGACAGTCTGGCACCTGCAATCAATTTCCTTGGCGACTTAGGCAGGGATTGTCTGACTCTGTCTGAACTCCTGCTGTTGCCCTGGAAAACCCAATCAAAGCCCAATTTAGCTTGATAGGCAGGTCTTCCTTTCAAGTGAGGAGCTCCAAATCTGTTACAACAAGGGAGCAGAGGGGAGGGGGGCTCCCAGCTCTGACTTTGCAGACAGTGGAGAGGGAGAAAGACAGTTGCTGTTGGCATTTTGATAGAGAGAGTGCATTGGAGCTTGAATTTTGTTTGTGTGTGGTGGGATAGGGATCTACCCCTTCAAGTTCCAGGGCTGCTGCCAGGCTCTGGGCCAAGTTATTTATTATTGGTACCTTTCCTGGTGCCTGCTCAGGTAAGTTTTCTGGGAGTGGTGCGGTAGGGATCTACCCCTTCAAGTTCCAGGGCTGCTGCCAGGCTCTGGGGCCAAGCTATTATTTATTATTGGTACCTTTCCTGGTGCCTGCTCAGGTCAGGTTTCTGGGAGTGGTGCAGTAGGGATCTTGACTTGGATGATGGCTGGAGGAGATCCTGCAGGCCCCCACGAACAGCCAGCCACGAACATGTTTGTGAACAGGGCCATGTTCGTGGTTGTTCATGAGTCCCTGTTCGTGGATGGCAATGAACAACGAACATCATGTTCATTTTTTTTCTGTTCGTGTCCATCTCTAATTACCACAATATGACATACTTGATTTCTCAGGTTTTTAGTCTGAAAGCCCACTGTTATCTACAGTTCACAGACTGAGAATTAAAATTCATAATTCACTGAGATTTAAAATTTAAACATTTTTAACTTATATGTTTTAAAACCAATATGTGATTATAAGAAGGGCCAAAATGAAAAGTATTTGTTACTCTAGGAATTTTTTCTGCCCAAAACAAGATAACTACAAAAGCTATTTTAGTGTCAACTCTTGTCCCATAGCCAAACAGAAGAAGAAACCATGGCCGTCGTCACACGGGCATCTCTTCCGTTAAATTTACAGCATATAGCGTCCTACCTGTTATCAGCAAGTAACGTTTCTTTGGGTCACCTAATGGCTCTTCGTGCCACCAGCTGTCCACACCGAAGCATTCTGTTCTGTTCTCTCTAACCACGCAGAAGCAGCTCCTCCCCCCCTTTTTTTATTATTCTGGTGTTTAATTCCGCTATAACGGAATAACAGCATATAAACATTCCGTTAGAGCAAAACATTACGACCCTTTTGTTTTTCCAACTTTGAAATTATATAAATAGCCCTTTGCCCGCAGAAAACTCCCTGTCTGACGTGATCCCCATCGCTGAAGACTCTGCCATGGCGATTGAGTCATTTTCACTTCAGCAGAAAGTTTGCATTGTGTTATGTCGTTATGGCGTTATAAGGACATAATAAAATAAAAAAAGGGGAGTTGCAGGAAGAAATGGATTCTGGGATTGAAGGGAGGGCATAGGACGTTGCGAGGCGAAATACATCGATGTGAGGCATTCACACTGAGGCACAAAATAGCGCGACTATCAAGCACAAAGCAGAAGAGAGAAAATCACTACAGTGTTGGAATAAGGTGGGTGTTTGCCGGGAAATAGCGCCATTTTAGCGCTAAATAAAAGCCCGTGTGACGACGGCCCCTGTGATAATTATTTTAAAATGTATCTATGCTTTAAGAATGTAAAAGGATGCATTTTCTTTGTGATTGTAAGATGGAGTTGCTTTTTCAAAGCTGCCTTTGATTCAGGAATAGTTTCTTTCCTTTTAACTTCCAGTGTTTATTGATTTGCAGTGGAAGACAGGGGGATCCTGATACTGTGTAACATGCCTAAACACCAACATAAAAAAATCCCTGAGAATTCACAGATTTCTCCACAGCTTTCAAACACCTTCCTGTGCGAATGAGAAGTAGCAAAGTCCTGCCCTGAGGGAAGAATCTTCCATTATTTTGAATGAAATACTGCAAACTCAAGCAACATCTAAAAAGAAACGTGGCTCTAGACAGCAACAAAGAAATACAGACAGACAGACAGACAGACAGACAGACAGACAGACAGACAGACAGACAGACAGACAGACATTTCATTCAAAAGCAGAATTTCTCATATTGTATGATTAATGTAGCATAAAGCTACATTAGTGTTAGTGTTTTTGGTTCAAATAAACTGTGCTTTTGTGCCCTGCATAGTAAGAACACAAGAATAGTACTTTGCCTTAAGACATCAGAGCCCCAAGGAGTAGCCTTTGCAGATAGCCATGAAAACCCCACCAGGGGTCACCATAAGTCAACTTTGACTTGAGAGCAGGATTTCATTTCAGGAGATGGTAAGTGAAAGATGGTAAACATTTTAATAATAGATTCTCACAGTTTCATTATATTAAGAAACTCCATGCTAGGTGCTTTTCAGCATTTCCAAATCTGAGTCTTTGACTTTAGTAAGCAACTATGCCTCTCTGGTTTTAAATGTCTCATTAAAGGTGAGCACCTTAAGGGAGATGAAGTACTGTGAAAAATGTAATTTAGACTGTCAGTCAAGTCCTTAAAAGAACCCCCAAAATTCCAAGGTAAATGTTCAGATGGAAATGTGTGATGCTTCAAAAATTTTGAAAAGCACCAAGTTTCCATCTGTATGTATAATCACTAAAATGACATTCACGTTCAACAAATTTAATAATAATGATAACATTTGATTTATATACCGCCCTTCAGGATGACTTAACACCCACTCAGAGTGGTTTACAAAGTATGTTATTATTATCCCCACAACAAAACACCCTGTGAGGTGAGTAGGGCTGAGAGAGCTAGAAGCTGTGACTGACCCAAGGTCACTCAGCTGGCTTCAAGTGGAGGAGTGGGGAATCAAACCTGGCTCTTCAGATTAGAGTCCTGCGCTCTTAACCACTACACCAAACTGGGTCTCAGTTTTAGCTAGGTTTACTTTCTAGCCTTCTCAATGGTAATTTCATGTCTTCCTGTCCCTTTTTTATAATGCTGAAATAATTTTATGTCATTTTTTTCTTAAAGTAATAATGGCCTCAAACTTATCAACACCAATTAAGTTGTGGAATGGGGTTTTCATTCTCTTTGCTGCAGCCCTTTATGCTCCGTAAAACTAGGGTTGCCAGCTCCAGGTTCTGAAGTTCCTAGAGATTTTGAGGGTGGAGCCTGGGAACAGTGGGATTTAGAGAGACCTCAGCTTGGTATAAGGTCATAGAGTCCATCCTCCAAAGGAGCCATTTTCTCCAGGGGAACTGATCTCTGTCATCTGTAGACCAGTTGTAATTTTGGGAGATCTCCAGCTACCACCTGGAGGTTGGCAACCCTACCTAAAACTATTACTCATATCAAGGAATATTTTGAAATGGCATTGATGCCGCACAGGTCATGGGAATGTCTCTTTTAGGAACAAAAGTATCCTTGAATACAGGGTCCAAGTCAATGGTCTAATCTGACAGAACAATCAAATGTGCAAATAAATTCTCTACATTCTAGTGTATCTGAATTTTGAATCAATTCCTAGGAAACTATATGTGACTATTTTCAGAAAAACATATTCGATGTTAATCCCATGCATTAAAAGTTTAATTTTTAGCATAATCTTTGTGTTTTCCTCCCCTTGCTGCCACAAAGAGTTTTAAACGATTTCCAATACAGAGCTTCATACTCAAGTGTAGATAGCAACAGCACTGGATGGTCTTATCAAAGTAAGTAGGTTAAGCTTGACTAATCACCTTTACTAGTTCTATTAATAATAATGGTCTAACATTATTCCATTATTCATCAGAAGAAAATCTTTCAAGCAATGTACCAGATCTTCCCCTATAGAAAAATCATAATGTTCTAATCCTAAACCCTTTTACAGTAGCTTCATTTATACAAACTTAATGAAATGTAAAGGCATGTAAGTGTGTTTAGTATCAAGGCCTCCTTCAGGCAAGAGTTGCATCAAGGGCCAACCTGGGCTGTCTGGCTCCAATAAAGTCAATGCCCCAACTTGCAACTGACTTTCGAAGGGATTAGATTGCCAACAGCTAATACAAAATCTGGTCACTTTTCATTGCTTCCAAATTGATCTTCTATTGTGAGCAAAAACATTCTTCTTTAACTCATTTTTGCTAAAGAAATTTCCTTCTGCAGCAAAATCCTGTTTGACAGTACTCTTGGGGTGTCTGTTAATAAAAGTCACTAACAAATTTGCCCTTTTCTATCACATACTGTGAAGCTATTTAAGTAACTAAAAGAGTTCCTATATCAAATAACAAAGGCTCCCTATGACAGAGGAATGTACGCTGTTTGTAAATTTTCCTTCCAGTAAACCATCCACATTTTCAAAGGAAAGGAGGGAGGTTGTCCGCAGGGACCAGGAGTCAGGAAGTCTACAATCACTCCTTGGCACAATTACTATCATGCCAGTTATCAGCTGAACATTACTTTTCTCCTTTTTAACCATTTTAAATAATTCCAGGAATCACTATCACCAAAAGAGAAATAGTATAGGACGTTGTGCATTATTGTAACTATGGCTGCAAGCTTTAACAAGTGTAATCAATAAAAATGCTGGGAAGAGCATATGTCTTAACCAGTGAAACTGAGTTTAAGGCCAGACTTGTTTATTTTTAGACTATTTTGGTTCTTTTTTCTTTGCTGTAATATGGAATCAGAAGGAAAGTATTTAAAAGCCTTTTCTTCTTATGATAAATGACGGTTCTTGTTTTATTAAATTGTGTTCATCACTTATGTATCACTTTTAATGCACAGGGAAAGAAAGCCAGTAATGTGTACTGGTCAGAGTGTCAGCCTAAACCACATCACAGGGTTTTTGCACAGATAAATTGGAGGAGAATGGTGCCCTAAATTCCATGGAGGAAAGGTGGGATATAAATGTGATGAGAAGGAAGTTGGCATAAATAGGTGAATGAATATCAACATACTGAACCATTCTCTGAAGGCAGAAGAAAAAGCTTTGAGACTGTATGGTCCATATTACAATATATGTCTTCGCTATATCTCCTTCCTTTCTTTTTATAAATCTAGGATTGGAAATGATAGAGTTCTTAACTCATTCATGTGTATGAAAAGAAATATGGAAAACAGGGTAGCCCAGAACTGTACAGTTTTGCAGTCTTTGTGGTTCCGTTGGCCAGGACAGAGATGGCACCAGCCTATGAATGACTCATGCCTTTGGAAAGCACTATCAGCCCTCAAACAGCACAAGTGGAAAGGTATACCACATCATTTGATAGAGATGACAGAGTTTGACAGTGCAGAGGACATTATAGAAATATTTCCCTTGGTAGGAGGAGGGAAGAGAGCCCTGTGGCACAGAGTGATAAGCTGCAGTACTGTAGTCCAAGCTGTGCTCACGACCTGAGTTCAATCCCAGCGGAAGCTGGGTTCAGGTAGCTGGCTCAAGGTTGACTCAGCCTTCCATCCTTCCAAGGTTGGTAAATTGAGTACCCAGTTTCCTGGGGGTAAAGTGTAGATGACTGGGGAAGGCAATGGCAAACCACCCTGTAAAAAAGTCTGCCAAGAAAACATCGTGATATGACGTCCCCCCATGGGTCAGTAATGACTCGATGCTTGCACAGGGGACTATTTTTCCTTTTTTAGGAGGAGGGAATAATTTGTTATTGTGCCTGATATTTCTTGATGAGACATGACATCGCTACAGTAATCCTTCTGCTGGTCATATCGAGTTTACATAGCTGCAATATACTCTATGAGAGGCTACTTTTGAAGGTTTCTTGGAAACTGCAGCTGGTTGAGATGAGAGGCAACAGAGGAAAAGGCCCTCTTTGTGACAGCACATTTTATAGAATCTCCTCCCAAACTTATATTTTGATGACAGGCGATGCCATTTTTGTTTCAGTTGCCTTTGGCTAACAATACTACTTGGGATTTGGATATTTTGTTGCCTGACCTTGGCTTATCCTGATTCTGTTTTCCAGGGCTTTTTTTCTGAGAAAAGGGGTGGTGGAACTCAGTGGGTTGCCCTTGGAAAAAATGGTCACATGGCTGGTGGCCCCGCCCCCTGATCTCCAGACAGAGAGGTGGACTCAGTAAAATTCTCCTCCTCCTCCTCTGTAATGAAAAATCTGTTCCATTGGAGGAGCTGCTGCTGTGCCAATGGAATGTCCACAAAAGACACAAGCCACTGCGTCTTTGTTAGTCTTATAGGTGCTACTGGACTCTTGCTCTTTTCCACTCTTAATACCCTGTGAGACAAATATCTAATATGTTTGCCTCTCCACCATCCACCTTGAACAACTGTCAAACATCTTTAAACCTGTGCAATAGCTGTGGTCGTAGAAGTTGTTTCTTTGTGGTGGTGGAGTTTCCTTGCCTTGAGGGGTGTTTTGCATCTGTACAATGGGTGAGATGATTCTACCCACGGTCATGGATGGTCAGGCCAGGTAATTAAATGGTATCAAGGGGAACTTTGCCTCCCATAAAAATGTGCAAAAATTGTCATGCAAAAATAACCTCCATAACTCAGATGAAATGAATGTTAAATAGTAAGACTTCTAAAAAGTCCAGTGTTTATTTATAACTAGCTTAATATCTGTGCCTTGCTACAATATTTAACTACTTTAAATCCAGTTATAATATTTATAGGTGTGCAAAGTTTTTTGGTTTGTGGAGGTTTTTTTTAGTTGGTTTTGTGGTATAATAGCATAGTACCCAAGATTCATAAAGGTGTTTGAATAAAGTGAAGTGTGTTGATGCTGAAAACGAAGTGAATTTCAAAATGTAACATTTATTGAAAAGATTTTAAAAGGAAAAGATTGTAGTGCAATAAATAAAGTGAAAAATACATACAAATGTTTTCTTTTCTACTGAAGGACCTCTTTGTAGACCACATTGGTGGTTTTCCCCTCAGGTGCTAGGATCACCAGGCTGCTGGGTGAGCTCACTCTGGAGCAGACCACGTAGAACTGCCCATGTGAGAAACAGTCCACCCTCAAGTCCAGGGCTGGAGCCACTGTTGAGGCGGTGAGGCAGGGGCCATGGGCACCGTGGGACTGGAGGGGGTGCTGGAGGGGGTGCCGGGGTGGAAGTGCATATCCCGTGCCACCGCCGGCCAGCCCTGCACTGCTGCTGCTGCCGCCGCCACCGCACACACATACACCCGGGCGGGCACAGCAACCACGGGCCAGGGAGAACAGGTGGCTGGGGTGGTGTGCAGCGCATGAGCGGCCTCCTTGCACCGCCCCAGCCACCTGCCGGCAGCACTGCGTGATGATGTCATCACCTGATGACGTCATCATGCAGTCTGGGCTGGCCTCCGGCACCAGAAACCCTGGCGCCGGGGCTGCTCAAGTCAAATGATGTACATATTTCTTTGCTGCTTCTCTAAGTTGCTTCCTCCTTTTAGTGTCAGTGTATCTTGCACGACATCTGCCAGGAGGCTTCTTGGGGGCAGTAAGAGATGATGGCTGCAAGATGTGTGAGGTAGAGTTGGACTGAGGGAGGGGCGGTGTGGGTACTTCGGCAGGTTCATGTGAGAGGTTTGCATCGAAATGGCCCCTAGAAAGGTCATGCACCATCTTCCCATGAACATTTAAAAACTCAGTTGCCATACTGACTTTTATATAAAATCCCTATTCAGGACTCTTGTACCATCTTTCTTCAACTGTCTGCAGTTTCCTTGACCTGATTTTTACCTCAGAACACAGAGTCCCACAGCTGACCAATCAGGGGGGGTGGTATAAGCAGGGAGGAGCCTGTCAGCCACACAGGAAAGCCAAGCCCCATAGGGAGATTGGCAACCCTAGTGAACTTTTAGAAGACTGGAGGTGCATTTTATCTCAGGACACATTCAATGCCTCCCAATAGCAACTGCATACTGTTTAGAATGAGGGGAGTGAGGGCCAATCAGGCCGCATACACAAATAACCTCTGTGTTCCAACTGTCTCGGGGGGGGGGGGTGAGGTGTGGAATGTTATGAGCCTCAATCAGCCCGCATATGCAAATGATCTTGAAAGGCTGGCCCAATCAGGGAAGAGTGACCGAGCTGGCAGTGGGCGGGGGTGCAAGCATGAAGCAGTCTGCCAGCCACACAGGGAAGCTGTATCCCTTTGGGAAAACACATTTTACCCCTTTTTACCCTCTTAGGAGGCAAATTTCTTAAAATCCCTTCTGAGTGGGTGTTTACATCATGAAATGAATGTTCTCCCCAAATTTCATATTTCTAGGTCCATGGGTTTGGGCTGGGAGTTGATGAGTCAGTTAGGACACTTGTTTTTATATATATACTACTAGCTTGATGCCTGTGCTTCGCTACGGTATTTAACTACTTTAAATCCAGTTATAATACTTATGGGTATGTAACATTTTTGGTTTGTGGGTTTTCTTTTAGTTGGTTTTGTAGTATAATAGCATAGTACCCAAGCTTCACAAAGGTGTTTGAATAAAGGGAAGCTTGTTGATGCCAAAACTGATGAAGTGAATTTCAAAATGTAACATTGAAGAGATTTTAAAAGGAAAAGATTGTAGTGCAATAAATAAAGTGAAAATTACGTGCAACCTTTTTTTTTCTACTGAAGGACCTCTTTGTAGACCACATTGGTGGTTTTCCCTTCAGCTGCTAGGATCACCAGGTTGCTGGGTGAGCTCACTCTGCAGCAGGCCACGTAGAACTGCCCATGTGAGAAACAGTCCTCTGTCAAGTCAATTCCTGCCACCTTCAGTATCTGCCCCTGGGACTTGTTGATCATCATAGCAAAGCAGACCTTGAGGGAGAACTGCAGTCTCTTGAACTCGAAGAGGTTATCTGATGGTATGAATGGTATGCATGGTATGAACAACAACTCCCCCCCAAACACTGCCATTGAACAATATGACCTTGATGATGTTCCTGCGGAGAGCTTTCATGTGTAGTCTGGTGCCATTGCAGAGTTTGGGTGGGCTGAGATTCAGGAGCAGCATCACTGGAGCCCCCATTTTGAAGAGAAGCTTGTGGGCTGGATAGCCAGGAGGGTTGAGCATGTTGAGGAACTTCACAGGGTAGTGGACCACATCATCCATTTGTACCACTGAGTCCACAGATCTGTACTCCATTTCTGCCCCTTCAAGGGAGTTAAGTTGTGTTTCATTAATGATGGCAGCCTTGTCGTTCTTGGGGGTCAGAAAGGCACACTTGCACAGCCAGTCCATGGACTTCTCCATGATAGTGATGATATTCAGGGTATATTGTGGCTGTTAGGTCTGCTAGGGTTGTCACTACTGTGTCCAGACCTGCACGGATAGTCACCTTTCCCTTGGACTTGGGTTACTCTCCATCCCCTATTTTTAGTAGGAGTTCAGAGAATTCCCCAGCAGACACCTCACCTCTCAAGTGGACCTTCATGTTCTTTCTTAGTGAGAGTTTCCTGATGAGGGGCCACAGATACGACACCATGACACACACAGTAACCTTGTCAGCTCGAGTTCCCCTTGGGACTACTAGCAGAATCTGCCAGAAGTCTCTAGCCAGCAGCACGGTGACTCCTCGCATCGCTCTCTCATTGCCCCTGACATCTTTGAGGGTTATGCTAAGTGCCTCAAAACACCCCTTAAGCACCATGGTGCCCTCATCCCAAACAATGAGCTTAGAGTTCCACAGTACTTGGGCCATGTTGCTTTGTTTTGAGATGCTGAACAGGGGTGTTTCTGCATGGATGAGGTTAAGAGGCAATGTGAAGGTAGCGAATCATATGCCATGCCTGAGTGAGGCTTGACCTTCCATGGAAGTGAGTATCTCTCTACTCGTCTTCCAGGATTGCTTTGCTCATAGAGACTCTGCCGCTCTGTGCACCTTGGGATGATCTTGCTGGTACTTGGCCACTGTTGCTCAGTGCACCGCAAGATTAGGGTGCGCATATTTCTTTGCCACATCTCTAAGTTGCCTTCTCCTTTTAGCATCAATGTATCTTGCACGATGTCTGCCAGAAGGCTTCTTGGCAGCAGTAAGAGGTGATGGCTGCGAGAGGTGTGAGGTGTAGTTGGACTGAGGGAGGGGTGATGTAGTGGGTAATTCGGCAGGTTCATGTGAGAGGTTCACATTGAAATGGTCTCTAGAAACGTCGTGCACCATCTCCCCATAAACATTTAAAAACTCAGTTGCCGTACTGACTTTTATATAAAATCCCAATTCAGGAGTCTTGTATTGTCTTTCTTCAACTGTCTGCAGTTTCTTTGACCTGATTTTTACCTCAGAACACAGAGTTCCACAGCTGACTGGGGGCGGGGAGGTGCGAGCAGCCACACAGGAAAGCCAGGCCCCACAGGGAGATTGGCAACCCGAGAGGGGAAGTTTGGGAGGTGTATTTTTACCTCAGGACACATTCAATGATTCCGAACAGCAACAACATACTGTTTAGAATGTTGGAGTGCTAACCAATCAGGCTGCATATGCAAATGACCTCAGGGAAGAGTGGCTGAGTTGGCTTTTGGTGGGGATGGGGGTAGGAGAAGCCTGCCAGCCACACAGGCAAGCTGTATCCCTATGGGAAAACACATTTTAGCTCTTTTTACCCCCTTAGGAGGGCGAATTTCTTAAAATCCCTTCTTAGTGAGCGTCTACATCACAAAAGGAATGTTCTCCCCAAATTTTACCTTTCTAGGTTTGGGCTGGGTGTTGATGAGTCAGTCAGGATACTTGTCTTTATATATATAGATATTGCTAGTTGATTGATTTGCCCACTGTTTATACAATTGGCTACCAGGCAGCATGCAGCATCAAAAAATGAGGCACAGAGAAAGTAGCAGTCACATTGAGCTTTGTGAAAATACACACGCATGAAACATTGCTGATTACACGGCAGTGTACTCTCTGAACATGTGAAAAGCATCACAACAAATGGCTTAAACTTTCACAAACATCTGAACAAGTAAATGAAAAATCTACCTGTTCACAATTGATGAAAAGACTGCATTCGAGCATCCCTGTACTGCTATTGCTTCCGCTATTGAACCTGCTGGTTTATTTTTTTCCTATTTTTAATTGGTTTGTTTTTATTTTATTGTTTTGATTATTGATCTGAACCACACTTAACTTGGTAGAAAGATAGAAAACAAATATTTTTAATTAATAAATGCCCAGAACTAACAAAGTCTATGAACAGTATGACAGATTTCTAAATATGGGAAGGGGACCTGGGCACCATTTTGTGCCCACAGGCATTCTTGGTAGGCAGTAATACATTTAGTTTCCATTTCTATAAGTAATTTCTTAATGGTTTCCATTTAGAAATTAAGGTACACTTCAAATTAAAAATGGCTTATAGGACTCCCTTCTAAGCCTGTGAGCCAGACTCACAGACCTACATGCAGACCTGATGGCTCCATTCTTAGTAGGATTAATGCTAGGCTTCATTCCTTACGCAGTTTGAAGAAGATGATTCTTTCTAGTTCATATACACATACACACATATATATACACATACATATATATACATATACTAGCTTGACACCCGTGCTTTGCTACCGTATTTAACTTCTTTAAATCCAGTTATAATACTTATGGGTATGTAACATTTTGTTTGTTTGTTTGTTTGTTTGTTTTGAGTTGGCAACCCTAGTGAACTTTTAGAGGAAGACTGGGAGGTGCATTTTACCTCAGGACACGTTCAATGACTCCCAATTGCAACTACATATTGTTTAGAATGTGGGGGGTGTTAGAACGAGTGTTAAACTACACTGCGGAATTAAACGCCGAGCTGGTCAGAGAGGCAAAAGCTTTATTTAAGGAAGTTACATACTTGAGGGAAAGGGGGAGAGATAGATCCTAGCTATCTGACTACATCTTGCAGAGAGAGAGAGAGAAGAAGTGTGGCAGGAGAGAGAAGAAGCAGGATATTGCCCTGTTTAGCCCAATAGGAGACAAGACAAGGAAATGACCCCCAGGAAACAAGAGAGGTGCTACTCTCACTGTCCTAACTAAGTGATCCTTGCTGCCCCCTGCATGGTAGGCTCTTCTTACTTCTTGCTGCTGCAGTACACCAGACATTGTTATTTCTAATACCCCTTCTCAATGTCTAGTGTACAAAGTCCACAAAGTTCAGTCTTTCTCGTAGACTTTGAAATTTCTCTTTGGCAAGTGGCTTGGTGAGGATGTCTGCTATCATTTCTTCTGTAGGGCAGTACTGTAGCTCAACAAGTCCATCTTCTTGCATATTTCTCACAATGTGATTCTTTATGTCAATGTGCTTGGTTCTTGATCCAATTCTTTCTGTATTTGCAAGCTTTATGCAGGATTGATTATCTTCAAAGAGTTGTATAGGTTTGGGTTCATTTATCCCAAAGTCTTCTAATAGTTGTAGAATCCACTTGAGTTCTTGGCATGCTTCTGCTGCTGATATGTATTCAGCTTCTGTAGTTGATGCCGCTACTAGGTCTTTCTTTCTGCTTGTCCAACTGATTGCTCCTCCACCATAAAAGAATACTCGTCCACTGGTAGACTTTCTGTCTGTGATGTCTTCTGCCCAGTCAGCATCCATGAATCCCACTAGTCTGGGATTGTCGCTTGCTGGTAGCTTGAGCTTCAGTTGTGCAGTACCTCTCAGGTATCTTGCCATTCTTTTGACTGCTTGCCAGTCATTCACACTTGGTGATGTATTTTTCCTGCACAGTATTCCAACTGCTGCTGCTATGTCAGGTCTGGTTACTGTACTTATGTAGAGCAATTTTCCAATTGCTTCTCTGTACACTTTAATGTTTCTCAGAGGTTCATTGTTTCCATTTTGTTTCAGGAAATCTGTTTCCATTGGAGTACATGTTGGTTTTCCATCTTTCATATCCATGTAGTCTAGGAAATCCATGATCTTTTGTTTTTGATTGAGAAGATAGCTTCCATCTTCCTCTCGCTCTATTTGAATGCCAAGGTAAAAGCTGACATTTCCAAGACGCTTTACTTCAACCTCTTGGTTCAGGTGCTGAATTATTTCATCACACTCTTGTTGATCCTCATAACAAAGAAGAATATCATCTACATAAATCAGAATAAAAGTCCATTTGTTGTCTTTCTTTCTTGAGTACAGGCAGTGTTCTGCCCCGCCTTGCTTGAATCCTTCTTTGATGAGCATTTGGTTCAGTTTCTGATTCCAGGCCCTTGCAGCCTGTTTCAGTCCATAAATGCTCTTCTGCAGTTTGCATACAAGTCCTCTGTCTTTGGACTGTTCAAATCCAGGAGGCTGTGTCATATACACATCTTCTTCCAGCTCTCCATGAAGAAAAGCAGTTTTCACATCCAGATGCTCCACATGCATCTTCCTTGCGGCTGCTATGCTCAGTAGTGTTCTTACTGAAGTGTGTTTCACTACTGGTGCGAAGGTTTCATCATAGTCTTCTCCATACTTCTGGGAATATCCCTTTGCAACTAGTCTTGCTTTGTACTTTTGTACTTCTCCATCTGCATCAAGTTTGGTTTTGAAAATCCATTTGCATCCTACTGTCCTTTTTCCAGGTGGTAGTTCTGTGAGAATCCATGTCTTGTTCTGGATCAGAGAATCAATTTCCTCTTTTGCAGCTTTTCTCCATTTCTCTGCTTCTCTTGCTGGCATTCCTTCTATGTCTTCCCAGCTAGAAGGTTCTGGTACAGCTTCTGTTTTTGCCAGGTAAGAGAATTTCAGTGGTGGAACTCCTTTGTTTGTTCTGTCTGAGCGTCTGACACTTGGCTCTGCTTCCCCTTCTCTTTCTGTGGGCTCTGCAGGTGTCTCTTGCGTCTCAGTCAGGTCCCAGAGTTGCACAATTTCTGGCTGCTGTGCTGCATCAGTTTCCTTTGGTGTAGACTCTCTGGTGTCAGGCTTGCTTGCCTTCTCCTTTTCATCAATGTACACCACATGGCGGATCTTCACCGTGTCTGTCTCTGGGTTGAGGATTCGATATCCCTTGCATCCCAGTGCATATCCAACAAATATGCCTGCTTCTGTTCTGAGATCCATCTTAGACCTCTTTTCCTTCGGAACATAAGTGTATGCCTTTGATCCAAACACTCTCAGATGCCTTACATTGGGCTTGCGGTTGTACCACAGTTCAAATGGTGTGCTGCTTGCACCCTTTGTAGGTAGCATGTTCTGCAGATAGGCAGCAGTGTTGATAGCTTCTCCCCAATATTTTTGAGGTAGCTGTGCTTCTTGCAGCATGCTCCTGCACATTTCTGTGAGAGAACGATTTTTCCTCTCTGCGATCCCGTTGAGTTCGGGGGTGTATGGCACGGTCAGGTGATGCTCTATTCCTTCATCTGCTAGGAAGCTTGTCATCTCCTTCCCCATGTACTCACCTCCATTGTCTGTGCGGATAGCCATTGGTTTTCTCTGGAATCTGTTCTGCACCATTGCTAGGTACATCTTGAATTTTTCCAGTACTTGGCTCTTTTCCTTGAGCAGGTAAATCACAGTAAATCTTGAAAAATCATCAGTAAAAGTCAGAAAGTACTTACTTCCACTGGGTGTTACTGTTCCCATGGGTCCACAGACATCACTGTGAATCAGCTCCAGTGGTCTTGTCGTCTGCTTCTCACTCTGTTTGGTGAAAGAAGGTCTTGTGCCTTTGGCTTGAATACAGCAAACACATTTCTCTGCATCAGGACATTTTCTCACTTGCAAATCATTAGTCAGATTCTGCCTTTCAAGCTGATATATATAATCCATATTAGCATGTCCAAGCCTTCTATGGATAAGACTAGTACAATTCTTGTGAGTGCACTTTTCAATTAAATTCACTGCGCCTTCAGAGCAATCCAGCATATACAGGCCATCCTCTAATGTGTCTTGTGCAATTAATTCACCTTCATTGCTAATAAAACATTTCTCTCCTTTGAATACAGTCTCAATTCCTCTCTTGGCCATCAAAGAAACCGATATTAAATTAGATTTAACTTCAGGTACGTATAGACAATCAGTGATCTGCACTTCTCTAGTTTGGCCACTGGGTAGTGCACAACATGGAGATACGGTCCCTTGTCCCCGAGCTGTTAAAACCTCTCCATTTGCCGTATACAATTTGTCGTGGCTTTCTTTCATCTCATTAAAAAACTTCTCTTGATTGCATAGATGGTTAGTACACGCACTGTCAATTGCCCATTTGCATATGCTTTGATCAGTTTTACCAACATTTAAACAATTCTTATCAGATCTGCTTTTCCTTTGACCATCGGCATTAGGTGACTTAATGGCTGCATTAGCATTCCTAAAGCCTTTTGTTCCCGTCCCTCGTGGCGGCTTGCTCACTCTCTGTGAATCACGAAACCAACAGTCTTCCTTTAAATGTCCTTTCTTTCTCCAGATGCTGCAGGAGAAATCATTTCTTGAACTGACTCTTAAAGCTAGCTCTCTTGGCTCACTTATATGATCCAGTTTGCTAAAACTTTCCTCTTGCAGCCTTGCAAGTACATAGTTTAAGCTTAAACTTTCTCTCATTTCCAAAACATGTACTATGCTGGCATAAGATTGAGGAAGGCTAGATAGCAAATTTATAGCTAGATCCTCATCCTGGATCTCCTTTCCAAGGGATCTTAATTTCTGTGTTAATTCCATGAAATTTGCAATATGATCTTTCAGTTTTTCCTGAGGCTTCATCTGAATCCGATACAATTGCCTCATTAGCAAAATTTTAGTTTTAATTGATTCTTGACGGTTTATTTCTAGAAGAGACGTCCACATTTGTCTAGAAGTGGGCTCATGAATAACTCTTATCAATTGTTTATCACTTAAAGCATTAATGATAATAGATCTTGCCTTATTGTCTTGCTTGACCCATTTGGCTTCCCTCTGCGGATCTCCAGTCGGTTTTTCATCTGTTATTGCAGACCAGACATCCAGTTGAATAAGATGGGCTTTTATTCTTTCTGCCCAAAGATCATAGTTCCTCCCGTCTTGTAGTCGGTCGACCTGGAACCCCTGCTGTGCACTGTAGGAGTCAGCCATCTTTTCTCTATTGTCTGCCCTCTGTGCTTTAGCCTGCGGCTACAGCAGAACTTTTATTGCTCTCTCTTAACTTCAGCTTGCGTTAATTGCCTCTGGGCCCATAACCCTGTTAGAGCGAGTGTTAAACTACGCTGCAGAATTAAACGCCGAGCTGGTCAGAGAGGCAAAAGCTTTATTTGAGGAAGTTACATACTTGAGGGAAAGGGGGAGAGATAGATCCTAGCTATCTGACTACATCTTGCAGAGAGAGAGAGAAGAAGTGTGGCAGGAGAGAGAAGAAGCAGGATATTGCCCTGTTTAGCCCAATAGGAGACAAGACAAGGAAATGACCCCCAGGAAACAAGAGAGGTGCTACTCTCACTGTCCTAACTAAGTGATCCTTGCTGCCCCCTGCATGGTAGGCTCTTCTTACTTCTTGCTGCTGCAGTACACCAGACATTGTTATTTCTAACAGGGGGTGAGGACCAATCAGGCCACATATGTAAATGACTTCTGTGTTCCAACTGTCTCTGGTGTGTGTGTGGGGGGGTGACGTGTGGAATGCTGTGAGCCCCAATCACCCCACATATGCAAATAACCTTGAAATGCTGGCTCAATCAGGGAAGAGTGGCTGAGCTGGCAGTGGGCAGGGGTGCAAGCAGGCAGCAGCCTGCCAGCCACATAGGGAAGCTGTGTATCCCTTTGGGAAAACACATTTTACTCCTTTTTACCCGCTTAGTGAGCAAATTTCTTAAAATCCCTTCTTAGTGGTTGTTCACATCAAGAAAGGAATGTTCTCACTACTGTAATGTATTATTAATAATCACAGTTAAATGTTTGATAAAACGTTATGTAGAAAGGACATAGATAAGTAGAACTATAACTTGAGCAGACTCTATGATATATATTTGATATTCCCTGCCTCCCTTTTCGCTTGCCCCCCCCATTCCTATATGAGAAAACTAATAAAAAGCTATTTAAAAAAAAAGAAAGGAATGTTCTCCTCAAATTTCATGTTTCTAGGTCCAGGGGTTTTGGGCTGAGTGTTGATGAGTTAGTCAGGAGGACACTTGTCTTTATAGATGATAGATAGATAGATAGATAGATAGATAGATAGATAGATAGATAGATAGATAGATAGATAGATAGATAGATAGATAGATAGATAGATAGATAGATAGATAGATAGATAGATAGATAGATAGATAGATAGATAGATAGATATAGATATGGCCCAAACAAAAACCCCAATATCTAGCAAACTCAAACAGACATTATGTGAAAGAAATAAACTACCTATGTACTTTCTGCTGTTTCTGTCCTCTAGGACTCCAACTTAGGAGGTATGATGGAGGAAATAATAATATATAATAATATTTGATTTATATAATCACCCTTCAGAACAACTTAGCGCCCACTCAGAGTAGTTTACAAAGTGCGTTATTATCTTCACGGCAATCACTCTGTGAGTGTCAGTTCCTGGCAGGTAGATCCCTCAGTCCCTCTCCAGTTAACACACATTGGTTTCAATAAAAAAGGCTTTATTCAGGATTTTACAGTTCAGGCCTGATCTCCTTCACAGAGCTTGGTAGAAGTGACAATACAAAACAACAGGTCAATATTATACTTGAGTTTTCCCACATTCCAGCAATGGTTACGTTTTGGCGCACAGGGGTACACTGGTTCTGTGAGAACCCATTATAGTTATGGCTAAGCAGTGAGTACACAATACTGAATTCCCAACATCTGGGCAAAGTAACAAAGGCAAGTGTTTGGAGTCTCCAAGGTCGTTTCTAGCTCAGAGATGCATAGTTCTGTAAGATAACAGAAGGCCCATCCTGGCTGGAGGAATAACTGTTATAATATGAAAAGAACATGGTTACTAAAGAATACAGCAGGTTAGACATTAGACAATATACTGTGGCATCAGTGACAGAACAAACAAACAAACATGGCATGGATATACAGAGACATGACAGTGAGGTGGGTGGGGCTGAGAGAGCTCCGAGAAGCTGTGCCTGACCCAAGGTCACCCAGGTGACTTCAAGCTGAGAAGTGAGGAATCAAACCTGGTTCTCCAGATCAGAGTTCTGCTGCTTTTAACCACTACATCAAACTGGCTCTCCAGAAGTATGGATTTCCAGTGTATTACACGTTCAATAATCTCCTCAAAAAATTCTGCTTTCATTAATATCCAGAATTATTATGGGTCCTTTGAGAAGCCATAACTGCATTTGGAAAAGCTGTAATATTCCTTCTGTTGAAATGACAGATGCAGTATTAATCACATATTCCTGATGTGTCAATTTTCTGGCCACTAAGGTACCATTACAGGAGTTTCAATCCAAAGTTTGTTTTGAGCAGTATATTTTCTTCTTGCCAGTACTGTACTAATGGAGTACTTTTTAAAAGCTGGTTTTGTACATGAGTTTTTATTCACTGTGGGAATATAATTATTACAAACTGTGCCTTCTAGCTTCTTTCCCTCAGAATGTCTGTTCCAAGTCTGTAAGACAAATGCAATTAACTAGGGCCTCATTTAGAGTTAGCTCATATGGTGGAATGCTACAAATTCCCTGTGTGGGTGAGTTTGTTATATATATGCATATGTTGTTATGTATATATACACACAACCATACAATGTGATCATTTCCTTTGCATTGCAGTATTCATGTGATGATTCCACTCTTAGGGACACCATTTTGAAAGGAAGAACAGCATGGCCGTTTCCACATGCTGTTAAAGAGATGGTCTACTTACTGAAGGCTGGCATTTTTTTTCACAGATTCCAGATGCCTCCGATTTCAAAGTGGAAGCAGGCCGTTTGTCTTGCATCTAATCAGCGTCTTTTCTGAGACCGGGATTTCCCGCTCTTTCCTGTGCCGGGTCAAGGACGCTGATCAGACGCAAGACAAACGGTCTGCTTCGAAATCAGAGGCATCTGGAATCTGTGAAAAAAAAGCCAGCCTTCAGTAAGTAGACCGTCTCTTTATCAGCATGTGGAAATGGCCATTCTCTCACCATCCCAGAATTTAGGGTTATCATTATCAGCAGTGCCTCAGCAAATGCTGGGAGATTTTGAGGGTAGCACCTTGGGAGAATGAGGTTTGGGGATGATATAACATCACTTCTGGGGGTTGCTGTAGGAATTTTCTTTATTCTCTATTCAACCCGTTTCCCCTCTCATTTTATCTTTACAAAAGCCTGTAGGGTACACTAGGCTAAAGGATGACTTACCAGCCTCTTCATAGCACAATGCACCTTCGTACATTAAACTTCCACTGAAATCCATCTGAAATTAGGGTCACTTTATTCAGTGGGAAAACTGGCAGTTGCCAATGCCCCACCATACATGTCCAAGAAAGAAGCTCTAGACACAAGAAATATCAGTGTGCGGCCACACCTTTCTCATGTGTGCTTGTTTCTCAATGTGCCATCCCCCTGAGTGGAAATGTTGTGAAAGCAGTGCCCATATGAACATTTTGTATTTATATCATGTTCCCAAGTAATGCATAGGAGGACAACCTATGTTTTACTTGGGAACATAAGTGTCAGTTCCCCAGCAACATTTTTAAAAAAGAAAACCTCTTCAGCAAGACCAAGAGAACAGTGGGAAAAGGATGGGGTGTTTAACAGGATCGGGCATTGGAAATATTTTCATTATAATTTCTGATCCAGACTGGGGTGGGGGAGTTCCATGGTTGCTTATTTCTGGGTAGGATATTACCAGTTAGGAAGTCAAATCCATGGGATTTTTCTTAGGGACCATTATTTTCAATGGGGGATTTATTCAAGGGTCTGGGGCAGCCATTTAGAAAGATAACAGCACCAAATTGTCACAGAACACAATTCTTCCACAATCTAAAGATCCCCTGAGTTTCAAGCATATTGAACAAAGGGAGTCGATTTTACAGACCCCTAAAGTAGGTCCTTCTCTGCATAGCCACACCTCTCTCTCTCCTGATTCCTAAAATGGCAGTCACCTAGCAGGATGGTTCCAGACAGGCATTGACATAAAAAAATCCCTGCATTCATTTCATTTTCCTACTGTTATAGTGACTGACAATAAAAATATTTCACCTTTTTGCTGAAAAATCTCCATTTGCCATGCTTCATTGTTGTGGTTTGTAAGTAAGGAAGGATATGGCAGTTTTTCCATTATTTCCTATGAGGGACTTCAGAAGAGCTGGCAAGGCTTTTTTTCAATCAGATAACGCCAAAATTACAAGGGAGCAACTACTGCCTGTCCCCAAAAGACCCCCCAAGTTTCAAGTGAAGTGAACCAAGCATTCCAATTCTATGGCCACTGATTCCTCCAGGATTTCTACTTTTAGTGGGAGGGCTTCTAGTGTCCCTTCCCCACTGGCAGATCTCTGATGACACCTGGTTTTTTGGCCATTGGCCTGATCCAACATGGTTTCTCTTATGTTCTTATCACCTTGTCTGATGTTTCTCCAGAAGCCCCAGGGGTCAAAGCAGGGGTACAAGGGGATAGGGAGCAGAGGGGCAGCAGGAAAATTACATTTCTTGTGTACACAAAGTGCTTGCACACTCCTGTGTTCCCCCATCACCTCAGAAAGGAAGGAGCAGCTGGGCACACTGAAGCGAGCTCAGTAGAAATCCCTCATTTGAAGTCTCATTTTCCATGCTGAAGCCTACTTCAGTAGAAATCACCTCCAAATGGGATTTCTACTGAGCTGGGCTTCAGTATGCCCAGCAGCTCCTCCGTTGCTGGCACAACGGGGGTGGCAGGGCATTGGGTGCATGTGCATGCACTGCTCTGTCCATGCCTTTCCCTTGCTGGCAGGTGGGGGGAGGGGGATGGCAAGCCTCAGCCTTGCCCTGCCTTGCTTGTTGCTTCTTCACTCTAAAGTTTTTTCTTTTGAACAGATTTGATTTTTTTACTGGAGAACTGTTGTAAATGTTACACGTTTCTAACTGTAGGTCAATAACTTTGTTTTGAATGCCAAAAACAATGGGCACAGATAGAAGAGTTGTTCAAAGAAAAGTGTACCACTTGTATGCTTATTCATAAATTTGGGCTCCTTTCCCATAAGAAACTTTGCGCTCCTTCATATGTTGTGTTTTAAGGATTATGGCATGTCTGCAGTATGAGAAACCCTCAATTAGAGGAGAATGATCAGAGAAATAGTTATGTGCCTATTCATTATCAGTCAGATTTTGCCTTTGAAGATAACTCCAGAAGGTTTCTCTTTAAGCAAGCAAGGCATAGCCATGCACTGACTTTCATTACACTGAAAAGAAAAAAATGTGCAATGGCAGCACAAACATAATGCACACAAGCTAACCTTCCACTATCCGAATAAAACCCACTTTTTAAAATGCTGTGATCAGATCTACTCAAAGGGTTGGCAACTCCAGCTTGGGAATTCCAGGAGATTTGGGGCAGTGCCTGGGAAGAACAGAATTTGGGGAGGGAGATCAACAGGAACGTGCTGGCATAGAGTCTGCCCTCCAAAACTGCCATTTTCTCCAGAGGAATTGATCTCTGTGGTCTGGAGATCAGTTTTAATTCCAGGAGAACTCCAGGCCCCACCTAGAGCTTGGTTACCATATGTCCAATATAAATTGTCTTGTGCGCAAGGCAAATTGCATGCTGGTGTTTCCACTTTAATAAAAAGCAACATAATTAATTTCAAGAGCCAAACTCTGGAAAATCAATAGGATTCCATTCATAAGCTTTAAATGGGGCCCCACTGTTTGTCATTGTTAAGTCATTCAGTGCTGAGAAAACACATTTCGCCTTCTATACATGGAACCACCACCAGGTCAAGAGCAGCCAACTGCCAGGCCTATTCATTGTGGAAATGTTCCTGCCACTTCCTCTTTCTGCACCATCATCTTCTAACCAGTAAGTTGTTCAGCAGCAGTGTACACCTTAAAAGACAATAAAATGGTACTTTTTTACAGTAGTGACAAATCTGTGCATGATGAGTATGCTCAGATTATCCCGGAACGTTTTTTCCCTCCTTTCCCTTGGAACAACTACTGAAGAGCAATCCAATGAAGATGACGCTCCCTAAGTCCATAGAGTCAATCCAGCTTGCATAAAAACAAGCCTGATTTTATGACCAGCTTCTTCTATCAATATACTGAAACAGTTACCCACCAGACAATTTAGCCACGTGCAAGTTGCTAAAACATATTTACTTCCATCTTTTGCTGCTTTGCCGAGTATCATTGTTGGAGGGTATTATAAATGGCTTAGAAAGATAACAACCCCGGGCAAAATCACTGCAGTTAAAGCTTCAAGTTGAGTTGCATCACATAACTGAGTTTTTAGATGATATCCTGGAGTTCCTTGGTTCCTTGACTGTGGCAGCAGAAGTGTTTTAACTAACAAGCTTGCCATGTGGGAATCAATGACTTAATAAGAATAATATTGTGTCAAAACTGCATAGTATGTTGGAAAGCTTGCAAACATTAAAAAATAAAAAATATGAAATAAAATAAACTCATGGTCTTGTTTCTGGGTTGCTGTTTAGGAGTTAGTTTTAAAACATAAAGTTCCTGCAAGAGAGAACTATGAAATTTATGTTTCTAATTTGAAGAAGTTCCATAGTTCACCACATACATTACTGGGGCGGGGCGGGGGTGAAGGAAAATAAATGTTATAATTAATTAAATACAGATGAAATATGTCTTACCTTCAGCATTACTAAAACTTTTGGAGCCCACATACTAAAAAAGTAACAACATCTGAAGATATTGATGTGAGAGCAGACAAAAGGGGAAATGAGGATTGTGTGCGGCCAGACAGATTGTGAACAGGGTGATCCCCAGTGCTGCTGTCAGCATCTCAGAGGCTTTCCTTGGATCTGAGTGGTGACTGTATAGGGTTAAGAGGCGATGGCAGGCATAAGCTATGTTTGCTGCTGTCTTCCATGCCACCAGCTCAAATCGTGCTGCTAGCATCTCAGGGGCTCACTTTGATAACTTGACCAGAAAACTGGCCCTACTTGGCAAGCAAAATTATCTGTCATGTTACATTTTGGCATTCGTGCTGGAAATTGCCAACTCCTGTGTTAATTATACCCAGGATTCCTTGCACAGAAGAAACCTTGATTTGATTAGAACATTCTTTATAGCAGGGGTTCACAATGTGGTGCCCACGGGTGCCACAGCAGCCCCCCAAACACATTTCTTGGCACATACCAAGTGTTTATAAAAAGTGGGAGGGGCCAAATGGGGCTTGTGCCCAGCAGGGATTCTAGTGGCCATTGGAGATCAGATTGGCTGTATAGATTTAAAGAATGCTGCTTTGGGAGAAGCTGCCACCACAGGATATTTAAAAATATGTTCATTTAAAAAGGCATCCTGTTAAACCGAGCTTCTGCCTGAAATAGTGAAGAGTTACTATTAGAGTTATGCATAACATCACTCCATGACATTTTGAGGCCAGCTGCACTTCCTGTGGCAGTCATTTTGCAATTGTACCTACCACCCAGTAGAAAGTTTGTATTCTACTGTATTATTGGTTTTTAATGTTTTTGCTCCTATTTTAATATTGCATTACCAAAATTAATGTTTACATTCATATTATTTTAATAGTGTTTTTATATGTATGCTGTAAACTGCTTCAAGCACTAAATATGGTTGAGAGGCAGCATATAGGTTAAATAAATAAATAAAAAATAAACAAATAGCTTATTATGATACAAGATCGGCTCCAGAAAGTCAGCAATAATGGAAATAAGAATAAAAATGAATGGCCCCTTTATGTTTTAACTACTATATTAACTCCTTGATGTAACATCTAAGAAAACCAAGCTTCCATTCACCAAAGCTTGCTGACAAAGTGATTCCTGCTTTATTATACGCAGATGATACTGTTGTCTTATCTTATTCACAAGTGGGCCTCAGGAGAGCACTCTGTGCCTTCACCATATACTGTAAAGAGGAGCAGCTTGCAGTAAAAGTCCTTATCTTTACCAAAAACATCAAATTCATAGATGGCAAACAAAAACCTTTAAATATCTTACAATAGTCGCCCAGTTGTTTGGACTTTGGAGAGCTCAGGCACTGCATGCAACAGAGACTGCCCATAGAGCATTCTCCGCCATTTTAAGATTCTCGTTCTCAAAAGGAGCCTCCTTTATCCCTGCAGCAATCAAGGTCTTCCAAGGAAAGGTTCTCTGCTCTGTATCTACAAATAAAGGTGTTCATTGGAAATGGTGCAATCCATGTTGTTGCGAAAGATACTTGGAGTCTTACAATGTGTCCTGAATGCCCTTCTTAGATTAGAGACTGGATTGATTCTCTTGCAGTCTCATATGTGGCCACATACATACATCTATTGGTTAAAACTCATCTTCAGTCTGGTGGGTTTAGTATCCTTGATCCTTGTTGATAGCCACCATTCATCTTGGCAAAGAACTACTGAGGGAAACTCCAAGAGTATGGCCTTTCCCCCAAAGTTTTATTGCATGTTGGGTACCAAAAAGCGAAAGAAACAATTAAGCAGCAGCTCTGGGATCACGGCCTACTATCAGATAGGGGGCAGATACAGAAATATCCAATTATTCTGCAGTATGCCAAATGCTTCCAACAATCAGATTATCTTAGATCTCTTGAGATTCCCAAATATTGGAGAATTTTTAAGCTTGTACACTTCAATGTACTATCTTCAACCCTCCTGGAAGGCAGATACCATCATGTTACACACCCTCAACAGCTTTTCCTATGCTATACAGGGAAAGTAGAGTCTATTGAACATGATCTGCTGCACTGCTCATTCTATAACAACATCTGATCTCAATACATAGCTCCATTTTTTTTCAACTTTACCAGGAAGATTTGAACAACTCCATGCCTTCCTCCTTGCAGATTTTTACCAGAAAAGAACCAATAAAGTTGCTAAATTTTGCATTTGGGCATGTGGAATACACAAGTGGCTGACTGAGCCTCAATAACTTTATTTCTTTGTTGGAGAAATGTATTATCTCTCCACCCACCCCCAATCTGCGTTCACTGCTCTGTGCTTGTCGCACTGCATGTGCCTTCCCTTGATTGCTTGTGCTATGTCTTGCCTCACTATTAGAGCAATGCTGTTTCTTTTGAGTTTGTCATTTCTGCTAATCTCTTACCTTGAAAACCCTATGATTAGACAATCCGAAATAAAAAAGATATAGTGCTGAAAGACAGGACCCCCAGGTTGCATGGCACTCAATTGGCTTCTGGGGAAGAGCTAAGGACAAGTACAAATAGTGCTATTCTTAATTATGTGACTGGTTTAAAGCTGAAAGGACATCCAGTTGCAGATACAAATACATGCTGTGCAACATGCAACGTGAGAAGTGTAGGAATCAGGGCTCATTTGGAGGTGGAATGCGCCGGAACAGCATTCCGGTAGATCTGAAAAGAGGTCATGTGGGTTTTGTCCCCGCCCACGTGATTCCGTTTCCTCCTGGCTGTCCTCCTCTTTAGCAGCAGGCTCTGCTGCTTTATTTTCATTTATGACTCATGAGGGAGAGGGAGAGAGAGAGAGAGAGAAAATGAGTGAATGAGTGCAAGCCGAGTGGGACTGGGCTCCAAAGGAACATAAGCTGCTTTGAATTCATTCTGCTCTGCTGCTTTATTTTCATTTGTGATGAGAGAGAGAGAGAGAGAGAGAGAGAGAGAGAGAATGAGTGAGTGAGTGAGTGAGTGAGTGAGTGAGTGAGTGAGTGAGTGAGTGCAAGCCGAATGGGGCTGGGCTCCAAAGGAACGTAAGCTGCTTTGAATTCATTCTGCTGCTTTATTTTAATTTGTGACTTGTGTGAGAGAGAGAGTGCATGCGTGAGTGCAAGCAAGAAGGGTTGGCTCTCCAGAGGAGGGTAAGCTGCTTTGAGTTCATTCTGCTTTAAGGAAATACCTGGAGATTTTTGGGGAAAGGGGCCGGAGGGGTGGATGGTGCCTTCTGTCACACTTCCGGTGATGTCAGGGGGTGTGGCATATGCTAATGAATTCCTGCAGTTCTTTTTCTAGGAAATGACCCCTGGTAGGAATGAAGCACTGTGGCCTCATTTGAATGTGCAGGGTGCTTGCAGAGTGAAGGGCTGATACTTTGTATAGTTTGTTTGTCTGTAGCTCGTGAAGTAGCCCCTCCCTGTTGTGAGTGAAGATTCTGTTCTGTCTGTGTCAGTTGTAAAATGTCTGTTGGTGAAACTGTCTCTCTCTCCCTCCTGTATAAGTGATGAATGTGTCTCTCTCAGTTTGTTGTATATATTATTGTAAATAGTTCTTAAATGAAACTCTTCTTTAATTAAACAAACTTATCTTAAATTATATTTCTTCTCACTGGACTTCACTGTGTGCTCTGCTACACACACTCACATATGTGGAAAGGTGGAATATCTTTCACCCGGTGAGTGATGGGATATGCCTCATATTGAAGGTCACAGAGATAGCTCTCCCCCCTCACAAGAAGTATGAAGTCAGGTAAGCTAGAACTCATAAAACATGAATACAGAAACCAAATACATTACATAATTGGAAGCAGAAGATGGAGAAGCTCTATTCTTTCTGCTAGAACAAGACCAAGAGCTGATTGTGATACAGATCATGAGCTGCTAATATAAAAAATTAGAATAAAACTGAAGTGAAACACTAAAAGAATCATAGTGCCAAGATACAATCTAAATAATATTCCTGAAGAATTTAAAGACCAGGTAAAAAACAGATTTGCAATACTAAGTTTAATTGATCGTGAACCAGAATAACTATGGGCTGAAACCAAAGATATTATCAAGGAAGAATGTACAAAGACTATTCCTGTAGCCAAAAGAAAGGAGAAGGATAAATGGATGACCAAGGAAACTCTTAAAATTGCTAAAGACAGACAGGAAGTAAAAGCAAAAAGTAACAGAAAGAGGGTCAAAATTCTAAATGCAGCTTTTCAGCAACCTGCATGCAGAGACAAAGAAACCTATTATAATAACCAGTGCAAAGAAATACAAGACAGTAAAAAAGGGAAGAACAAGAGATCTGTTTCAAAAGATCTGAGAAATCAAAGGGAAATTCAAGCCACATCTTGGGATGCTAAAATATCAACATGGAAATACAGTATCTGATCAGGACAAAATAAAGGAAAGATGGAAACAATACACCAAAGAACTATACAAAAGAGATGGATCACTGATACCTTCGACAAAGAATCTTTTGATGAAGAACCAGAAATCTTAGAAAGTGAAGTAAAAGCTGCACTCAAAGCAAATGGGAGAAACAAAGCACCTGGAGTAGATGGAATACTAATAAGCTATTTCAAGCTACAGAAATGGAGTCCATCAAAATTGTAACAAGAATCTGTCAACAAATACAAAAGTAATGACTATTGAGGAATTACAAAATTTTAAAGTTGACAATGAGGAAATTGAAATTGTTCAAGATTTTCTATTCCTTGACTCAATCATCAACCAAAAGGGAGACTACAATGAAGAAATCAGAAGAAGATTGAGACTTGGAAGAGCAGCTGTAAGGGAGCTAGAAAAGATCCTTAAAGATAAAGACGTCTCTCTGGGAATCAAGATAATCCAAACAATGGTATTCCCTATATTGTCGGAGGCTTTCACGGCTGGAGAACGATGGTTGTTGTGGATTTCCCAGGCTGTATTGCCGTGGTCTTGGCATTGTAGTTCCTGACGTTCAGTTTGACACTGAGAGATCCCTGTCTTTTGGTGCTACACCTATGAAGATGCCAGTCACAGCTGCTGGTGAAGCGTCAGGAACTACAATGCCAAGACCACGGCAATACAGCCCGTAAAATCCACAACAACCAATGGTATTCCCCATTACTATGTATGGATGTGAAAGTTGGACAGTGAAGAAAGCTGACAGGAAGAAAATTGATTCATTTGAAATGTGATACTGGAGAAGAGTTTTGCGGATACCATGGGCAAAAAGACAAATAAGTGGGTATTAGATCAAATCAAGCCTGAATTCTCCCTCAAAGCTAAAATGACAAAACTGAGGCTATCGTACTTTGGTCACATCATGAGAAGACAAGATTCTCTGTAAAAGTCAATAATGCTAGGAAAAGTGGAAAGCAATAGGAAAAGAGGAAGACTTAAAACAAGATGACTTGACTCAATAAAAGAAGCCACGTCCTCCAGTTTGCAGAATCTCAGCAAGTCTGTTAATGATAGGGCATTTGGGAGATCTTTCATTCATAGGGTCGCCATAGGTCAGAGGTGACTTGACACACATGTCTGCAGGGGGAAAACTCAGGGAAAGATGAACAAAATTTGATTCTGCATCCCATGAGTCCCTTGCACTTGCAGAACTCTGGAGATCATCAGAAGCAGAATGGAATCTGAACCATTGGAAAGGTCCAGAGAACTTTGAGTGACAAGCTACTCCAAGGAGTTTGATTGGGTAGTATGAGTTGGAAAGAGGAGGGAAAGGTCCAGAGAACTTTGAGTGACAAGCTACTCCAAGGAGTTTGATTGGGTAGTATGAGTTGGAAAGAGGAGGATCTATTTTTCAGCCCCAGCAAACAGATCCAGTGTGAAGAGTTGAGAAATGATGTCCTAATGGAAAGCAGTTTTCATACCAGCAGAAAACTGGGGAAATTGGCAAGGAGGTTTGGGTAGTGGTGCAGACTCCCAAATGGGCCAAAGAAAGGGGATAAATCTTCTAAGGAGAGATTTTCCCTACCCAATTAAACAGGGATGTAGTTCTGGAGGGTGAAGAGATCCCTGGTTGGGTGTAGTTGGAAACTGCCTGTGAAGATTCAGTTAATGGCGGAAGGAAAGCACTGGTGTGTGAAGAGAAGGGGACTGGGGTACTAGAAAGTTGGTAGCAGCATTACTAACTCCAAAAGAGAAAGAGAATACTAATACAACGTATATTAGAGTGCTTGGGGAAAAACAAGACAACCAAAGCCTCAAAACAGAAGCCTTTAAGTATCTGTGAAGAGCACATAAGAACCGAAGTCTGTGCATGTTCTGTATATGTTGAATTACTTCAGAAATTTTCAACTGCTGATTTCACCTGACCTTTCCCTTCTAAAGTAAATTAGTTATTTTTGGAATTTTAAAAATGCTTCTGGTGCCATTTCTGTGGGTTAAGGATGAGGGAATGTCATTGTCAGCATAAATATAAGGTCATAGTTTAAGCTTAAGTCAAGGTTTAAGGGAGCTTCTTATGTTTCTGTCTGAGATTTAGATTCAGCTGTGCTTCACTTTGAGTTTCGATGAGTGGGTTTCTTTGTACACTGGTAGTTGGATATGAGCCAGGTCTCACTCTACTTGCAGTGATAAGATTGAGGACATTTTACTAGTAGTCACAAAGTCAGTATAATTAGAGGCAGAAGGAGTCACCTGTGCCTGTTCCTTGAGAGAAATGAGAAGAGTTATGTACTCATTACAAAAAAACTCTGCTGGCAGAGATTCTGAAGGTATCCAAAAAACCCTGCATTTTTAGGAGCATATTTGGAATTGTGGAACTGCTGAATTTCAAGAGTATTATTAGATTATAAGACATTTTAGGGACCCTTCAATTTCCTTAAGGTCTACTGACTGGGATTCTATGCGCAGTAGCTGGCTCACGGAGTTTAAAATTGTTCTCTGTCGGCAAAGCTACAAGTGACTTTCTCCACATGGAGAACACTAGATTTTTCTCGCAAGGTTTCCTGGAAAATGAAGTCCAAGTAGTCCTTCCCCTCTGTTAGAATCGCTGCCTGAAGAGCCACAAGAGGGTTTCGTTTGGGGGCGGGCAGTTGCTACTTTCTCCCAGGGCGTCCTGCAGGCTGCCTGCTCCCGGGGAGCTGCTCTGGAAGCAGCAGCGTTGGTGAAGCTTCAGCCGCAGCAACAGCAGAAGAATCTGCAGCAGATTCTTTCTCCGGAGCAGATAAGTAAAATAAATTATATAACATAAATAACATTATATAACATAAATAAACTTATTGCATTTCTATACCCCCCTTCCAAATACAAGAAACAGTAGATCCCATGAGTAAATCAAGGGCTTTACTCATACTAAGTCCTACAGTCACACCTTCCCCTTCCCATGTTCATATGCATTATGCATTATGAAAGTTATGAAAGGGAAACTGAAAGAGAAAGACAGCAATCCTTGATCCTGAGTCAAAAAGCATAGGTTCATCATTCACAACAATGTTAGGGCAATTTTGAGGCAGGATTTGACAGAAGATGTGGCTTCTCCCAGAACACCTTGTGATTCAACCTGTCTTGCTTTCTTCAGATCTCTCCTCAAAACCTACTTTTGCCAGAAAGCTTGTGGCACAGACCCTTTTTGTGCCCGATTCCTTATTGAAACTGAGGCTAAACTTGCGTATCTGGAATAAAAGAACATTCTTACCACATTTATTGTCACCTTCACCTCTTAGATTGCCATTTTAGACTGCAAGCTCCTTAGGCAGGGACCTGTCTTCTCATTCTCTATAAGATGCCAAGGACATGGAAGGTACTATATAATTAACTAAATTGTGTGCTTGCAACTCTGATGTGCACAAATAGCAGTTTCATTCTAATATTACAGTGGAATGAGGAAGACTGCATGTTTTGGAATTTCCATGCACAAAAAGCCCTGAAACAAGGTTTCTATTCAGTCTTATTCCAGGCATATCAGGCCATGTTATATTAGTTAAGACAACCATGGAGCAGTTTTTTTCCCTAGAGTTCTGGGTTAGTAAGATAATTATGGGATGAGGGAAGGGGAAATCATTTTCAGAAACTGAAATTGTAACACCAGACAGATCTACAACAGCCCCAATTTCCATTACTGGCACAATGAATAGAATCTCTGACAGTATCTGAGCTAACTGTTTTCCATGTATCATGCATCAAGAGTAAATTTCAGGCATCTGTAATGTACATCTGATCTGTATGATCTGTACTGTAAACATTTGGAAACCACTGTTGGCACAACAGTATCACCAAACTCCAATTCTACAAGTCAAAAAAGGACCAAATGAAACTTGCTACAAATATCTGTGGATGGGTAGCTGAAAACTAGAAAGTTCACTTTGGCTCCTCAGAATACATAATACATGATGATCTATTTTGCATGGCTTTCCCAACATGACTTTGGGAGTTTGTTTCTAAAAAAATGCAGCCATAAAGTCGAAGAATGGTGCCTATACGTGAGAGAGGGAGTTAGATGTTTCAGCTTCAGCCATTTTTCTGATTAAAAAAATAATCACCTACTTCCAAAAGCAATTTGGGACCATTTTTATCAGTAAAATGGCAGAATAAGAAGAGAGATGAGACACACACACACACACCATTCTTCCACTTTATTGGGTCATATTTTTCTTGTTCTTGTTTGCTGCTCTGCTCTGTTTTTGTAACATGCAAGTATACAATAGTTGTTAGAAATAACTGACCATCTAGGAAATTGACAGATGGATATTCCATGTATATGCAGTCCCACAGGAAGCAGAGTATGTGAGAAATGCAAGAAGCAAAACAAACCAAAAATATGCAAAGCAGGACAAGGATGTCCCATGGTATAAACACAGTCTAAAACAGAGATTCCACAACCTCATTGAACCTGTGAGCAGTTCTGAAATCTCAAGAACTTAAGACAAGCCCTCCTGAATCAAACCATTGGTCCATTTAGTCCGACAAACTGTTCCATACATTGGCCAACTGGTTGCCCTGGAGGGCCAGAAAACAGGGCACAGAGGCCTCCCCTGATGTTGCATCCTAGTACTAGGTTTCAGAGGTTTACTGTCTCTGAATATGGAAGTTCCCTTTACTCACCAGGGCTAGTAGCCATTGATGGACCTATCCATGGATCTGTCTAACCACCTTTTAAAGCCATCTATGCTTGTGGCCATCACTACATCCACTGACAGTGAATTCTACAGTTAAATTACTCGTTAAGTAAAGAAGCACTTCCTTTTGTTGAGCCTGTACCTATTGCCCATCAACTTATTGGGTGTCCCCAAGTTCTAGTATTATGGGAAAGGGAGAAAAGGTTGTTTTGAAAATGGGGAGAAGGAACAACCACAAAATGGTTGCCACAGGGTCTAGGAATGATAACAAGATATTGGAAAGTTCCAAGCCCAGCATCCTCCTATGATGGAGGCAGCTGTTTCAAATTCAAAATAGATGTGGATGTGAGTTATTCTCATGGGTTCTTCTGAAGGCAGCAGAAATCCAGGAATGGCTGTTTGGTTTGGAGGAGATGGAAGTAGATGCTAGAAAGCACATTTATAGGCACCATGGTGACTAGGGAACCATGCTGGGGATCACTAGCCTAGAAGAACGCAAAGGTAGGCGAGTTGTTATCATGAATTCAGCAGTAGACAGATGGTTGTTTATTTTTCCTGTCTTTTCACTTTGTCAGCACTTTTTGAAGAACATTCAGCTCCCATGGCTCCACCATTACCCTAAAATAATGAAGGCCAAAGAAAACAAGAAACACTTATTAAAGCAGTTATTATACTTAGGAAAGCAAAACATCAAAGGGTCAGGGTTTTTTTCATAAACAGCCATTTATATAAATTACAGAGGCACTGATCAAAATAGTGTATGATCAGTATTACATTCAATTGCTTGCAAAGCCTCCATATACTTTCTAGAGAGAGCTGTGTGTTTCAACATTAGTTTTCCTACATTTAGTTACACCTGCTTGCTGAGCTGAGATTCTTATAGGGTACATCTGGCCATCACCAGAAGTGACTCTTTCATCCTCTTGGCCTTTAGACACTCCCATCCATGGCTGTTTTATCAACCATCTCTACAGCAGACAAAAATAACTGTTAGAAAAGTAACCTTATGTGGCGCTTTTGTTTTATTGGATAGACGTTACCTCAATAACTTTCCTTAAAGAAGCATTCTGTTTTTGTAGCAAATCATCAGTTCCTCTGGAATCATCTTTACATCTTGCATTCTTTTTGACTCTGCATTGTTTGGGGTTTTTTAAAAGGCTTGCCTAACCTATGTTGTCTTATGGGCAGAACATATATCTGAATTTTTTAAACCAATCACTTGTACAGGTACCTTTCCAAGATCCAGAAAACTTCAAAAATCTGAATCAATCTATCCTATACACACACGACTGCATTATTCACTAGGCTGATTTATGCTATCTTAGACTATCAAGATTAGTTTATATCGTACAGTCACAAGAAAAATTTGATGATGCAAAGCAATTAATTCTCTAACTTCTGTCCTGGTCCCTCATATCGCCTCCAAAACTGAACATCTTTACTGTAGCACCAAACTCCCTTATGAACCTTCACATTTCTTGCTTTTTCTGGTTTAGCACTTCACTTGCTGGCAGAAACTGCCATCAGAACTCGAGTTAATAAAGATTATCTTAACTCAGATTATTTCCTGAACCACCATCATCACCCAGCTATTTGCAATGGAAGCTAAGGTTGTCTGTTGGTAGCAGGCATAACTCATTAGAAAATAATGCTAGGTGTTCAAAAACTGGCCAACATTGGTAAAATGATGATGGAAGTTGCGGTGTCAAAAAATGAAGGGAATCAGAACATCCTATGCCAGGTTGTCTCTGTGATAGGTGGGGCTGCCAAGTCCCCCCAGTGGGAGCAGGGGATTCCCTCTCCCAGACTCTGCCCCCCCCCCACTCACCTGGCCAGCAAATAACCTCCTGAGCCATCTTGCAGCGAGTGTGCTCCCACTGGGCATGATGATGTTACTTCCTTAAGTGATGTCATTGTGCTCAGTGGCAGCATGCATGTGCTTTGGGTGTGCAGGATGAAGACACTCCCAGTAAGTGCCAGGTTCCCCCTCTCACCAAGAGGGTAAGGGGACCTGGCAACCCCAATGATAAGTAATAAGAGAGCTTTGAACCAACCTCTTATGTGTCTTTAATACATGAATCTCCAGTCTGCTGATGACACTTGCAGGATGATGTCAGCATGACCCACTACCTTGAACCCGTCTTCCTTTCTGTTTCTAATATAATCAGGACAAGGATAAGAAGGAGTTGAGACAAATATGAGGAAGGCGGACATAGGAAAATTAAAGGCGGGCGAGGGGAGAGAAATGAAAGCAAATCATGAAAGGAAGAGAAAATGGAATAGGAAAGCGTGGAAAAGAAGGAGAGACATTAAGGAGAAGGAAAGGTTGTTACATTTTAAAATTTTGCTACAGCAGATTAACATAGCTACCTGTTTGCAAGACCTAGCTGGATGGAATTAAAGGAAGAAGGAAATGATACACTGTGGCCAATAGGGCTTTCTTGAGCTTTAATTTTCAAAATACAAATTCTGGATTCAGAAATGGGTGAGTTAAGAAGGCCCAGAAAAAACAGCAGTCTGACCAGACAAGAGGAAAGAGAACTCACAAGCGGAGTGTCTTGTTCAGCTGCAAACAGCTTTGAAAGGCATTTACTTCTGGAGGCAATAACTTTGCTGCAGGCTGCAACCTGGTAATTACTGCAGCCATCAACTATGCTTGGCAGTTATGCCTTGCTCCAGTACTGGCTTGGCTGATAGGCTTAACAGCACCTCATTGTAGGCAAGTGTTTGCAGAAAAGCACAGGCAATGTACAGAGCTGCTCCTCTTTACTATGCTCTGCCTTCCCTGAGCCCCTAGTGGCTATAGTGCAGAACCACACTAAAAGTATAATACATCCAAATGCATTCGATGGATGGAGCATGATTCCTTCCTTCTTTCTTTCTTTCTTTCTTTCTTTCTTTCTTTCTTTCTTTCTTTCTTTCTTTCTTTCTTTCTTTCTTTCTTTCTTTCTTTATTTATTTATTTATTTATTTATTTATTTATTTATTTATTTATTTATTTTTTCAATTTATATACCGCCCATCCCCAGGGGCTCTGGGCGGTGAACAGTTAAAATCGATAAAAACAAGAACTAAAATCAATATACAAATAATAAAACAAATTAACAAAGTGCAGTGGTGGGGAGAACCCTCCCCCACCCCAAAGGTGGGAGGCCGACATGGCACCGCCCCCTTCAATCACCGAATGCCTGGCGGAACAGCTCTGTCTTACAGGCCCGGCGGAACGATAATATGTCCCACTGGGCCCGGGTTTCCATTGACAGAGCGTTCCACCAGGCTGGGGCCAGGACTGAAAAGGCCCTGGCCCTGGTTGAAGCGAGGCGGGCTTCCTTAGGGCTGGGGACCACAAGTAAATATTTATTCGCTGATCGAAGCTATCTCCGGGGAACGTACAGGGAGAAGCGGTCCCGAAGATATGCCAGTCCCAACCCGCTCAGGGCTTTAAAGGTAAGAACCAACACTTTGAACCTGATTCGGAATTCAACCGGAAGCCAGTGCAGCTGGCGCAGGACAGGTGTGATATGTGACTGGTAAGGTATACCAGTCAGGACCTGTGCCGCCGCATTCTGGACCAGTTGTAGTTTCCGGATCAGGCCCAGGGGTAGCCCAGCGTAGAGTGAGTTACAGTAATCTAGCCTGGAGGTGACCGTTGCATGGATCACTGTAGCCAGGTCCTGGGGCGTCAGGTAGGGGGCAAGTTGCCTGATCTGACGAAGGTGGAAAAATGCAGACTTGGCAACTGCCGTGACCTAGGCCTCCATTGATAGGGAGGCATCCAGGAGCACACCCAGACTCTTTACCACTGGCAAAGTTGCCAGTGGTGTCCCATCCAGGTCAGGGAGCTGGATCCCAACATCCGGCAGCCCCCGTCCCAGCTGCAGGACCTCTGTCTTCACTGGGTTCAATTTCCGCCTGCTCTGTTTCAACCATGCCGTCACAGCCTCCAAAGCTCTGGCCAGATTGTCTGGAGCCGTGTCTGGCCGGCCGTCCATCAACAGAAAAAGTTGATTGTCATCTGCATATTGATGACAACCCAGCCCAAACCTCCGCACCAACTGGGTGAGGGGGTGCATATAGATGTTAAATAACATCTGACTTGGGCCCATCTGAATGTTATACCCCCAGTCGCCCTCTCAACAATCTTGCATGCTCTGAACAGAACAAGATAAAAATATGGTATAATGACTGCTGTGCCTCCAGGGGCTGACTGCCCCTGAACATGGAGGTTCTTTGCATGTGTAGCTTCCATGTGCCACAGAGTGTTCCCTTCCCTCAGGTTTCAGAGCCGGACAAACCAAAATTAAAAAGATAGAGAGATCAGGGTCAGGGCATCTGTTTACTGTTTAATGCTCGCCTATCCTTTGATGTGTAGATTGCTATTCTGAGGACTTCCTCTCTCGAGACATCCTTCTCTTCCTGACTTGGTCACGCTTCTGTCTCTTCTCTCTATCTTCCACCATGGATGCAAGACTTGTGCTGCCCATCCGTGTCCATCCTTAGACTAGATAGATAGGTCGAATCCACATTCACCCTTTACCTGCATGTTTATCAGATATCTTCCGTTTGCCTCCAATCCGCAATTTTTTCCTCTTCATTCACATTCCTGCTTCCAATCTGTCTTTCTCGCGCGTCCCTCCGGTCACGAGGCCGCTTGAAAACCACTTTTTTGGGCGGGACCTTTTTTCCCCGCCCTTTTTAAAAAAAATTTTGAGTGCACTTTTCCGTTATTTCGATCTTGCCTTATAAAGAAACATGAATGAAGATAATGATTCCTCTCTTTCCCCCACTGACAGCACTGATGGCTCTCTCCCATTTCCTTTTTGGAAATTTGGAAGTATGTGGGAAGCTTTTGTGGGCATTTCCTATGCAGGACAGTTCAGTACCTGAATTTTACTGAAGTTTCACTTCCTTGGAGTGTCATTATTTCGATATTTCGTAATTTTGATATTACAGTAATATAAAATTAAAAAAATAAAAAACAGTTAAAAAGGAAGTTTCACGAGTCCGTTCTGAGGATGGATTCACCCCAAAATGATTTTTCAAACTACCAGATTTGATTCAGAAACAGCATAATCAATAAATCCAATGCTATGAAGTCAAAAACAGTCTTTTGCAGACTACGGAGCACTTGCAAGTTGAATCAGCCAATAGGAACTCTCGGAACGGCCGGGGAGAGACAGGAAGGGGGGTGGTTTTTAAAAAAACCGCGTAAATTGCGCATTGGCCCGTTCACGGCCACCGTGAAACTCCCGTTGAAAACCTGTGACCACATATTCGGGAGAAATGCGAATGAAATGCGTCTGTCTAATGAGGTAATGTGACCGGCGCTCGGGATTGCGTGGGGAATGCGGGGAACATGCGATTTAGAATGAGTAATGTCGATTTGACCATAGATGGGATCTAGGAGCCAAAACACACGTTAAGAAAAACCTAGGTTCAGCACGTGTTCTCTTACCTCAAGGTTTGCTGGGATCTGTAGGCGTCCTGGAAGCTTAAAGTTTAGCATTTACAGAGCAGCAAAAAGGGAAAGGGAAATACAGGCGCCTGTATTTTAAGCTTTAAGCTTCCAGGACGCCTTTAAGCTTCCAGGACGCTTACAGATCCTTTAAGCTTCCAGGACTTTAAGCTTCCAGGACCCCTACAGATCTTTAAGCTTCCAGGACGCCTACTTTAAGCTTCCAGGACTCCTACAGATCCCGGCAAACCTTGAGGTAAGAGAACACGTGCTGAACCTAGGTTTTTCTTAACGTGTGTTTTGGCTCTATGTCTCTTCCTTTCCTATCAGTTTTGAGTTCCTAAAAAGGAACTCATTTCTTTTCTAAATATAAACCAAGTCTAAGTTTGTTATTTTCTCTTTCACACGATTAAGGGATTTCATAGTGTTTTATGAACAGCATTACCTCTCAATGGAATCCCACAGGCTGGATCCCACACCAATGACAACTGATCTCCAATAGCAATCCTTGAGTTTGGTCCATTAGGAAGATCTAAACCAATCCAAAGCACATCCCCAAACACTTACTTCTGTCTCCAAACACCTCAACAAATGGCATGATCCACAGTATCAAAGGCTGCAGATAAATCCAGAAAGAGCAATACAGAGGCATGGTCTTTGTCTACATTCAGATGGAGATCATCAGCTAACGCTACCAGGGCATCTCTGTCCCATAGTCTGAGGTCAGCCTGAAAAGCATCCAGAGCAGATGAGTAATCCAAGAAGACTTGGAGTTGATCTGCTACTGCTCTCTCAATCACATTACCTAGAAAGAGTGCATTACAGATTGGGCAATAACTGGCCATATCATTTTTTCTATAGAAATTGTTTTTTAAGTAATGGACGGATAACTGCCTCTTTGAGTAGTTGAGGGAAGGTGCCCTTAGTGATTGATTTATGATAAAGACCAGAGTTCACTGGTGTAGTCTATGATGTTCCCTCATCCTTAAATGGCAGAAATGGCACCAGAGATGTTTTTAAAATTCAAAAAAACCTAACTAGTTTATTTATTTTAGAGGGGAAAGGTCAGGTGAAATTAGGGCTTGAAAATTTCTAAGGCAAGTCACGATATATATCTCTGTGAGTTAATATCAGTACATGCACAAACTTTAGTTTTTATGCTCTTCACAGATACTTAAATGCTTCTGTTTTGAGGCTTTGGTTCCATTAGTTTCCCCCAAACACTCTAGAATACTTTCTTTTAGTACTAGAGGAGTTAGCCATCTTAGTCTGTAGTTGCAAAATAGTAAAAAGTCAAGTAGCACCTTTAAGACTAACCAACTTTATTGAGGCATAAGCTTTCGAGAACCACAGCTGTCTTTGTCAGATGCCTCAGTAAAGTTGGTTAGTCTTAAAGGTGCTACTGGACTTTTTTCTTTTAGTATTTTTTCTCTTTTGGAGTTAGGGATTCTGGTACCCACTTTTTAGTAACCCAATCCCCTTCAAACACCAATGCTTTCCTTCCATTATTAACTGAATCTGAAGGTATCCACAGGTAGTTTCCACTCCAGCCACACCCAACCAGGAATCTCTTCACTTGCCAGAGCTACCTCTCTGTTTGACTGGGTAGAGAAAATCTCCTCTCTTTAAAAGATCTATCCCTTTTCTTTACTGCAATTGGAGAGTCTGCATCTACTTCTCAAGTTTCCTGGCCAACTTTTATCCAGTTTTCCTATTGGTGTTAAAACTGCTTTCCATTAGGACTCCATTTCTCAACTCTCTTCACATTGCATTCCTCTCAGCTATAGCCCTCCTCTTTCCAGCTCACACTACCCAATCAGATGCCTTGGAGTAGCCTGTCACTCAAAGATCTCTGTGTTTGTGAAGGATTAACCCTTAATAGTCCTGCAGCTGTGTGTACAACACTTCCAGGCTTTTAAAAATATACAGTCTGTCACATGTCCCACCATTCCTTCAGGTGAGGTTCTCACAAGCCTCTCCTGTGCAATGGGTGAAGTAAATGGGTGCATATTATCTCACTGTTTACTTTAATACTAGTAGTTAAACATCTTATACCAACATGTATACAACATTTAATAGTCATACCAATCTGCTTTGCAACCTCCACCCTTAGGTGTTTCTGGAAAGCGCAGCTGCAATGACATTATACTTCCCTTTTATGTGTACTATGTCAAAATTATAATCCTGAAACTGAAGACTCCATCTAATCAGCTTACTGTTTGTACTTTTCACCTGGTTTAACCAGCGCAAAGGTGAATAATCAGCATGCAAAGTGAATTTCCTTCCCCATAGGTACTGTTTGAACTTACTATAGCCCACACTGTTGCCAAACATTGTCTCTCAAGTGAGTGTTGCTCTCTATCCCCCAATTTTCTACTAATGTAAAGTATTGGATGGTGATTTCCATCCTTCCAGGTCTGACTTAGCATGGTCCCTATCCCAATATTAGTTGCATCAGTGTAGAGGATAAAGGGTTTCATGCAGTCAGGAGCTCTTAGCACTGGCTTTGTGGTTAGTACTCTTTTTAGGTTTGCAGTTTTTAGGAATGCAGTTTGACATTCTTGTGTCCAAGTCACCTTATCCAGAAAATATTTCTTAGTGCATTCACACAAAGTCATAGTGGCAGAAATAAATTCGGGAATGAACTTCCTATCCATGACCCCTATAAATGTTCTGATGTGCCTTTTAGTTGTGGATCTAGAACAATCCTGTATTGCTTGCACCTTCCTCTAGACAGGTTTTATTATTTCACCTCCAAGCACATACCCTAGGTATTTCATGTTGCTCTCTGCTATTTGACATTTTGAGGCTTTTACAGTCAAACCTGCCTCATTTAATCTTTGAAACACAATAGCCAGATGTTGGAGGTTTGGCTGAAGATGGCTATGTCATCTATATAGGCAAGAGCAAAGTTTTTAGCCCTGTTATCAACTTATCAACTAGCCCCTGGAACATGGCTGGGACGTTCCTAAGCCAAAACACTAAGACCATGAACTTAAAGAGTCCTCTTGTTACAAAAGCAGTTTTGGGTTGGTCCTTAGGATCCATTGCCATCTGCCAATATCCTTTTGTTAAATGAATGGTGGAAATGAAATGTGCAGGCCCAATGGTTTCCATCAAGCTTTGGCATCAGGTGTACATCTGGGACTGTAACCTTTTTAAAACTTTGATAGTCAACACAAAATCTCACTGTCTGATCCAGTTTGGGAACTAAAATAACCAGTGAGGCCCAAGGACTTTCAGAATGAATAATAAGTCCAAAATTTAACATTTCTTTAATCTCTGTCTTGATACTGATGGCGTTTGGACCAGTTACTCTATAAAGTGGGAGAGCAATAAGACTGGCATCTCCAGTATCGATCTTGCATTGAGCTAACTGTGATCTCCCTGGGAAATTGGAAAAGATGGTCTGATATTCCATTAAGACAGCCTTAACATGCCATTGCTGGTCTTTAGTCAGCATAGGTGCCAAATTCACCTCACTAATTGTGCTACTTTGGGTTACCTTCCTCCAACCCATCAATGCAATTTCCTCGTTCTGCCCTCCTCTGGCCATAAGGGCCATGTTACCTCTATCATGTTAAGGCTTAAGCATGTTTACACAAAACATTTTATTCTTACCTCCTTCAGAATTTACATTTACCAAATAGTTTACATTTGACACTGACTTCCAGCCCTTCAGCTCCCACCAGCATGGATTTTTAGTCCACAAGGGATGCCTGCTCTGGGGGAGCATATACCATTGTCCTTTGAGACAAAGCTCTGAATTCTTGCCTTCGGTACTCAATGTAACTAAACACAGCTTCTCAGCAGGCCTTTTTTTGAGGGGAAACACCCTGGAATGGCATTCTGGCAGCTCTGGAATCTGCCCACATGATTCCTTCCTCCTTCGGCCCTGTGGGCTCTGCAGAGGAGGTTAAGGTGCTTTGAGTTCATTCTGCTTTCTTTTCATTCCTCTCTCTCTCTCTCTCTCTCTCTCTCTCTCTCTCTCTCTCTCTCTCTCTGTGAGTGAGTGAGTGAGTGAGAGAGAGAGAGAGCGAGAGAGAGAGAGAGAGAGCAGATGCTGCTTGGGCCTGGGGCGGGCTCTGCAGAGGAGGCTAAGCTGCTTTGAGTTCATTCTGCTTTCTTTTCATTCCTCAGTGAGTGTGTGTGTGTGTGCGTGTGTGTGCGTGCGTGTGTGTGAGAGAGAGAGAGAGAGCGCAAGCTGGGGCCCAGCGTGGGCTCTGCAGAGGAGGTTAAGGTGCTTTGAGTTCATTTTGCTTTCTTTTCATTCCTCTGTGAGTGAGAGAGCGAGAGAGCAAACTGGGGCCCAGCGCAGGCTCTGCAGAGGAAGCTAAGCTGCTTTGAGTTCATTTTGCTTTCTTTTCATTCCTGTGTGTGTGTGGTGTGTGTGTGTGTGTGTGTGTGAGAGAGAGAGAGAGAGAGAGAGAGAGAGAGAGAGCACAAGGAGAGCTGCTGGGGCCAGCTCTCTAGAGGAGGCTAAGCTGTTTTGAGTTCATTCTGCTTTCATTTCATTCAGGGGTTTCCGTGTATGTGTGTGCTGCTTTGAGTTCATTCTGTTTTATTTTCATTGGGGGAGTGGGTGGGTGGGGTTGTGTGTGTGCACGCGCACATGTGTGCTGCTTTGAGCTGATTCTGCTCTCATTTCATTCAGGGGTTTCTCTGAATGTGTGTGCTGCTTTGAGCTCATTCTGCTTTCTTTTCAGGGGGTGGGGCTGTGTGTGTGTGTGCACACATGTGTGCTGCTTTGAGTTCATTCTGCTTTTCATGGGGGTGGGTGGGTCTGTGCACGTATGTGTGTGTGTGTGTGTGTTGCTTTCATTCTTTTGTTGACTGAAGTTGACATTGTTATGGTTCCCACAGCTTTTGAATGCAGACTGATTCTGTGTTAGTTAAATATATCAGTTATGGTTATTTGTATTAGTTAAAATATCAGTTATGGTTATTCCAGTTTTATGCTAGGAATGGATAGCTGTGTCCAAGTCACAGAAGGCTTTCCTCAATATATTTATCAGCATATAGGTGTTCTTATGTCTTAATAGCTGTAAATCAAATGGTTCTCTCCACCCTCAGCTGATTAACATCACTGAAATTGCAGTGGACATATGGGTGTTAAGGAAGTTTTTATGAATATTGTTTGTCTGGGACATTGGAATATTTATGAGCATTTCATAATGGCATAACAACTTAGCCATTGGTAAGATAGAGTTGGCAGGCAATGAAAAAAAGCCATTTTAAACTAAGTATCACTCTAATACAGCTAAAGTTGAGTATATAATTTTGAATTGCTCCAGTCAAGCAAAACCCTCCCTGAAAATTCAGAAATTCAATATTCATTAGATTAGGAATTTCAGACTCTGGAATTTTGAGAAAGAATTTTAGATTTTTTTTTACGCTGGCAGAGGGAATCTGTTAGAATTTAGATTTGTGAGATAAGTTTTGGATTTTTAGAGGTCCCTTCCTTCTTGCATATTTTAAAATATGATTCCAAAGAAATGAAATATTTGGGAAAGGGAATGGAAGATTTCACTTTTTGTAGAGGATACAGAAAGGGAAAAGAATCCTTTCTTATAATAATGCAATTTCCCAAGCTTACTAACATTTATCTCGTCGTAATACATTGTGCTGGGTTCCGGGAAGCGGCGTCACTTTTGGAAGTGATGTCATCACACATTTCTGGGACTGCATGTATGCTCCGCGTGCGCACATGTGATAATAGAGAGTTCCACCACCTCTTTTTCCAGAAAAAAGCCCTACTTCTCAGAATAACTAAGTAATTGTTAATTGCTGATAGCAAATACATAAGAAATCACTGCTTGTATTAGGTCTATCAGCATTGAATTAATTGTTAATTATTATAGGTGAGCTTTGCCATGATATCAGGAACTCCACTTCTTTCCTGCTTTTCTGCAGTACTAAGTTGGTGAAACACAAGACCACACACCTGTCTGGGAATTACACTTGGAGAAAATTGACTTGGCCTACATAACAGAAACGTGGTTGGAAGAAAATAATGGGCTTTATCTATCCCAACTAACTCTGCCTGGTTATGAAGTCCTCCACCAGTCCTGCATAGGTGACCAGGGAGGAGAGTTGGCTATTATCCTCTGAAAGTCCTTCAACTTCCACGGACTTCCACTGCAAACTATCACTGGGATTTGTACTATGCTCCTTACCCTTAGGGTGACTTCAAGATAGCTGAGAGACATCTTGAATGATGCTTGTGGAAAATGTACTGATTCTGACAGGTCATGCTATAAAGTCCATTGGGTGATCTGTGAAGTGGGCAGTGACAACAGCAAAGAAATATTACTTCTTTGCTTCCATTGCATCAGTTAGTTCATGAGCTAGTTGCTAGTTGCATGAGCTAATTCAACTGTTTAAGGTAACTTGGCATCTTTTTACTCCTAAATCTGAGACTTTATGATCTCAAGAACAGACAATTAGTTGTTATACTTTTGCAGAGGTTTTTTTTGTGTGTCTGCTAATATCATGAATATGTTTTGGTTTGGATGCTGGTTGTAACATAGGTCAGTCAAAAGAAATTGAGTGTGAAGAATGGAGGAGACAGAGTCTTAATGGACAGCAGTTTTAAGACCAAGAGAAGAACTGGGGAAAAGTTGGCAAGGAAGTTTGGGAAGGTGCAGACTCCCAATCAGGGTAAAGAAAAGGGATAAATTTTCTAAAGAGAGGAGATTTTTCCCTACCTGGAAAAAAACAGGGAGGTAGCTCTGGACAGTGAAGAGATCCCTGGTTGGGTGTGGTTGGAAACTGCCTGTGGAGACCTTCGAATTCAGTTAACAACTGAAGGAAAGCACTGGTGTTTGGAGAGAAGGGGACTGGGGTATTAGAAAGTGGGCACCAGCATTCCTAACTCCAAAACAATATATGTGTGTTGAATTTCCTTCCTTTCCTTTCTAAAATAAATAAACTAGTTAGTTATTTTTGAACTTTCAAAACACCTCTGGTGCCATTGCTGCTGTTTAAGGATGAGAGAATGTTATAATTGGTGGCACCATGATATGAAAGTAAAACCCATAACTAGTTTGTCCCATCACACATACAAACTAACATCAGAAAATATTTTATAAATTTGTGAGGAATTACCACAGAATTCCTGTCAGAAAGGGCACCACCATGTAGACCAAGAGAGGCATATGGAGGTGAGGGAGACGAGACATCTACTGGGAAGAATCCTGGTCAGGAGGTAGAAATTATGAGAATTAAAACTGAACTGGCAAAAATAAAAGCAGAAAAAGCCAAAACTGAAGTGGAAAAAGAAAAATACTTTGCCAAAATTCAGGCAGATAGAGATAAAGAAAACCCAAAATTTAAGCTGATAAAAAATTAGGTAAAATGGCATAGCAGGAGAGAGAGAGAGAGAGAGAGAAAAGCTGAGAGGGAACATGAAAAAGCAATGTCTAATATAAAGATGAGAGAAATTCAGTTAAGAGCAGCATTGATGCTTCCACAGAGACGTGGAGAAAATACCTCAGTGGAACAAAAGAAATCCCTATGTTATCAAAAAGGGTATGATGTTGGAGGCATTTCTTTCCAGTTTTGAATGAACTTGTTGAGATTTTAGAGTCCCAGATGAGGACAGAATGATTTGTTTGTGCCCATAGATTTGTGGAGGACTGAGTGAGGTATACGCTGAGATTAGGGATGAGGAAACCTCACATTATGTGCTTTTTAAGGAGAGGGTCAGCCTTAGATTTGGGCTGATTGCTGAATGAAGTAGAAAAACTTTCAGGGAAATTAAAATAAAGCAGGGTGAAACATGCTCAGCTAGGTTGTTATCTGGACAGAGCCATAAACAGATGGGCTGAAGGAAGTAAAGTCCAGACATTTGAGGAACTGAAGCAATTAATAGACTCAGAATAGTTTTACAGATAAGATTCCACACAACTTAGATGGTTTCTGAGGGATAAAAAATTAAAGATGGTCGATGAGGCTGCCACTTTATTGAATGAGATATTTATTTATTATTTATTTATTACATTACATTTCTAGACTGCCCTCCCCGTCAGACGGGCTCCCTTTCAGATAGAAGGGAACTTGGGAGGATCTCTTTTCCCACCTACCACCCATCAAGAAAAATAAAGTTTGTGGCACCTCAGAGAAAATTGAGCCATTTAAAACCAACGCTGTGAGGTGGAACACTTCTGAGCTACATAGGAAAGGAAGGATAGTGTGCTTTAACTGCCATGAAGAGGGGTACATGAAAACCTGTTGTCCAAAATTGGACAAAGAAAGACAGCAAGATTTAACCAAGATTGTCAAACTAGTTAGAAAGACAGAAACAGTCACAGAACTCTCCTCAGACCCTTCTCCACTAAAAGCCCAAACAGAAAGACTGACCAGAGTCTTACAGGTCTGGACAGTGCAGGAGGATTTAAATAGGGAATACTTGGAGTCTGAAGACATAAACAACGAAGAAGTAATAGGCTGGAGGGTTAGAGGGGCAGATGTCATCTTAATAAAGACTAACCTAGTGAAGAAAGAAAAGTATTTATCAGGAAAAGCATACAGGATTAATAGAATCAGTGACCCAGAGTTTGAGGTGAATTTAGAAGAACTCCCTATTAGATATAAAGGATTCCAGTGAAATGGATTGTGGGAGTTTAGGGAGAATTGGATATTCCCATTTTGTTAGGAAATGACCTGGCTTCTAGGGTTCTCAGGTGCCTGCCAGTGGCTGTTTGCGCTTCTCCCAGATGGCCTGCACTTTACTGGCTGTGGGGTGGATGCCATCGGCATCAATCAGGAATGAGACATGCCAAATTGACATTTTTCCTTCTTAACCTTGAGTCTGGAATGCTGGTGGCGATGGAGTACCTGTCACAGACGGCAGGCGAGTTCTGTAGAGGACGTTCCTGCCATCAGGACATCATCAAAGTATGGAATGACACCAGTGGGATTGTCCTTGAGCAGTCCCTCCATAAGTCCTTGAAAAATTCCGGGTGCCACACTGACCCCGAAGTGGAGCCACTTCACCTTGAACGTGCCTCGATGAGTCATGATAGTCTGTGCTTCCACAGTGGCTTCATCTACTGGAAGCTGCTAGTATGCTTGTGCCAGGTCAATCTTTGCAAAAATCTTGCCCCCTGCTAGCGATGCCAGGAGATGACTCAGTATTGGCACCAGATAAGTGTGCTGCTGCAGTGCCTTATTTAGGGTGCACTATAGTCCGTGCAGATGCGTACTGCCCCATTAGCCTTGATGGGCGTGATGATGGGAGTCTCCCAACAGGGATGTGACACAGGCTAAAGGATTCCTTGTGCAACCAGCTGGTCCAGCTCCTCGTCAATGCGTGGCTTGAGAATGAAGGGAACATGTCGCATTTTCCAATGGATCGGCAGCACTGTAGGGTCCAGGTGGAAGGATACCGGTGGTCTGGTGTACCGCCCCAAGGAGCTGTCGAATACAGTTGGGAATTCAGAACAGATGGCCTTGACATCCAATTGGCTGATTTGTTGGACGCCAGTGATATGGATTCCCAATGCCTCAAACCAATCGAGTCCCAGCAAACTTATGCAGTGCCCCTCTACGACGACCAGGGGGAGGGTGTCATGGAAGTCTTTAAAACTGACTTCGAACTTGCCCACACCCACCACCAGAACCTGACGACCCTGGAAGTCTGTCAAGTGTATGTTGCATGACTCGAGCTGTCGGTCTTTTTTTCTGGGACACACTCAGTGGAAGGTGTCCATCGAGATGATTGAGAGCACTGACCCAGTGTCGACCTCCATCTTGCATGGCGTCCCTTCAATGTGCACCATTCCCCTAATTTTCTCTCTGGTGGTTATTTGGGTGTTCAGGACTGTGGTTCGGCTAGAACACTTGGTCAGCACTGTGGTTCAGCTGGAACACTTGGAACACTGTGGTTTTCTCCACAGCTGGCACAGGGCAACTCATTGGTGCGTTGAGGTTCAGATCGCTTGGATGGTACCATTTAAGTCCTATGAACCTTGTCGTCATTTCCTAAATCGCTCTAAATGCTCTCATGGTGGACCAGTTCCACCTTTTTAGCTGGGGAGGACTCCGCAAATGGCGCACCTCTCTTGTCGACTGGTCAGCTGCTTCTGCTGCTAGTGCCTCCTTGAAGGCTTCTGTCAGACTATGGATGACAGGATATGGTAGACAGGTCTTTGTCTCATTGCAACAAGAAATCCAAGCTCTTGGTTAAATGGTTTTATTCAGAAATCCAATCATTTCCATATATATGTCCATAGAGTTATTCAGAGGCAGGAAAGCATCTAAGCAATTCACGTTTCCTTGATAGGAATAGAGACTTGAGGAAAGTAAACTCTAAATACCCATTCATTTCCCCCCTCCCAACTAGACCACAGGTTTGCACGGGAAAGGGTCTGGGAATGCATGAAAGTAAGCCAGTTTGGTGTACTGGTTAAGAGCATGGGACTCTAATCTGGAGAGCCGTGTTTGATTCCCCACACCTCCACTTGAAGCCAGCTGGGTGACCTTGGGCTAGTCACGGCTCTCTGGAGCTCTCTCAGCCCCACCCACCTCACAGGGTGTTTTGTTGTGGGGATAATAATGACATACTTTGTAAACCGCTCTGAGTGGGCATTAAGTTGTCCTGAAGGGCGGTATATAAATCGAATGTTATTATTATTATTATAACTGTAACATTTCAGACAGTACAAGGTCACTTCTGTGAGCTTCAAAGAAAGAGAATACACAGCTGTGTTCTCAGGCTGTTAGAGAAACAAAAGTGTTGGTTAGAGCATTTGCAAAATGAAATCAAGGCACAGCATTAGCAATGGTTCAACACCTAGCACAATGGCATGGATGAAGGGGTACAGACATGACAGCTTCCTTGAACATGAGTTTCTTCTTGGCGAATAGCCGTCTTTGCAGCTTCTTGTCCACAGACCACATACTAGTTGATCTCGGTGTCTCCAGGTCAGTTAAGTTGCATTGTCGTGCTGCTTGCCAGAGAGCTGTAATGAAAACAGTCACTGACTTGCCCTGGGCTTGGTCCCACTTGTAGAAAGCGTGTCAGCTGGTGATCTCTGATGGCTGTGGTGAGAAATGGTCTCAGAGTCAGTCTTTGATAACGTTGAATGCCGTCGCTTGGAGCCAAGCCAGCGCCACAAGTGCCCAGGCTATGTCTCCCCCCCCCCTTTTTAATAAAATTTTATTGGATTAGACATCTTATTATTCCACATTACATTCAATTCCCCTATTTCCTAATTCTAACCCCCTCCCTTTCCCCCCTTTTTGTTGACTTCCAACAGTTTTCCAACCCTTTGTCCCTTTTCCCTTACTCATTTTAAATTCATTCTGTCTAACTAACGTATACATTCAATTTCTTCTAAGCTTATCTCTCTACCGCTGTATTCTCTTATTTACTTACATTAACATAATAATAAGAATAATAACTAAACAATATCTTTCTTCTAATCATAATTCTTTAACTATTTTGATACTCTGTACTCTATCTTTTGGTCCCTTCTACCATATTAAACAAACAATTTGTCCCCTTCTGCATAATTTCAGATATTTCTATGAACAATTCATATAGGTCAACCAATTTAACTTGCACTCTATATATTACTTTTCTACATATCTCAGCTTCGTCCTACTTTAGTTATATAATTATTTTACTTTGATTATGCAATTATGCTATCATCAAGAATCATCAATCAATTTAACCCCTATATATCTTCAAACCGAATCATTCAATTTAGTACATTTTACAATTACCAGAAATGATATTAGTTAGTCTATCCCTATACTTAATTACTTTCTATTATTCTTCTCTCTCTCTCTCTCTCTCTCTCTCTCTCTCTCTCTCTCTCTCTCTCTCTCTCTCTCTCTCTCTCTCTATATATATATATATATATATATATATATATATATATATGGTAATCTAATAAAATAGCTGCTTAGAAATTCACATTTACCTCTCCACCCACCGGTAAGATCACCCCCCTCTGCATTTTATTATTTTTCAATAGTTCTCAAACTGCCACAGTTCTCCTCCCACCTCCCAATTCTTCAGTAAATATTGTTTCAGCTTCTCCCAGTCTGTGTTGAACTGTCCTGGGTCAAGATTTCTCAATTTTCTTGTCATTTTGTCCATTTCCGCCATATACAGCAATTTACATATCCAGTCCTCGATTGTTGGCACTTCTTGTACTTTCCATTTTTGCGCATACAAAAGTCTGGCCGCTGCTGTCATGTAAAATAACAATGTCCTGTGTTGAGCTGGAATACCCTCCATTCCTAAATTCAGTAGCAGGAGTTCTGGGTTCTTATTAATTTGAAATTGTAAAATCTCACTTATTACTCTTATTATTTCCCCCCAGTACTGCCTTGCTACCTCGCACGTCCACCACATATGATACAAGGATCCCTCATGTTTTTTACACTTCCAGCATTTATTAGACATATTCAAATTCCCTAGCGCTATCTTCTTTGGTGTCATGTACCAACGATAAATCATTTTGTAAATGTTCTCTTTAATATTAGTGCATGTCGTAATCTTCATTGTATTCTTCCACAAGTATTCCCACGCCTCCATTGTTATTTCTTTGTTAAAGTTTATGGCCCACTTCACCATTTGCACTTTAACAGTCTCCTCCTCAGTATACCATTTCAACAGTACTTTGTATACCTTGGAGATTTCCTTCTTGTCTTCTTGTAAAAGTGTCTGCTCTAATTCCGAATTCTCCATTCTTATGCCTCCCTTTGCACAGTCCGAATTATAGAGATCTCTGATCTGTCTATACTGGAACCAGTCATAATTTGTAGATAACTCGTCCTGCGTCTTTATTTTAAGTTTAGAAAATTCTATTCGTGTTATCTCCTTATATGTTAAACACTGTTGCTCATTATCGACAGTTCTCGGATCTATTACCTCATATGGAACCACCCATAAGGGGGTTCCTTCTTGTAAATAGTCTCTATATTTCTTCCAGGTTGTATATAGGCTTCTCCGTATATAATGGCGCAAAAACATAGAGTTCGCTTTTACTTTATCATACCATAAATATGCGTGCCATCCGAATGTTTTTTTATATCCTTCTAGGGCCAATAGTTTCCGATTCTTCAGCGTCATCCAATCTTTCAGCCACACTAGACAAGTTGCATCATGGTATAGTCTTAAATTGGGCAGTTGCATTCCGCCTCTTTCTTTTGTATCTTGTAAAACTTTCATTTTCACTTGAGGCTTCTTGCCTGCCCAAACAAAGTCTGATATTTTCCTTTGCCATTTTTCAAACTGCTTGGAATCTCGGATAATTGGTATTGTCTGTAGCAAAAACATTACTCTTGGTAACACATTCATCTTGACTGCTGCAATCCTTCCCAGCCATGACAAATTCAATCTATTCCATTTAATCAAGTCTCGCTCTATCTGAGTCCATAATTTTTCATAATTGTTCTTGAATAGATCTATATTATTTGCAGTCAGTTCGATTCCCAAATATTTCACCTTACTTGTTACTTCACAGTCTGTTATTTCCGTTAACAATTGTTGTTTTTGCTTAGTCATATTTTTACATAGTATCTTTGACTTCTTTTTGTTGATATAGAACCCTGCCAAATCTCCAAACTCCTTGATCTTCTCTATCACTTTTGGCATGTTCTCCGTTGGGTCTTCCACAATTAACATTATATCATCCGCAAATGCTCTAACCTTATATGAAAAGTCTTTTATTTTTATTCCACGAATTTCTTCATCTTGTCGTATTTGTATCATCAGAATCTCCAACACCAGAATAAACAACAGCGGAGACAACGGGCAACCTTGTCTTGTTCCTTTACCTATAGTCAATTTCTTAGTAACCTCATCGTTCACTACAATTGCTGCATTCTGGTCTCTGTATATTTCTTTCACTGCTCTTATGAATCTTTCTCCCATTTGTAGCTTTTCCATAGTGGCAAACATAAAGTCCCAGTTCAAATTGTCAAATGCTTTTTCAGCATCCACGAAGAAGAAACCAACCTCCTTATCACAACGCTTATCATAATATTCAATAGCGTTTATTACTGTCCTTAAATTGTCTCTGATCTGTCTATTTGGCAAAAAACCGGCTTGTTCCTCCTCAATAACTTCCGAAAGCCATCCCTTCACTCTTTCCGCCAGTATCTTCGCAAAGATTTTATAGTCATTGTTGAGTAACGATATAGGTCTATAATTTTTCACGTTAGTCAGGTCTTGCCCCTCTTTGGGGATCAATGATATATTAGCTTCATTCCAAGTGTCTGGAATCTGTTGATCCTTTAAAACACCATTGATCACCTCTTTTAGGAATGGTACCAGCTCATTGGCCATTACCTTATAAAATTTAGCTGTAAGTCCATCTGGCCCTGGTGCCTTTCCCAGATTTGTTGATTGTATTGCCTTTCTTATTTCCTCATCCGTTACTTCTTTATTCAATTTATCTCTCCAAGCTTCCGAAATTACTGGTAGCTTCATTTTCTCCAAGTATGTCACTATTGCGTCTCTGTTCACCTCCTTCTTATTATACAATTTAGCATAAAATTTATAAAAGGCTCTACTAATGGCTGTCTGTTCCAAGTGTGTTTTGTTATCTTCACAAATTTTATTTATTGTTTTCTTCTCTTTTCTCTTTTTTAGTTGCCATGCCAAATATTTCCCAGGTTTATTAGCACCTTCAAACGCTTTCTGGTTCAATCTTTTAAGATTCCACTCCATTTCTTTGTTATTCATTGCTGTCAACTGCTCTTGAAGTATTTTAATGTCCTGATAGATTTTCTTTTTCCCTGGTCTTTTCGTTAACTGTATTTCTTTGGCTTTTATTTTCTCCATAATCTCCTGTCTCTTCTCCTCTTTCTTTTTTCTAACCCTTCCATTTAAGTCCATTAGTATGCCCCTAATTACTGCCTTGTAGGTGTCCCAAACCTTATTGGTTGGTACTTCTCTGTTCATATTGTATTGTATGAAGAATTTTGTCTCTCTTCTCAACATCTCCATATTCTCTCCCTCTTGTAGCAAATCCTCGTTTATTCTCCATCCTTTCCTTTTACTCCTTCTCCCCAACTTCCACATAACTGGGTTGTGATCCGAGCCAACCATCGGCATTATTTCCGCCTCCTTAGTCCATATCGCTAAGTCTTTTGAGGCCCAGATCATATCAATTCTCGATAATGTGGAGCGTCTTACAGAGAAAAACGTGAATTGTCTACTTTTAGGATTTTGTCTTCTCCATACATCTTCTAAGGTTTCTTGTTGTATCAGTTCAAAAAACAACTTTGGTAATAGTCCTTTTTTTTTTTGCAGTTGTTGATTTTTTTTTTAATTCCAAATCTGTCACTCCATTGAAATCTCCAGCAAGAATTATCTGATCATATGAAAGTTCATCTAGTTGCTTCCTCAAATCCTCAAAGAAGCTTTCTTTCTCTCCATTAGGGGCATAAATTCCAATTACCAGCACTCTCTTTAAATTCCATGTACATTCCACTACTATAAATCTGGCTTCCACATCCTTCATTACAAGCTTTGGCTGCAGCTCCTCTTTTATATACAACACCACTCCTCTTTTTTTCTTGTTGGAGGCCGCTGCAAAGTCATTGCCCAATTTTCTTGATTTTAAATACTTTACATCCTGTTTTCGAATGTGAGTCTCTTGCAAACATACAATATCACATTTTTGTTTTAATAGCCAGTGAAAAATGCTTTTTCTCTTATTCGGTGAGTTAAGTCCATTTACATTCCAAGATAAAACTTTACACTCCATAATCATAATCTTGTTGCTGGTAAGTCCTTTTCATTGTCCCTTATAAACCGCTCCATCTCACATTCAGATCTGATACGCTTTTTAGCTCCTCCAAATTCAAAGGTCAGTCCTTCTGGTAATTCCCATCTGTACCTTATTTTCATGTCCTTCAGGATCTGAATTAGAGCTTTATATTTTTTCCGATCTAGTAGCACCGATCTAGGTATTTCCTTCATGATGATAATCGTCTTGCCATCAATTTCCAATGGATCTTGGAACTGTTTAGTCACAATCTTTTCTTTCATGTTTCGGGTCGTGAACTGCACAATCACGTCTCTTGGTAATTTCCTCTGGGTCGCAATTCTTGAGTTTACACGGTATACCACGTCTAGGATAGCCACAACTTCCTCCTCCTCCTTTCCCAGGTATTCAGCTAACACCTCAGTAATCTGTTCTTGAGCTGTCTTTCCTTCCACTTCCGGCAAGCCGCGAAATCTCAGCTGCTTCTCCATATGTTTACTTTCCGCAACCGCCATTCTTCCCCTCATCAACCTCATCTCTGTTTGTTGCGTGTCAGCTAGATTCTCCATCGCGCCTTCCACTGCTTTGACTCTCTGCTGTGTTCCTTGCAATTCATTTTGCATTGTTTCCATACCTTTCTTCACTTCTGAAAGCTCAATTTTCACAGTCTGTTTTACTTCTTTAATCAGCTCCGGTTTCATATCCTTAAGTTCTTTAATCACTTCTAAAAGTTTTTTGTCCAAATTTTCTATTGCCGATTGCCACTTTTTTTTTCGACATCGTGTCGAAAGTGTCAAAAGTGGACCGCCAACAGACGCTGAAGAAGGTCGTTCTCTGGAAGTCCACATCAGTGACCTTGCTTGCCTCAAGGTAGAACTCGAACCTTGCGATGTATGACTCCCAGTCCTCGGAAGTTGAGTCAAAAGGCTCAAAGTGGCCCTTGGTGGCCATAATTCACTGTCAGTGAATTGCAACAGGAGTGATCTAGCTCTCGGCATCGCAGGGCTGCCTACCTGCCTGGAGAGATTTAGCTCTCAGCATCGCGTGGCTGCCTACCCACCTTCGATCCCATCCTTGTTGCCCGTATTATATATTGAGATTAACAGGTCTTTATTGTAGTAAACATCTTTATTGGAAGCTGGAAGCAGACAGACAGTAGACAGGCTCAACAATAACTAATTTATACTTATAGAAACCCCACCCACTTGTAACAACAACCAATACAAACTGAGCAGCTAGAATCCTTCATTTGCATGAACTATATACAAAGTAACTACTTGCAGCACAGTGATTGGACTATAAGGCGACAGTTATGATTGGCCATTACCGGCACAACAGACCAATAGTCTTGTAGGCCTCAGGAGCCTTCGTTCCTACTCAAGCAATACATAACACCTGGGTGCAAGTAAGCAACTGATGTCCCTTTACCTGTTGTAGTGATGGAATTTCTTCCAATTGTTGTGTGAAATAGCTGGGCCCCAACTGCATGCCCCAGAAGAACAGCCACAGGCCAAGACCCATTGGATTCATGCCAAGAGGCCTGCACCTCCAGCCTGGTGCTGGCCTTTTGAAGCTTCAGAAACAGCAGTTATTTCTCACCCTTTGCAACGCAAAAAGACACAGGATGTAAACTCTCAACAAAAGCCAGTGGGGGGCATCTCTTCCTTCCTTCCTTCCCTCCTTCCTTCCTTCATAATTTACTCTTGAGAGTTACTATTTATAGAGTATGAACTGCTACTTCGTCCAGCCCATCAGCCAAAATTTTCTTTACAAGTGATGATTTCTGTGCTCCTGTCTTCCGAGGTATGTTGGAAAGGTGACAAGAGACAGGGCTTTTTCAGTCGTCCGGGCCGGCGCCACCACTGAGGTGGTGAGATTGGTGCCGTGGGTGCTGAGGTGCTGAAGGGGGCGCCAGAGGAGGTGCTGGGGGTGGAGGCGCGTGCCACGGAGCTGGCGTGCCTGGCTCGCAGCTGCTGCAGCCGGCCATCACCGCGCCACTGTCGCCACTGCTGCCAACACGCGCCCCCAGCCGGGTGCAGCAGCTGCAGGCCAGGCACGGCAGGCATCCGGGGCAGTGTGTGGAACCTCCCCAGCTACCCACCACGCCTGACTGGGAGCGCAGGCAGCCTCCGCATGCTGTTCCAGCCACCCGCCAGCCAATGTGACCGGCTTGCTGCGTGATGACGTTATCACACAGTGATGTCATCATGCAGTCCAGGGGGGGTGGGCACATGTGCACTACATGAGCGCGCATGTAGGGGCAGCTGCAGGCACCAGAAACCCTGGCGCCACCCCTGTCAGTAGTCGCACCTTACCTTGCCTTTGGAATTCCCTTCTTGAGGTTTGCCGTGTGCCTTCCCTACTCACTTTTAGGCATGAGGCCAAAACTACCCAAGCTTTTAATTACAGACTTATCTTTCAGCATTACTTTTATGCTTTTAGCCCAGGAACTGTTCTATAAGACTCATTTTAAGTTGCCCATTGTTTTGTGCAGTTTGGTATTCTGGCAGGGTTTTTAATGCTGGCTTTTGTTACCAACTTTTATTGTATTTTGTGTTTTGATTCTGTTTTATTTTGAAAGCTGCCTTGAACAGGTTCTCTTGGGAAGCAGCACAGAATTTTTCTAAATAAAAAATATGAAATAAATCTACACACTTAAACCACAGGTATACCCTACCTACACACATATATATTTGCAAATGTAAACAAGAATAATAAAACTAACATCAATGTAATTCAACCCCCATTTTTCTTTAAACATATTTTTCAAAGGTCAGGGGAACTGGATTTCAGTTCCTAAGGACCTCATCTAGGCAACTGCAAACATTATTAACAAACATTTCATCAGAGGATTTTTAAGTTCTTGGCAAATCTCTGTTCTGACAATCTTTAGTAATGCAATTATTCCTAACCAGCATTATTTTTTACTTTTCATAGCAGTCCAATTATAACACATTTTAAGGGAAAAAAGAAAGCCGGTCCTGTTTCCTAAGTCCCACAATATCCTCACCCTGCCAAGTGTTTTAAAAAAAAATACATTCCTCTCATTTCCCTCAGTAATATATCTTTAAAGTAATATTTTTTGTGCATTCAATGTATAGTAAAAACTATAAATATTATAACAATCTACATTTTCTTCAAATCCTATATTATCTTTCCCTGGAGAAGTCAAGTATTTTAAACCATAACCTGTACAAATCCATTCATGATGACAACCAAAACTGTTCAATGGATTTCGGAGTCCTTGTAATCAGTGTCTAAGTACAGATTATAGAGACTCCAGGGTTTTGGTTTTTTAAAAAGTTACAGAGCTGTTCAATGTTTCTGCCAGTGACCAATTAATACCAGCACAGCTTAAAGGGTAAGCTGCCTGTGGAGACAAGGAATCATATAATGCTAAGGGGGAAAAGAACATTAGTAACACCACCAGAGTCCACAGTGACTTTGCTGACACTCATTAATTGTGTAAAATGTCCTCGTGTATTCACAGACGGAATCAATCCACACATGATGCTGACATGCCTCCATACTGTTGTCACCATGCCCTACTAAATACACCCACACATACAGAACACCAAAAAACCAAGCACAATACAGAACCCTCAATGTTGTGAATCACTGTGGCTTATCTAGTACAAGACCTACAGACAGGGCATAGTTTAGATCCCCTTATGCCACACAAGGCCACAGCCCACAGAACTTGTGACAGTAGAAAGAAGGCTAGGAAACAGACACATCTTTACCCAGCCCAGAGTTGGTGAAACCAATGTGAATCCTCAGCCACCTCTTAGTAATGTTTGGGGAGAGGAGATCAAATCCCCACTGCCAAAAAGCCCCAGGGACAAAGAAACCTGTAAAACAGATTATTGTTGAAAGTAATGGAATTTGCCTAGAACTACATCTACTGCAGTCTCTCTCTCCTTCCTTTAAAGAGCCTATTAATATATTCTGGGTATGGTGTAATCATTGTTCTGTATAGTTAGGGATATTTCCACAGATTCCCTGTACACTTTCCAAAGTATTTGGAATTTCCATGGACTATTCCTCCGTTAATAAAGTTTGCAATCCTATACACATTTACCTGGGTATAAGCCACAATGAATATAGTAGGACTTGTTTCTGAGTCAATATGCAGGAACCAGTTGCTGAACTTAGATCTTCCTTGAAGAACAAATGGCAGTTCGAGCGGCACAGCTATGGTTCTAATATATCTGTTGAAATCAATATACCTTAGTTATGAATAAAGGCACTTAGAATCCAGTTTCACGTAAGTTTTCAAGACAAAACTACCAATGGATATGGATCATGTAGCCTGACAGTGGCATAGTTTGCAAAAGTTTCTGTGTAAACACTTTGACAAAATGCTAGTGTAAATCCATCATTCAAACTTACTGTTATTCTAGAGATGTATAGTTTCAGGACAATAATATAAAATAAACATTTATGTTACACTAGTACAGAAGTTGAGAGCTTAAGCCAAAATGATTATTTGCATGCAAGCTTTCACTAGTACAAACAGAAGGTGAAATTTACTTGGTTTGTAAGATACATTCTTGTACCTCGATATATTTGGATTTAATTTGATTTATTTCATGATAAATGCATTTAGTAATGGTAAACAAAAAAGTATTCAAGATACCTGGCATGAATAGGCCAGGTACTAATGAGAAGATTCTGTTAACAGACACACTGGAGGGATAGGGAATCAGAGTTTTAAAAATGATACAGTCAGTAGCCTCACACCTGCACAGTGAGGACAGAAGCATCTGCTCCGAGCAAGAATGTGGAACTATTAAAGCCATTAACCCCCAAAATGTCTCTCAGCAGCAGCCACCAAGTATACCTGCATTGGCTGTCTTTAGGGGCTATAAAAGGAAACAGGGTCTCCAGGCTGCCAAACAAGCAACTTGCAGCCTAAAGCAGCACAGAGACCCAGGGAAGCCATAGCATGTGATTTTTCTAGGCATGCAGATTAACTCTAGATCAAGGCAGCAATAGTAGCTCCCTTGAAGTTATACTGTGGTAGAAACTACAATCCAACAGAATCGAGTGTCAATGAGTCAGCATGCCCTTTATTAACAGAGATGCTGTTTCTCATTAATAATTACGCAAGATACTAACTTCATTGAATGCATCTGATGAAGAGAACTGTGGTTCTTGAACGCTTATGCTACAATAAAGTTTGTTAGTCTTACAGGTGCTACTGGACTCTTTACTATTTTGTGACTCCTCTGGATCTATAACTTCATTGAACAAACTGTATAGTTATCTACCATACCTTGCAACTCAGTTTCTTTTTCCCTGTGTAAGAAATTGCTTTTCCTAGACTAGCAGATTTTTAAAAAGCATACCTTTGCATAGGGCACAGGAGAAAGGTGGGCAAAAAGATATTTTAAACAAATATTTTTAACTATTAATTAACTGACAGAAGCATTGTAGTTCCAGTCCTGACATCATGGACTCACAGCTCCAGTTTGAGAGTGGTAAACATTCATCGAGTGATGAATAGTGACTAACTCTGGGGCTTTATTTTTGTACAAGCCTTGTATTTTATCGGCCTTGTACTCATATACAGTTGTTAGTTAAATTATTTTTTAAAATCACATTTTTTTAGTTAGTAAAGTTAGTTAGAACCTGCTACAGTTAGTACCTGCTACAAGCCCAAACAGTGTTTTGTGTGCGCTCTGGATATTACCAGTTAGTGTACCCGCTACAAGCCCAAACAGTGTTTTGTGCGTGCTCTGGATATTTAGGGATACCTCAACTTCTCATCTTTAAAAAAAGCTTTATCTGTAAAAGGGTAGTAAAGCAGAGTGTTTTTTGCAAATTATGCAAAAAGTAAGGGAAGATTTATTAATTAGGAAATCAGAATCATTTGGTATTCAAAGAGCAAAATTAAAAAATAGTCTACCTCATAAAAATAAGATAATACTTGCAAATTTACAGGAATGGGATTTAAACAGATCAGTTTTCCAAAGCCAGTTTGCTGCTGCAAACTTTGTCAAGTGGAAATTATTAATACAACTGATTTCAACATGACTGTTGTCCAAAATTTCATTTATGTCTTGATGTTCTGTAGAATTGTTGCACTCCATATACCTAGTCACAGAACACTTTAGTTCCTATGTGTCTTTAATAAAGCCCACGCACATCCAAGGTGAAGCCAGAACATGAAAGTTTATCCCATCCCACAGACTCTTAACAAAGAAGTTACAAATCACATCTAATGTTGCCAGCTGGCTTGGAGGAAACTGTCCTGTTCCGTTCATAGAGGCTAAATGTGTAATAGACTATTAAAGCTTTTCATTACATGGAAGTAGATAACCTCCAATTAAATATCTGTTAAAGGGACAGCACATTTTCTCCATACCAGCTAGCAACTATAAGCAATATAGTACCACAACAGAACTGGAAAAAGAGTACCCTCTCCTTCTTGGGGTATGTAACAACAACTGCACTTTGAGTCAGACAAGACAAACAAGTTTGTGGGAAAGTTTGTGAAAAACAGGGAAGTTTATATTAATAGGAAGTGTTAATTCCTTTGGCTCTTGAATGCTTGGTTGGGAAACTACCTACCAAAAAGACTGATCAGCAGTTAGAGGAAGAAAACACAAAGGAAGGCAGACAAAAATACACAACCATTTTCCTGAAGTGGTCTGGTCAGGTATCTTGTTATATATGTGTCAGGAACAAACTGCCCTAAAAGATCAACATTGTTGATTTATAAAATTTGGGCTTTAAAAAAAATGGAAACCAGGATGCCAAGTAGTCCAAACCATAACAGTCATGGCCAGCTGAAGTCCAGATCATTTCAATAATTTTACAGACCAAAATATACTACCGCTTTTTAGAGGAGAGTAATGGCTAGGTACATAAGATGCATAGAAGAGTTTTATAATTGTTACTATTCACAACCAATGCAAAACTTCCCCAAATATGTCCCCTTAGTACATTACACACCAAATACTTGTCTATTGCTACCATATTAAAAATTATGAAAACTTAATAGATTATATGTAAGAGGTGATAAATGACAATTATATCTTTAAAATAAAATCCCTCATTGGTTAGTATCTTTTCTACTGACAGCCTGTGTATTGTAGTAGTTCAAGGATCAAAGTAGAGCCTGGGAGACCCAAGTTCAAATCCTTACTTTGTAACTGAAGCTTGCTTCTTAACTTTGGGCTAGTCACACATGCTCTACCTAAACTACCTCACAGGGCTGTTGTGAGGATAAAATAGAGTAGAAGAGAACTATGGTAAGACACTTTGAGTCCCATTGTGGAGAAAGGAAGGACATAAATGAAGTAAACTAATAAATAATACTTGATCAACTCATAAAGTCATTGTAAATTCCAAGTGCTTTGAACTATATCAGAATATTTTATTATTATACTTTCTGGTACTTGCTCCTGAAAGATTGCTGCTTTTATATTGTCCCTGTTTTTGTCTTTGAAAAATGATCAGGTTTTTTTAAAACATATACCGTTCATCTCCCTCCCTCAGAGCCTGGAAAATAAATTCCAGAGTAGTAGCAGCAGCAGCAGCAGCAGCAGCAGCAGCAACAGTGTTGTGTTTATATGCCACCCTTCTGGACAGCTGCCACACTCCAAGAGGTGAATGAAGTCAAGTGTTATTATTATCCCCACACTACAACTGAGGAGCTGGGGCTGGGAGGAGTGATTTACCCAAGGCCCCTTGGTGAGTTGGTAGCAGTAGTGGAATTCGAATCAGCGGAATGCTGACTCACCTCCAAACCACTCATCCAGTGTGCTACAGTGTAGGGAATGGGTTCATCATCTCAAGTGTTAATTGCATGTCCATGAACACTACGGCATCATATGGTCCCTGCCACTTTATTGCAGCTAATGAAATATATATTTGAACTATTAATTATTGTGGCACAGTTATGTTTTTTCTAATATAATTACAATAATTTTAATAAACAACAACCTGGCTTTTACATTGGTAGAAGACAGGTGACTATAAGGGACTTGCCTCTCCCCTTCTGTAGCTGTCTTCCACTAGTGGGTGAAGACTTCATTTCATCTGGTGTTCCCTCAGCGATCCTTCCTTCTTGCCCAGTTTCTGATTGTAATTTTTATGTATGTGCATTTTATTGCATGTGTATTTTAACTTAGTTTTAATTGTTTAAATGGTGTGTTTGTTTGTTCTTAATAGTTTAAAAGATGTTTTTATTATGTATGTTTCTAACCTGTTAGCTGCCTTGGTGGCCCTGATAAGGGCAGGAAGGCAAGATATAAAGTTTGTAAATAAATAAATAAATAAAATGCACACAGCATGTAGAAGCTGGACCAGAACATTCAGCAATGTGTCAAGGGGGTTGGAGTGAGTGACTATATCTCAATTTTCAAACATTAACAAAAGTCATCAGGGATTGTCAGCATGCACTATGTCAGCCTTCACCAAATTTTGGACAAGCAATGAAACATGCGTGAACCATGCAGCTTTATACAGATATATCTCCAAAAGGCAGAATAAGCAATCTTTTCAATGATGGTGTTCAACCAAAGTTCAAAGCATGAATGACTCTCGAGACGTCTCTCAGTCCTTAACAGGCACTGAAGCATCTTATGGAGTGACCGGCCTTTTTTTCTGAAGAGCTGGGGCAGGCCGGCCTCCTCTCTTTGTCCATCAGGCCTGGCCTGTGGAAAGCCCACACCTATGCCAAAACATTCTCGCCTCCTGAGAAGCCGTCGCTGGAGAGGAATCAACCCCACGTCGAGGAGGGAGGGAGGCCGAGCGTCCAGGAATTCTCCCTTCGCAGGACAGTCGGGACGGGAGGCTGCGGCTAGAAGAACGAAGGCGCTCCCCTTCAGAACTTCTCCTCCTCAGTAAACCTTCGCCTGAGGGTTTATTATTACAACCTCTTCCCTGCAGCCCAAATCGTGGAGGAGGCGGGGGAACCAGGGAAGGGGAGAGCTGCCTGGGGAGATCTGTGGAGCCAGCGGCTTTTTCTCCTTTTTCCTCACCGAGCAGAGAGAGAGGAGAGGAGGGGCAGAGGCTGGTCGTGTGAGTTCAGGCCGGTTGAGAGAGTGTAAACTCCAAATCTCTGAGGCAGCTGAGAGAGCAAGAGCGAGTTCAGCGCTACAACCAGCCTGCCCAAAGCCTCATCCTTCTCGTGATCAGAAACTCCCTGGTGTCCGGCATGAAAGCCCACTAAAAAGTTCTGGAACCAACTTCACTTCTCCGGGCTCTGAAAGTTTCCTATGAGGCTGCTTTGTGCGCCAGCATGAAAGGTAAGGAGGAGACAGAGCCGAGAACTGGTTTCCGAAAGAGTTTGGGAAGGATCCGGGTTGGGAGAGAGCGGACGGGTCTGTCAGCGATGTTGCAGCCCGTTTCTGGTGGGCGCAGATATTTTGGCAAATATGTGGACGTAAAACTGGAGCTGCGTTAGGTCGCTGCTCTAGTCCTCTAATGATGAAAGCCGCCGTTTGTTCTTCAAGAAAAGTCTGAGCTCAGCTTCTTCTGAGGTGTTTACAAGTCCCATATTCAGACTTTTTGATCGGAAAAATCTGTTCACGAGAGTGGAGTGCTGTAATTTCTGTTTTCCCTAGGACATATTTCTTCACCACCTATCTTTTATTCCCCTCCTCTTGTATCCCCTATGCAATTCGAAGAACATGGAGGGGTGGGGGTGGGGGGGTTGCCAGCATTTCGTGATGTTCTTGGTGTTGCTTCTAAACATCTGGCAATGATTAGGTTCCAGTAGAGGCTTAACTGGCTTGTGAAATATATTTGGCATCTTTCTCCCCCCCACCCCAGCTCCATAGGATGGAAAATATTTGGTCTCTGCATTACATGTGCTAAAAAGCTGAAGAGTAAAGTTACTTTGGATCACACGCATTTGGTTGTCCATTCATGTCCTATAGCTTGTGATCACTGACTGTGGTTTTAGTTGTTTAAATTAGTAAATAAATCTCTACCTTAATGTGGCTGCAACTGAATAAAACACATGCTAATATTTTGCAATAAGGTCTCTTGTTCCTGAAAGGGAAGAACCTTGGAGTGAGCTCAGAGTGCTATACACCAGGGAATAATTACAAGCAAGACATCAAAGAATGTTTTGGAATGTTTAGAAAGCAGTTATGAGCTCGCAAGTATAGATTCTCTGAAATAAATCTAAGTGGTTAAAGAGGAAAAAATATAAAGGAATCTATTTATGGGTACCAGTCTCTTGCTTGGATTGTGCAGTTTAATTCTGGATGCTATAAGGGTAGTAAACATTGCAATAGTTTGTTACCAGAGACCAATAGGAACATGATGTGATCATTGATTTAGCTTGCCAGAGAGGCAGCCTTTGGGGAGAAATATTTTGTTTTACTGAGCCCACACACATGAGAAAATAACATTTTGAATGTCATTTTGGTGGGGTGGGCTGTACAAACACTGACAGTTATTAGCAATTTTAAAAAATGATTTGCAGAGCAATGGTCTCATCTTGCCATTGAGTGCCACCAGGATTGATGCAGATTAACGAACAACTGTTCTTTAGGATACAGCTTGCAGTGCAGTACTTAGGACAAAGTTACTACTTCTTGTTAGGATTAAGTCATTGTTAGAGTTTCTTATTTGGGAATAAAGGGAATAAAGGGAGTTTCTTATTTGGGAATAAACTTTTCTTAATGCTTCTTATTCACTGCATGTTATCCTGAACCAGATACAGACAGGAAACCTCTATTAATTTGTCTCCTATACAGGCTAAAGTAACTCAAGTCACATGGGAATAACCTGTAAAATATATTTTGTTTGCAAACTTCCTGTCCCTTTGACTGAATAGTGCTATTTGTACATGATAAAGGGTGCTAGATTAACATGTGGTGGAATTTTGGATCAGACTATCATGTGATAACTCCAGCCATCCTGTTAAAAGTATTGTTAGTTGAATTTACTCACAGGTCATTCCTACCTTGTTGATAGTTTCACTACACATACGGGGAGATTTTCAGAGTTCTGGATCTTATGTACTGAAAATACATCCATTGGCCCTTTCGGACAAAATGGAGATCATGCATATAAGAAGGATCACATGGGGCATGTTCTCTCCACATGCATAGCGAACATAATTACTGAAAATACTTCTGGCATTTTCATGTGCTAGTGGTATGTATGGTTGTTCTCAAGTTCTCAGTTACCTACATGGATTCAAATGACTCTTTCTATAGGACATTTCACAATAACTTCAGGGTGTTTCTCCAGAGTTGTGGAAACTCATAATAAAGCTAATAAAATGAATGGCTACATTACAGAGATAATAAGAACATCCTTCAGTTAAGATTTAGAGTCAGTTGGGAACACAAAATTTTAAAAATCATCAGTTCTGTCAACTCAATTTCACTTTTGTTTTTTCCCGTTGTTTTCTCTAATGTACATATTTGGCTTTGTACATTCTTTGTTAAATCTTCATTTAAATCACTTATTTAAAAAAATCCTTGAAACTTTTAAGACCTTAGCATAATCACATGTTCTGTTCTCAAGTAATAATAGCACGGACTTGCAGAATGCAGTAAACTGTTCCTGCATCCAACTTCTTGGAGAGCTAAGATTATCAAAATAATTACATCATTAGAAATCTGCAACTAATAATTATGTTTTCCACTGCTGACATTTTAATGTGGTGTGTCAAATAACTCAGATGCCTATTTAACTGAATGTTTGTTTCATATCCAGTGATGCAGAGAAAGTTTGTAAACTTGAATGGATTTTAGTAATACTCCATTACATTTAACAGTGGACTTTTTTCTGTTTTGGAGCCAAATGTATTTTTATTTACTATTGCTGGGTACTGGAAATCTAACTATTTTAGTCAGTTATGCAACAGCTCTTGTTTCTAGGAAACAAGAAAAATGTTAATGTATTAAAACCTAATTTATCATAGGAGAAGTTGAGGTTGATTCAGTGAAACCTTTCTTGGATTCCATCTCTTGGTCATGCTGGAGTATAACTAACAAACAAGGGAGGCAAACTCTCCCCCTTACCCACTCTTCCTCCACTACCTTCATGGGGATTTTGCTGGCGTGATATTGAATCAGTTCCACTTTCAAAGCGTTTTAGTGCAGATGCACTAATGCAATAAAGAATTAGGATTCAATTCATATAGTCAAGCTAACACTGAAGTCTTCTACAATTAACACTTTTCTGGAGTTTTACATTTAAACTGAACTATTTTTTCTTTGTAAGCAACCTTCACATTCTTTGGCAGTCTGGCAACCTTCTACATGCAGCACAGGCCATGTGTAGCACAGGACAGTCAAAGGACACATTGGTAAGATGTTTGGGGCAGGCCTGCACAACTTGTAACCCACCAAGCTAAATGTAATCTGTAAGAAATTAATGACATCCTAACAGGCACTCAAGAAACTTTCTGTTTGTCCTGCCTGCCCAGGAGGACTACCAAATACAGGGAGCTGGTAGAGCCCAGTACATGACTGTTGGGTTGGGTTTCATCTGAAAGGTCACAAAGGGAAACAAGAGGTTTATTATTTATGAAAACGTTGTCATTTTTGTGAGATATGTGTGCAGAGGTAGGTCATGTTAACTTTTACATCCAAAATGTGGCACCCTCAGCTATTTAAATGTAAGTTTGACTTTAAAAAAGAAGATTCAGAAGAATTTTCTTATGAGTGAAAGCTTATAATTTCCCCTCTCCTTGAATTCAAAAGTAGTACAATTAACTTTCTTGGCAATTATTTCCTAGATAGAGACCAATATCCAAAACAGCCATTCTCTTATGTGAAAGATTCTGAAACATAGTTAATTTGCCAATTATTATCAACTAAAAACCAAAGATTGCAATGGAATGATCCAGAAACCTGAACTTTTCTGTACCTGCCTGAAAGGCTTGAATGCCAAACTTTTAAGTAAGATTTCTAAACCTATAGCATAATGAAAAACAAATTATGAACTGCATTAATATGTGATCATACAGTAGAATAGCTGAAAAGACAAGTGTTTGCTATTTCTTTGAAGAAATGGGAGTGAACTCCCATGCTTCAGCTCACAAAATCTCAATTAATTTAAAAGGACAAGTTCTATGTACAGATATTTCCCCATATGTTAAGCTCTTCTGTGGGAGTCAATGGAGGTATTCCTCAGCACTTTGTATTCAAGAGTAACATATGAGCAGGGGTCATTTCGTAAAAAAAGAACTGCAGGAAGTCATTAGCATAACTCATTAGCATAGGCTACACCCCTTGACATCACCAGAAGTGTGTCATTGGCATAACTGATTTGCATATGCCACACCCCCTGACATCGCCGGAAGTGTGTCAGAAGGCAACACCCAAGCCAGCAAAACACAGATTTTAAAAAATTAATGTTGCAAGTGCACACTGTACATCTGGGGAGGGGGGACATAACAGTAACAAGAACAGTGTGTTAGTGCTTTTCTAGACAGATCAGAGCTCACCACAGAGAACAAAGCCAGCAAAACACAGATACCCGGCGCGGGGGAGGAGATAGCTAATAGCAACACTGACCACGGCTTGCAGGCCTAGAGGAAAGAGGTGCAGGCCCAGCTCCAAGGTTGCTGGGGCCTGCGCAGGGCCGGCTCCGAGGCTGCTGCAGCCTGCGCACAACCTACACCGGCTTCCAAGCCGGGAGGACACGCCGTGTAGGCCCAAGTGGCCCGGCTGGCCACGGGGCCAGCTCCAGAGGCCGCTGCAGGCGCCGCCTTGACCGACCTGTGGGCCAGGGGGACGGGCTGTGCAGGCCCGAGTGGCCCAGCTGGCTGCGGAGCTGGCTCCGGAGGCCGCCATGGGTCGCAGGTGGTGCTGCTGCCGCTGCCATCACCGCCTGCTGCTAAAGACACGGGCAGGGGGGAGGAAAAGGAATCATGTGGGCAGGGCCACCACCCATGTGATCTCGTTTCACAGGTTCCAGAATGGCGTTCTGGCGTGTTCCCCCTCAAAATGAGCCCCGCGTAACATTGGACATTATTGTAAAGTAATCCAGCTACCAACCTTCAGATAGACCATGGAAGTCTCCAGGAATTACAGCTGATCTTCAGCCTATGGAGATCAATTCCTCTTGAGGAAAGGGCAGCTTTGGAAGTGTAGTCTGCAGCTTCAAGTCCTTACTGAACTGTCTCCCATCCCCAAACTCTCCCTTTCCTAGGCACTGCTTCTCATATCTCCAGGAATTTCTGAATCCAGAGGTACTAGCAACACTAGATGCAGCTCTCTGATGCAATCTGCTCATTATATGCCTAGGCATTTCTAACAGATGGCTTTCTTTCAAGGCTTCCAAGGTGCAAGCTCCTTGGGTAGCTTCTTCCATTACTGAGGATTCCTTCAGTAAGGTTTTTCTCTCATTTAACCTCTTTACTTCATATAACTTGAACTCATCACTTCTTATCATGTTCTTATTGAGTGTGCTAATCAGTTGTTCTCCCTCTTTCCACTGTCATCTTTTTAAGAGATAGGCAATCTCTATGCTGACTTTTAGAATAGTCTGTTAATTGAAACCTCCCAATCTGTTCTTTCTAGCTATGAAGCAATAGTAATACAAAAATTTAGTTAAACATATATGCATAGCAGAACATGAAAATAGGGATACACAAAGAAAAGCAGACAGTTTCTTCTGTAATTTTAAAAAGCATGAGCCAGTTTACTTATATCACAATTAGAGCTAATAATTTTACTCAGTCCAAAAGTAATTTCCATTGGTTTCAGTGAGACACATACTTCCAGATGTAATTTTGTCAAGCCCTGACCCCAATGAAATCTACAGGTTGTACTGTCACCCAAGGGATCTTTCCTACCAAATTGCAAAGAGATAGGAGAAAGTACTTTATTTTTGATGTAATTCAAAGTCTTGCATGTCCATGATTACAAGCAAAGCTTAGTCTCTGGGTGCCTAGAATGCAGACATATCCCCAGATGTGAGGCTCACCCCTGCTTTGGTCCTACCTTAGTGGGTTCAGCTACAGCATCATTGACTGGGTGGGTCCCAGCTGGGGCCGTTTTCACACTACTAACCTGCTTCCGTAATGTTGTGAAATGTTGCGCAAAAAACACGCAAGATAGTGTCTTCTCGCGAAAGTTTTACGCGATGTCATGCAAAACTCTCACGAGAAGACGCTATCTTCCACGTTTTTTGTGCAACGTTTCGCAATGTTACGGAAGCAGGTTAGTAGTGTGAAAACGGCCTGGGTGACCTGGGTCTCAGGAAAAGAGCGTGGGCTGGGCTAATATCACACAGGCGCCCCTCACTGCTGTCTGGGCTATGCTCTGGTCTCACTCTGCACTCTCCTCAGAACTCCTTCTTCTTCACCCCCACTTGTGAGTGGACTTCCCTTTTATCCCTTCACCATTCCCAGTTTCCATCTTCTAGTTTCACCCCCTACCTAGCTGCTGCCCTGGCTGCCTTAGGTAACCACACCTGTGGCCGCTCTGCTAGCCACCTTTCCTGGCTATTTTCAACCTACTCTAGCCTGCTTGTTGGTTTGTTGGGCTGCTGCACTTCCCCTGTCTGCCTTTGTGCTAGGGTGTGGCCTGGCACCGCCTTAGCCACCATTGATCGGCTAGTGATGGCGCTGTCTGTCTGTCTCTGCTTCCTGTACCATCTCTCTCTCTGGCTGGATTGTTGAGCTTCCCCTGGGCTGAGGTAAGGGGCTGCCCTGGAGCCTTGGCTGGGAAGATGTCAGTAGCTAGGACCCTGGGGCCACTGCCTAGCCTGCCTCCTGCTGCAGAAGCCTTGCTTGGGCTTCCTGCACCTGTAGCTTCCTCTGCGTTCTTTTGCGGGGGAGGGGGTTGGATCAATTTAATGGCTCATGGATTAATGACTGAGAATGATAGCAAGTTACATCCTAGCCATCCATCCAATCACTTTTATCGCTTAACCAAAACAAAACACACAAAATGTACAATACTCCAATACCCATAGTATCTTTAAAAACTTAAAATTAAAAAATTAAAAGCAAAGGCGAAATAACAAATTTTTAAATTCAATTAATTCAAAAACACTTCATGCTTCCTCTGCATTCTTGACCCTTGTTAATGCCACTGGGTGGGTGCTAAGGGTGGCAGGGCAGGATGGGGGGGACGGGCGTGAGACTTGTTTATGGGGTATGCAGTCCTGGGAGGGTTCCTAAGTCCAGCCTTTGTGCCAGACACCATATAATAAAATAGTTAAATGACTGGCAGAAAGTGGAAATGGTGTGCTTAGAAATGCCAATTGGTAAAATGTTTGTAACATGTAAACACGTTTGAATGTGTGTTCAGCTGAAACACTGGCAAATTCTTCTAGTTGTTCAGCATCCCAGTCATACATATTCTTGCCTAATCACTCTCTTCTCCTCACTGCCCTCTTGCCACCTGTTGCCCCGGAAACTGAAACCAGACAGTAAGGCACTCGAATAATTCAGATTGGTCTTGATTAGTTAATTGTAACTGCAAACCATATAACTTGTATGACAGTTTAGATGATCTTTATTCAGTTTTATGAGATGAAAGGTGTGTGTGACTGTCAAAAACCCTTGAAGAATGCTTCTACTGTATTTGCAAAAGCATTATCTTGCACGTTGCAAGTACAATTTGTTTTATTCCATTGCTTGTTTGGTTTTATCCTGGCGCCATTGTGCTACATCAAACTATTATCCTTAATGACCCAATTGCTTTCCACATTCTGTGGTCCCAAGTGATTTTCAGATGTGGAGGACCTAATAGGGATTTCATTCATATATTTGGTAGCAGCAATGTTTAAGTGACTCAGGCTTACAGATCTCTACCTGGAATAATTCCTTTGGAATCAATACGATTATAGTTGTTTAAATCATTTAAAGATTTATTTTGGGGTGGGGGGAATCCCTTGAAGATGAATACATTTTAGACAGTTATAGATAATGGTATATAGAGGTACTGGGGACATCAGAAACCAAGTGAATAAATGGCACATTAGAGACCAACAATATTTCCAGGACATAAGCTTCCAAGAGTGAAACCTCCCTTCTTCAGACATCTGAAGAAAAAACTGAAAATCTTGCTGATGTCTGTGGTATTGGACTCAAATCCTGCTGTTCTACTGCAGAAAATAAATAAATACATTCTGCTCATATGAATGAACACGATCACTGAAACAGTCAAATTGTATTGTTTGACAATGGCCATATTTAGAACACATTCAATGAAAAGGATGGCTCAGGCCTGAAGAGAGGGAATAGGTGTATATGTACCACCCACCCACATTGCAAGCCCATTACAGTCTGTTGATAACATTTCAGATACAAAATAGAAATTTTCATTTCACAAAACTTAATATTATATTTGCCCTGACCTGGATAGCCCAGGTGAGCCTGTTCTTGTCAGATATCAGAAGCTAAGCAGGGTCAGCCATAGTTAGTGATTGGATGGGAGACCTCCAGTGAAGACCAGAGTTGCTGAGGCAGGCAATGGTAAACTACCTCTGTTAGTCTCTTGCCATGAAAACCCTGTCAGGGGTAGCCATAAGTCAGCTGTGACTTGAGGGCACTGTCCACCAATATTATATTTATGGAAAGTGATGTTACAAGTTTTTAACTCACCCTAGAGAAATTATGTCTCAGCTCTTATCAAAATATCTATAATCAAAACAATGAAACAAATAGTTATAAACATAAATATCCTTCTAATATTTGTATTGTCATGCTATTTCAACATGATTGGATCTAGCCATCAAATCTTTTTTGATCTTTTTTCCATTGAATCCTCTGAATCTTCAAAATATGCATGCACAGGAATGACAAACTGGTCATACAGATATAAGACTGTAACACCCAAATGCAGTCAAACATAAATTAATGGGATGTGCAAAAATGATCAGAGCTTTATCAAAAAGGAGTTGACAAAATGGCAGTGCATATGTAACTGGTCATAATTTGAACTGGAAGACAGAGAAATAGGGTTGCCAAGTCCCCTCACTCTGAGTGAGACCTTTGTTTCTGTCCCAGGCTATGCGATGATGTCACCTCTGTTAAGTGATATCATCGTGTAGGGCTTCGTGCTGCCCCTGGAAGTCTGTTTGGGGCTGAAACTAGCCCACTGTGGAGCATGGGAGTGCTACCGGGGTAGCGCAGTGGGCCCTGGAGTGCTTCTGCGTTTCACAGCAGGCCAATTTCAGCCTCAAACAGGCCTGATTTGGCCAGCTGTGGAGCATGGGAGTGCTTGTGGGAACACTGCCATGCGGGTAGGGTTGCCAGGTCCCTCAAGTCTCCCAGCGGGAGACTGGGACGCTGCCTCCTACCTCATTAGGGGCTGTCCTTGTTGTGCCCACGCGCGCATGCACGCGCACGCTCCCGGTATGCATGATGACGTCATTTTTGACGTCATCACGCAGGGAGGAAGGGCAGAGAGTGCGGGCAGTTCTCTCTGTCTCTCTCGCTGCTGCCGCTGCCCGCCACCACTGTGCCCCTTGTTCCTGCTGGCGTGGGCAGCACACGGGCGGCAGCGGTGGCAAGAGCTCTCTCTTGCGCTCAGCATCCGCTGCTGCCCCTGTGTTGCCCGCGCTGGCAGGGACAAGGGGTGTGGCGGCGGCAGCAACGAGAGAGCAGGCCATGGCCACCGCAGCTCGCTCTCTTGCTGCCGCCGCACCCCTTAACCCTGATGGCGCTGGGTGCACAGCGCCAGCAGTGGCCATGGCGAGAAAGCAGGCAGCGGCAGCAGTGAGAGCGGCGTGCTCTTGCAACCACCGCCTGCTTTCTCTCTGCCACCGCCTGCTCTCAGGGCGCGGGAGCACGCCCAGCACCCAGGGGCACGCTGCGCCATCCGGGGAGGGGGAGCCCCAGGGAGCGCACCCCCCCCCCGCCAGCCAGGTAAGCGGGCACAGGGGAGGGAGGGTGGGATCGGGAGATCCCCCACCCCGAGCAGGGGGATGGGAACCCTGCATGAGGGCCTTCACAGCAGGCCAATTTAGGCCCCAAACGGGCCTGATTTGGCCTATTCAGGGCCCAAATTGGCCCACTGTGGGCTGTGGGAGTGCATCGCACCACCCAGGAGTGTGCCCCGGGAGGCATGTTCCCCTGGCTTTTCTCCACCAGTCAGGTTTGTGGGAGCAGGGCATAGAGGGTGGGAGTGGGGGATCCCCCACCCCCAGCAGGGAACTGTCAACTCTACATAGAAATCTACTTTTCAGGGCTAGGGAACAGAAAATAAATTTCACCTGTGGATTTTATCATAATAAATACCCAGGGGAGATTTTTTGTATTAAAAAGTCATCATTATAGTACTGTGAGTTCTAATTCAGACTCTTTCAGTAAGGTTCAAACATGCTGTAAATGTAAGGTTTTAGGAATCTATATATTAGCTGTTCACATGTTAACAGAAAATTGGCTTTGTCAATTCAGAGTAAACGTTATTGACGTGCATTAAAACCTGCATTAGGGTTGATGATAAAATTAACTTTGTATCATTGTGATTACTATTGAAATGTGCTGGATTTCAAAATCCACTCTTGCATATATCTGATAAAGTCACAATAACAATCCCTGACTATTACAATGACATCAACAAGTAATGCATTTGTTCTCAAGCTTCCTTGTATTCTGAATAGTCTTTAAAGGTTTGTTTGGTTCTTAACATGACATGTGCTATAGGTCCCTCTTACATGAGGGATCTGGGGATCCCCCATCGAGGGACTCCAGGTCCCTGGGAACCCTAGCCAAGAAAGACATACAAAAAACCTAACAGTAAGGCTGTACTAAGCCCACTGAAATTATTCTGAAGTCTCATGGATTTGAGAGGCTGCCAGAGAATGGGAAGGTTAAGAGCTGTATGGGTAAGAAAAGTTTAGCAATCTTTATGGCCTCGACCACAAGACTTTTCAATTTGAGCTCAGTGAGTCCCAGGTGGCCCATGCATTTAAAAATATTAGAACACCAAAGCTGAGATCGCACTGTTTAGCGTCACAGATTTCGCCATACCAGCAGCAAATGTGTTTAAATTCAAACAGATTAATGGATCTTCCTCAACAAAGCCCTTGTGAATGTGCGTGCAAGGTCCCAGGAAACAGAGAACCAAAAGTTAGTTATTGTCCACAGAATGTACCTTTGGTAATCTGGTAGACTTTAATTGAATTTGCAGCTAGATATGCTATAATATGAAATAACAGCATAAACAGAACAGGCAAAAATCAAAGGCAGATAAGGAAAACTGCTGCTCTAGACTGAAGAACTGCACGTGTTGAAAACATAATCTGTTGAGTCATATTTTTAAACGTCTGTCTCAGTCTACTTTATTTGGATGATAAATAGCAGCAGAATTTGTGCTGCCCAGAGATTATTCTTGTGCCCTCACATCTCACTTGTATCAGAACTGATTATAGTAATAAAGAAAATTACACTACACACACATATAGTCTCTGTGATCTTATAACAACATTTTCACAATAAGTTTTGGCTGTGCATCATGCTCTCTGTATCGTATTAGTTTATACACAAATCATCTAAACTAGGTATGTCAGCTGTAAAAACTGGATACTAATATTTGTTTGCCATTTGACAACCATTCTATATTATAACAGAGCATGTGCAAACATGTAGGGAAAGGGTAATCTGCAGTACCATTTCCTGTCAACTCCACATTTGTTACCATGCTGAGATATATACCAAGAGTCATTGTATCATGTGGATAGATAACAAATTACCCAGATGTTTACATGTGCCCCACAGTAACATGAGCAACCACCATGTGCTAAATGTTCATTTTTAGCCACCTTTTGAGAACAACTGTTTTAAAGGACCCTAATACAAGTAAATGTTACAGACTGAAGAAAATTTTCACAATATGATTTTCTTATTCTCCAATGCTCAAGCATTTCTCTGCTTATATGTATATACGGGGCTTTTACTGGCACATCTTTCTTTTTAGAAAAAAAGCAATGTGTATATACATTTTGTTCTGGATGATTCTGGTCAGACCTGATTCAGATTCAGGCATGCACTTATGAAGACCTAAGTATCTAGTTAGATTTCTTATATCAGTCAAACCATTTAACTCCTAGCAAGATATAAACCACAAATAATGTTTTAGGTTTGTTACCAGGTATAGTACACAGTAATATTATTACAGAATCTCAGTTTTTTTCTAAGCTTTTATTATTAAAACATGATTATTCAGCATTAATATCAGTTTAATCAACAGAAAATCGTACCGTCCATTATAAATAGATCATTAAAGGAGAGTAATTACATGAGTGCAAAAAGTATCTTAAACATAAGTAGGTCACAGGCAAGGAGCCCCTTCTAGGAAGAAGCTTATGATCAATTCAGTTTCTCATATTTATAGGATTTCAGAACCATCTCCTAACAACGTCTACTTGTCCCACTTCAACGGGCAAACATTCTTGGCTAACTTATTATCTTATAACTTGAAACACAAGACAAGGTTATCTATATTTGAAAATCTTCTTAATGTATTTAAAAATTGTTCATTTTTGCTACTTTATTTTAAAGTCTATGTAAAGTTAGTGATTACAGGTTTCTCATACATATGAATTTCTTTTGGTCCTCCACCAATACACCCATCCTTAAATTATATCTTCAGTTTATGAAGCTGGACATTCCTGTCATTTTCAGACTCTCTCTGCACCTGTGCCTCAACGTGTTGTATATATTGAGATGGGTCAGATGTGTTAGATTTTCTTCTAATCTACACAAGGGCATATAACTGTGTTACTCCTCTGTTTCATGCACTTCTCCATGGTTGTTCTATTCTAGGCCTCTAGACTATTTTGTGGCTTGTCCAGCTATGGAGCCAGTAAATTTAAAGTCGAAAAAAATTAGAAAACTAACAATTAGTTTAGGACACGGTTACCTGCGATCTCATCTCAAGAGGAAGCCTGGCTAAAAGAATGATAAAGAGAGGTGGTCTCATGGGGACTTTCTTACCATCATAAATGGTTCTGTAAAGTCAACATGTATACTTGGTTGAGTACGAACAATTTACTTTCCCCTTAAAACTGTACTGTTTCAAGGTATTCATGCCAAGGATTAATCAACGAATGGCCAGTCCTAAATTCCACCACTAGATCTCAGTACTTCATAAATAATATGTGCCTGGCAGTGAAGATTAGAGAACTGAGATCATAACCTCGTATGAGAGCAATATTAGTTCTTCACATAACGTATCATTAATTAAAGGCCTTTGTGGGGGTAGGATGTGGGCAAACTACTCTTCCTCTCTCCCTCCCTCCCTCCTTGGAGGAGTAGTGCCCTTTTCATTTTTCACTCCCAGTTTGCCCCGTGTCCTCATTCAAAGGTCATAACAGCCCTGGAAATGGCCCTGCCTCCTTCCCCTTTTACTGACCGAAACCAATGCTTAAAAGCTGTGTGGTTGCTGTGGGCATCTGTTTCTTAAAGCTACAGGTGCTGCTTCTATTATTTGGGGGTGGGGTTAACCCTCCATTAACATCATCATCATCATTAGATTTCAGATTTTTCTGCAAACCTGAGGTGTTTTTCAGGTTTGTAGTAACACCTGCCTTGTCTGTTCATGGTTCCAATCTCCGGGTTTAAGTATCCACAGATTTGGCCACATTGAGAATTCAATATATTGATGATGGTACTGCGATTTGTACCAGTGGTATACTTTTGATTACCAGTTACTAGGGACAGACATAAGGTGATAACAGTCACCATCATGTCTAGCATGTGAGCTTCCCAAAGCATTTGGTGGTCTCTTTTGGAAACAAATCACATGTGTGTGATTCAGCAAGGTGATGTTATATTCCTAGTAGTCTGAAAAAGGAGAGTTACTGCAAGAAGCAGAGCCAACCCACTGCTTTTCCACTGCCCTGAGTGGGGTAGCTGGCAGTAGCTCTGGGATGCTGGCTCCAATTCTCCAGTTCATGCATTAAGCAAACATTCTAATTGCCTCTGAAGCAAAACAATATGGGGCATGGGTGAGGAAGTGATGGTGTGGTTACAACTGTTAAAGAGACTCTGGGTAGGCTCCAATTAGTTGTTAAGAGGAGTCTTCAGTGCCCATCCAAAAAAGCTATTGTGGGGATCATGGTACCTGCATGCACAAAGTCCATGTGTGTTGAGGGCTGTAGTAAGGAGGAAAAAAGGGTAAGACTGAGCGCAGAAGCTGGCTTGAACTAACTATATATCTTTCCTTAATTGGCAAAGACCACAGTAGTTGCCATTTCTTTTGCTCTAATATATACCTTTCTGGTGTTCAGTTCAGAGCTGTGGGTTGAAACCAGAGACATTGTTAAAGAAGAATGACTGTTCCTGTAGCCAAAAGAAAGGAAAAGCCTAGATAGGTAGCTGATGAAACTCTTAACATTGCTATAGACAAGAAGCAAAAGTAAAAGGTGACAGAAATAGGGTCAGAATTCTAAACACAGCTTTTCAGAACTATTATAATAACCAGTGCAAAGAAATAGAAAAGAACAACAAAAAAGGAAGAACAAGAGATCTGTTCTACAAAATCCAGGAAATCAAAAGGAAATTCAAACCTTGGCTAGTGATGCTGAAAGACGAACATGGAAGTATAATTGTATATTATCTTCCTATATGTTTAACTGTTTAAGGCAAGCTAGATTAGATTTCAATGAAGGTGGAGTAAAAATTGTTGGAAGGAACATTAACAATTTGAGATATGCAGATGGCGGCACCGCATTACTGACAGAAAATACTGAAGACTTGAAATGTCTACTAATGAAGGTGAACGGAGAAAATGCCCAAGCTAGATTACAGCTGAACAAGAAGACAAAAGTAAATGACTACCGAGGAATTACAGTTTTAAATCTGACGATGAAGAAATTGAAATTATTAAAGATTTACTATTCCTTGTCTCAATTGTCAACCAAAAGGGAGACTGCAACCAAGAAATCAGAAGGAGAGTGAAGGAACTAGAAAAAGATCCTTAAGGATTAATGTGTGTCTCTAGGGACTGAGATCAAGATAAGTCATACTGTGGCGTTCCTCATTACTATTCCCCATTACTATGTATGGATGTGAAAATTGGACAATGAAGAAAGCTGACAGGAAGAAAGTTGATTTATTTGAAATGTGGTGCTGGAGGAGAGTTTTACCAATTTCATGGATGGCCAAAAAGACAAATAAGCGGGTTCTAGATTAAATGAAGCCTGAGATCTCTCTAGAAACTACAATGATTACACTGAGGCTATTGTACTTTGTTCACATAATGAGAACACAAGACTCACTGGAAAATACAATAATGCTAGGAAAAATGGAAGGCAGTAGGAAAAGAGGAAATGGCTTGACTCAGTAAAGGAAGCCATAGCCTCCAGTTTGCATGATCTGAGCAAAGCTGTTTATGATAGGACATTTCGGTGGGCATTCATTCATAGGGTAGCCATAAATCAGAAGCCACTTGACAGCAGATAACACATACATGCCAGAGGTAATGAAAATGCTGCTACTTGTAAAAAAAAAATTGGTACCTAGTTATAGAGTTTGTTAATTATTAATTATCCTTTCTTGTCCCTTTAGTATTGTATATAATAGTTCTTATAGCACGATAGGATGGAGATTATCCAGGAGCATGTACACACACAACCCAGAAAACCTGAAATGTTTTAAGTAGACATGGGCATGAACCAAAACAAAATGAACCATGGGGTTCATGGTTCGTGGGTTTTCACGAACTACGAACCACAAACCATGAACTCCCACAAACTGGTGCAATTTCATGAACCAGTTCGTGCTTCGTGGTTTGTGGGGTTTAAAGGCCCCTTTCCAGCTCCTTAGCAGTAGGGAACGGGGGCCTTTAATTGTTTAAAGGGCCCTTTCCTGCCACTTGCAAGGGGCAGATCCCTTTAAACTATTAGCTGGCAGGGGAAATCCCTCCCTGCCACCTGCCAGCTGGTAGTTTAAAGGCCCTTTAAACAGCCCAAACCCCAGTCCCCAGCCCCACATTTACCTTGCTGCTGGGGTGGTGGAGGCCTCAGCCCAGCCACCCTGCAGGCCTCCTCCTGTGAGGGGTGGGAAGGCCATTTTTTGGGCTCTTCTGCCACTGTGCGGCCCGCAGAATGGCAGAGGAGGCAGAAAAAGGCCTTCCTGCCCCTCAAACGGCCACCACGGGCCTGCAGGGTTGTGAAGGAGGCCAAAAATGGCCTTCCTGCCCCTCAAATAGTCGCCACGGGCCCACAGGGCAGCAAAGGAGGCCAAAGGCCTTCGTGCCCCTCAAATGGCTCCCTCAGATGGCCGTTTGAGAGGCGGGGAGGCTGTTTCCCACCTCCTCCACTGCCTCACGGGCCCATAGGTGGCTGCGGCAGCGGCAGCCATTTGAGGTGCGAAAAGGCCGTTTTCGGCCTCCTCAGCCACTCTGCGGGCCTGCGCAGCAGCAGCAGCAGAGGCCAAAAACAGCCTTCCCGCCCCTTGCAGGAGGAGGCCGCGGTCCCACAGGGTGGCTCCACCACCCCAGCAGCAAGGTAAGTGTGGAGCTGGAGTGTGAGGGCTGGGGGGCTGGGGCTGGAGTTTGGGCTATTTAAAGGGCACTGCCGCTTGCAAAGGGCAGGAAACATTTAAATGGCCATTTCCCTGGAGAAATGGCCATTTAAACTTCCCTTTTAATATAAACCAAACAAACCAGTAGACCAGTTCGTGGAAGTTTGTGGAAACGAGCTTCCATTTACCACTGGTTCGTGAACCATGAACTGGCCTGGTTCGTGCCTTTTTTTGGGTTCGTATTTAGATTAGTGCCCATCTCTACTTTTAAGCATGACCCGTGTTGGTCATAGGATCCTAACATTATATTTTTATACAATGAGTTACTCTATAATGATCAAAGTGAATGAAGGAGGAAAATTAAGCAACATTACTGATTTTTGCTGATGGAAAACCAAAAATCAGTTTAATGAAACATATTTTTCCTATCTCTATTTTATATATTTGATAACAGGGCTGGATTCAGATTAAATTTTCTAGTAATTTTCTCAGTGCACTCCTGTGCACGGAGTAGCTCCTCCCTGACTCCCCTCCCACTGCAGCCCACCAGGGACAGGGGACCCAAAGGAACAGCATGAGTGGCAAAACAAGGTCTTCAATAGAAGGGAAGAATTGGCAGTCAATTCCAACTCATAGAAATAATTTTTTTTTGTAAAAAAACCCCTCTTGCTTTTATTTCTGTTTTGAACTGGTTCAGTCCCATCTCAGATTTGTAACAAGGGCTAATTCATATCCTATTGGAGTAGTGCGGGATCCAGCAAATAGGAAATGATATAAAATACTGCACTGATAAGAGGGCTTTACCTTAAGCGAACCCACTCAATGACTTTCTATCATCTTAAATTCAGTTTTTCAAAACTTTCTGTCTTTCCTCTTTGTCTTCTATTCATGCATTCCTCTCCGCCAACAGTTAATAATCTTTTCTCCTGTCAGGGGTGCAACCAAGATATGATCTCTCTTTCTCTGTATGTGTGTGTCTCTCTGGTCCCTCCCATACCCTCTCAGTTTCTCATACCTGCCTGCCAAGCAAAGTATTCAGGCAAGTGCAATGCCTATTGCTAGGATGCGGGACACATGTATCTTGAGCTTTGCCATTGTCATCCTCAGTCTGCTCCTCTGCTTTCCTGCCAAAGGTTTCCTATAGCTGGGGGAAGAGCAATGTAGCCTAAGTCTCAGACACTATGCCTCCCCCAAGACTGCAGCCCTTCCAATCTGCCAGCAAATGCAAACAGGAAGTCGGTCCCTCTGCCTAATAGGTGTCACCTCAGATCATGAAATAGCTGAAGCAAACGAAACATTCTTCTATAAAACTGAAACTTGTGTGCAAAAATGTCACCCTCTTTCCACTACCAATGGAACTTGAAACCTGGTGCTTGGAACAGTGAAGATATGGGAGTTGCCAGGAGCAAGAAAAGAAGAAGAGTGTGGGAAGGGGGTAGGGCTGCCAGCACCCCTGGTGGGAACGGGAGATCCCCCACTCCCAGCCTCTGCCTCCCACTGCCACTCATCTGGCCAGTGGGGAAGGCCCTGGAAATGAGCCCAGTAAGCAAAAAAACCTTTCAGGTAAGCTCACAGCGGTGCATTCCCACCTGCCATGACGATGTCACTTCCTGAAAAGGACATCATTACACCCATTGGAGGACGTGCTCCTGCACTTTACAGGAGCCCAAATTGGCCTGAGTGAAATACAGAAGCATGCCTGCCAATGGGCGTGATGATGTCACTTATGGAAGTGATGTCATTGCGCCCGCCAGGAGCTCACGTGAGCAAAGTGCACATGCAAGATCAACTAAGGTAAGTACCAGGTTCCCCCCTCCCACTGGGAGGGTAAAGGAAGCTGGCAACCTTAGAAGGGGGATATGGGGAAAGTGATGTACCTCCCCCCCAAATCCTTGAGAGTTCTCTACCATGGAACTGGGCCCAGCCTGGCAGCTGGCACCATACAACTGGGCCAGGCCCAGCTTGAAAACTGGAGCCATGCAGTTTTTCAAGGGAGAGACTCCCAGGGAGAGGAAAGGAGAGAAATCTGAAGATGGTAGTGGAGGGGAATAAAGGTAAGCTGGCTAGTGGGTGGGTGGGAATGAAAGAAGCAGGAAATGAAGAGATGCTATGGGGACTTTCATGGAAGGGAAAGAGTGAGGAAAGGGGAAATTTGATGGTTCTCTGCAAGTCCTTCCTCCACTTATCCAGCTATATTTCTTACTCTGCTGTAGTCCAAGGGAGGCAGAAATGAATCCATGAATGAGTGCCTGGAAGCACTGATGAAGGTACACAGAGATTGAAGGTCAAACCATGTTACTAAAAAGTTGTTGACAGTGGGCATCTCTCATGATGTAACAGTAGGTACTATATGGAGACAGTTATATTGTATTGGAAGGAGCAAGTTCACAGAAAAGGGGTGCTTCTAGACCTGGCCTTGCTACTTCATGGATAGGTAGGAACTGTAGCCTTTTCTAACTTTGCTTGGGGTGCCAGCTGTCCTCTCTCCTGGAGAATAAAGAACTTGCCATGAAATACATGGTGTGGTAACCTTGACTATCATAGATGGGGCTTAGCGTTCCCAGGTCTCTGTACTGTGCTGTTGGGAGGGGGAACCCAGGATGTATTCTTCTCATTCATGCACTTTGCACATGCGCACTCCCAGAGAAGTGCAATGATGTCACTTCCAGGAAGTGATGTCACACCAGCCACAGGTGTGCTTTTGTGCTTTGAGCAGGGCTAATTCTGGCCTATTTGAGGCCAAAATTGCCCCCAGCAAAGCACAGGAACACTCCCACAGCTGGCGCAATGACATCACTTTGGGAAGCGACATTGTTGTGGTCCACCAGGACTGCACCCTGGGCACGCTTTCCCAGGTTGCCTACAAGTGGTGAGAGATCGCTGGGAGGGAGGTGGGTTGTCACCTTCTGCTGATTGTCAGTGATCAGCATCAGGCCAATCCTCCAGTAGAGTGTCCGCCACCAGCAGGCAACCGGGGAGCCTAGCAGGGTTGCTGCCTTGGAAGAGTGAGAACTCAAAATGCATCAGTAAAGGGGCTGATGGTTAACTACAGAGAACATATTACACCTGTTCTGCCATGGTTACCATTTTCTTTCTGGACCTGATTCAAAGTGCTGATTTTAAGCCCTTAAATAGCTTGAGACTAGGTTGTATGAAGGGTTATCTTCTACCTTTATTTTCCCTAGCCTTCTCTTGAGAAAATACGAGAAGGAATAGTTCAGGGTTTCCTCAGTTACTGAAGTATAGATGAGAGAAACCATATATTGGACTTCTTCGGGTTGGCACTCTATTTGGAACTCTCTTCACAGGGAGATATATCTGGGGGTCTTTTGCCAGTTTCCCAAGATAGGCTAAATCTTTCATCAGAAATAATTTTGGCTAGATGGAATTGTGCTTTACTCTTTCATCTATTTGGTCTAATTTTCTTCCCATTTGAGATATATTTCTGTTTTAATCTTAATATGATAAGCTGCAGCAACAACTCTGTATTCTGACCTCATGTGCTAAAAATATTTAAATAAATACCCTTCCTCATTTTAACCTGAGTACCCTTGCTTCTGAATTCTGCTGCTTTTCCCCACAACCAGTTATTTGAACGCCATCTCTTTTTCTCATCCTCTTGTTTTATCTTTCTTTCTGCATTTAGTTTGATTTTTATATTTTACATGTACATTTCTTCATCCCCTTATCTGCCTTGCGCTTATGTGTTCTCCTGGTGGACCATGGCAATCTCATTCTTCTGATGCTAACTTTCTTTTCAAACCTTACAGTCCTTCTATTTCTCAGCTGTGATATTTCTTATTGCCTGCACTTTAATCTTTTGAACTTTTTGTACATCTTTCAAAATGACTGTTAAATTCAAATGTTTTTTGCCTAGATTTTCCCTGACTAGACATTTACTTCTTCATTCGCTGTGTTCATGTATTTTTGCAATATGTACCTTCAGGGGCCATGTCTAATTTTATTCCTGTTCAGTGCCTGATAATGTAGACACATTCCAAATAATAAATTAGAATAAATCCTTAAAATAAAAACTTGGCAAATCTACCACTGCGGCCTTCCTTGTTGAAATGCAAGAGGCAAAATCAGAAACTTCTAATCTTCTTGCTAATAGGTCCTAACTTAGTTCCATAAGGGATCCCTTTCTTTATTCAAGTCAGGAGAGGAGTTTAATCTCTGTTTGCCTTACTGTAATTTTGCAGCAAGTTTAAAGGCAAGTATGGCTTGATTTCTTGGTAATATTTTAAAAGTGAAAACTTGTCTTCTCTATGTACTTGGACCACCCAGTCACACACAGGCTGCTGAGTATGACCAGATGGTTTTGTACTTATGATTCAGACAAACAAGTCTCCAAGAGTTACATATCATCTAAAGACTGGGTAGACAGTACAATAAAAGTCATTTTTTTTCAGATTCCACTGAATCAAAGAGCACATTCAGATGCAGTAAACTCCTAAACAGGATTTTCAATGATTGTGTAGTATGTGGCGATCTTCCCATTCTGATACAATATCTTGCCTATGTTTTTTATACAGACGACTTTGCAGAAGAGGACGAAGTGCAGTCCTTTGGTTATAAGAGGTTTGGTAAGTTAGACTAAATCTTCATATTTTCTCTTTCTCAAAGTGACAAAGAAAACATCTGTAGTTCCAGCACAATGTATGCTTATTGCTGGAAAATTACAAGAGGTCGGGTATTTGACTGAGACAAATGGAGTAGATTTGTTCATGGATGAAGTTACATGAATCTTTGATCCTTTCCATATTGCCATCATTATTCTTGTCAATCTTGCCAGCTTAGTAGGAATGGGCCCTGCTGCCTCGTGTTAAAAGTTTCATATTGATGCCCTCAGTACACTGGTGTCTTTTCCTGATGTGGCTGCTAGTATCAGTACTAGCAGGAAGAAAGGCAATGAAATGGGGTGTCACTTCCTGGTCAAGGGTTTTGAACTACCATCACTGATGTGTAACAATAGCCTTCCTCGTGATTCCAGTTCTCCTACTCTTTCTGCAGTGACTGGAAGTGCTGACAAGCAACACAGCATCTCGCTGTAGCTCTTCCTTGTCTTGCTGTGTGTCTGGTAAAGCAACAACTGTGGGAACTACCACAGCTAAGTAGGGTACAGGGACAGAGGGCCTACAGCCTCTCTCAGCCTGTCCTAGGAAGGGGGTGCAGGATCCCTGCTCCCAGATTCTGCCCCCAGCCTCCACTCACCTGGCTGGAGGGGGGAAAAGGCCCCAGGGAAGCGGCAAAGGAGGCAAAAAACCTCCTGGACTAGGGTGCAGTGGGCAGGCTCTCATCAGCTACAACGACATCACTTCTTTAAGTGATGTCATTGCTCCTGGTGGCAGGCATGCTCCTGTTCTTCACAGGGGCCCAAAGGAGCATGCCCACATGATGACAACACTTCCAGAAGGGACATCATCATGTTTGCTGTGAGCACACGTGTGCTTTTTGTGTGCACAAGGACATTGCCCCAAAGTAAGTGCCAGGTCCTCCCTCCCACTGGGAGGATAAGGGGATCCAGCAACACTAGCCCCAGAGCACAGCCAATGAGGCAAGCTAGAAGAGGGTGGAAGGTTGGCAGCCTTGCAAGAAGAAATGGGGAACAGAGCTAGAGCTATTTCATGCCCAGAAATAGTCTAGAAATGGCTAGGTAGGTGGTGCGTGGTAACGGAAGGCGAGCCAGACAACTTGTTTAAAAAAGGGCACCTGGAAGAGGCCAAGGAAGAAGGAGGACACAGCTCTGGCCCAAGAAGAGCTGCCATCCTGTGATTGAGAAGGAACCAGGTGAAGCAACCTCCTTTTCTTTCCTTGCTGCAACCTGGAGAGTCTCTTCGGTGCGACACAGCAGGATGGCCAAGGACTGGTCAACACAGCTGAAGAGGGGAGAGCATCACAGTGTACAAAGGCCTGACAGCTGTCAAAGTACAAAGCATCTAATCTACAGAAATATGGGGAGTAATCACCCATATTCTTCTAACATTCAGGAAAAAAACTGTTCCTTGTTCTAGAAAAGTGTATTTCCTGATTGCTACATAGGTCACACAAAACCCTTACGTTTGAAAGTGCATAGTCACAACATCTGGTTTCAGGGTGACATTTTTCCTTCCTCAGAACAATTATTAAGAAATTCTTAAGAAGCTCATACCCCTATTCTTAGTTTGTCTCTGAAAAAGATATTATTGAGGAAGCCTGTTTCTCACAGTTAGATAAATAGGATATGTGCTTATATGATCTTCTCTGTCACTACTCAGGATTGCAACTAGGGTGTGAGGAACTTCTAGAATGAAATGTTGCTGATCAAAGTCTTTTTTTGCTTTGCTCAAAATTCCTGGGATGTTTTAGCTTGAGCCAGAAACGCCAAATTCATCTTGAAATCTCTCCGAAACTATAACTGTATATCACATATTATAACTGTGTTTCTTTCTCATTTAAATATAAGATTTATAATTCCATACCAAAAAATTAAATTACAGTTCCTAAATTATATGTGCACAATTTCTAAATATTCCCTAATGTCATGAGACGATGATTCTTTTAAACTATAGGAAAAAAATAAGGAACATGTTGAATACCTTTTTTCAGAGCAGACATTGACCAATGCTAAATTGAAACTCAGATCTTCAGACATCCCTAGTCTGAATGCATGGCATCAGGGTCGGTGCCTCCATTGAGGCAGGTCGGGCAGCCACCGCGGGTGCTAAGGCGCTGGAGGGGGCGCCCTGAGCTGACCTGCGCAAGCCGAGCTGTGCGCTCCTGGACCCACAGCCGCCCCGTTTTTTCACTCCCCCACCCCTTCTTGCAAGAACAAAGCTGCCTTGCAGACATGGGAAGGAGTGAAGAGTAGGGGGAAAGTGAAAGGAGGCGGCGGCGGGCAGTAGCAGTGGATGCTGCTGCCATGGGGGGGTGGGGGAAGCGTAGCCGCTGCTGGAGCTGGAGCCACTCTTGTGGGTGCCTTTTGTTCCCGGACGGGGAGGCTTCGTGCAGGGTTGTGTCCAATGGGTGGCAGCAAGGTGCCCTCTCAGCTGACAGGGGCTGGAGAAGGCGGGTGGCTCCAGCTGGGATGTGCAACGCAAGGTGCCTGGCCGCAGCGCCGGAAGGGAGAGCTGCATTATCATGCAAGCCAGGAGTACCCGTGCACTCTGCATGCGTGTGGAAAAAAAACCCTGAGTGGCAAGGTGAGGGCCAGGCTCCCAGGCTCTTGCTGGGGGAGTAAAAGGACCTGGAAAAACGAACCAGGAGGGCTGGGAGGACGTGTGCACCTCCCCAGCTACCTGCAGCAGTGCAGGGCAGTCTGAGCAGGTGGTCTTCCAGCTCTCCCGCCCAGCCGCCCGCTGCCCTGCAGTCCAGGTGTGCATGCGCTCATGTGCCCTGCGCTCGTGCGAGGGGGCAGGAGCAGGCCTGAAGCTGCCCCCGGAATCAGGTGCTAGAACCCCTGGTGCTGGCCCTGCGTGGCATGAAGGAAAATCATATACAACAGAACCAGAGGCGGCTCCTTAGACACAATAAACGACAAACCAACAATAAGGAGCCACAATGAAATATATAACAAAGTACAAATCAATTTAGTCGTGTATACTATGTACAATAATAAAGTATGTTCATACAAAAATGACAGTATAATCAAACATTCTTAACAATGTGACTAATTGCTTCACAATAGACCATAAACCCTCAATGAGTTCCACCAGTGAACAACACTTGTAAATGATTTTTCATGCAGTACATTCCAGGTGCATTCCCCTAGTTCACTGGAGTATATAGCCACAGATGGCAAAGCATTGAGGGTCCCTAAGAAAAACTCCGAGTTGGGGTAGGTCACACTGTGGATGTGAAATACCCTATGGGGAATCCAGTCACACCAGGTTGATGGCTGCACCGCCCTACAAGTGTCTGGATTAAACAGCTTGTTTCAAGATGACTGCTTCTTCAGGGACGGTGTGGAAACGACCCTGGTGTGTAGTCCTATGTGTACAGAATAAAAATGTCTCATTCTGTTGCATTCCCCCTGCCCTCCAATAGTTCCTGGGCACAAACACTCACCCAACTGTCGACGGAGAACCACTCTTTAATGCATAGATTCAGCGCACCAGAAAGGGACGGTCATGAACTAAACCTCCACTTACTGTTTTAAATATCTCCACTCTTAAAGGGACAGTATCTATTATAACAAGCTGTTTAATCCGGACGCTTGTAGGGCGATGCAGCCATCAACCCGGTGTGACTGGATTCCCCATAGGGTACTTCACATCCACAGTGCGACCCACCCCAACTCAAGAGTTTTTCTTAGGGACCCTCAATGCTTTGCCACCTGTGGCTAGATACTCCAGTGAACTAGGGGAATGCACCTGGAATGTACTGCATGAAAAATCATTTACAAGTGTTGTTCACTGGTGGAACTCATTGAGGGTTTATGGTCTATTGTGAAGCAATTAGTCACATTGTTAAGAATGTTTGATTATATTGTCATTTTTGTATGAACATACTTTATTATTGTACATAGTATACACGACTAAATTGATTTGTACTTTGTTATATATTTCATTGTGGCTCCTTATTGTTGGTTTGTCATAAAGGAAAATCATGGCACATATTTCATATCATTGAGATAATTCTATCTAGTTAGTTTGTATCCTGCACTTCTTCCAAGGAACTCAGGCACACATGGTTCTCCCTCATTTTTATCCTCTCAACAGCCCTTTGAGATGAGTTAGAAGCACTGTGCAGATGATCCGTCCATACATTGACTCACCACATAAAGAGGAAGTGGAGACACAAGCCTCTGCATGATTATCAAGTCATAGTCAGGTGCATGGTGTGAATGAGCAGAGGAAGTGCCCATGCATGTATCCATTTCCGTAATAAGCAGCTCTACGTTCTGAATGTTGCATGAGGGGTGGCATGCGTGCATTTGCACCATGCAGACAACTGAGTGATGGTGCAAGGTTAGAGTCAATGTGCTCGTGGCCATTCTCCTTCCCTATGCGAGTGAGTCAATGCACAGATGAGTGATCTGCACAGAGCTAGAGTATGATTGGCACAAGGCCACACAGCACATTTTATGACAGAGTAGGGATTTCAGGACTCAGATCTTAGTCCAGTAGGACAATTACTGCACCACACTTTCTGTTTATCATGTAAGACAACACTAATCTTTTTGAGTTTGAATAGTGATGTTGTGGGTGGCTGACAGATGCCTTGGTGAACACTTACAGTTCAAACAGGCAAGCACAACTGGAAGACTTGTAATTAGATCTTATGAACATTATTTTCCGACATCAGTCCACAGACAGATCACAACTGTGGCCCAGGTGATGTTTTCCCCTCCCCCTATTTCCAGCCTCAAACTTATACCACTATCACTCCCTGGAACTGCAAATGGTCATATAACGCTTAGGATTTTATCACAGGAAAGCAGGGCCTAAATGGTTTCAAATCTGGGGTTTCTGAAAGAACTATTTACCATTATTGAATACTGTTTGGAAGTTATAGTTGGTAAAGAATGCTGCAGCCAGAATGTTGACTGGAGTGGGTTGTAGGGATCATATCACTCCACTTTTCTTCCATCAACACTGGTTCCCAATTTGCTTGAATTCAAGAAGCCAGTATTGACCTTTAAAGCCCTTCATGGCATACCTGAAGGACTGCCTTCTCCCATGTGAACCTACCCATCCATTCTAGTCATCTTTGGAGGGCTTGCTTTGGGTACTCCTGCTGTCTGAGGCTAGATGGGCGACAATCCATGAAAAGGCCTTCTTGATCATGGTGCTATAACCTCCTTCTCCAGCATTATTCACCTGCCTCCCTCTGTCATTGTCTTCTGCCAGCAGGTGAAAAAAAAATTGTTTTGTTTGTTGTACCCTCAGTAAACTCTTATTAGCCTTCCTCTCTGGTTGTGTGTGTTTGTATGTTTTTATTGAATTGGGGGTCTGTATGTTTTTATTGAATTGTTTACAATTTTATATATATCTTAATTTATATGCTGTTTTAATTATTTAAATGTTTTTTTTTATTTTTGCTACTTTGGGGACCCTCTCTGGGTAGAAAGGGAGCATAGAAATGTTTTAAATAAACAAACAAACTTTTTAGGGATGGAGAAGCTGAACACTTCCTTACTTTGAAGCTAGACAGATGCCCTTCAAGACAAGTTGAGGGCATCCATACTGGGCAGCAAAAGAGGAATATGTTTCTACCTTGAATAATGGAAATAATGAATATTCCCCCTGCACGGATCATTGCATAGGTGCCAAGGAAGATTGCAAAGGAAGATGCTTGATGAATGTTTCTAAACTGTAAGGAGTGGTTATGTATGGGACTGCTGTTGCTACAGCTGCACAAATGAGTGACAGGAGGTGCACAGCTGGGTACAAGCAAGAGACTAGTAAAGTTAAAAGCAGAGAGGGAATAATACTGGCCACCATTACTCACAATTGGGCAGTGATTGGCAAGGAACATTCTGACCAAAATACTTCCCAAATGCTCCACATAAGGAATTATTGTTAGCTACTCTGCTTTTGCTGATGTCAATGGAGCTCACAGGATGAAGAGATCAGTATATTGGCAAAAGGGTCAGTAGGGAGGAGAAAGAAAGGAAGACTGTACTTTCTCCTTGCGTATTTCATTTCATAGATTACCCCAGAGACTTCTCCTAACTCTACACTTCTGTGTTTCTTGGAGGATGAAAACAATCTTTTATTTTGAAGAAGGGCTTTTAAAAACAATCCAAACAGTTACTTTTCCCTCCCTTAACACACACAGGCACATCCCACATCCTCTGTCTGTGGGATCAATATCTTATTAAGCTCATTTGAAATACCAGATTGTGCTACCATTCTCCACAACAGCAAAAACCATAGTCTCGCTATGTTAAGCCAAAAAAGTATTAAGTAACAACCAGTGTAGACTCTGGCTCTCTTTTGAAGTGCTAGGAGAAATATGTGCAAGCAATTTTTATGTACTTGATTAAACAACAAAGGGGAACAACTGGGGAAGGTTGCAAAGGTTAGGAGAAGTTTTCTGTCTACGTTTTCTTCTTCTTCTATGCTTAAGGTAGCTTAGAAAATAGATGATCTGAGGGAGCACATTGAAACCATCAGTGAGCAGGAGACAGTAGGCTGCTATCTCTGCCCTGGGAAATCCTTAAGAGATTTGGAGGTAGTGCCTGTCTAAGGGGGGATTTGAGGAGGGATTTCACCTAGAGTCTATAGTATACCATACAGTTTGCCCTATAAAGCTGCCATTTTCTCCAGAGGCACTGATCTCTGTAGTATGGAAATCAGTTGCAATTTTGGAAGCACTCCAGGCCTTACCTGGAAGTCTGTAACAGAGAAACCAAAAATGCCCCCGGTGGTGTAAGAAATGAAACACTATTATGATTAATTTGTATGGAGTTTCTAATTATTAAAGAGCCAAGTGCCAATCAAGTGCAATAATAGTAACTTCATAAAGTTCATAAATATGCCACTAAATATTTAAAGATACAGAACATTCAAAGAGTATAATGTCCAAACACAGTCCAACTGGTGCAGTTCAGAGTATAATGTCTGACTAGTGAACAATTCATGAAATATACTGTTTTGCTTCGTTTTGAAGAATGTTGTTCATTGTAGTTCAATCATGAAATGTACCTTCCGGGATCCAAGTTTAGCAGAAGAGCACCGAGGCTGAACATTACATTCAATATACAGCCAACAGCTACATTGCCAGAATCATTCTCAATTCCCGTTTCATGTTTCCCCTTCCTCATAGGCTTATTTTAACTGAAATAAAAATATTATAAAACATAACAGTATCATGTGCTCAATCCTTTTGAATATATCTCATATACACAAGGAAAAAATCCATCATATACAAAAGGAAAATACTTACAGGTCCCACATAATACAATAGCATATCACCAAGTCGGAAAAGGCAGACAGAACAATGCTGTGAAAAAGCCTCTAATTGGATTCCTATTTAAACACTCCTCTCATTTAAAGTGCCTCAGTCCTAACTATTCTTAATTTAAAGGAAGCAAGAAAAATCTATTTCATTGCTTAGACCATTAGGAAATAAACTGTTCAGCCTATAAATCCAATTTGACTCCAACTGTAAAACTCTCCGTGTGCTTTCAACCTGGCCGCTTGTTTCTACTACACATAATACTGATACCTTGAAGTCCCTATTAGAATGATGATTCTGCAAGAAATGTTCTACTAAGGCCGCTTCTATTATTTTGTTTTTAATCAGAGAAATATGCTCTTATATCCTAATAATCTATTAGAGGTATTAGATATAGATCTACCTTTACCCCTCAGGTTCCAGACCTACTGATAGAGTCTTTTGAGCGTATGGTACTTAAGGATATAGAGAAATTAGAATCGACACCTAAACAGGTTTTGGTACAACTTGAATAACATTGTTCACCAGTTGGACATTATACTCTGAACTGTTCACCAGTTGGATTGTGTTTGGACACTACACTCTTTGAATGTTCTGTATCTTTAAATATTTAGTGGCATGTTTATGAACTTTATGAAGTTACTATTATTGCACTTGATTGGCACTTGGCACTTTAATAATTAGAAACTCCATACAAATTAATCATAATAGTGTTTAATTTCTTATACCACTGGGGGCATTTTTAGTTTCTCTGTTACAGTCTATTTCTGGTGGAGCCCATATTGGTTAGCTCACCTAGAAGTTGGCAGCACTTTATACTCCTGTGAGCTATAATTGCCAGAAGCACTCTCCATTTCCCAAGGCTCCATACCTCTGACATACTGGAGACTAAGATCACTATTGTCCCCATGCCCTGCTTGTGATCCCGTTATGGCATCTGGTTATCCTCTAGGGCTGCCAGTCCCCCACTGGGGGATTCCCTACTCCCGCTAGGGTTGCCAGGTCCCTGGAGTCTCCCGGTGGGGATTGGGAGCTGGTACTTACCCTGGCTTCTTTTCTACTGGCTCGCGTGATGACATCACTTCTGCAAGTGACATCATCATGTGGGGGTCAAAGGGCACCCCCGCGTCAAAGGGGCCCTTGTTGCTGTTGCTGCCTGCTCTTGCTGCGACTGTGGCCACTTGCTCTTGCTGCCACTGCTTGCTCTCACTGCAACCTGCTCTCATTTGGTGCACAGGGGCCACAGCGGTGAGAGGCGGCAGCAGGCAAGAGGTGGCAGCAGTGGCAGCAGCAGCGAGAGCCAGCAGCAGTGGTGGCAGTGAGAGCAGCCTGCTCTTGCCACTGCCCTGCCTGCTCTCGCAGCACAGGAGCACGCTTACTACTCGGTGGCACACCACGCCACCCAGGGAAGCGGTGCCCCAGGGAGCACGCCCCCTGCCAGCCAGGTAAGTGGGCACAGGGGGGAAAGGGTGGGATCTGGGGGTCCCCAGCCCCACGCAGGGGAATGGCAACCCTAACTCCCACCCTCCATGCCTGCCCTTGCTTATCTGGCTGGCGGGGGGAAAGGTGGGAGAATGCACCTGCCGGGGCATGCTCCTGTGCAGCGCGGCATGCTCTCTTGCTGCACAGGGGGCCAATTAAGGCCCCAAACGAGCCAAATCAGGCCTGTTTGGGGCCTAAATTGGCCTGCTGTGAAGTGCAGGAGTTCTCCAGGGCCCTCCTGGCAGTGCTCCTGTGCACCACAGTGAGCCAAACTGGGCCCATTTGGGGCTGAAATCAGCCCATTGTGAAGTGCTGGAGCACTCCCAGGGGTGGCACAAAGCCCTGTGCATTGACATCATTTCCCAGAAGTGACTTCATCACACAGTTTGGTGCAAAGGCAGCAACCAAGGTAAGTGTCAGGTCTCCCACTTCCCACCTGGAGGGTGAGGGATCTGGCAATGGTACTATCCCGTGTCAGCGGACAAAAGAATGCTGAGATAGCTAGGATTGCCATTTTGAAGTTCTTAGAACTTGCATGGCTTATGCTACTTCTTTCTTTTAAGTGGATGTTGTAGGTGTGCTAGGAAATTGCCAGTGTGCCAGCTAACCAGTGTTCCTTATGCTGGTCTACTGTGTTTTCAGGGCACATGACAAAGGGTGTTTTCATATCACCTTTAGTAAGCCATCAGTCATGGAGTAGCTTCTTTGAAGTAATCTGCCCCAGATAATGGACTAGAGATGTATGTATATTGTTTTCCTCCAGTAAACTGCCACCAATGCTAACCCCTTCCTAAGCTAGGAATCTCCTGTTGGAAAAATACTCGAACAAATTTTGAGTCCTTTTTTGGTCTTAAGAAGCTTTTTTTGCTCCCAGGAATTCATTTTCCTTATTTCAAGTGAATATTGGTAAAAAATTTATTTATTTTATTTATTTATTCAATTTATATACCGCCCATCCCAGGGGCTCTGGGCGGTGAACAATTGATAAAAACAAAAACTAAAATCAATATACAAATAATAAAACAAATGAACAAGGTGCAGTGGTGGGGAGAACCTTCCCCACCCCAAAGGTGGGAGGCCGACATGGCACCGCCCCCTTCAACCACCGAATGCCTGGCGGAACAGCTCTGTCTTACAGGCCCGGCGGAACGATAATATGTCCCACTGGGCCCGGGTTTCCATTGACAGAGCGTTCCACCAGGCTGGGGCCAGGACTGAAAAAGCCCTGGCCCTGGTTGAAGCGAGGCGGGCTTCCTTAGGGCCGGGGACCACAAGTAAATATTTATTCGCTGATCGGAGCGATCTCCGGGGAACGTACAGGGAGAGGCGGTCCCAAAGATATGCCGGTCCCAACCCACTCAGGGCTTTAAAGGTAAGAACCAACACTTTGAACCTGATTCGGAATTCAACTGGAAGCCAGTGCAGCTGGCGCAGGACAGGTGTGATGTGTGACTGGTAAGGTATACCAGTCAGGACCCGTGCCGCCGCATTCTGGACCAGTTGTAGTTTCCGGATCAGGCCCAGGGGTAGCCCAGTGTAGAGTGAGTTACAGTAATCTAGCCTGGAGGTGACCGTTGCATGGATCACTGTAGCTAGGTCCTGGGGCGTCAGGTAGGGGGCAAGTTGCCTGATCTGACGAAGATGGAAAAATGCAGACTTGGCAACCGCCGTGACCTGGGCCTCCATCGATAGGGAGGCATCCAGGAACACACCCAGACTCTTTACCACTGGCAAAGTTGCCAGTGGTGTCCCATCCAGGGCAGGGAGCTGGATCCCAACATCTGGCAGCCCCCGTCCCAGCTGCAGGACCTCCGTCTTCACTGGGTTCAATTTCAGCCTGCTCTGTTTCAACCATGCCGTCACAGCCTCCAAAGCTCTGGCCAGATTGTCTGGGGCCGTGTCTGGCCGGCCGTGCATCAACAGAAAAAGTTGGGTGTCATCCGCGTATTGATGACAACCCAGCCCAAACCTCCGCACCAACTGGGCGAGGGGGCGCATATAGATGTTAAATAACATTGGGGAGAGTATCGCCCCTTGGGGAACCCCGCACACCAAAGGGTGACGGGCCGATAGATCTCCCCCGAGCGCCACCCTCTGTCCCCGACCTTGGAGAAAGGAGACCAGCCACTGTAAGACTGTCCCCCTAATCCCCACGTCGGCAAGGCGACTGGCCAACAAATCATAGTCAACCGTGTCAAACGCTGCTGTGAGATCAAGTAACACAAGCAGCGCTGACCCGCCTCGATCCAGATGCCTGCGAAGGTCGTCTGTGAGGGCAACCAAGGCTGTCTCCGTCCCATGGCCAGGACGGAAGCCAGACTGGAATGGGTCCAGGACTAGAGCATCATTCAGGAATTCCTGCAGTTGTACCGCCACCGCCCGCTCAATCACCTTGCCCAGGAACGGGAGGTTCGACACTGGGCGGTAACTGGATGGGTAGGTAGGGTCCAAAGATGGTTTTTTCAGGAGGGGCCGCACTACCGCCTCCTTTAACACTCCTGGAAAAACCCCAGAGCTCAGGGAGATGTTAACAATGGCCTCCAGATGGTCCCGTAGCCCCTCCGAGCTGGCCTTCACCAGCCAGGATGGGCAGGGGTCCAGAGGACAGGTGGTTGGCCTCATCCCCTGCAGGATCCTGTCAACATCGTCCTGATGATTCCTTCTATTTTAAATGATTCCTTCTATTTTAAATATAAGATTAAGAGCACGTAAAAATTGCTTGAGGAACAATGTGGTGTATAATCCTGAACTGTCTGAAATAAATGCCACATTAATGATGGGCAATCTCTGCAATGTGGATGGATGCATGCATGCATGCATGCATGGAAATGCCACTATGCTGTAGGAGAGTTGTAGTTTCTTGCTAATGGTTCATAAGCAAAAATTACATAAACGCATGCGCTTCCAATTGACTCTGCACTACCTAAATGTGTTTAGGATGCTGTATTCATCTCTTGTTAATTTGTAGCCATTTTTCTATTGAGCTTAGAGCATTTCGTCTTTACAGCAACCCAGTGAAGCAGGTTGGCTTGCAAGAATGTTGACTGGGTGCTCATCTGTTTCCAAGAGTAATTCAGAGTGCTGGTTCTTACCTTTAAGGCCCTAGAGGGATTGGGAGCAGGGTACTTGAAGGACCATCTTCTTCTATACTGTCTAGCCTGTCAGCTAAGATCTTCCTCACCAGTCCTGCTCTCTGAACTCCTGCTCACAGAGGTGAACAACCAGAAACAAGGCTTTGTCTGCAGTGGCACGTTGCCTGAGGAAAGCCTTTCCCCTGGAGTCTCATCTGCACCTATGCTATTCTTTTAGGCGCCAAAACATTTCTTTTTTTCTGGATTTTTAATTAAGGGATTGATTTTTTAAAAAATTGTTTTAATGGTCTACTTTTAACCTGAGAATTATTGGAGACATTTTAAGCTGCTCCATGTTTTATGTTCTGGCTGGGTTTTTAGTGCTGATGTTTTATGTTTTTATTATATCTTATCTTGGAAACCGCCTTGGCTGCCCAAGAGGCTTCATATCTGAATTGATACTTGGACTTGAGTTTCACATGTCTTAGCTTGATACTCTAGTAGCTGACAGGCCCATCCTGTCCTTTTGACACTTTGCCCTGTCTTGGCCTAATGCTGTGTCAGTGTTAATGCTATACTTCATCCAGTGATGGTGACTGTTCACGGCTGAATGCAATCATTGTACTGTTTGATGCCACTATCACACCTTCAGTTGTCTCAGACACCAGCACAATACAGCAGTCATAACAGTGCACAGTCATGGCTACTTTTAGCCTGTAAGGTCATCTTGGCTCCTAAGAGGTTCCCATTTGGTTCCAGCAGATCAATCCGATGGGCTCCTTTTTCCTATTAGGTACATCTTGAATAAAACTGAAACACAAGCAAATGGCTTGTGTTTCAGACACAAGACACAAAGAAATGGGGTTGAACATCTGAGGGGTGCACAAGGAGAAAGTCCTGCCAAAACATCTGCTTCTGTTTACTTGGAGGAGGAGGACCTTAAAAGCCTTGTGCCAGTGTCTTGGCTGCCATGCGACTGAGTTGTGGGTGGAGCCATTTGTTCAAAGAACGAAGGAGACAATTTCATCCTTGCTCAACTAGGGTTGCCAGCTGCCTGGAGAGACAAAAATGTCCTTTTAATAGAGATTTATTTACCAAGTGATGATAGTTAACTCCATGCCATGAAAAGCTTCAGCTGCCTATTTCCACATATTAAGCCTCTGTTAAAGGGACAGGACATTTATCTCCAGAACTTCTGGCAACCATACTCACAGGTAGTGTTTGCAAATTATTTGCTAGGCACCAAGCTTGCAAGGCACCGTGAGCTAGTCCTTTACAAGCCTTCCCCCCTCCTTTAATGTTTCTTACCTGATAAACAATAGTTTACTGTGTGGTAATGGACAGCTGTAACTTTTCATAGCATCACCTGGTAAGTAACATCACATTAACCCTTGGTTAAATGAACAGGAGATTTTTCTGCAGGCAGTTGGCAACTGCTGTTGTTACCATCATTGTGAAAAGGCCTCTCCTCCATTTAGATAATATAATAAATATGTTGCTGATGCCATCAGGAACAAATGTTCAATACAAAATTTACACAATGTTCAATACAATACGCTTTCAAAAGAGCATTTTAATGTAGCTGAGTTTTGGGCCCAACTGTAGTAATAATAATAACAACAACAACAATATACCACCCTTCAGGATGACTTAACACCCACTCAGAGTGGTTTACAAAGCATGTTATTATCCCCACAACAAAACACCCTGTGAGGTGGATGGGACTGAGAGAGCTAGAAGCTGTGACTGACCCAAGATCACCCAGCTGGCTTCAAGTGGAGGAGTGGGGAATCAAACCTGGTTCTCCAGATTAGAGTCCCACTCTTTTAACCACTACACAAAACTGGCTCTCATTCTTTGTAGAATCACTCAAAGGAGGCTGTTTTTCAAGAATGTTCTTTTTGGTGTCTGCAAGCTGCAGCACATGATTACTAAATGTCCTCTGTTTATATGGCAACCATATTCCATTCTCATTAGATGCTTGTTATTGCTGAGTTAGCAACAGTTGCACAATAAAAAAGTAGACATTAGAAAGAATGGGGAAGGATGTAAACCCATTGCTGGTATATGCTGATGAAGAGAAACAGCTTCCTGGAAAGTTCTGTGGTGTGTGGATAAGGAAGATAGCAAAAAACAGTGCACCTTCAGCAGAAAGTGGAGGACAAAATATAAGGTTAACATTCTGTTCAACATTATTTAAGGGCCTTTGAGCTGGAGCCAATGATCTGAAGGAGGTGTTGGACATCTTGACACAACAGTAGTTTTGTTTACATGCCAGAATGCCCAATTAAATTTTGAGAGGAGCAATGATCATGGAATAGAAATTCTGAAAAGTGATGATAACAAATTTCTAATAGGATTTGCTTCAGTATTTTCTACCACAACTAACCTAAGATTAAAAAAATAATAAAATTAAGAGTATATCTTGTTTCTTCAGGTAAGGTGAAGCCCAATAGAACATTCCCTTAAAATATACTAGTCCTCAGCACCAAATTTAGTACTACTTCAGCATATCATTGGTTTTTTTGGAGCTAGCAGTTTGATGAATCATTATTTTTATTTACTTCATTTATACCCAACCTTTCTCACCAATGGGGACCCAAAGAGCCTTACATCATTCTCCTCCCCTCCATTTTATCCTTACAAGAACCCTGTAAGGTAGGTTAGCAATGTGACTGTCCCAAGGTCACCTAGTGAGCTTCCATGACACAGTGGGGATTTGAACATTGGTATCCTAGAACCTAATCTGACACTCTAACCACTACACATTGCTACACATTATGGAATGATTCTGGAAGCACTTAAGTTTTCCTTCATAACATTCTTAAATTTTTTGTCAGAGAACTGGCTGTTCCTGTCATTGGCAAAATTTAACTCTTCATCATAGTTCAGGGCAGTTTATTCCTTCTGTTCTTTTTAATAGACCTTTGTGTGTTTAAGATTTGATGGGGGAGAAAGGCTTAGGTTCAAGCACTGTAATATGGAAAGATGAAGCAATTTTTAAAATACGGCAGGGATTCGTAATGGTAACCAGTGGCTAATGACCCCCAGGATGGTCACAGGGGTGGGACTTTTTATTCAGAAACAAACTACAACTAAGTTTTAATAGTTAAATGAAGTTTGTTTTTATAAAATCTTTTAATGAGACAAGTGTCTGTGCTTGGCAGCAGTTGATTCATATGGGGTTGAGCAGCAGTTTATTAATAACAACAATATTTATAATGTGCTTTCAGTGCTTAAGTCCTGAACACACATTGAATTATTGTAACCCTTTCTAATGCTCTGTAAAGTTGCCAGAGTAATCAGTTGGGACCTGAGTTATCTGCTCTTTCTAAGAGATTATATGCAAGTTCTCCACTGATTGTTCTTACAGGATCCTGGGTCTCTGTGATGAACATAAACTTGGGGGAAACAAGGCTCCCCCAGGCTGCCAGCCACTGCCAGGCAGTACAAGGTGTACCAAGCTGCTTAGTCTGTCTCTGTTTCCTCTTGGTTTGGATACATGTAAGCACACCAGCTGGGAACACAACAGGGCTTTCCCCCTTCCTTCTTTTCTCCTGGCCTAGGGCCCTACATTTTCTCTTTTGCTGTCTGTAGGCATGATATCACCAATGTGAAATATATACATGGGTTTTTTTAATGCCATTGCAACCATCACTAAAAATGTACTTAGGAACTTTTAATGGTTTCCTATCCTTCTTTCCCCCATTTTTCAACGACACCTGGAAAATGATAGGATCACATTTTAGTACCCACAATTCTTTACTTTACTTTTCTTTTAATTTTTGAGTAACTGCTGAATTGTACTATTTGAAGGCCACCTACATAATGGCTGAATAAACAGAATTCCTGGTAAAATGTGAGTACCTGTATTTTGTGAGGAATACTTGGTGCTCTCAGGTGTAACTTTTTTTTGGCTTCAGCCCCCTAGTTACATGATATGTGTTAAACCAAGGGGAAATAGTTGTCTTTTTTTTTTTTTTGCAGCTTCCTAGAGATAGTACGTGCAGAAAAAAAGGGTAGCTACAGAGTGAATAATTGTCAGTGCTTCAGACACTGCTTCAGGACTCACTGCTACAATTTAATTAACAATCATTGTTACTGCAAATTTTGAGTATCTCTCAGAGTGGGTGATATAAACAAGAGGAGGGCTGTGGTAGTACAAATTTGTTGAGAGACGCGGACTTACACATTCATTTACATATGCTGTAGTATTGTCAACTTGCTCTGATGTTGCTGATTTTGAACCACAGATCTAAGACAGGCTACTGGAGACTGGAGAAAGTGTAGAAGTAAAGGACTAAGTAAAGGACACTGGCACAAGGCCTGTGGCAGAGTAGGGATGATTATATTGCTTTTCTGTCAGCATACTGGAACTCAAATTAAGCCTTTGTCAGGAGTTGTGAGATCCTAAAGGCTAACCAAGAAACATCAGGGATAGCAATTTTATTTAGTCTTGTCTCATTGGCCCTTTTGCAATGAGCTATCACATGAGAGAAACCAAAGTTTCTCTTGTTTGTTTTTGACCAAATGTGGTGGTTTTCTAGGATGGATGGAAGCATACAATGAAAGATATGTGACATGAAAGACTCCAGTAAGGAAAATATGGAAGCATATTGAGCAATAGTGCCTGTTTTATGGGGATGGTTGTCAGTGGTACAACCAGAAAAGCTCAGCACTGAGAAAAGATAAATTTTGTTGAGAATATTCCAACTGCAGAAGTAATCTGAGTATGTTGGATTTGTCATATGAGGAGCTGATTTTGACATGGGGATAAAGAAGATTGTTTTAACATCTTCTAACTAGACTGTTACCTAATGTCTTCACACGTGCAATTACTTACTTACCTTGTAGTTTGCCAAAGTTTCAAACACCAGCTTCTGTAGAAAAAGGGATGTTGTAAATTTCCTGCCCATCAACCTGATGTTAAATTCCCTGTGACTAAAGGCCTCATTAATGTTCCCATGAGGTCAAGTTTGAGAATTCAACTGAGTTGTTAGAGAACAGATAATCAAGGGTGAGCAGATTAAGTGCAGTGCTCATAGTCTTAACTGGACACTATATAGGATTAATGTTGTCCCCTGAGTAGGACAAGGCACTTGATTCCTGTCCTGTCTTGGTCATTTTGTGAATCTTCCACATGATCATAGTAAAAACGTAAAGCTTAGTCAAAATAAGCTACAGCAACATCATGAAGTTATGCAACACCCTTTCAAACATGTGGCAGACTGCCTATACAAGCTCTGTAAAGCATATTATGCAACAGATTTTGGCCAGCAAGTTCAAAACTCATGCTTTTCTAAGTTGTGCTCACTCTTTCCTACTCCTATAAGTATACCTCTCTTTTCTGTGTCAAATATTAAGAGAAGGAATTGATTTAATGTCCTTGTACATAAGGCATCTTGAAGACATGCTGATAAAACATTTCAGTATACATTGATGCATTATTTGTGTGTTCATTCATAAACCCATGAGCTATGAATTAGATATATGTTCATCCTCTGAATGAAGAAAACAAACTTGGGTGTGGGGGGCAGGGGGGAGGAACTAGGATGAAAGAGGAATATATCTAATAGTTAAAGCTTAGTCATCAGTTTGTTTTTATGACATTATTAGAGCATTCCTATGCAGAGTTACTTGTCTATGGTCAAATCCACATTACTCATTCTAAGTCGCATGTTCCCCGCATTCCCCACGCAATCCCGAGTGCCGGTCACATTACCTCATTAAACAGACGCATTTCATTCGCATTTCTCCCGAATGTGTGGTCACAGGTTTTCAACGGGAGTTTCACGGTGGCCGTGAATGGGCCAATGCACAATTTACATGGTTTTTTTTTAAAACCACCCCCCTTCCTGTCTCTCCGGCCGTTCCGAGAGTTCCTATTGGCTGATTCAACTTGCAAGTGCTCTGTAGTCTGCAGAAGACTGTTTTTGACTTCATAGCATTGGATTTATTGATTATGCTGTTTCTGAATCAAATCTGGTAGTTTGAAAAACCATTTTGGGGTGAATCCATCCTCAGAACGGACTCACGAAACTTCCTTTTTAACTGTTTTTTTTTAAATTTTATATTACTGTAATATCTAAATTATGAAATATTGAAATAATGACACTCCAAGGAAGTGAAACTTCAGTAAAATTCAGGCACTGAACTGTCCTGCGTAGGAAATGCCCACGAAAGCTTCCCACATGCTTCCAAATTTCCAAAAAAGAAACGGGAGAGAGCCATCAGTGCTGTCAGTGGGGGAAAGAGAGGCATCATTATCTTCAATGATGTTTCTTTATAAGGCAAGATCGAAATAACGGAAAAGTGCGCTCAAAATTTTTTTAAAAAAATGGGCAGGAAAAAAAGGTCCCGCCCAAAAAAGCGGTTTTCGAGCGGCCGTGTGGCCAGAGGGACGCGCGAGAAAGACGGCTTGGAAGCAGGAATGTGAACGAAGAGGAAAAAATCGCGGATTGGAGGCAAACGGAAGATATCCGATAAACATGCGGGTAATGGGTGAATGTGGATTCGACCTATGACTATTTAAATTAATGGTCTTAGACGAGAAGAACTCTGCACAGGATTGCTCTGAATGTTAGTAAAGGTAGTGTGAAGGTTCCTGAGATAAATCTCTCTCTGAAGATTCAGATCTGGGTCTGACCTCCCAAGGAATATTTGCATACCACTCCAAGAAGGAAGGGATACCAAGGGGATGAATAAGGCACAGAAACACTTCTTATTAGAATGTGCCTGGACAGCAAGATTATCTGGGTATGGGAAATGTCTTAGAAAAAAGACCTTTTCCCTTGATCCACATGCACACACAACTCAGACACACACTAAAGAAGGGCAGGTATGCATAATGCACAGCTTTTTTGTGATCCATCATCAGTGCAGGCTGCACGATGATACTGGACCGTGGGGACCATAAACTCTTACACAGCATATATAACACCAAAATCTCATTTACCCTGGAGTAGCTTACCCTTTAACTAATGCTAATTAAAACCAGTCTGTCTTATACACACAAAAACATGTGATTAAGAGAAAGCTTTCTTATATATAAATCTTCTGATAAAGATTCATTATCCTGCTTGTAATTATTCCGTGTCCTTTAAAAAAAATACTTTAGAATTCAACTCAATGTATGTGTACAAATTCAAACAAACACTACTGGCTCTTGCATTGTTTGACTGATCACGGCACTTGGTGAATGAAAGAGAGCATGAATGAAGGAATGAAAGACAGAAAACTTCTGTTCTTGATTCCCTCTGCATTCCTTATGTACCAATGCTGAATTCTAAAATGTATGTTATGCTAAAAGTATATGCATTGTTAAAAATTAGTAACCTTATTTGGGTAGGGGAGGATTAGTGTTGTAAATTTTTTCTGTAAAACATTTAAAGATAAGCTGAAATAATTTTCTGCATATGACAGAGCAGTCACAAAATCACCTGTGCCTGTGGCAACTCGCAGCCATCTTACATTGACGTGGATCCAGGGCAGTTTAACATAATTCCAAGTCCCCCGAGTCTCTCTTCTGGTCAAAGTGTATGACAGAAAGATAAAATCTAGGGGCGTTCTGCTTCCATAATCTTATGCAGCAGGGGCTTTGGCAGATGAGTACAGCCTACTCTTAAATCATCTTACTACAATGGAAATCCCACATGGAATGCAAATTGGTTCTTGATGGAATCTGAGAAATGTTTATATAACTTGGTCAAAATTATTTAGAACTCAATATTCCCAGAACTGTAGAGTAATCTGTAGAGTTTATAAAAGGCTACCTGTATCCTGTCTGCTAGGATACATTAAGTCAACCACCAGTATTGAACTGTCCAATATCCAGTTTTTGTTGGCACTAAGTTTATAAAACTGAATGAAGACAGTTTTATTTTGTTCTCCTGTGTTTGATGTTTATATTGCTGAGGGTGGCAAAAATGGAGAACAAAGTACAACAGAACAGACAAAAATTATAGTTGTAGAAGCAGTTGTGGTTGTGAAGGCGTCTCAAGCCTCCCTTCATGTGAAAATCTCTTACTGAGGGATGATGAAAGAAATTTTATTTTCACTGCTAAGCAAAACTTAGCTAAAATTTTCATTATAGAAAATGTGTATACACAATTGTTTTGGGCACAACTCTTAAACAATGAATCCTTGTAATGCTCATTCATAGAAAGAGATCTAAATTTGTTCAGTCTCTCCAACTGGCATACATTAAGTCTCAGTCTCTCTCTCTCTCTCTCTCTCTCTCTCTCTCTCTCTCTCTCTCTCTCTCTCTCTCTCTCTCTCATTGTTTCGTTTTATATACTGTATTTAACTTCATCAGACTGGAGTATGTGATACAGACATATTTCAAGACAAGGTTAAAAACATCTGCAGTTTGGAAACAGGGTCCCTAGGGAGAGTGTTAAATCCAGAGAGTGCTGATCTGTTTCCTGTCTTTGTTATGATTTCTCCACTGTAACTGAATATCCCTCTGAGCTACAGCAAATGAGAGTTATCCTAGTACGGCTGTGTCAGCAGGCCAAGAATTGCTGGCTTCACCTCCCCCTTTCACGTATACATAGCTAACTTCCAAAATCCCAAAGCAGATTTTTAGTCATCTACATCTTAAACCATTCTCTTAGAGCTTGCCTTGAATGAAATAGACACTTGCAGCATGCTCTCATCCTCTATTTGTTAAAAGACAAAAATGCATGTTCTGGTAAGGGATCCTCCAGCTGGGTCATGCCTGCTAGCTCCCAATTACACAAGAATGCATTGTTCCAATTTAAAACGTATTTTACATATTACATTTATGTCTAAACACACCAGACAAACTTAGGTTGCTTCCACACTGACCTTAATTTCGGCATTTATCCCCAAATTGCAGCAGGTTCTTTTAGTTTCCATACAACATTATTATACAATCATCTACCTTCCCGGTTTTCTTCTGCCTCTCAGCATTTCCCCTCAAACCTACTATGGTATAATTTTTCTGGAAAGACTGAATTCAGAGAGGGTTTGATTACCATGTGTATAGGAAAGTGTGGATTTTCAGAACTCCACACTCACATTGGCACCATTTCTCCTTCCTGTATCCTCATGCCCACCATTCCTCCCCACAACTGCTTTTTGCCTGTTTTTAAAAATTCAATAGTAATTGTGTCCCTGTGACATAACACTGGAGCAATATACCTCCTACTGATTTTTTTAAAGCCCACACTAGTGGAGAGGGGTGGATAGATGCAATTCAGACTGTTGTGTTTCATCCTAGGTACCAAAAATATTAGATAGAACTCCCTGAGAGCACATAGAATCTACCTTCAATCTTGGTGGTTTTCAAGGAAAAATTGGACCCTCATCTGATAGAAAAACTTTAAAAATAGTATTTCCAACTTGTAGGCAGGGCATTGGAAGATAGGGCTCATTGGTATCCTTCCATTTATACAATTTGATGATTTAAAGCAGTGGTTCTCAACCTGGGGTCATATGGCCCCCCAGGGGCCCCCAGGATATTCCAAGGGGGCCACAGGTAAAAATTGCATAAATGGGGGGCCACGGCATGAGACTATGGGGCCACAGAGGGAAGTGAGAAGTGAAGAAAACAGAAAAGTGACCGAGAAAAGAAAACAGAAAAGACAGTGTGTGGGGAGCTGTTTCTTCATGCAAGTGTAATCCTGAGTCCACTAGGGGGAGCTAAAGAGCAGGGGTATTCCATATAAGGAAGAAAAAGCGCAATTTCCCCAGAGTTATTGGGAGGCCTGAAGGACTCCAGAATTTATTATAAACCTACATATTTGATATTCTAAGCATGAGAATTCCTATACTTATGTTGATTGGCTATCAGTTTGTATTTTGATTGTTGTTGTGAATTTTTGTAATGGATAAGGTTGCCAGCCTCCAGGTAGTGGCTGGAGATCTCCCGGAATTACAACTGGTCTCCAGGCCATAGAGATCAGTTCCCCTGGAGAAAATGGCTACTTTGAGGGTGGACTCTATGGAATTATGCCATTGCCAAGGTCCTTTCCCTCCGCAAACCCCACTTTCTCCAGGTTTCTCAAGGTTTCACCCCCCAGATCTCCAGGAATTTCCCAACTTGGAGCTGGCAACCCTAGTAATGGATGTTATATGAATCTTCTGAGAGTTATTGGAGGGCCTGAACTGCCCTCCAGCTTTATTATAAAAGCATGTATTCATAGGCCAGGGCTACATGGAACTCTTGAAAGGAGGAACAGACAGACCAAGACAGCGCAGAGCTGCAAGTGTGTTCACCTTCAAGGGAAGTCAGAAAGGACTGACCCCCTGGTCTGGCTGAACACAGCAGGCCTGAACTGTTACATGTTAATCAAGGTGGGATCACATTGTCAAAGACTTGAACTCCCTTAGTTCTTAACTGAAAAGAAAAGCTTTCTTTGGTATCCCTCTTAACTAAATTAGAGTTACACAAGTATTACTGTGAGAAGAGGTATGCTGCTGCATGCAAGAGTTCTGCATGAAATCTTCAGGTATTTTTAGCCATTGTGTTGCCATTCCTTTCACGGTTGCCACGTTCAGTTGCTTCTCATTGTAAAGATCTATTGGGATCAGACATAATTTTTCATTTGTGTTTGTTCAGATTTAACCTGCATTTTGAGTGTCTGTTTATGCTTATTTGTTCCTTGGCTATTTACAAACAAGACATTGAAATAGCTTTCTTCAAGTACAACACCTTTATTGGCATATAAAATAGCTACCTTTATACCGGTAAGACGGGGGGCCACAGGAAGGAAACAAGGTCGGAAGGGGGCCACGGTCGGAAAAAGGTTGAGAAACACTGATTTAAAGTGGAAGATAATCTGTAGGAAAAGCTCAACACTACCCAAAAAATGGCATGATAATACTTTTATAGCTCCCCAGTTTTCAGTCCGCGGGTGCTGGGGCGGGGGGTGCAGACCATGGTGACTGCCATTATCAGGACCCTGCAGCTCCTGGCAGCCTCCAGGCAGGGCAGTATGATGGCCCGTGGGTCAACTGCCCAGCCAGCCAATCGGCAACGGACTGGCTGGGCCTGCATTGGAATAGCTTTCCCAGTGGTAGGCCCAAAGATGCAGTCTTCCTTCTTTCTGGCTGGGAGGAAAGTTGGAAAACCGCTGCGCTTCCAGCACTCACCTCCTGAACCGACTTCCCATCCAGCCCACCTTTATTTGAGGGGTTATCAGGGTTGTAATGGCTCTTGGGTTAATAAACCTCTGCTTTATGCTCTTGGCTATTCTATGTCCATCACAGCTTTGGATAGGGCGATTTTGGCATTGGGCATTGGCGAGAAACAAGGCCATGTGCCCAGTTTCCCCAGATCTTTGGGATGAGGCATTGCAGGGGCAAGCCCTTCGGAGGCTGTTGGGGCATGCTCACTCCCAGGTGGCAAGGGTCTCCATGCAAAGGTGTGTGCCATGTGGAATTCCATGATCTGTCATCTCATGGTTTCTCCCTTCAGCTAGCATTGAAGAGGGACCTGAGACTTACCTGGAATAGTCTCTTCACACATGCTTCTAACAAGGCGTGATGATGTCACTTCTGGAAAGTGACATCATCACACTTTGCACAGGGCCAATTCTGGCCTGTTTGGGGCCAAAATTAGCCCCAGTAAAGCTCAGGAGCACATCTGTAGCCAGCATGAGGACATCACTTTGGAAAATGATGTTATTGTGCCCCGCTGGGAGTGCACCCAGTGTATGCTTTCCCATGTTTCCTGCCAGTGGCAGGCAATTGCCAGGGGTTTTGCCACCTCCCGCCAATCGCCAGCACTGATCGATGGTGATGAGGAGCAGAAGTTGGAAGGAAAATCGGCACAGGGTAGGAGAAACATCTTAAGTGAACTTCAGAAATAGGCAGAATGGTTTTGGAGCATAACATAAAGATGGTGATAAAATATAATAATAAATGAAATAATTTGTTGCCCTTTAATGGTAACCATAATCTACTCTGTGTAGTGGGTTGCCATAATGATAGGATAAGAGCCTGTGGGAGTCTCAGTTGCATCTCTTGATTTTGGCCATGCGGTACTTCTGGACAAAACTTAAAAGTTTATAAGTAATTCTTTCTTTGTGTAGTTAATGGTTTTTCCTGGTTGCTTATTCTTACAAATCTAAGTGATAATTTACTGAGGACCACCTTTATAATGATGCTTTCCTAACTTCTTTGTTGGGTGCCTGAAAATTATACCTTCCCTACTGGGCTAATTTTGTTTGTTTGTTTTCCGTCTTCCTTGTTAGAGAAATGGACATCTGGCAGGGCTTTGATGCTTTTTGGTAGGAGCTACGTGTTCTCAGGCTGCTTCAGCTGCCAGATCTGACCACCACTGAGAGTCATGTAGTCAGCATATTTCTTCATCTTGGAAATGTATTGCTTTGAAAGTCTGGAACTTACATTGCCTCTCCTTGAACTAACCAGTGAAGAATAGCCAACAGATTTCCAGTAAACTGTTCTTATATTTAACTAAGAGGAACTTTTTTGAAGTATTTGAACCGTCTCCTCTGTCAGATTTCTAAGCAAAATAAAAATGATGCTGAAAAAGAGTGAGACTAGCAGGTCTTGTGATCTGTGATTTATATACACTCCCTTCAGTGCATATAAAGTATATAAAAAATCAAGGCTTGTGCAGAAAATGTAAGACTTTCCATTACAAGTCCCCAGAGAGGTGATTTGCACTGTGCAGAGAAGACAATAGCAATCACATATTCATTGCCTATAATCCTGACAGAAAGATAGAAGATTTTTCCTCATGAACACGCTCCATTCAGCTACACCTGATCTACAAGGTCAATCCTCATGCAGAAATCTGTTCTATTGCTGTGGCATTATCTCACTGGGTTGGGGTAACAGTATTTTGGTGGATGTGTTTTTACTTACGTTTGTGGAAATTCAAGTATATGTTTTTTAAATTTTTTAAAAAAACTATTCACATAAAAAAGTGCACAAATATAAGCACAATTAAACCTCCAGAGTGTAAAAGAACATACTAGCTTCAGACATGAAGACAGTCAAAGACAAAACCAAAAGGTTTATGGTTTTAAAAAATATAAATATAAATGAAAATGAAATGTAAACCCGTTAGTAATGAATTGATTAAGTAGGACCAGTTTGCAAGGAAAAAGTAATGTGGTTTCAGTTTTAGGGTTGCCTGGTCCCCTTCCAAGTGGGAAGGGGGACCCAGCACTCACCTTTTTGGATGTCTTTGCAACTGGCTTCCAGGGTGGTGCAATGATGTCATTTCCAGGAATTGATGTCATCACACAGGGGCTGGGAGCGCTCCCAGGGCAGCACAATGATGTCACTCCCAGGAGTGACATTGTTGTGCTGCCCCAAGAGTACACCCAGGAGGCCTATTCCCCATCTCCCCGCCCCCACAGCCGGATGAGTGGTGGCAGAGGAGAGGGTGGGAGAGGGGAATCCCCCAACCTCACTAAGGGACTGGAATTAGAGGTGCACACAGGAAAAAAGATCAGTAAATTAGAGTTTGCTAATACCAAACTGGAAAAAATAATTGGCGTTCCCCAAAAACTGAATTCATTTTCCAGTTCAGTTTGGTAATGCAAAGCAAATTCAGTAAAATTCGACTATTGTTTCCTATGGGAAACTTAATTTGAGCATATCCAGTGGCCTGTGGGGTCATTTTGACCAATTTTCATCACATTTGCAGTGGACTTATTCCTAACTGTCCTCAACTGACCCTCCTCCACTTTCATAAAGATTGGACCCTGGAGAGCCATTTTATGCCCCCTCAAGAAAGTGCCCCAGTCATCTCAGATGTCCATTATTCCCTATGGAGGAAACGATGGAGGACTATCCAGGAGGCTGGGGAAAACTATGGGGGATATCCAGGGGACCTAGTCCTGAAAGTATACCCAAATGCCACTAGGTAATTTAAACTAAACTTAACCAAGCATCCCAGCAAACACTCCTTCCCCAAAGAACAACGACCCTGAACCAACAACAATTGAACACCAAACCAAACTTATGGCAACAGAAAACACCAAGCAAAAAACAGCGAATACTATAAAGAAACAGCATGACAAGCACCACCAACAAGGGAAAACAGCCCCCCCTCAAGAACAACAGACAAAAACAGAAGTGAATTTAATAAAATTAACTGGGACATGCTTAAGAAGACATGCCTAAGGAGCTTTAAAACACCCACAACACCACAACAGGATCACCCACAACAGGATAAAATAAAAAAGATTCTTGCCCCAGAAGAACAAGCAGCAAAATCAACAGTGAATATAAGCAACTTCAAACCAACCCTCCCAAGCAAATCACCACACATACAGCAAAAGAGCAGTTTTTAAAATGCAAAGTAAAAAAACCTTTTCCCTTGCCCTCAACCCTATCTCCCACCAGACACTAGCCAACCCCTTCTTCTCCAAAAGAGGAAAACTCAGTGAGTCTAATGACTGTCAAACCAGGCAGCAGCAGAAGTCCTCCAGAGGTCCTCCAGGTGCAGCAAGGCTCAGCAGGCAGCAACAGGAATCCACTTACTCCATATCAGGATCCAATTGCAGTCCAAAGCAGGCCAGTGTCCCAGACCACAGAAAGAGAGCCAAAAGCCAGCAGCAGCAAGCAAGCCATGTCTCTCAATCTCCAGACCAGAGTAAAATGGAGGCCAGTCTGAAGCAAACCTGCCTAATTTAACTCCTTGCAGCAGTTTTAAAAAGGCACTCTCCTTCCAGAGAATCCCATTGGCCAGAGAAAGAGAGCCCCTGCAAAGATTGACCACTCATGCCCCCTCCCCCTCCCCCTTCTGCCTCTTCTTCACTCCCTCTTCCCTTCTCCCCTTCCTATCTGGTTAAAAAAGGCAGGAAGCAGTGTCTCTTTGCTGTTCCTTAGCAAAGGAACAGCAAGGATAGCCCAGCTGCAATTTCCAGTTTACTGAATTTTACCAAATAAATTCAGTAAATTTAAATTCATTATTATTGAATCTGATTCGGTAATCCCCTTTAAATTCAAATACTGAACCCAAATTGCACATCCCTACCTAGGATCCCTACCTAGGATCCCTATGCCCCAATTTACAATCTGAATATTCATCTCAGTGTTTTCTACTTTTTCTCCATCAGATATAAGCCTTTTTGCAAACCATTTTGTTCACCTTAGTATACTCAGAAGCTCTTATTATTTTAGAGACATGCTTAAGGAGCTTTAAAAGCCACTCTGGGTTTTTTGTGACATAATATTGGCCTACGCTGATCTACCATTTATGCAATCAAGTTGGAAATGACACCTTCAACTCAGATGTGTTTTAGCTGGTTGCAAGATCTTAATTTGTATTTCTTACCTGTCCTATCCTACATTCAATACATAATGAGATATTAAATACAGTATTTTATCTTATATTGTATTGTAAAATAAAATACTCAGTTGAATAAGTTGCCCGACACTGTCCAAACTCAGCTGTTCAAAGCCACACCATGTGGCAAGACGATCTTGCGATTCTTCTGAATAAAATGTCAGGTTCAGACTTTGACAAGTTTCCATGGAAGGAAATTCCACCAGCAGTGCCATTTTAGTAAGGAGGAGGCAGATTTCAATAGTGAGGTGTGCATATGGTTGCCAACCTCCAAGTGGGAAAAATACAAACAGAGAGAGACACGGAGCAACCAGCCAAAACAAAGTATATAACCGTGCCCAACTAACTATGCAGCACATGTGCTGTATTGACTATTACTGTCAATGAAAAGGCTATAATAACCATTCAATCAACTATATTCTCACTCCAAACTATATCATAAATACTAAAGGTGTAAATTTATTAGTCCATATTATGGATATTACATCCATCAGCACTGGTATTTGTGAGTATGTAGTGATATGGTTATAACTTATTATGTATATTTATAATTATTCTAAAAATTATTTTGTATATTTCGCAGTGGTAACTGCTTTGAGAAAGGGGAATCCGGAACGGGAACCTCTTGCTGGCGAACCCATCAGCAGTTACACTAATTGTATTGGAAACATGTATTGGCATTGTAATATGGTAACAATTTCTGTACAAACATATGTTATGGACAAAATATGACTTATTATGGATGATATACCCGAGTGGTTGGACTAATAAATTTACACCTTTAGTGGTATCTATGGCATTATACCCTGCGGAGGTTCCTCCCCTTGCCCCATCCCACCCTCCTGAGGCTCTACCCCCAAGTCTATAGAAATTTCCCAACTAGACTTTGTAACCCTACATGTGCATGATGTCCACTAATGTTCAAAGACCTCTTTTGGAAGCATTCAAAACTACATTCAAGAGTACACTTCTGATATATTACCTATTTATTAAAAGTTATAGTGAGTATGTAAAAGTGGCAAAAGTATGTAATATTGAATGTGTAGTAATGATGGAACGTACAATGCAGTTGTAAAACAGATTGGTTATGAAATCTGAAATTTAAAATGTTAAATATAAGTGTACTCAATATAAGTAAATATCATTGTATTTTATAGATAGTGTCTTAAATTTTTTTAATGAAGGTGATGTTGGAGAGAAATATTCCTTTTTTATATATTCTGTTATATATAATTATTTTGGATCTGTACAATTGTTATATAACCCTCTTTTTTTCTTTCTATATTTCCTCTATTCCATAACTTTGTTTCTTAAAATAAAAAATATAAAATAAATAAACAATATTTTTAAAAGACTACACTTACCATTTGGGCTCTCACCTACCCTGCCCCATCCTTGCTGCTGCCCTAATTATTGGTTGTAGGGGCCAAAAAAGGATGGGGGAAGGGATGTCAATTGATGTCACAATGCTCTAGGAATTCTCAAAAACTCTATGGTACTTCTTAGAGTGTTGTGATATCGATTAATGCTTCCCCTCCCTATGCTCCACTCTGAAAAGCTCCCAAGGGTTGAGAGCAGAGGCCTATCAAGTGTCAACCCTATTCAAAATCTACTTTTGAAAGTGCAGTATATTTTAAGACTATTTATTGCTATTGTTTTCAGCTTTTTACTACAACTTATAAAAACTAACATATAGCAAACAGACTAATGCTCTAAGACATCCTGGGAGGGATGGGGCAATCTGCTGCCCTCCCTACAGGACACTCCTGAATTCCAGAGTTATGCAGCCTATTGAAAATGCCCCAGTGCGAGGCTCTTGCTAGCTGAACTTCAATTATGGAGCGGGTGCATGTTATTGATCTTACAGTGGAACTACACAAGACGTGTGGGTGCATGTCAGGTCCTGCAAGGTTCCCTGAGAATTGTAGTCTTTAAAAAAAAAAGGCGCTTGATGCAATTCTCAACTGGGGAGAATTGCAACTGGAGGGGCTCTCTCAAAAATCCTAAGAGAGCTTGGAAGGGAGGTGTGTGACCACAGGAGGCAGGAAAAAAGCCAAGTTTTTTTGCGCAAGAGAGAGAATTCCATTCCCTCCTATTGTTCTCCTGGGGGGGAATCGAATAGTGGATTTTCTCTTTCTCTCGACTTTTTTCCTACCTCCTGTTACATCTCCTCCCTTGCCTCTGAGCTCCTGGCGGAAAACTGAATTGAGTGGATTTTTGAAAGAGAGAATCTCTCCAGTTGAGCCACTGTTCTTTGTAAGAAAATCCAGTTGATATGCTTTCCATTGTACAGAAAACTGAAACACTTATCAGGACTCTGCAACTATCAAGCTTATATCTCTGCAAATAAAATCTACTTTTGTTTAAGGAAAAAACATCCTTTTTTACCTCACAACCATCCTCATATGCTGACCCATTCTGTCAGGCTACTAGCTAGATCAAAGCCTTCTTATATTACAAGTTACAAGGAAATTTAAGGCAAAATCCTTTGGAAGCAGTGAAGATCGTTTGTGGGAGTCAAGGAGGCAGCAATATTCAGGCCACACAAACATAAAAGTGAAATCATTACAGAAACAGTGGGATTTTTCAATATGCGTGTCCATATGCATACATTAATTTTCTGATGTTTAGAAAATTCCCTGTGACTACTACAGTATAAGTTAATACTAGAAGATTAATGGTTAACTATACTATACATGTGGTGGTGATCACTATGTGATAGATTACTGAAGTAAGCCTGTTTTTTGCTGATGCTGAGAAAGCCTTTGACAATTTGAATTGGGATTTTATGTTTTTGATGCTGGAAAAGATGGATATGGGGCAAGATTTCATTAATGCAGTGAAAGCTATATATTTTGAACAAAATGCGTCATTAGTGGTAAATGGTGATTTGACAGAAAAATATGAGGTAAGAAAAGGTACAAGACAAGGATGTCCACTTTCACCGTTACTATTTGTTATGGTGTTAGAAATACTTTTGAGGCAAATAAGGGATGATGACAATATTAAAGGTATAAAACTCAAAGGGTTTTCTTATAAGTTCAGAGCATTTGCGGACGATGTAATGTTTATAGTAGAAGATCCAATCCAGACATTACCAATATTGTTAGATAAAATTAAAGAGTTCGGAGATCTGGCAGGATTTTTTATTAATAGATCAAAGTCGAAATTGCTCTGTAAAAATATGACAAAAAAGAAACAAGATCAATTAATGAATGTTTCAAAGTGTGAAGTGGTTCAGAAAACAAAATACCTGGGGATAGAAGTATCAGCTAAGAATATAGATCTATTTAAAAATAATTATGAAAAATTGTGGTCGCAGATAGAGAGAGATCTGTTGAAATGGAACAAATTGAATCTGTCATTGTTAGGACGTATCTCAGTTGTTAAAATGAATGTATTACCGAGAATGATGTTTCTGCTCCAAATGATTCCAATTGTTAAAGAAATGAAACATTTTGATAAATGGCAAAGAAGAATCTTAGATTTTATTTGGGCTGGGAGAAAACCGAGAATTAAGATGAAGGTACTGTGTGACGCAAAAGGATCCTTTTTACTTTTTACAGCTTCTATTACATTGCTTGTTAACCATGCTGGCCTTTTCCTAAACCTATTTGTGCCTTTCCTAACCAGCGGTATATAATTAAATATATACCGCTGGTTAGGAAAGGCACAAATAGGTTTAGGAAAAGGCCAGCATGGTTAACAAGCAATGTAATAGAAGCTGTAAAAGGTAAAAAGGATTCTTTTAGGCAGTGGAAAACTAGTCGGAGTGAGGTTGATAAAAAGGAGCATAAGCTGTGGCAAAAAAAGTGCAAGTCTGTGATCAGACAGGCAAAAAGGGAATATGAGGAGCATATTGCAAAGAACATAAAGAAAAACAATAAACAATTCTTTAAATATATTAGAAGTAGGAAACCAGCTAGGGAGGCAGTGGGGCCCTTGGATGACCAAGGCGTAAAAGGATTACTAAAGGGTGATAGGGAAATGGCCGAGAAGCTGAATGCGTTCTTTGCTTCTGTCTTCACTGTGGAAGATAAGAAGTGCATGCCCACTCCGGAAGCACTGACTTTGGGAGGGGTTTTGAAAGACCTGAGTCACATTGAGGTGACGAGAGAGGAGGTTATGCGACTGCTAGATAATTTAAAAACTGATAAATCACCGGGCCCAGATGGCATACATCCAAGAGTTCTGAAAGAACTCAAGTGTGAACTTGTAGATCTCCTCACAAAAATATGTAATCTGTCATTAAACTCTGCATCTGTTCCTGAGGACTGGAAGGTAGCTAATGTTGTCCCCATCTTTAAAAAAGGTTCCAGGGGAGATCCGGGAAATTACAGGCCAGTCAGCCTGACGTCAATACCGGGTAAGTTGGTGGAAACTATTATCAAAAATAAAATTAGTGGGCACATTGATGACCAAAAGCTGATGAGGAAAACTCAGCATGGGTCCTGTAAGGGAAGATCTTGTCTCACCAATCTGTTAGAGTTCTTTGAGGGAGTGAACAAACAAGTGGACAAGGGAGACCCGATAGATATTGTTTATCTTGACTTCCAGAAAGCTTTTGACAAAGTTCCTCATCAAAGGCTCCTAAGTAAGCTCAGTAGCTATGGGATAAAGGGCCAAGTCCTCTTGTGGATCAAAAACTGGCTAATTAATAGGAAACAGAGAGTGAGTATAAACGGGCACTTCTCACAGTGGAGGGTGGTGAGCAGTGGGGTGCCACAGGGGTCGGTATTGGGTCCAATGCTTTTTAACTTGTTTATTAATGATTTGGAATTGGGATTAAGCAGTGAAGTGGCTAAATTTGCAGATGACACGAAATTGTTCAGGGTGGTGAAAGCCAGAGAGGATTGTGAGGCACTCCAAAGGGATCTGTCGAGGCTAGAAGAGTGGGCATCCATGTGGCAAATGAGGTTCAATGTAGCCAAGTGCAAAGTAATGCACATTGGAACCAAAAATCCAAAATATAAATACAAGTTGATGGGGTCTGAACTGGCGGAGACTGACCAAGAGAGAGATCTTGGAGTCATGATAGATAACTCACTAAAAACGTCAGCACAGTGTGCGACTGCCATAAAAAAAGCTAATGCTATGCTAGGGGTTATTAGGAAAGGGATTGAAAACAAATCAGCCGGTATCATAATGCCTCTGTATAAATCGATGGTGAGGCCTCATTTGGAGTACTGTGTACAGTTCTGGTCGCCACACCTTAAAAAAGATATCATAGCACTGGAAAAAGTACAGAGAAGGGCAACTAAAATGATTAAAGGGTTGGAACACTTTCCCTATGAGGAAAGATTGAGGCGCTTGGGGCTCTTTAGCCTGGAGAAAAGACGACTGAGGGGAGACATGATAGAGGTTTACAAGATAATGCACGGGTTAGAGAAGGTAGAGAAAGATGTGTTTTTCTCCCTTTCTCACAATAGAAGAACTCGTGGGCACTCTATGAAATTATTGAGCAGTCGGGTTAGAACAGATAGAAGAAAATACTACTTTACACAAAGGGTGATAAACACATGGAATTCATTGCCACAGGAGGTGGTGGCAGCTACAAGCATTGCCAGCTTCAAGAGGGGACTGGACAAATATATGGAGCAGAGGTCCATCAGTGGCTATTAGCCACAGGAGATAGATGGTATTCTCTTTGTGGGGAGGTGGTGCTCTGTTGTCTTGGTGCTGGAAGGAAGGCAGTGGGAGGGCTTCTGGTGTCCTGGCCTCACTGACAGTCCTTTAGATGGCACTGGATTTCTAGCCACTGTGTGTGACAGAATGTTGGACTGGATGGGCCACTGGCCTGATCCAACATGGCTTTGCTTATGTTCTTATGTTCTTAAGGGGAGGCTTTCAATTACCAAATTTGAGATTGTATTATGAAGCAATTTGCTTGGTCTGTCTGAAAGAATCGGTGAAATTATCTAATCTAAAATTATTAGCTTTGGAAGGTTTCAATAACTTGTTTGGTTGGCATGCGTATTTATGGTATGAGAAATATAAAATGGATGGTATGTTTCAGCATCATTTTGTGAGAAGGAATATCTTCATGATTTGGCAAAAATATAAGAAGTTTCTGGATGAAAAAAGACCTGTGTGGATTGTACCAGCGGAAGTGGTGAACCCAAATATGTATTATAGAGGGGAAGATTGGTTAACCTATAAGGAATTATTGAGTGGAGAGAAAGAAACCCTCAAGATAAAAGGTAAAGATGAGTTACCATTTGAGTATGGTTGGTTACAATATAGGCAAATTAAGGATATATTTGAAACTGACAAAAGAAATGTAGGTTTTAGAATAAAAAATATAGAACTAGAAGAGATTTTGTTTGGTGAAGAAGTGAAAATGATTTCTAAAATATATAAAATTTTGCTGACATGGTATACACAGGATGAGGCTGTTAAAATACAGATGGTGAAATGGGCAGTAAATTTTAACAAAGAAGTGACAATGGAAAGCTGGGAATTTTTATGGAAGAATACTTTGAAGATATCCACATGTAACAATTTGAAAGAGAATGGCTATAAGATGATTTATAGATGGTATTTAACACCGAAAAAATTAGCAAATGCAAATAGTGCAATGTCAAATAAATGTTGGAAATGCAAAAAACATGAGGGCTCCTTTTACCATATGTGGTGGACCTGTGAAAAGGCCAAAATGTTTTGGTCTAAGATTTATGGAGAAATGCTGTTAATTATGAAATGTAATTTGTTGAAGACCCCGGAAATGCTGTTGCTAGGATTGAATATGCAAGAAGTTAACATGAGGGACAGAACTTTGTTATATTACAGGGGTGGCCAAATGGCGGCTCGCAAGCCGCATGCGGCTCTTCAAGTCTTATTTGGCGGCTCCCGGAGGCTTGCAAGTTCACTCCTCCTCCAGGCTCTTTTAAGGGGCAGAGCCGACCAGCCGCTCACCCGATCTATGCACCCAGCGTGCTTCCCCTTTCCCAACACTGGAGCAATGAAGGGGCGGGCCAGGGCTGAGGACAGCCCACCCCTCCTCGCTTTGCTGGGCACTCCTCTGCAAGCACTGAGTTTTGCCAGCCCCGCGCTCTCAGCGAGCGCCTGGGAAGAGCAGTTGGGGGGAAGGGGAAAGAGAGGAGTGAAGACGCGACGAGGAAGCGCCAAGGCAGAGGTGGCCCAGGACTTCCTGCTTTCCGGCTTACTCCCGAGAAGGCAAGTGCGCAGCTGCCGAGAGCCGCTCATGGCATGAAGCACAGCCTGCGCTGGGGGGCTTTTGCATGGGTGGAAGCCTCGTTAGTTGCACGGAGGACTGTCGCACCCACAAGTGTGTGCAGGACAGCTGAGATGGAGGAGCAGGGAATGTGTTTGCTTCAGAGGACACGTGCTTGCTTTAAGATTGTGTGGCTCTGCTTTTGTGATCCTTCCTTCCTTGATTTTTCTTTCTTCCCTCCTTCCTTCCTTTCTCTTTCCTTCTTTCCATTTCTTTCTTCTTTCCATCTTTCTTTCTTTTTCTTTCCTTCCTCTTTCTTCCTTTCTCTTCTTTCCTTCCTTCCTTCCATATATTTCCATACCTTTCCATATCTTCCTTCCTTCCTTCCCTTTCCATATCTTCCTTCCTTTCTTTCCTTCCTTCCTTCCTCTTCTTTCCATATCTTTTCATACCTTTCAAAATCTTTCCTTTCCTTTCTCTTTACTTCTTTTAATATCTTTCCATATCTTTCCATGTCTTCCCTCCTTCCTTTCGTGTATTTCTTTCCTTCTTTCCCTTCCCTTCTTCCTTCCTCTTTACTTCTTTCCATATCTTTCTATGCCTTCCTTTCCTTCCGTCTTTCCATGCCTTCTTTCCTTATCTTTCTTTCTTTCTTTTTTTATCCTTCCTTCTTTCCATATCTTCTTTCGTTTTTGTCTTTTCCTTCCTTCTTTCCATGTCTGTCTTTTTCTTCCTTTCCATCTTTCCATGTCTTTCCCTCCCTCCCTTTCCTTTTTTCCTTCCTTCTTTCTTTCCATGTATTTCCTATTTTCAATAAAACATTAGGGTTACCAATTCCAACTAAAAAAAAACCTGGAGTCTTTAGCCAGAATACGCTAGAGGTGGTGCCTTGCAAGGATGACATCACTTTTTGTGATGTCACTTCCAGGTCAAAGGTTAGGTGGTAGTCCTTCCCAAGCTCCACCCCTTCTGATGATGTCACTCCCAGCATACTGTGCCAAAACCCCACCCCTTCCTGTGATGTCATTTCACGGCACTCCCCCAAACCCTCCTCTTCCTCTGAAGTCACTTCAATGCATCATGTCTTGTGGCTCTCAAACATCTCAGGTTTATTCTGTGTGGCTCTTGCATTAAGCAAGTGTGGCCACCCCTGTTATATTATATCACTGTGGCAGCAATAATCTTGTACGCACAATACTGGAAACAAGAAGACCTACCAGAAGTTGAGGAATGGATCCAAAAGCTGTTGCACATGGCGGAAATGGACAAATTGACAAAGAAATTGAGAGAGCAGAATCCGAATGAATTTTTGACTGGAAGAAGTTTAAGGACTATGTGGAAAATAAATGGGATGTGAGAGGACAACTGTGGACTTTAGATAGTTATTAAGTAATATGAGCCATGAGAATGAACATGAACTTTACCTTAGATAATAGGGACTACATAGTAATTAGAGATAACGATAAGAAATTAAAGGTTTTTAGTGCTGTTGGAAGTCAAAAAGGGAAAAGGGGGAGGGGATGTGATGGGGGGCATATACTGTAATTATAAGGGTAAATGGGTATGCATTGTGTATTACGTAATATGTTAACCCATTCAATAAAACTTCTATTTAAAAAACAAAAACTATGTGATAGATTACCATCCAACCTGCACATGGCACTGAAAGCTCCCCTTCTCTGGGGCTACTTGTAATAATTCAAGTCTATGAATACTTTCAAGCAACAGCCAGGTTTTTTTAAAAATTAAAACATTTCTTCCTTGTACCTGAAATCATGCTTTCCCCCTTGATATTATTTTTTTTTCCAGTCAGGGAGCAAAAAAGGAACCTCTGTAGTAGAAAAGCATTGCCACATGAACGACTGCTGCAGTGTAAGGATATGCAGGGACCTCATTGTCCACCTCTCGCATTGTTTCCATTACCACAAGAAAGGTGGAAGAAACACATGGTTAAGCTTATGATTTTTTTACTTTTTTTAAAAAACAAGTTTTGCCCCTCCATCCCTCCCTCCAAGCCTCTGGAATGACAAGTCATGACTCGTGTGTAGAGTTGCCAGGCAAGACAAGGCCTGGCAACCAGTGGGAGATCAGTGGGGTGGGGACATGCAAGGGTGGCTATCAGGAATGGCGTGATGTCATTCTTCTCTAGGACTTGCCAGAAACTCGATGATAAAACAATACAGTTTCTGGCACTTCCAAGGGAGGAGTGGAAGTGACATCATGCCATTGGCCCAATGGGCATGTTGTTTGTATTTTTCTCCTGCCACCATTCTGAGTGGTATCAGGAAATGGAAGCTGGTGGCAGGGGCTGGCAACCCATGTGCCCTTGCTGTTATGAGACTAGAGGGGCTGTATGGAAATTGGCAAAGATCAGTTCCATGAACTCTGCTTCATGCACACTCTGTAGATGCAACTGTGTGTCCATGTAAGTAAGATTTTGAGTTTGATCTTTCTTCAGTGTATCATTTATCCCATATGTCATTTATTATTACAGCAAAAGCCAGTAAAACATATTCATATGTCCCGTATTCATATGTCCAATGCCTTTAATGATGCATGGACAAAGAGTAATTTTATTTTGTTTCACTGCTACAATGTATATTTTGTGAATGTTTATTGTGGCACTAAAATGGCTGTGTAGATATCTTTTACATGCAAATGAAGGTAAAGGGCCTAAAAGAGGAATTTGCAGGGGATGGGTGGGAACAGAATTCATATGTCCAGTAATATAAACAAGGAAGGGAAGGCTTGAAATTCAGTTTTGATCATCCCATTTCATCATAATTCCTCTTCTCAAACACAACAGTTTATTTAACAAAGCCATGTGCTTCACACCATCAGTTCCTATCTTAGGTCTTCTGATTTAGCAGTAGATGTATTCAACGCTCTCTCTCTCTCTCTCTCTCTCTCTCTCTCTCTCTCTCTCTCTCTCTCTCTCTCTCTCTCTCTCTCTCTGTGTGTGTGTATGTGTGTATAAAGGAGATAGGTGTACAAATAATTCAAATCAGTCTGGAAGTGCAGATCTAACTGCATGGCCTGATTCAAGATGAGCTCATCTTTAGTTGAGAAATGCAACTGACATTTCTCCCTTTCTTAAACTGAAATATGGCTTGTCATTTCATATAGCTGTCACTGAGGCCTGGGTACATACTGGACTTGTAGAGGCGTAAGAGGGGGTTAATTTTGATTTTGAACTGTTGAGCAGAGGACTTTGAAAGCTGCACACATACATCTAACAGTAATGCTGCTTCCAGATCACACCCAAATAATGAAACTAATGTCTGGAATGAAAACCAAATGAATGCATTCTGTTTGGCAGTTTATCATAGTGAAGTACTTGGTAGGCACTACATGGATTCTGATGGTATTCTCATTGTATTTTTATGAAAAGTCATTTGGTGGTAATCCTACTACTGCATTCAGTTCAGTGTAGAATCTTCCTCTAGTTCAAGAAGCTTTATTCCACTAGAGGAAGTCTCTTGCTGATGGAAGGCTCTTTGCATTGGACAAAATTCTGCACATTAGCAGGTTGAGAAATCCTGGAGATTTGGGGACAGAGTAGGGCTACCAGGGCTGCTTCCACACACAACGTACCTTCATGGCACTATTTCCCAACATGACTTTGCTTCGTGGCATGATGATGTCAGAAAACGCGCCACGAAGCAAAGTCATGATGGAAAATTGCACCATGAAGGCGAGTAATTCCGTAAGTTTTGCGCTATTGTCTGGGGGGGGGATGTCTGGAAACAGCCCAGGTCCCCCATTACAGCGGGGGACCACCCAACCCCAGTCTCTGTCTCCCACCGCTACTTACCTGGCTGGTGGGGATGGGGGGAGATGATCAGAGGCAGCCTAGAGCATACTGCATGCATGCTCTGCCATCCCCAATGCCATAGCTTCCAATTTAAACCAAAAATGACATCACAGTGGGGCCTGTGGAGCATGTGATTGCTTTGCATGTGCCCAGAAAAAGTTCAGTACACACACACCCATGCCCACCCCCCTGCTAAGGTTGCTAGGTTCTCTTACCCTGCTGGCAGGAGGGCTGGGATCCAGCACTTGCCTTCTTGTCACTCCCAGTGTGTTCCTCGCACAGATACGGGGGTATGCGCTCACTTAGTGGTGGACCATTTCAGGCCACAAACAGGCCCCATTCAGGTCCCAAATCAGCCCACTGAGAAGCACAGGAGCGCTCTTGGGGCAGCTTAATGACGTCACTCCTAGGAAGCCCTTTCCTGACCTCCCCCCCCCCACTAGCCAGGTAAGTGGAGGGCAGAGGGTGGAAGTAGGGGATCCCCCACCGGGATAATGGGATAGCTATCCCCTGCTTTTCAGGTAGGAGGTCAAGCAACTATAGGATAGAGCCGGGGGAAGGGAGGGACCTCAGAGGGGTATAATGCCATAGATTAGACTCTCCGAAGCAGCCATTTTCTCCAGGGATCAGTTGTAGGAAATATAGGGCCAGGAAATGTCCAGGCCCTACCTGAAGGTGGACAACTATAACATTAGACCCATTTATATACTGGTGTTCTCTTCTGCGCGCTCTCCCCCTCCCCCCCCCGCCCCACTTAGCAATATTATCTTGCTTTGCACTCTGCATTGCTTTTTGGACCAAGGATTTTCAACTTATCCTCCCATTGCATAGTTAGTACATTTACTTTCTTTAAGACCAGCAATACAGTTTTGCATCAACATAAGTTATCTTATATACTGTAGATTTCTTGAAAGTCATCTGCCTCATTTTCTTGTTTGATGAACAGTACAATCTTATACAGACTTAATCCAGTTTAAGATGACTTAAATCAATGGTTTTAGACGGGAGTAACTCTGCATAGGATTGTGCAGTAATTTATTGCAATCCTCCTGCTACACTATTCAGCAACCTTCTCTCTTCTAAAAATATTCACACAAGTATGGGACATATTAATCTCTCCATGACACCTGGAAAGAGTCCACATGAAATGCTATACCTGTTGAACCCTAGGAGGCAACCGTTTCTAAAGTTCCCAGCAATGCTAGGCTATTCAGTTATGACTCAATTCCCAGGAAGATTTCAGAATCAGTTTAGTAGGGCAAGTACAGCTGGGAACTATATATAATTCTCTCCAAGTTCAATTCCTTGGCAAGTGATGATGTTGATGGATGTCATCTTGACTGGCTGAATGTCAAGAAATTCTGGTGGAAACCATTTTTACCAGCTTGGATAGGACCTATCTTTTTCTGTGGAACAAAGTACGCAGTCATGAGCCTCATTTTCACCTTGTTGCCAAACCTGTCTCTGGATAATACCACTAAGAGCGGCAACTTCTCCATACACATAACTCTTCCTTCAACACAGAAAAATGGCATGTCAGGAAGTTGACTGGGTTTCAACTTTTCTTTCTGTCTGGTTGTCTGTATAGAAGGATTGTTTATAGAAGAACATTTAATCATATTTATGTCCAACTTCACATAATTACACAATTATCACCTCAATGATAACTAATCTAGACATTTTGTGCCAATTCATATACTTCTTGTAAATTCATATTACGTCTTGTAAATGTGGTTTGCTTGCATTCATGTAGCATCAGAGTTTGGTTTCAAGAGCCCACTGAGCTACAATTACAGTTATATGATTTCTGTGGCACATGGCAGACTTTGAACCCACATTTACTGTGCCATGTCAGAACCACTTGAAGTGGTACTGTGCAATAAATGTCAATTACAAGGCATGTTCTGAAGCAATTACATGACTATGTATGCTGAGCATGACCTTTATCAATATGCAAAATAAGTCCTGTGAATTTTATTGGTGCAGTCTGTGTTTTGTGATTGTTTGGTAGCAAAATTACAAGCAAAACCAGAATAAATAGTTCATCTATATCACCTGGAGGAGTCTTGCTTCTGTTTAGCAAGTCAACCAGAAATAGCGTGACATGTACAATTCATCACCAATGCCACTCCAAATTCCATGCAGACTCCATTAGAAGAATTACAACATACTACAATACATAGTGAATTTTTCATGTTTCCATGTTATCAGCTGCTCATGGTTAAAACATAACTATGAGTTCTTAAAAATGATGGACAGGTGGTTGTCCTGAATTCAGTGTAGTAACCCATGAGCACAATGTATGTGTGCCACTATTTCTATTAATTTTAGTGGTGTTCCTGCTGGAGTTCTGTGAATGAACATGGCAGCTGTGGTTGGTGGACTGCACTTCCAGGATCTGATTCCACTTTTACCATGGATACATTGTCATAATGTGAAATTCTCATTTTTTATTTAATTCTATCCTTTTTTACGGATTATGTCATTGATGACCTGGTTTTAATTATACAGTGCTCAACAAGAGCTTGTTAGTGCTTAGCCACAAAACGTATTAGGTATCTCAAAAGTTACAAAGGAACACAAAGATGGATGTCAAATTAGGAAGGAAATTCAAATTGATGCATAACGGAGACAATGAATATAGAAAAGTATACAGGCCAATTTATTAGGCACATTAGTCATGGGCCATTATTATTAAATTTCCTATAGGTACAATAAAACGAAGCAGACAGTACTCTCCAATTATTAAAAACACTGGCTGCCAAAATGACATCATGAGGTTGCATAGAATAGTGCTAGGATGAGCACTTAGAACAAATACTTTCCTTTAGGAGGCAAAATTTATTCTGCTGGTGGGACAACTGTAGCTGATTAAGGTTTCCATTAGCACAATTCACCTCCTCACTCAAGCCTCCCTGTGCCTAGTTCTATTTTGGTTATGAGAATCCCCTGACTCAAGAACTGAAGTTCCTAAAGTGCCAACGCTGAAATATCTATGATCGGATCTTCGCACCATTGTTTAAAAGGATCTGGAAAATTTAAAAAATACCATCAGGAAGAGGGTGCTTTTTTATCTTTATCAGACTAATTACAATGCAGAAATAGGCATGAAACCACACAGGAAGAAGAGATCAACCATCTCATTGAAACAGGCCTTATGTCACAGCTATTTAGTCTTTAAAAATTATTTGACGGGCAAATGCTGATTTCACAGTGTCACATTTGTTTTCTCCCAACTCTATCCTAGTACTAAGTATGCAGTTTAAATCAATTTAACTGAGGCCACTTTTTCAAATATCTTATTGAAAAACTATCTAAAACAAAGTCCTGGTGAGCCTAATTAATAGCAACCTCTTTGGATCTCAAGAAGGAACTCAAAATCCTTTTATCATTTCCAGCTGTTGAAGAACCATGTGTGTCCTTATAATACATGATCTCAGCATGGCCCAAGCCACCAATACCAAGACAAATACTCTACATAAATAAATAAATCTCCTGGCATCCAATCTCTTTGTTCATCCATGCCACAGGTACCAGCAGGAGGAATTAGGGAGAATGGACTGCGTGCTAGAATCACACCGTGGATCCTTTATCACTTCCAGTAGAAAATGGAAGTGATAAAAGAGCCCCATTGTGATGTGGGCACACAGTCCATTCTCCCCAATTCCTCCTGCTGGTGCAGGAGTTTTTGCAAAACACTAGCACATCTATATATTACTTCCAGTAGAAAATGGAAGTGATATATAGATGCACTAGCATTTTACAAAAACTCTTTAATAAAACCGTAGAGTTTTTGTAAGTGCTAGAGTTTCCACAGGCATCTGTTCTGGTTTTTAGCCCGTTCCCAATTTGCCCTCCTATTCAGAATGAAGAGATGGACACAAGGCTTGGGTGAAAACAGGGCCATTTATTGACCAACAATAACTAAAAGAACTTAAGAACGGCAAGAGGTATATATAACTAGTGGTACAGGTCGAGACAAGGGGTCAACTGGACTTACTCCTCGACCTGCTTGGGCGAGTACCCCCTGCCCCAGGCATGAGCCATCCAAGTGCATGGCTGTAACCCAGTCAGCCAGGTGAATGGTTCCCCCCTAAATGCGCCATACATCCCAGCCGTGAAGCCCGAGGGAAGGCCTTGTCCAGGGGGTCCCACAGGTAGTCTGCCCTCTCTGCTGGCAGGTTTAAAGCCCGCCAGCCGATCTGAGACATACCCCGTTCCCCACCAATGGGGAGGTGCCACCGGGTGCTTACCGGCCCGCTCTGCCTACCCAAACTAACCTGCCAGGAACTTGAACCACTACTCCAACTCAACATCAAAACTCTCTAACTAGCAGTACAAAGTAGGCAAAAAACATCCCTCACCACAAGCCAATCAGGAGCTAAAAAATTACTACCTGGCCCTGTGAAACAGCGACCGGCTATTCCTGTACTGCAATTAAAAGGGGGTGAGGATGGTGGGACGAGCTTGCAATGGCAACTGCTGCATGGAGGAAGGCAGGGCTGGCCTATAAAGGTCAAGCCACACACCCCAGAAATACCCAGATGCCCGGGAAATGGAGCCAACTCTCCCTCCATGCAGGCAGGCAAATGGCGGCACCCGGGTAACCACACTGCGCACACACCACAAGTGTTGTTTTCTCCAGGCTGTGGCCTGCCAACCCTATTTCTGGGAAAGAAAAAGAAAACAGGTGTGGCCTAGAGCTGTCTTGAAATGCCTCTTTCCTATCCCATTAGCAGCATGCAAGAATGGACACACCTTAAAAAAAAAAGAACTATACTCTGCCTATTCCCAGTTCAAGCTGCTCTGAAACATCGGCCATAAAACAGATTCATTCTTGCACACACATCACTTAGCATCCTCTTATTTATTCGATGATTCCTATATGGATATATGAACTGCCTCCATTGAAAATTATTGTGTCTTAATCAATTTGCCTCCGTCTTGGATGTACACCTTATTGTGGTGTGTCAGTGAAGCTGAGAGAAATACTGTCATTCTGTCACTTAAGGCATAATGGTCAAAGCTGAGACACTAGACTAAGATGCATCCACCCTCTTCATGAATCAGCAGTCACATCAACAGAAGGGAACTGACAATTCCAGTGGTGATGGAGCAGAGGAATCCTTGAAGGGTAGCTACTGGGCAGCAGCAGTAATGGAAGGTGATACAAGCGGAGGATCAGCAGAGACACTTCTGCTAACTCTGGGTAGTACTGCTAACCCTTGTTAGTACTGCGCAGAAGAAAGCAATGGCAAACCACTTCAGATCACCTTATACTTTGAAAACACTATGATGAGACAACCAAGACAAAAGAAGCTATAGTGCTGGAAGACACAACCCCCAGGTAAAAAGGCACTCAATTAGGTGATGAGAAGATGAAGTATGAATAGTGCCATTCTTAATGATGCAATTGGATTAAAGGTGAAAGGACATTCAGTTGCTGGTGTGAATAGATGCAAAAAGAAAGGCCAGAGCTGTGTGACATAAATAATAGGAGCGTGGAATGTGGGAAGTATGAATCAAGACAACCTTGAAAGCATGAAACAAGAAATGTTTAAATATTGTAATCATTGTTATGAGTGAACTAAAGTAGACTGATTAAGACATTTTTAGTCATCAAAATGTTTAACTCTGGAAATGACAAATTCAGAAGAAACTGTGATGCTGTGATAGTGAGGTGACATGTAATACAAGCAATGAGGACCTAGAATGTAAAGTCTGACTGAATAATATTAATCTGACTTCATGGAAAGCCTATCAACATTACCTTGTATTCACTCTTTAAATAGCTCTACATTTTTGCTCTTGCACAGTATCAATTACATTTCAATTGTATTTTCTCTTTAGAAAGCTATACCTTTGGGAATGGAGTCTAGCCTTTTTCCAATCACTGTTAACAGATATGTTTTCCGTATCTGATGCCTCTTCTTTTCCACCAGGCATACGGTTGAGGTTGGGGCTTAAATGAGCTTTCTTGCCAGCCTCCTGTTGAGGGGAAAGTGTAACCCCTCACCCTGGCTTTTCAATGGTTAATCCACCATTATTTTACCATTCCTCACCCTACAGGATGTATTGGCTGGGGGCTGAGCAATATGTGTTGCCATCTAGAGCTGTCTTTTTACTGAATTGTATGTTTACTTGATATGTGTTTTAATGTGAATTATATTATTGATACTATCCGCTCTGAGCCTGCTTGCAGGAAGAGAGAACTATAAGACTAATCAATCAATCTTTTCCATGACTATAGCCACCTGTGGCATGGATACTTCCACCTCACTGTTCAATAGTTTCCAGGAAACTGATTAAAGAAAAGCAGTTCCAACAGCATGGTTTCCTTTTTCTTAAAAAGGCATGGATGATGGTGCTGGTGATTAGAGGTGTGTGGTTTAGTTAAGAATTTGGATTAAAATACTCACTTTTAGCTGATTCAGTAAAATCTGGGTATTATGAATCAGAAACCAGGTATTATGGATATTATGAATCAAAATCCCAATTTTTAAAAATTCAACCATTGTTTTCTATGGGGAAATCATTCTAGGGCTATCTGGTGCTTTGGGGTGTCATTTTTCAACAAAACTTGAACAAATTGGGTGGGACACTACTCCTGACTGTTCTCTAAAGACCCCACTTTTCTCCTTTCATGAAGATTGGAACCCCAAGGGTTCTGGGGTGCCCCTACCCATTCTCCATTATTCCATGTGGGGAAAATATCTGGGGGCTATCCAAGGACTGGAATTTTTCAAGAAAACTCCACCAAATTTTCAGGAGACCTAATCCTGACTGTCCTCTAAGGCCCTCCAAGTTTCAGGAAGTTTGGATACCGGGGACCAATTCTATGGGCCCCTGAAAAGGTTCCCCCAGCCACTCCATTGTTTCCTATGGGGAAAAAGTCAAAGCTGACTCTCATTGCAGAAACACACTGGGGCAAGACAGCCATGGCAAAATCATGCTCCCAAATACAAACTGAGCTCATCCCAGAAATCAAACTGAAGCACAGGAATGGAATCCTCCCAGAACCAAAAGTGAAGGAAGGGACCAACATCATATCAAAGAATCACAACCATTCCACCCAAACCAAACTGAACCAAGGAACACTGTTGCAACTTAGCCCAATGGAAGCAAACTGAAGCACAAGACTGGAATCTCTGTAGAACCAAAGTAAAGCAAGGGGACACCCCCACCCCCACCACAGAATCAGTGTCATTCACAGCAGCCAGGCACTGGGTTCAGCCAGTGGGGAAACACCATAGAACAGAACCAAGCAGTATCCAGCCACAAGCACAAGGCATTCCCTTGCTTCAGTTTGCTTCTGTTGGGCTAAGTTGCAACAATGTCCCTTGCTTCAGTTTGGTTTGGGTGGGATGGATGTGATTCTTTGATGTGATGTTGATCCCTTTCTTTCACTTTGGTTGAAAAATGCCCTCCTTAGCCCACCAAATAGCCACCAGAGTGATTTCCCCTTAGAAAACAATGGCCAAATTTTCAGACATAGCCAAAGCAAATTAGAGAATTGATTTGGAATTTAGGAAATTCAGTGTTTTTTCTCAGATTTATATTTACCAAAAAATTTTGGTGCTCACTCCTACTGGTGACTTGTCTTCTTGCTTAAAAGGCCAAAAAAGATAGAAAAGCTCTGTCTATAATGATTAATTTATGATGGTTCACACGTGTAAAAGGTCACTTGATATCACAGTGGTTGAATTTGTGTATGCACTTGCCCTCGGTGACTTGTATAGTAGTTTCTAAAGAGAAACTCACTCACCTTCTCATAGAAGCAGGCAGGTTATAACAGAAAATCATGAACATCTGCACCCTCTCTTCAGGATAAGAAAAACCGCAATGGGAAAAAGAGAAAAACAGTCTTTGTTGCCACATAGCCAAGGAAACTATAAGGCTCAGAAAGCAGAAAGGCCTTTGTAAAGTTTCTCTGTTTGCCAAAGCAAACTTCATTGTACGTATTACCATCATAAGATCTGAAGGACTTCTTACAAGGAACTGAAAGCAACTTTGCTGGGTAACGCAATAAACTAATAAATGTGAAAACTGAAATTTTAGAAGGGGGGGCTATTTTTGGCTTACATGGAGACAGCATCTGTAAACAATCAGGCAGAAGCTTTTCCATAAAACAACACAATAATCTCAAAGAGCATTTAAAGTCTGTAGCATTTAAACAAGATTTTTAACCCATGGGGAAGCCAAAATCAACACAATACTTCCTGCACATAAAAGCCTGGAATGCCATGGCCATGTGGGGATAATAAATAGTTGATGCATTTGCCTCCTAAAAAAATTGTTCAGTGTTAATATATACACTGGCAAAATGAAACAAGGTGATAATTTATATAGCATTGCCTTGAGCACATTGTCACTTGTGATCTAATTAAAGATGGGCCAAGAGTATAAAGATTAGGTATATGAGTTGGCTCTGAATTGCTGTCCAGGTTTCCCAAAGGTCTTAAGGTGGCCTGATTCAGAACGGAAGTGACACAGACAGTTTACTTTTTAAAATCAAGCCTTTATCTAAGTTAAGTACATTTAAAAATAGATCAGAAAAAATGGGGAAAGGCCCATGAAGTGGGATGGATTGCATGACATCTCAAAGGCACCAAGCTTTAGCAATGTTACTCAGATTCTAAATACATTTGTACACCTAGAACTTGCCTGCCTGCAAGAATTGCCCAATTAATATTTTAATAGGTGTGATATTTAATTTATATGTATATGATGTGATCTTTAATTTATATATATATGATAACCTCCCTCCACTGAAGCGACTGAGGTCTTGCAGAAAGAGTGGAAGGCACAGATCTGAGTACTAGGGATGCCAGTCCCAGCAGAAAATACTTGGAGATTTGGGAATGGAGCATGGGGAGGGTGGAGAGTTTTTTAGAAACATTTTTAAAAATTTAAAATAGAAACAAAGAAATGTAAGGGAAATATACTTTGCATTCCAACAAAAGAGAAAGAATACAATAAAAATTAAGGACATCATTCAAAGGAAACTAAAGAAAGGTTGCTGAAAGGTTATCTGTGAAATCAAGACAGGAAACTGCTTCCCTAAAAGGAAGTTAGACTGTGTAGAGCTTGATAAACAAACTAGATGTGGCCCAAAAAACACATAACCCATATATTCCTCTTTAAAGCCCGAAAGCAGCCATAGGGGACCCAGTTTGTATTACAGCAATGACATTGGTGGGACTAGCTCTCCGTACCGTGCTATTTTTCCAGACACCACCACTCCCCACCCTCCTTCACTAAGTTGCTGTATTCCTGTGGGGGGAAACATGCAGGTCCCGTATGGGTATGTTTTCCAGATGTGGCCCAAGTAGATCTGAGTGGTGTGTATAGTTGCCCCTTTCTACAATGGTCCCTCTAGCTTTCTCTTTAGTTTAGTATACAAGCAATTGTCAGGTGATGTTATTTAGCTTTGTGCCATAAAAGCTTCAATTGCCAATGTCCATTCATTAAACTATTAAAGGGACAGGACATTTTTTTTTACTTGTGGAATTTCCAACTTTCAACATGTGGGAGAATTTGCATGTTGATTTTCTGAAAAATAAATTTTCACAAATGGCAGAACAAAGATTGGTTCCATTAAAGCACACCCAAAACAAAAGTTCCATTCTAATTTGTAATTTGTTTTTGGAAACTGTTTGGATGTCAGAGCCCAAACTCTGGAATGATAAACTAGTAAGAATCTCTGGTTTTTTAATGAGCTTTTTGAATAAACAATGTATTGCAGTTGATTCTGCTCTAGAAAGGGTGTCCTGGCATGAAAGTATGAAGGCTATAGAAGAAGGGACATTGCATCACTTCCTGTATTTCATTTGATATGTTAGAAGCAATTATATGCCTGCCTGCTTGGGAGTATGACCTGCTAGACTTAGTAGGACTTAGTTCAGAACAAACATGCAAAAGATAGAGCTACTAAGAGTAGTGAATTTTGCTGTATTTTTTAGATTTCAAATCTTTTCTATAATGAAGACAGACTACTAGAGCAAAGAATCCCACATAATTACTACCATGAGACTTAACTGACCAATATTGGATTGTCCACTCTAGCATTATAGTAAATGGTGGCTTTTAGGGTTTCCTCTCGTGAGTATAAGCTGTACTGAGGAAAAATAGAGCATCTGAGAAGGGTCTTTAATAAAAAGAGCCCACTCCCAAGATAGTTCAGTTTTATATCAGGAAACCTGAAATATCTATTTATACAGAGATATTTTGTTCAATTTATTATAAACATACATATCTGCTTACATATTATTTAACACTTTGTAGATTTAGGAGAATATTTACTCTTGAATTACAAGGATTGATAAAAAATTTAAATCCTTCCATTATGCCACTTTAATTTACTTACTCTTTTGTTAAACAATTTTAGTCATTTGCTAGTCAGTTTCAAATATTTACTTTATTTTATTTAATACAATTCATATTCCATCTTTCTAGAGTTGTGATAATACAAAAGTACTAATTGAAAGTAATGTCTAAATTTGGAAACATGCTGTCCTAGACTGACAGTAAGTACACACACAACACAAACAGCAATCATTGTATTGATCTGCACTGTATAATCTGCCTTGAATCTGAGAAAGATGCATAAAAAAATAAAGAAAACAGCAGCAAAAAGAGACTTCGCAAAGTTGTTTTTACCCTCTTTTTAATCCAGCTGTTTGAAGGTTTAAAACACCAAATCTATTCAGATCATGAGTTTAGGTTTGTGAATTGGTTCTGTCTTTTTTGACAGCCACATACAATTGTAGCATTTAAATTTCCCACTGAATTCTGAATTTCAAACAACCATAAATAATTCAAACCTAATCTTATATTCATTCCTTTCCAAGATTCAGGACTGTCATTCTTCATATATTTATGAAGTGCAAGGACTTTTGTTACAAGGAAATGATGTAAGGAAAAGCTTTCTAAATGAAAACTGCCTGGGTAATATTTTATATATTGAATTTAAAAGAAACAGATCCATATGTTTTAAAAAATAATTTGACTTTCAGGGGGAAAGTATGCCTGCAACACTGCAATCCTAAGCAACAATAGTTTCTTCCTGAATACTTACAACTGAGAGTAACACAGCAGACAGCTTAGCAGCAAACATGCAAGATTGCAGTTCTGATTTCATACCTGCCATTAACTAGCTAGGTGTCCTGAAACAAGCCACTATTTCTCAGCCTCAGCCTCCCACCCCCATTTACACCTTGTACAATGCTAGCAATGTACATGGCACTGTGACAGGCCTTCTCTTCCAATGGAGGGAACCCCCACAGCCACCTATAATTTGGGGGAACTAGGTAACCCCTCCCCTAAGTTGCTAGATGTTCTTATGGTAGCAACTGTAAAGGCTTTGAGTTCTCTGTCAAAGTGACCAGCCACCAGGTTAGAACCTTTCTAATACGCAAGTGTCTACCCACACCATCTTGCCTTTTCCAAGAGTCAGACTAAAGCATATGAGGTCTGCTCATCACCAGAAATAGTCCTTACAACTCTGTCCTTTCCCAGAGTTAAAACTGAACTACTCAGCCACAATGCCAGACAGAACTATGCACAAAACTGATTACTTTCCCCCTCAACTAACTGCTGCAGTGTTTCCCTCCAGCATCCCATCCCCCATCTGAAAAGTGGTTGGATGCTGAGGCAGCACTCCCATAGGTTCAGGGATGAAACAACTGAGTGGCTCTTCTACCTTTCAGTGGCAGGACAGCCTCCTATCCATCTCGAGGACTCTATCAAGTAATGCAAGCAAGGAAAAACAGTTTCTGTCCCAAGGAGTTAACACAATTTTGTTGTACTAAAATGTTTATCATCTGCTTCATCATCATCATTTGGACTCTAACTCCTTTTCATCTCATACACATTTCATTTCCATTTCCCTTCCATGCATGTTGTCCACCATGCCATCCCTGAGTGTCCCCAACACCTGGGGGGCACGTTTCAATGAACACAGTAAGCTGCAGCAGAAGGATGAAAGTGCAAGGTTTATCTGTATGAGTGCTACTGCTTGAGATGCAACCCAATGTTTTTAACCAATCCACATGACTGCCTTTGTAAAGGGTAAGGCTATCATGCTTGTTAGTCCTTGCAGAAAACAACCAAACAAGCAACAAGGCAACTCAAGCTGAAACTTAATTAACCTATGAAAGTTTTGTTTGGTTGTTGTGGGTTTTCCGGGCTGTATTGCCGTGGTCTTGGCATTGTAGTTCCTGACGTTTCGCCAGCAGCTGTGGCTGGCATCTTCAGAGGTGTAGCACCAAAAGACAGAGATCTCTCAGTGTCACAGTGTGGAAAAGATGTAGGTCATTTGTATCTACTCAGGAGGGGTGGGGTTGAGCTGAGTCATCCTGTAAGAGTTTCCCAGGGTGTGGAATGCTAATGGCGGGAGGCTTCACTGTATCCTGAGGAGGTTCTTTTGCATATGGATTGGTACTTGATGTGCTAATCTTCTCTGCAGGGCTATTGTCGGGGATAGAATGTTTTGTTAGCCTAGTGTTTTTCAGAACTGGAAACCATGCTCTGTTCATTCTTAAGGTTTCTTCTTTCCTGTTGGAAGTTTTGCTTATGCTTGTGAATTTCAATGGCTTCCCTGTGCAGTCTGACAAAGTAGTTGGAAGTGTTGTCCAGTATTTTGGTGTCCTGGAATAAGATACTGTGCCCTGTTTGAGTTAGGCTATGTTCAGCCACTGCTGATTTTTCAGGTTGTCCAAGTCTGCAGTGTCTTTCATGTTCTTTTCTTCTTGTCTGGATGCTACGCTTTGTGGTCCCGATGTAAACTTGTCCACAGCTGCAGGGTATACGGTATACTCCTGCAGAGGTGAGGGGGTCTCTACTGTCTTTTGCTGATCGTAGCATCTGTTGTATTTTTCGGGTGGGTCTGAATACTGCTTGAAGGTTATGCTTTTTCATAAGCTTTCCCATCTGATCGGTAATTCCTTTGATATATGGCAAAAACACTTTTCCTGTAGGAGCCTGTTTTTCCTTGGTTGTTTGATTCATCCTGGGTTTGATTGCTCTTCGGATTTCATTTCTGGAGTAGCCATTTGCCTGAAGTGCGTGGTTTAGATGATTAATTTCCTCATTGAGAAAGTGCGGCTCACATATCCGTCTTGCACGATCCATTAATGTTTTCATTATGCCTCTTTTCTGTCGGGGGTGGTGATTGGAGTTTTTGTGTAAGTACCGATCAGTGTGAGTTGGTTTCCTGTAGACCTTGTGACCTAACTGAAAGTTTGCTTTGCGGATGACCAGGGTATCCAGGAACGGGAGTTTTCCCTCGATTTCTTTCTCCATTGTGAATTGTATGTTCAGGTGGATGTTGTTGAGATGATTCAAAAACCCCATCAATTCTTCCTCCCCATGGCTCCAAATGATAAATGTATCATCCACAAACCGGAACCATACACTAGGTTTGTGGGGTGCTGATTCCAGAGCTGTTTTTTCAAGATGTTCCATGTAAAAGTTTGCTATAACTGGGCTGAGTAGGCTCCCCATGGCCACCCCATCCATCTGTTCATAGAATTCGTTGTCCCATTGGAAGTAACTGGTTGTCAGACAATGGTGGAATAAGGCTGTTACATCCTCTGGGAAAACATATGAATTAGCTAGACATCTGGCAGATCTCCTGCAGGACCACATCGGGAAAACCTCGTCTTACATCAAAGATTCAGCAGATTTCATCAACAAAATCAGTTCTCTGAAACTCAATCCACAAGACATACTTGTCAGTTTTTTTTCTTTTATTTTTTTAAACCAAACAAACAAACAAAAACAATGTACAGAAGTAAAATAGAACAACAACAAAGTCTTAGTGAACTATATACAATAAACGTCATGCCAATATAGTTAAAACAAAGACAACTAGCATTTTTTTTTCAATTATTTGATAGTCGTTGCTTCAAATCTGAGTAACAAAAAGTAAATGCTTAGGTGGAGAGTGATTTGTATTGAAAATGAATTCAATGAATGGTAACCATTTTGCAATAAAATCAGTTTCTTTCAAATAGTGTTCACTCTGGTATAATTCGTCATGTATTTTTTCTTGTATATAGTGGTCCCATATTTTTTCTAACCATTTTTCTGCTGTGGGAACCGTCTTTGATTTCCAGTGTAAATACTTGTCAGTTTTGATGTTGTATCCCTGTTTACCAAGGTTCCAGTAAAAGACACTATTGCACTTATTAATCAGATTTTCCCAGAGGATGTAACAGCCTTATTCCACCACAACGAATTCTATGAACAGATGGATGGGGTGGCCATGGGGAGCCCACTCAGCCCAGTTATAGCAAACTTTTACATGGAACATCTTGAAAAAACAGCTCTGGAATCAGCACCCCACAAACCTAGTGTATGGTTCCGGTTTGTGGATGATACATTTATCATTTGGAGCCATGGGGAGGAAGAATTGATGGGGTTTTTGAATCATCTCAACAACATCCACCTGAACATACAATTCACAATGGAGAAAGAAATCGAGGGAAAACTCCCGTTCCTGGATACCCTGGTCATCCGCAAAGCAAACTTTCAGTTAGGTCACAAGGTCTACAGGAAACCAACTCACACTGATCGGTACTTACACAAAAACTCCAATCACCACCCCCGACAGAAAAGAGGCATAATGAAAACATTAATGGATCGTGCAAGACGGATATGTGAGCCGCACTTTCTCAATGAGGAAATTAATCATCTAAACCACGCACTTCAGGCAAATGGCTACTCCAGAAATGAAATCCGAAGAGCAATCAAACCCAGGATGAATCAAACAACCAAGGAAAAACAGGCTCCTACAGGAAAAGTGTTTTTGCCATATATCAAAGGAATTACCGATCAGATGGGAAAGCTTATGAAAAAGCATAACCTTCAAGCAGTATTCAGACCCACCCGAAAAATACAACAGATGCTACGATCAGCAAAAGACAGTAGAGACCCCCTCACCTCTGCAGGAGTATACCGTATACCCTGCAGCTGTGGACAAGTTTACATCGGGACCACAAAGCGTAGCATCCAGACAAGAATAAAAGAACATGAAAGACACTGCAGACTTGGACAACCTGAAAAATCAGCAGTGGCTGAACATAGCCTAACTCAAACAGGGCACAGTATCTTATTCCAGGACACCAAAATACTGGACAACACTTCCAACTACTTTGTCAGACTGCACAGGGAAGCCATTGAAATTCACAAGCATAAGCAAAACTTCCAACAGGAAAGAAGAAACCTTAAGAATGAACAGAGCATAGTTTCCAGTTCTGAAAAACACTAGGCTAACAAAACATTCTATCCCCGACAATAGCCCTGCAGAGAAGATTAGCACATCAAGTACCAATCCATATGCAAAAGAACCTCCTCAGGATACAGTGAAGCCTCCCGCCATTAGCATTCCACACCCTGGGAAACTCTTACAGGATGACTCAGCTCAACCCCACCCCTCCTGAGTAGATACAAATGACCTACATCTTTTCCACACTGTGACACTGAGAGATCTCTGTCTTTTGGTGCTACACCTCTGAAGATGCCAGCCACAGCTGCTGGCGAAACGTCAGGAACTACAATGCCAAGACCACGGCAATACAGCCCGGAAAACCCACAACAACCATCGTTCTCCGGCCGTGAAAGCCTTCGACAATACAAAGTTTTGTTTGTTTGTTTGTTTGTTTATGTCATTTATAGTCCACATTTCTCACTGAGACTCAAGCTGTATTACACAGTGTGAGATTAGTACAGTCATAAGTTAAATAAACACAACTTTACAAAGACATGGCATTAGTAAGAATCCAATACAGAGTTGAAGAAATGCTGAAACAGAACACAAGCAATTCTAGGGCTGACATTAGAAGCACAAGTAGCTCATAGGAGTACATATTTAAGATAGGTAGTACGTAAGACAACATAGTGGTGAAGTTTATGGTCCTTAACTCATTAGCGAAAGATCTGAAAGCCCCACCCTATAATACAAAAGCCTTTTTGAATAATTCAGCTTTGCATCATTTGCGGAAAGCTAGGAGAGTGGGGGCTCTCCTGACTAGAGGTGGGCATGAACAGCAATATGAACAAAAAAAAAGCCACAAATGGCCCAATCCGCTGTTTGCGAGCAAGCTGTTCATGAGGCGCCATTCCCAGCGAACATGTGCTCATTCCAAGCCCTCTTTGTGGCGTTCGTCAGCCCTTCGTAAAGCCGGACAGTCTGGCGCCTTTCAATCAATTCCCCTGGCAACATAGGCACGGACTGTCTGAACTCTGTCTGAACTCCTTCTGGCTTTCCTTCTGGCTTGTAACCCCTCAAAGTAGCTTCCAGCAGACAGTCCCGTTTTTGCCACTGTGAAGAGAAAGTGACATGAAAGGGGGAGACCCACTGATCATGCCTTTCTCAGGGTGCAATCTCTCTGAAACTTGGGAGGCCTTCAGAGGAAAGTGAGGACTATGTCCCCTGCAAATTTGGTGGGTATTGGACATTGAGATGGTCAGTTTGTAACCCCTCAAAGTAGGTTCCAGCAGACAGTCCAGTTTTTGCCACTGTGAAGAGAAAATGACGTGAAAGGGGGAGACCCATGGATCATGCCTTTCCCGGCTCAAATTCAGCTAAGTCCCAAGAGGGCTGTTCTGGCTCCCACGAACCTGCAACTATGAACATGTTCGTGAACATGTCAAGTCCATCAATGTTTGTGAATCCCTGTTCGTGGATGGCAGCGAACAATGAACGTCATGTTCATTTTTTTTCCTGTTTGTGCCCACCTCTACTACTGACCTCCTCAGGTAGGATGTTCCACAGGGTAGGGGACACCACAGAGAAAGCCCATGTACAGGTTGCTGTTGGTTTCGCTCATGTGCAGGGTGGCACCTGCAGGAGCCCCTGTTCAGGTGAGTGAAGCTGTCATGGAGGAACATAGGGACGGAGGTGGTCTTGTAGGTATGCCAGGCCAAGGCCGTGAAGAGCTTTGTGATAACCAATACCTTGAACTGGGCACGGTAGCTGATAGGTAGCCAATAGAGTGACTGCAGAATGGGGGTGATGTTCATGCTCCTGCTCGCTTCTGATAGCAGTTGTGCCACAGTGTTTTGCACCAATTGAAGTCTTCTAGTTAATTTGGATGGGAGACCTATGTATAGTGCATTACAATAGTTCTGATGTTACCATAGCATGGCTCCAGGTGGCCAGGTTGGCCATGTCGAGGTAAAAAGCCATCTTCCAGGCTACAGTGAGGTTATAAAAGGCATTTTTTTGCAGTTGTCTTAACTTCTTGTTCTAGTAATAGCACTGGATCCAATATAGCCCCTGGGCTCTTAACTGCATGGTAAGCAGTTGGCCCGGCTTCCGCCATGTTTAATAGCTATTTAATAGCTACCTGTGATTTAAAAACCACAAGGCCCCTGGATTAAATGCAGTTTGGTTTGCAAACAGGAGAATTCCAGCTAGCAGTTGCTGAGTGCCGCCTGGGAGATCCTGGCATGAATGGAATGCTGAATGTAAATGCAGAGTGACCAGAGGTGATTAGTTTACTTTCAGCTCCGGGTGGAGCCAGAGCAAGAAAGTTCTCGTAGTGTCATCCCACTTAGCACATTCCTTTCCCTCCTTTCATGATGAGGTCCCCAGCCCAAGACTGAGGAGAAATCAATTAGCACCCATAAGTTTTTGTAATTCATTCCTGGGAAAAAGTACATTCCCCAACTAAATTTATCAACTCAGCTCCAGGAGCATCAATTTGCAAATGTTCCTTTATGATTCCACAGGACAGTAAAATCTTTCTCTTTTGTCCCTCCCCGGTAGCAAGCAATCAAGGTAATCAAACCTTTGTTACTCCCAGGAACTGACCGTTGGGGTCTTTGTTCCAATGGTTGGGATGCCTCTCCCGCCTCAGGGCATGTTTTGCCCTATAAGAATACAGACCCTTGCCCCATTCAAACTGTCCCCACTTATTGGATCCAAAGTGCTGCTCCCTTGAGGTTAAGCCTCTCACTCTCCTGGCCGAGGATGCTAGACATTTGAAGCTATTCTCTTCCTCTGTGGATTGGACTACTCTCCAGGACAGGTAGATATACTTCCTCTCTCTTATTCTATCCCAACTTCTGGCTAGCTTCCTAGGACTCGGTGTGTGTGCAACCATTTTTTACTCCTGTGTTTCCATGTGTTTTTCCTCTTTTAATAAAAGATTACTCTTTGAACTTAAAAGCACCAACCTCATCTGCTATCTTGGGGAAGGGGCTCTGTAAAAATTGGTGAAAGATCCCTTCGTTACCCCTCTCACATAGCCATCTTCCTTGCCGCTAATCTCTCCCCCCCCCCAATTCTCTTATTTGCAAGGAGACCAATTCATCCACACGTGAAAGAATCACGGAGATAAACAGCAAAAAAGCAAGCAAACAAATGCACCGTGAAAACCTTACTAACAAAGTGAAATAAACTCTATTGGTGTATGTCCAGTATATCAAGAAATAAATACAAAGAAAGTCAATATTGCAAATTAATTCAAGTTTTGATGTACAGTAATTTTGGTCTGCGCAACAACACTCTAAGGCATCTTATTATAATGCTCCATTGGAACATCTCCTCCTGGAATTAAACTGTACTCTGTCTCATTAAGACTTTGGTCTTACATAAATTTATATACTCAAGGCGCTAGCACTTTAGCATTGTAAGCATAGGTCACTTTAAGTCTACGTTTATTCATATGGTCTGCTGTTAAGCTTGTCTTCCAAAGGACATGTGACCTTGCAGATGCATTATAATAAGATGCCTTAGAGTGTTGTTGTGCAGCCAGAAATGACTGTACATCAAAACTTGAATTAATTTGCAATATTGACTGTTTCTTTGTATTTATTTCTTGATACACTGTACATATACCAATAGAGTTTATTTCACTTTGTTAGTAAGGTTTTCACGGTGCATTTATTTGCTTGCTTTTTTGCAGGACACCAATTCAGGCAACAGTGTCTGCCACGGTCAGATGAACTCCATCGAAAGTTGCTCTGCATCAAGAATGAGATTGCCATTTACAGTATGGCCACCCTACTTTGCAGGGATAACATCCATCCATTAATTCACACTGCAGTCTAGAAAATGTGTTATAAAAAAGATCTCAGTCAAATGGTCAAATCACAAAACCTGTTTGCACCAGCTAAGAAGTTCAAAATAATGTGTTGCGTTGTATGCTACAGTATAATATGTAGATTGTACCTTTGCAAATAAGCTACATTTGTAACATGAGCTGAAGCCTGTGGAAACTTAGAATCTGCGCCTCCCCCCCCCCCAAACCAATAAATATAATTCCCATTAAGCAGTGTGAGAATATACATGCATGAATGGTTTCAGATCCAGGCAGTTTGCTTGCCTCTACCAGTAATGAACAATATCATGCTATTTGAAGTTACACAGAGAGACAACTTACAAATGTAAGTCATTAACTGTGAAATGTTAATATTTTGTGTACTTAAGGAATGTGGCAAACAGCAAAAAAGGAGGGAGGGGCAGTAGCAGATGGGAGAAGACATAGGTAAAGGGTATGACAACACCCATATGCAACAAGTTGCTTGGTTTGACTAAAACATAGGTTAGTTGCTTGAACACAAGCGGACAGTGGCTTATTGAGATGCTCACTGTAACTTTCACATAAGATGCAAATGAAACCATCATGTGATTGATAATTACATAGAGCACTGCACCTCCATGTACCTGTTGTCAATTTTTAAATGCTTCAGGGTCCTTGCATGACAAGTATGTGACTGACAACGGAGTACATAGAGTTATTCCAGGCTAAGCTTATTTATTTCTTTGAATTTATCTGGAACAACCTGCATAGGGTTACATTGTGATTACTGCAGAATTTGTTTATTTATTAACATTATTTATTGCCTTTCTCACTGAGACTCACTCAGACTCAAGGCAGATTACACAGTTAAGTCAATATGATCGATGACTGAGACATTCAATAAACAATAAAATAGTTTATGGATTGCAGAAATTTGAAAACAAGCAGAAATCCTGTGCAGAACTGAAACAACGCTGAAACAGAACATAAGCAGTTAAACCTGACATACTAAACAACGCTGAAACTACCCAGTAGGGACATAGTTATAGAAACAGACAGTACAGAGTAATATACTCTACTGTCTCTTTACCAATGAATCTCTTGGAACCATTCCCTTACAGTACAGCCCTCCTGTTTGTGTATAACTTCCTACAGCAGAGTAACTTCTATAGGAGTACTTAATACAATTTGACTTTCTGTCTACTTCATCACCATGTGAGGAGAGGTCATTGAGAGTACACCAGAGTAGCAGCAAATAAGGAAATGCACACAAAGGGTGTCAGATCAGAGGCTGAGGATCAGGTTTGGGGATGGAGGTAAACTAATAGTTGGAAATTAGCTATTGGTAGAGTCCAGGACTCTCAGAATTAGTAATACAAATTGGTTAGGCCATATCAGTAGGGAAATTCTACCAGTGTCCTGAAGAGGGCTAGGCCCCCATGATCCTCACTTTGGAGAGAGGCCTGATTAAGGCAGCCAGTCCTCCACTGGGGGTGGGGGATCCCCTGCTCCCACCCTCCACCCCCCACCTACACTTACCTGGCTGGTGGGGGGAAAGGCAGGGGAACATGCCTCCCAGGCTAAATTGGCTGCTGCAAAGCACAGGAGCGCTCCAGGGCCCGTCACGCTGCCCCGGCAGCACTAATATGCTCTGCAGTGGCCTGATTCGGGCAGAATTGGGCCCAATTTGGGATAAATTGCATCCGATTCACCCACTGCAGAGCACAGGAGTGCTCCCAGGGGCAGCACATGACCTGCACAATGACATCACTTCCTGGAAGTAACATCATCACACAGGCCGGGACCATGCACGTGGGCAGCACTGAGGTCTCCCACTTCCCGCACGGAGGGTAAGGGGACCTGGCAATCCTAGGCCCGAGTTTTCTGCCTACTGTTTTAATTTGCAAGAGTCATGCGGAGGAGAAGCTAAGTAAAGAGAATTCCAAACCTGCACAAGACAGAATAAAAGGATAAAGAACAACCAGACATCTCAGAAGTTAGTTCAGAAAACATTAAATTATATGGTTTATTATAGTGATATAGACTGTACTTAAAGCAGTATTTTTGGAATGTTAAGAATGTATGTGCTTATGTGAAGTTACATGCTATTTGAAAAGCAGTAAGATGGACGGAGTCCTGGAACGAACAAAAATAGAGAAGAAACAGATGTTCACAACATAAATTACATTGTATCCCTTCATGCTATTGTGGGAAAGAATTATTTTTTATTGCCAAAAATTTGTTTCTCTATTGTTCCCTCCATCCTCTTTCTAGCAGCAGCCTTTCCAGACTATGTTCTGTGACGTTTCTTCAGAGAGCTTTCCCTTCAGTGGCTTCTTGCTTCCGTTCCTTCTCCCTTCTTCTCTTTTCCTCAAGCCTCTTTCTTTCCTTCATATTCTTCTTTGTGTATTCCCTACTCTGCACTCACGTTCCTACCCCTTTGTAACAGGAATCCTGTGGGAATTCTGGGGGAGGGGGTGTGTGAGAGCCAATGAGAGGGAGGTACTCTTGTTGTGAGTGTGTTTCCGCTTTATCTGTCATTGGAGCTTGTACTTATATGCAGGAAGGATTTGTTATTGTTATTGTTATAATCTGGTTGGGTTTGCTGAAATATTTGTCTGCTGCTGTGGATTCTTTGACTTTTTCTCTTGTCACCCCTTTCCTCAGTGTCCTCCCTCCCAAAGTAGCACATCTTACTTGTTTCATTTATTTTAGTTACTAAGTTGTTTTTGCATCTGGCTGTATATTTTAATTGCAAACTTTGGCGTTTTATGATGTTTTATATTTATAATATTTTATCTCATTATCAGCTGCTCAATGTTATCCTATGTCTGAGGGGAAAGATCATAAACATTTTTTCAGGTTAATAGATATAAACTTCTCAGCTTGACATTTCATACTTATGACCCCCTATATAGGATTTTTAGCCTCCAAGTGAAACCTGGAGATCTCCCGGAATTACGAGTGACCTCCAAACTGCAGTTCCCCTGGAGAAAGCTATTTTGGGGCAGTGGATTCTAATGCTATTATACCTTGCTGAGGTCCCTCTCCTCCCCAAACCCTGCCTTCCCCTCACTCCACCCCCAAATCTCCAGGAATTTTCCAACCCAGGGTTGGCAACCCTACTTTTATAGCAGGAGGGCCAGTAACCTCCAGGGCCTCCCCCAGCAATCAAGTTGGAAAGACAAGTTTCATGATGTGGGGAAATGGGGTTCACAAGCACTGTGACTGCTGGTCAGTGACTGAGGAAGTTATGTAGCTATCCCAGAGCTCCTGCCCAGCAAGGTGTCTCTTCCTCCACTCCCTAATTTTCCCTCCTTCTCTCTCTGTCTTTTGGTATTTTCACTGCCACCAGCTATCCAATTTTTCTTTTAAGGTTCCAACCTGGTTAGCACTCAGGGACCTCAGTCACTTTGCTGCTTAAAGTTTTAGCTTCCTGTTTGTGTCTCTCTGTTCTTTTGCACTCACTAACAAGGGGACCAACATGCTCAATTGGTTGCACCAGGAAAGTAGGAATAAACCATTGGCCCTCTCCTTTCTGCTGTTGGTACACATGAACTAAACAGGTTTTAACACAGGTGGCAAAGATGAGACTGACTGCATTAAAAATGAAAAGAATTTTAATAAGGAAATAAAAAGTGCACACCTAGGGCTGCCAGTCCCTCGCTGGGGGTGGGGAATCCCCCGCTCCCACCCTCCACCCCACCCCCACTTACCTGGCTAGCAGGGGGAAAGGCGGGGGAATGTGCCTCCTGGGGTGTGGTCCTGGGCAGCATGGCATGCTCCTGTGTGCTGTGGCAGCCCAATTCAGCCAAACCGGGCTGCTGCAGAGCAGACCATTCTAGGAGACCCATTGTGCTGTCCTGGCAGCACTCCCGCACTCCACAGTGGCCTGATTCGGGCCTAATTCAGCCCAAATCCGGCCTGATTCGGGCTGAATCATACTGCTGTGGAGCGCAGGAGCACTTCAAGGCCCGTCACACAGCCTGGCAGCACTTCTGTACTCCGCAGAGGCCCAATTCAGGCCAAATCCGGCTCGGTTTGGCCTGCTGCAGAGCGCAGGAGCGCTCCCAAGGACAGCATGTGGCGTGCATGATGATATCACTTCCCAGAAGTGACATCATCACGGTGACCAGGAACGCACATGGGCACCATTAAAATAAGTGCCAAATCTCCCTCCTCCTGCCCAAAGGGGAAGGGGACCTGGCAATCCTATGCACACCTCATCTGCGAACACAACTGACTGAGCAAGGATGAAAAGAGATGTGAATGAAATGCAGTCTTCTAAACCATGACTTTTAGATATCCCTAAAGCTGGTAATCTGAGACAGGTTGCATAATTCTGTTAGAAATATCTATTCCCTTGGTTTCATTACCTAGGAGTCATCCCCTGGTGCATTCGGCACCATGTACTCATAGCTGCTTCTTGGAGTCAAGATGGATTTCTTCCTCCTCCTTAGTATATGAAATGGTCAAGACAGCTTCTTCAACATGCTCAGAGAGTTTTTTTATTATCTTTCTTAGTCCAGCCCCCCAGCTCACCCTCTTTCTCTTCCTATCAGCAAAAAATGTCCACTCTGCCTTTTGGCCCCCTGAAATTCTAGAGCTTAAGTGTTACTGTAGGGTAGATGTGACTGTGGCTGCTCATCGTTTTCTGCCTTTCTATGGCACTGGCTACTTCTGAAGTAACCCTCCCAACTTGTTTCTCTCATCCAGCTAGTCAGCAACTAGTCCCTCATAGCTTCTGTGCCTGTAAACGGTAGCAAATCCAAACATTATCCTTTGGGGCTGCACTTCGGCATTCATCCTGGGCTGTAAGGCTGTAAGGCATTTCACCACACATGCCGTCTCCAAATGTGGGTATTCCCACTTAGGGCCAAGCTAAACGTGCAGGTTTTTAAAGACTTGGGTCTGGGTTCTCCAGACCCAGCTCAGGTTTCCACAGCCATACAGCAGTAAATGGCTGTTAAAAAATAAAACAGTAAAAAGTCCAGTAGCACCTTTAAGACTAACCAACTTTATTGAGGCATAAGCTTTCAAGAACCTCCGCTCTCTCCGTCAGATGCATGGAGGGTATGAAGAAACTGGCCAGAGATATATAGGTGGTGAGGGGAGTGAGGAAAGGGTGCAGGGAGTGAGGGCCATATAGATAAAAAATAAAAGAGAGCCCAAGTGGCCTCAGAATGCCTCTGCAGAGGAAGGAAGGGCTTATCCTTCCCCCCTCAAGCCATTTCCCTGTTTCACAATATCATGGGAGGAGATTTCCCCCTGTTTTTACTGTTTCATATGTACAGAATACTTCATGTGGAATAGAAAAAAACGTGAAAAAACCTCCCTCCCCTGCTATTTTGACAGGGGGAAATGGCTTGAAATGAGAGGGAGGAGCCCCTCCCCCCATGGAGGCATTCTGAGGTCATTTAGGGTCTCATTTATTTTTAACAGCTACGCCTCGGGATCCCATACCCCCGGTGGCGGCGGGGATCCTCACTTTCATCCTCCCCCCCCTCACTTCTGCTTACCTGGGCAGCGAGAAGAAGGCATGGGAATGGGCCTCCCAGTCATGCTCCTGGGGCAGCACAACGACATCACTCTCAGGAGTGATGTCATCACGCCACCCCGAGAGCACTCCTGTGCTTGGCAACAAGCCGATTTTAGCCCCAAATGGGCCTGTTTTGGCCCATTTGAGGCCAAAATCAGCTCTCTGTGAAGTGCATACATGCCCCTGCACCACCACAATGATGTCATTTCCAAGAAGTGATGTCATCACACTGGTGTGGGGCCCATGAACACAAAGAGAATCATGGACCAGGCAGAAAGGTAAGTGCTGGGTCCCCCAACTCCCACCAGGAGTCTAAGGGGACCTGGTAACCCTAGCTACTCCCAAACTCTTTAAAAACCTGCACATCTTCGTAGCTTGGCCCTTACGATATTATGGAATATAGAAAATATATTATTAAGAGTTAATTCTTAATTTCACCTCTGTGCATTATCATCTTTTATGTGTTAGTATATCCTTTCTGTTCCCAGCAGTTCAGCACAATGGTTCTAAACCTTGTTTGCTTGGAGAACAGTAATATTATTTGAAATAATAAAAGAACTGAAATTTCACCAAAACAATTCAAGATTTTTCCTAAACTGATGAAGAAATAATCTTGCTAAACTGGTGGTTCTGCAGTATGGTTTAAATATTTGACAAGGGAAAGAAACAAAAGGTCATGACTCTTATGTTTATAACACCAGTGTTCCCCAAAAACACACAAATTGCTACCAGACAGCTAATGACTTTAAACAACTCCAAGGCACTTTAGAGTTTTGCAGTCCTGTAATGTATAGCAATGCCTTCTATGTACTGTAAACAGTAGGCTAGCCAATCACAACCAGTTTGCCTTTTTTTCACTTGCAACATATCCCTAAACTCCAAAGAACTGTGGCAAGTAAACAAACAAAGCCACAGGAATGGCTACAGTAGGGAAATATAAACTGCTGTGGTTGTGGTCTCACTCCAAGGGGTTGGTGGCTTGTTTCACAACAGAGTTGTGTAGTCTTTCCATTATAAATCCAAGCTTCGCAGACTCTGTGTCAAATATGCAAAAATGTTATCTATCCCAAGAGAAACTATGTTTGTTTGTTTGCTTGCGTGTTTGGGCACTTTTGTTCTGCCTTTCTCCACTCAATGCAGATTCAAAACAGTTGGCATAAGAAACGCATGCATTTCTCTTACAATCATTTAAAACATCACAAATAACTGATCTGTCTACTTGCTTCATCAGTAACAAAGCAGTTGTTGCTGCACCAGCAAAATACTTAACTTTCATCCAGCACTGATTGGTTTCAACTATTGTATTAAAAATCTCTGTTAAGAAGCATCTTCTTAACTTGCCTTCTTCTCATCCATCCATCCTAAAATGACTACCTGAGAATAGGACAGATAGCACTGTTCCTAAAGCTTCAGAAACCTAGTTTAATCCACAGTAAAAGTTAATTCGGGGACTGGGAACCTGTCAACTTCCATAACTCCGAATATCCAGGGATGGATATTTCAGTACTGGCTTAACACATGGCTCTTGCTCAAATATAGGCTGTATCTACTAAATCTTTCCAATGTTTCTCAAGGATACCCACACTTTACATAGATTTAATTGTAGTTGTGCACAAAGGCACTCTAAGATTACTAGCCTCTTGTCATACCTAGTAGCCATTTGCCATCTTATCATCCATTATTTTTTCAGACGCTTCTGAAATCTTTTAGGAGTCTTTTCTAGCAAATAAAATATATATATTTCAGTGTCTCAGATCTGGGAAAATGTAGCTTACTCAAGGAAAATCAATTCTGATATATAGAGAGTAAATGAAATTACATGGGCATCACACCATGATCTATGATATATACATATAAATATTAAAAACTTCAAGGAGAAGGATGAAAACTGCCAGACATAACTAATGGGTCTTGAAAGAAATGCAGTGATACATAATTCCTCTCTATTGTATAATATACTGCCAGCGCTCCAATTGATTTATAGTAGTTTAGTTGAATTCTGATTGTTAAGCCAGAAGCTCTACTGAAGCAAACTTGTCTTTCTACATATAAAAAAATCAATGAACTGAGACATAAGGGAATCAGTTATGGTTTAGCCCATTTTTTTCTTCCAGAATGTTAATGTTTGGTGATAGAGCAGCTGTCTTAAAATTTAGAATTTCCCTAATGTACCTGGGCTGAAGCCAGAAGCTTTGCATTAACTAAACATACTGTTTTGTATTAAGCTGGTAAAGTAAGTGGAGGAATTCAGGCATATTTGGATTAGGTTTAAGCTTTGGATTTTGACCTTTGCATATTGAGTGCTTTTTTCCCTGCACTTATGTAGTTCTCCATATTGTGTCATTTGAGAACAAGGCACTTTTGAGTGCATAAATGTTCCCCTGTGGTGTGAAATGAAGCAGTGTGCAGAACATGTGGTTAAGCATGTCAGCTGAAGACATCTCCACATGGATATATGGAAATCTCCATGGCTTTCAGATGTTTTTAATCTCCTAATGACAGTGCAATGTTTTTTCTAAAATTTTAAACTTTTTTTCATTTGAAGATGAAGTTTATTTTTCTATTTCTGTTGTTTGCTTGCATATTAAAGTGACAGATGTTAAAGAACTGCTACTCAGGTTTATTTCAGATATTTCATTCTATAATGTGTAAACTTGATAAACTGTCAGGCAGTTCTAATTTTAAAACTCCTCTCATTCATTCATACCCCACCTTTCTTCCCAATGGTGACCCAAGGTGTCTTATATAATTTTTCCTCCATTTTATCCCCACAACAATCCTATGAGGTAGGTTAGGCTGAGAGTGTGCAACCAGCCCAAAGTCACCCAGCAAGCTTCCATGACAGAGTGAGGATTCTCCCAGATCCTAATCCAACACTCTAACCACTACACCATGTAGGCTCAAGGTGTATTAATGGCTTCTCATGATTGGGCAGTTCTAGACTATAGACATCATTGCCTATATTTGTTCCTGTTATCCCATAAATGTAGTTTTGTGGTAGTCTACAAAACAATTAAGTATGTGATATACTCAAGCAAATGGTGCACTAATAAGCTGAGAGTTGCCACTGAAGCATATTTAAAGCACACACTACATAGCCTGCATTAGTTCCAAGGCTGATGTTTGAAAGGCAAATGGGAACTGTAAAGTGGAGAGTGGGATATAATGTGTCCATGAAAGAATCAATGCCAGTTATGAGGAGGAATATAAATGTTTGTGTGCAGATTGTGGAGGCGAAATAATAAAATCACAGAGCTGCAAAACAACCAGAGATCATCTAGTCTCAGCTCTTCCTTATAAATTAAAGATAAATCCTCTGCACACAACTGATACCTGATAGATAAATCTGGGCTGTGTGAGTTAATTTCTAGTGGCGGGAGGGGGGGGGGGTCATCATTTCTTGTCTTTGGAAGTGTCATGCCTAAGGCATGAATCAGAGTATTGAACTAAAGTGAGAGAATTTCTAAAGAAGGATGTAAGAAATGCACAGCGCAATCCTACACACACTTTCCTCAGTGTATGGCCCATTTAATAACATGTGAGTTTCTTTTTAGTAGACCTGTTTAGGATTGCTCTTGAAATAAGTGAGATATATTCATTGTTACTGAGTGCAGATTTCCACATACATATCTGAAATGCAGTATTCAGACTAAAAATAACTGTGAAATCTGTGTTGGGGAAATTGCCAATTCCTGATGGAATTGTGGGGGAGGGTCTAGGAATGCAACCAATGTACACACAGACACACACTCATAGTTGTGAATCACCTGCCATCACTATACTGCAAATAATCAGCTCCTGAGAGAGCTTTTAAAAGCTTGGAAATCTGTATGAAAGACTAAAACCCATGAATGACTGTTTTTTAACAATGTACCTGGGCTGTCTGACTTCTATTTAGTCATTCTTCACAAATCCATATCAACATACAGAGCTTTATTGCAAGTAGATTGAAGTAACTTGATTAAAAGCTGTGAAGGAGATCTATGATTAAAATTGGGGGGTGGGATCCCATTAGCTTAAATTCTTGGCAGTTTTCTACTTCATGGAGAACACTTCAGGTCACAAAGGTCCTGTAAATAGCTTGGTAATGGCTGGTTGCACAGCAGGCATAAGCATGTGCTTTGAGTTTGCAAAATGATTCAGAAGCATGCTGTGAGATAGCTACTGATAACAAGCAGATGTGAAGATCAGAAGAGGTAAGAACAAGAACTAAAAGTCAACATTCACCAAATCTGATTTTGGTGGGCATGATATAATTATCACTGTTTTTTGGCATTAATATAAGGTTTAGGATGAGCAAGTTCATAGCTAAAGCAAAATACACTGAGAACCAATCTTGTGTAGTGGTGAGAGTGTTGGAGAAGGATCTGGGAGACCCAGCTTCGAATATCCACTCTGTCATGGAAGCTTGCTGGGTGACTGTGGGCTCATCACATGCTCTCAGCCTAACCTACCTTGCACAGCTGTTGTGAGGGGGAAATGAAGGAGAAGAGAATGATGTAAGTGGCTTTGGGTCCCCCATTGGGGAGAAAAATGGGATATAAATGACATAAAGTAATAAAATAAAATAGTATGCCATGGATCCAGAACGGTAAATTAATTGAAATGCATTGAGAGTTTATTTATTTAGAATCTTTCTTCAGATACTTACAAAAGGCACTTTTCCATGGATCTCCTATACATCCTAGCCAGAAGTGACAGTGACATGTCAACTATCAGCTTTCCCTATGGCTTGCTCCCCAATTTCTCCTGGGAGTTCCAGGCATACTCCTGCAACCCTAGAAAATAGTGTGTATAAACATAATACATTGTAGTAACAACAGTGGTTGGATCTTCTCTTGCATTTGTAATAGCACTAACTTCCATGTGCCCTACAGGAATGCACAAAAAGTACTAGGTCTACTTGGCTCCTGCAAACAAACAACATTGGAGTTACCACAAGGAAGTTTTTCTTAATCTCTCACAGTAATGATTAAGAAGCTATGTACAACAAACCCATCTTAGTGAAATCAGTTTGTTGATAGAACTTGGGTAAAGATGGTTTTATTGATTAGATGTTGCTTATAGCACAAGAAGAAGAGATGTATGTATAGAAGCAATTTAGAAATCTAATTTTAGTGAACATTTGAAAGAGAATGACTGAATTGAGAATCAAAACAGAAATGTAAGTTAAAACATTTGGCAGTAATGAGAGAAAACCAGGAAATACGCCATACATTTTATCCCATCATGAAACAAAAAGGAAATGAAAATTAATTTTGTATTCCTTCCTGGAAAACATTATTGTAAGAAAAATCAACATTACAATCTTAACTCCCCAATGGGTAGGTGAATTCCTAAGTAGATGACAAAAATCTGCCAAAAGGTCTAGAAAACCATAGGGCTAAATTAATCATAAATAATAAATCATTTCTACTTTCTGTATATTTTCAGTACAATGCAATCAGACTCTTAGATGTGTGGTTTTTATTGGCAATATAATTTCAAGCTCATCACAAAACCACTGGGGGCTGGTATGGGCTACAAGTTTGTTTATATTTTCTACAATGGAAAGGACTCAATATGGGACTCAATATTAGTAGAAAAGGAAGGAAAAATAGTTTTCTAGTGCATTTTTGAACTTCTCCAGGCATACACGCCATTTTAATTTTCTAAAACAAATATTCACATTCTTATAAGAAATAATGTGCTCCTCCAAAACTTGTCTGCCTTAGTCTGGAATCTAGAACTACTGTTATAAAATTTGCTTTCTTCTCCAGCGCACCACCCCCCTACACACACACACATACTAGCCAGGAATAAGAGTGGGTGCCTTCACTGTCTTTTCCCACCATTAGAAAAGTGGAAAGCTCCACATTACCAATTAGTCAACAGTTGATGCCCAACCCCCTCCCCCCGCCCGGTTCTGGTTTAGGGGGAATATGCTCTATAGCAGCTGATTGCATATACACTCAGGGGTAATTCTCGGTCTGTTAAATTGTTTTTTTTTGCACATCACAAATTCACTATTGGAATATGAAGCTGCTACAAATCTGGGCCGCTTTATTTAACAGATACTTTGATTACTGATCAATTTCTCAACAATCATAGAATAGTGACTCAGATTGTCACTACTCTATGATAAATGGTACATAGAATTGTACAGAGATCAGGCTCAAACTGTTTCCAGCAGGGTTTTTAAAAATCAGCTATTCCATTCTTCTGTTTAGCATAAATTTCTGAGCCTTTAGGGAAAATGTACAAGAGTACAGTAATTAACGGTGATGAAATAGATCTAGGCCACTACCATCCAACATTTTCTACAACCCAGGTGTAGGATAAGCAACTGATGCAGTAGCCAAAACACGTTAATTTTGTTTAAAACTCAGACATGTGTTAGAGCTTTTTAAACAACTCAGAAGAATTAATTTGTTATGCAATTCCTAGGTAGATTATGTCAACACTACAAGTATTTGTTTCTCTGAACTGCATAAGGCAAGTTTCATTTTATGTTTCTTACAGTGAAATCCAAAACCGGGTTATACCCTTTGAAGTCCACTAAAGTCAATGGGGTTAGGACATAACTCCGTTTTAGGATTGAATGTTAGGTCAGAAGAATTTTAGCTGCATTCACCTCTAGAACTCAAACATGGAATAATTAAAGCTGGAGGTGGTGGGGACTCAAATTTATGGGTCATAAAAGGCAACTATGTTTACAAGTTTACCAGCTGATCTGTCAAAAAACTAACAAGTCATTTTCTTGTAAATCAGAGACGATACCATAAAACATCAAGGGATTCCCTCATAAAATGTGCATGAAGGAAAAATGTGTAATATTTATGTTTTGCTTTTTACGTGTAGATGTCTGAAGCATTTTTTCTGAGCATTATGCTATTTTTCAACATGTTTAGGTTGCTGTTTCTGGTATTGAATTTGCCTAATTTTCAGCAGTGCTTTGGGCAGATAGTCCCAAACAGCAACACGTGTTTATATTTCTGTTACTAAGAAACATGATTTCAACTATTATTATGTTCAGAATGAGATTTAGCTTCAGAACTAATATGATATTGGCACAAACAAACAACTATTGAATTTATTAAAATATACTGTTTGGGTTTTTTTAATGTGACTGTCCAGTTCTCTGCAGACTATTGTTCAATTTGAGTTTCACGATTATAAAATAACACCAATTAGTTCCTCTTTGCATGTTTTCCCTGCAGGTCTACTCATGGTATTCAAAAAGACTTACTCCCAGGTTATGGCCTTCATCATTTTTTTCTTGGAACATCTAGCTTCTTTATAATGAAAATTTTCTGCCCTAGAAAACTGGTTTATAATAGCAACTAAGAATGTGAGCCATAAGCCAGCATGCTTCTCTCCAGGAACCTGCAATTTTCTCAGATATCTCTACGTGAAACATCTTACATGGGGACGCTCAAGTGTAGGGAGAAGCAATGTTAGCCAGGAAGCATAATTTAAAAAGACAGAGCTGGCAGAGATCGCTCCTCAGAGGGTTTGTTAATTTGAAATGAACAGAGCCTTTGGGGAGATGAAGATGAAATTAACAAACCCTCTGAGGAGCGATCTCCACCTTATCTGTCTTTTTAAACTACCTTCAAATAGAGAGGTAAAATTGAGAGCCTTCAGCTTTGTCTTTTTAAGCTATGCTGCCCAGCTAACATTGTCTCTCCCTACACTTGAGCGTCCCCCTGTAAGATGTCTCACGTAAATAAACTCAGTCTTTGTTACTAATTTGCAATATGGGGTAATAAAGTACTTAACATGTAGTATATAATAATATTAAGAATATCTTGGCAAGGGTGTACAAGGAAATTCTCAGACCATCAATAGTATGAACACTTTTTTCACATCGCAGATTCCAAACTGAATTTAATCATAAATCTATACTTGACTTGGACTGCAGCACAATAGTGCGAGTTTTCACTGGAAGTTCTCTGCAATAACTGAATCATCCAACAACAGAGAAGGAAATCCTATAAGACTCACTCGCTCGTTTTTTTCTCATAACCTCCTTAAAAATATATTTCACCTGAACAGTTCTATGATGACTTTAATATGCAATATTTTGGCTGGGTCAGTATTTCTAAGAACAACAAAATACTGATATTTAGAAACCTTAAAAGTTCTTAATTTTCACTGGCTACTGGCTACCTTGCTGATAGTATTGGGATGGCTCCTACCCCCTTCTACTGCTCCACTGAGAACAGCGAAGCCTGAGAAGAGCTTGAAGCCTTCCTCCAACTTATGTGGCTTTTTTTTGTTTTTGCTTTTTGATGGGGAGTGACTATGTTACCAATACAAGTGCGTAGGTGAGATTTTGATTCAGCGAGACATGCCTTTTTAAACTGGCAGTTTAAAGGATATCGTCCTCAGGAGTTTAATAGTTTTAGCATTTTTCTGTGGCTTAAAAAAAAGGCCAAAACAAATCGATGATTTTCCTCATAATGTACCAAGGCAATCCTAATGCTCATATTTGTGTAATATGCAGTTGAGATACTATAGGTTTTTTTCTTCTCATGTTGGGATTCAGTTTTTTCTAGCTGTCCTTTCAGTTAAGATTTATTTATTTTTTATTTTTATGTCATTTATAGTCTGCCTTCTTCACTGAGACTCAAGGCAGATTACATAGTGAGAGATTAGCACAGTCAGTATCAAGGGCATTTCAATAAACAATGCCATAATGTAAATAAATGCAAGTTTACAAAGACATAACATTAGCAAAAATCCAATACAGAGTTTAAGAAATGCTGAAACCAAGCATAAGCAATTCTAGGACTGACATTAGACAACTTAGAACTGCCCAGTAAGGTCATACTTAAAAGAACAGGTAGTACATGGGAGTATATACGTAAAGCATAAGGCAACATAGTGGTAGAGTCTATGGTCCCTAACTCATTAGTGAAACATCTCTTTGAGATCATCTTCCTACAATCACAGTAGAGCATTGTGTGGTGGTTCCATATAATTAAATGACTATGGATGTTGAAGTGTATAATTAGGATTTTTAGCAATTCATTTTGTATCTCTGTATTGAGTATGAACAAAGCCAAACACAAAATGTCTGCTTTATAAAATAAGTGAGAGATTGGTCAAAGTGGATAATGAGGATTCTTCCTTTATTTGATGAAAAGGGTTTGTGTACATTACATTCAATCAAAACCATTTCCTTTGTTGAGACTGTTCCAGAGAAAATAATGGCATCCTTTCAGGACACTTTATTATGTCTGGTGGAAAAGACAGGATTAATGGAGCATGCAAATGACCCCAAATATCATGTTTTCTTGTATACAGAACCATTAAGACACTGAAAATGTGACTCTTAGAGGCACTGATAGGAAATTGGAATAAAAACCCTCTTGAAGGGCACTACGTTTTGTCTAAAAAATCAAAATAATATCTTCCATAGGGTCTTCTGTAGCATCAGTTAATCTGTGGTCTTCTGCACAGTCCTGACTGCATGCAGTCAGGAATGAACTTTCTAGTTTTGACTGACTGGAAGGGTGCAATAGAGCCTCAGGACCCAAGGTTGCTCACTGAGAAAGAGTACGTATCAGTTTTGACAATCCAGCATTGCTGCGAAGGAGCCATCGGCCAGGATAAAATCGACATTCTCGGATCCATCAGATCCAGCTTCGGATCTGGTCAGATGTCAGTCATGCTCACCAGTTCCGTCAACATCCAGAAACATGTTTGAACTCCCACCAAAGAAGGCTAAGGTGAAAACTAAACATCTAAAAAAGCATTCAGTTCTGATTACAGTACAGTCCAGGTCCAGGTCACCTACAAGGATTAAAAGACTATGAGATCCAATTGTATTAGATGATGATTCCCAGTGTCACACGTCGCCGGGTCCGTGGGTGTGGTTGACGGGGAAGTGGCCGTGCTGACCATGCTACTGACGGGTCCTGCTCTGTAGCCTAACTGGCCGCCGCCTAGTCGGTGCCTCTGGGTAGCTTGTCAGCTGCCAGTGGAGAGCGAGGGTTCCCCCACTGGCCTCAGAAAGGGTTCCCTTCAGAGTAGGCACAAGCTCCTAGGATCTCCATCAGGTCCCCGCTGAGTCTGCCCTTGAATTCAGGGACAGAGCTCAGCTTTCTCTCCTCCTTGGCCAGAGTCTGGATCCCTCCATATATCCCCTAGTGCCAGCCCCGCCCACATTCCCACCTCCCACATTCCCACCCCCATTGTGATACCCAACACCTGGGCCACTTGTGGCCATAGCCCGTGTACCCATCCCTGCCTTTGCTCCTGATTGGACCAGGACCCTGCCTTTCCCTGTTGTCCCTGCCCTCCTGCTGGGTTGGCCTGGGCCCACTCGGCCCTGTGCAAATCACCCCTCGCCACCGTGACCCAGGGGGCAGGCCTGCCCATGCAGCAGGCCCCTCGGACCCAGGTGCGGCCATTCGTGCAGCCGGCTGGGCAGGGCAGGCACACAGCTGCATGCTGGAGGGGTGAGGCTGCTGTTTCCAGGGTTACTGGTCGCCCGCCCCACTCCGGCGACTGTCAGCACACCCCTATGGGGGTCAAGGCTGCTCCCTGGAAGCACGCAGTCATGGGCCTCTTGTCCCCGCGTCCCGGCTGAGCCAAGTCACTGTTTGCTCACTCACACGGATGCCGCCCGCTCTCCCCGGCCACACCACCACCCAGCTGACCTTTGCAGAGGCTGCCCACGCTGCCGCTTGCCTGCTGCTTTGGGTGGCAAGGCACCTCCTCTGCCCGGTAAGTACCTGCAGCGAGCGGGACGGGTGGGGTGGGCTTGGGGTGGCTGCTCATTCGAGGAGCAGCAGGTGGAGCCACAGCCATCCCAGAACACACATCCCTTTGCGCAGAGTTGGATTTGTCCTCTTTTAAGAGCATCCTGGACATAAAGTCGGTGTTAACGTGTTGTCTGCCTGGCCGATGACATGTCGAGAAGCTAAAAGGCAAGAGAGAAATATGCCATCTCAACACCCAGGCATTGTGATCCTTCAGCCATGCCATCCACTGCAGCGGGGCATGGTCTGTTACAAGTATGAAATGGTTTTTGGCAAGGTAGTATTATAATGTGCCCACCACCCACTTCACTGTTAGGGCTTCCTTCTCTATGGTCGCGTACTTTCTCTCTGCTTGTTGTAACTTGCGACTTATGAACAATATGGGGTGCTCTTGTCCCTCAAAGTCTTGCACCAGGATGGCTCAATGCCAGACTCGGAGACATCGGTCTGTACTATGAAAGGTTTGGTAAAGTCCAGGTTGCATAGGACCGGCGCCTTGTCGAGAGCTGTCCTGAGATCCTGAAAAGCCTTCTCTCTTTCCTCCATCCACCAGACCCTGGCTGGTTGATCCTTATGCAGAGTGTCCATAAGGGCACTGGCCTGGCTGGCGTAGTGGGCAATAAACTTACTGTAATACCCCACGAGACCTAGGAAGCGCCGCAGTTGCTTCTTGGTGACTGGGCGGGGGCAACTTTCCAGCGTAGCCACTTTGTCCAGTAGGGGTCACAGCTGCCCCTTCCCCACCCAGAATCCTAGATATTTGAGTTCCTGGACCCTAATCTACTCTTCTTAGGGTTGCCTTTGAGTCCTGCGGTGGCTAGGTCTTGGAGGACCTTCCGCAGGTGCTGTAAATGCGTGGGCCAATTGGGGCAGTAGATGAAGATATCATCTATATAGGCTGTGGCAAAGCCCTGACACTGCACCAGGGCTTGATTGACAAGCCGCTGGAAGGTGGCAGCGGCTCCATGTAGCCCAGAAGGCATGACTTTGAACTGAAAGAGTCCTTGTGGCATGGTAAAGGCCATTTTTTCCTGGTTTTCTAGGGCCATGGGTACTTGCCAATATCCCTTTGTGAGATCTAATGCTGATAGGAACTGCGCCATCCCCAACTGGTCAATAAGGACATCCGCCCGGGGCATGGAGTAGGCGTCAAATTTGGTGATTTTACTGACCTCTTGATAGTCCACACAGAATCTCACGGATCCATCCGGCTTGGGTACCAGGACCACTGGACTGCGCCAGGCGCCATGAGAGGGCTCTATTACTCCTAGCTGGAGCATATCCTCCACCTCTTTGGCAAGTGCCTCCCATTGCTTCTGTGGGAGCGGTCTCCAGGGGGTCCGGGCTACTTTGCCTGTGGGGGTGGGTATGGCATGGCACACTATCATGGTGCAACCAGGATGGTTGGAGAAGCTTCCACGGTTTTCGTGAAGTACTTGCTCAAGGTGTTCCCACTGTTCCGGACTTAAGGCTTCATCCATCCCTGGGCCGAATCTTCTCCTCATGGGGTCCAGGGCAACTGCCCATCTGATGGCTTGAGGGGGTCTTCAGCCAGCTGGCACTTGGAGGGCAGGTGCTCCCTCCACACTTTCAAGTCATTGATGTGTAGTCATTTGTTGGCTACCCATTCTCCTCGGCCACACCACCACTCAGCTGGCCTTCGCAGAGGCTGCCCACACCGCTGCTTGCCTGCTGCTTTGGGCAGCAAGGCACCTCCTCCGCCCAGTAAGTACCTGTGGCGAGCGGGGCGAGTGTGGTGGGCTTGGGGTGGCTGCTCGTCCCAGGACACCCAGGCTCTAATATGGAGGTTCTAATTTTCAACCAAAGAAAAAAGGCCTCATTCCAAGACTAGGCACCCTCATTGTCAATCCTGTAAGGAACAACAAAGTCAGAAGTCTTTCTTCTGACTATTCCCAGAAACAGACATGAGCACACCTATTTTTAAAGATAGGCTCTTTCTGGTCTTTTCTCAATGGAAAGACATCCTCTCAGATGCATGGGCTCTCTCCATTGTTAGGGAGGGGTACAAGATTGAGTTTAACTCTTTTCCTCCCTGTTTCACCCTAACAAGGAAGACACGTGGTACTCTGACTACCTCCTATTTGCTATTAGATCCTTGCTACTTAAGGGTGCTGTTGAATCCGTTTTTTCTCAAGATAAGTCCATGGGGTTTTATTCTAGGTATTTTTCAGTACTTAAGAAAGATGTGCATGTCAGGTTCATCTTTGATTTAAGGAATTTAAATGCTTTTATCACTGTTCTCAAGTTTCAGATGTTATCTCTTGTTCAATTTCTCTCCATGTTAGAATTAAACCGTTGGTTTGTTGTTATTAACTTACGAGATGTTTATTGTCATATTTCAGTGCATTCCAATCATAGGAAATGATTTATGATTTATATGCAATAGTATGATTTTTCAATATAGTATTCTACTGTTGGGCCTTGCCATTGCCCATTACAAGCATTATTGACCTACCAGGATAAAAGCTACAGTATGAATAAAAATTACATGCTTCTCTACAATTATCCTAAAAATCTTAACTATATCAAAGCATACATTCACTTTCTCTCAGTGGTCAGCTTCCCTTACATCGTTTTATAAATGTGGTTTGGACTTCTAAAATAATCTTTATACAGTTCACAGAAAAGAGATCGGGTAGCAGATTGAATGGCTTGAAGTCTTTGTGGCTTTGAGCAATATGTCAGTTCAGAATTCTGATTCTGAATATGTCACTTCAAAGTAATGACTATCACATATAAAGTCCTTCATGGCCTCTGTCCCTCATATCTGCGAGACCATCTCTCCCCCTCTGTTCCACTACGGCAGCTTTGCTTACCTGGTCTGGGCCTCCTGCAAATACCACCCTGCAGTTAGGAAAAATGAACAGCTGCCTGCACTCATGCTTTCTCCATGGTAGCCCACACCTTAGGCCAGCGATGGTGAACCTATGGCATGCGTGCCACAGCTGGCACACAGAGCCCTCTCTGTGGGCACGCGAGCCAAGTTGCCGATCGCTATGTCCAGGGCTCATTTGGAGGGGGAACGCCTGCAACGGCGTTCTGAGCAGAGATCACATGGGTTTTGGCCCTGCCCCCGTGATTCCTTTTCCTCAAGGCTGCCTCCCTGCTGCTTGTCTCTTTAGCAGCAGGAAGCGGAGGCAGTAGCCAGGCTGCTGGGGCTGGCTTTCTAAAGAAGAGTAAGCTGCTTTGATTTAACTTGCTTTACTTTCATTCGTGGCTCCTGAGCGAGTGAGAGAGAGAGAGAGAGAGAGAGATGTTAATTAGTTGGGACAACTGTATGAGTTGTTTTTTCTTAACTAAAACCTCAGTATTCAGATTCAATTGCAGTGCTGGCACTTTGAAATAAATAAGTTGGTTTTGTGTTGCAGTTTGGGCACTCGGGCTCAAAAAGGTTCGCCATCACTGCCTTAGGCAATGGCCTGCCTGAGGAAGTCAGGAAAGCTCCCACTCTCCTGGCTTTCTGCAAACTATGCAAAACTAAATTATTCATTAGGGCTTTCTACCTGGATTATAGGGCTGTGTGAGAAGAAGTAACTCAGAGAGATGCATTGGTAGGGACAGGGATTATTTGCTACTCTGTTGGGTACTGATTGCTGATGTGGACATGTGGCTACTATGGAGTTTCCATGTTGTAAAACATGTAAATTAGTTATGCTTTGTTTCAGAAAGATTTCATCTCTATGCTCAGCTTTATGCTTGTTTTTTCAAATCTTATTGTATCTTTTTTCTCTGAATGTCCTAACTGTTGTTCATTATTATACTTTGCTCAGTGAATGTCCTAGCTGATTTGATTATATTGTATTTTCACTCACACTGTGTAATCTGCCTGGGATCTCAGTGAGAAAGGCGTAATAATAATGATGATGATGATAATTATGATATGCCAATTTTACAACTAAATTATTCTCATGAATTATAGCTAGTGATCATGTGAATTTTATGTGCATACCACACGAAAAAGAAGTTGCACCTGAAACTTTGTGGGGGCAGGATTCAAAGATAAGTGATAGCAATAATTATTTATATTACGAATACTTTACACTTTAATAAGGATTGGCCCCAATAATTTGGAAACAGGAACCATTGAAATCAGTAGAGCCCTCTCAAAAAAACCAGTATGTCATGGTGTCACAGAGAGAGGCGTGGGGACCACCATTTCCACCCAAGGGGGGTGGGGACACGCACAGAGCTCAGCATCCCGGGTAAACAGAACTTTACAAAACTGCCAATGAGAGACTGCTCTCACATTAGCCTCAATACCTGCTACCAGTCCTTTTAGTCTATCCCAAAGCACAGGAGCAAAAGGACAAATCTCCAGGCCTGTCAGGGAATTAAACAGAAAGTCTACCTTGCAAGGGTGGCTTGCAGGCAGAGTTCTTTGAACAAAGATTTACCTGGTAGGTGGTTCAAGGGTCAAGACACTGGTTTAGCCTTTGAGGTTTCAGAGTCAAGAACCACACAAGATAAAAAAATATAATTATTTATTTAAGGTGCAAAGATATTCAAAATAACAAGACAGACTGTGGGGATTAAAATAACAAAACCTTAGCATGTAAGCTCTAACTATACATACCACAGTAATTCCAGAAGGCAAAACACAAATCAGACACAGGTATAAATAACAGAGTCTCTTGCATAGAGAAAAACAGCATTTCAGTTGTTCACATCCATTTCAGCAGAAAAAAAGATGGTTGCAGAGGAGCGTCCATCCTACAGACTCAGAGCCGAAGTCATAGCTGAAGCTGAACTCCACACAGAACAAAAACAGGAGGGGCAATCCCGCAGGAAATCCAAGCAATACGTTTTCAAATCCCCAATTTATCAATTAAAGTGCAAGTGCTACTTAATTAATCAGTGCATACAAGAAAGGATTTTTCAGCATACCCGGATATGTATAGGATGTTCATGGATTGTAATCTGCTCTTTATATTTCATTGCTGCTTTATTGCACAGGATATACGCTGTTATGAAATGATTGTTCAATTTTGACTTGTATGCACTGATTAATTAAGTAGCACTTGCACTTTAATTGATAAATTGGGGATTTGAAAACGTATTGCTTGGATTTCCTGCGGGATTGCCCCTCCTGTTTTTGTTGAGTACTTGCAGGAATAGCCATCCATTCGTGCTAGGCTTAGAACTCCACACAGAAGCTGAAAGCTTAACTGAAGCTAAAAGCCTGAAGCTCCATGTTGCTAACCTATTTGTATGGGTCTTGGGGGCCTAAGTGGCTCAGGCCTGTTAGCCAATCAGGATCCCAAAAGCTGATGTCATCATTGCTAGGGAGAGTACGTGAGTGGGCAGAAGTGAGACCAATCTGCAGCTTTGGTCCCAGCCCCTTTCCCACAGGTACGAGATGCGCTGAGTGTTCAGGAATGTTAATTGGCTCAAAGCTGTACCATGGAGGTTCTAACAAGCTAACAAGCTACCTTATCTCCAAAGTCGCTGTGTACTGAGAGCTTCTTGCAAGCTCTATAAGTTTTCCCAGGCCCTTCTTCCTGAACCAAAGATTTCAAACATGGCTGCAGTTTTGAATCAGAAAAGCCATTTTCTTTACACATGATGTGTGGCTCACTAGTAGAGCATCATTGAGAAACTCCTTAAGAATTATTCAGCAAGAAAGCAGATGTATGATTGTTCTCAAAATTATGCTGAAACCAAGAATACTGCTGAGTGGGGACCACTCATCCATTACAGCAAATGGGTCACTCCCACACCCCCACCGCTGATATTCAGCTGCTTTCTCTTGCCCTGTCCTCCAGGTAGCAGCCTGTCAACCCCATTCTTAGTCTTATTCTTGCTGTGGGTATGTGAAATTTGGCAGGGCAAGATCTGCTCTACAGAGAATCACATGCTTAGCAGAAAACAAGATGAAAACATTCTTCATGGGTAGAGATAATCTTCACTCATGACAAAATAGTGGAGGAGGAGGAGGAGGAGGAGGAGGAGGAAGAGTCTAAGTGGAAGGTAAGGAAAGATTGGCAGGTCTCCTCAGTGGATTCTTACAGAGCACAATTAAGGCCTTCATGCTAGCCAGTGAGCTAATGCGTTGCTGCTTGGGCCGGGTGGATGGGCATGGCCTGAACTAGCCTAACTGGGCTGTCTCTGCTATTACTATTTACACACAGAGCAGCTCCTTTCTGTTTCAACAAAAGTCCTCCATTCTGCTCCACTGTAGTTAGGAGAAGAGAAGAAATCTGCATTGTGTTTTGTTGCTTTGTGGAGCGAGGTGATTTTCCTGGTTGCTAAAGTTATTCTGTACACTCATACAATGTAGCAATTTGTAATGGCTTAGTAAAGTCAGATCAGTTAGTGCATCAACTGGAAATTTGCAGAGTAAAGACTCAGTGTATAAAAGCACAATCTGAGAGAATATATAGTCTTCTTTCCACTTTTCTTTATTTAGCAGATGAGTAGTGTCGAATCAGTCCAGTCTGGCGGCCCCAGTTAGCACCAGCTGCCACTGTTCATGAGCGTTCAAAGTGCATCAATGAAAACAGGCAAAAATAATTAAACTGTTAGTAGTAAAACTGCTTATCTGCAATCCAAAAAGAATCTGCAGATGGGACCCCCCCTCCATGAGAACAAAGTACCCAGTCAATGGAATATAATACTAGAAAAACAAATATTACAATGGAGAATGTGTGTTTAGCTTGTTTTTTGTGACCATCTTGGCTCCCAAAGAAAGGGGGTCCCCAAAACATGTGTGCCAGCTGGATCCCTTTGTACTGAGCGCCAGTTTGTTTAGCCAGATGTCTTCCCAACAGAGACAAAGAAGAAACAGAGCTCTTATTAAAATAAGTCAGGGAACAGAAAAGTGTGTCAAGTGAAAGGAGGCACATTGTGTCCCATCTGATATTTATTAAATGTTGTTTAAGTCAGCAATGAGAAATGTGCAACATTCGGAAGTGACCCAGCCTCTCTGGTATGCACAACCAGTGACAAAAGTCCGAGGGCAAGTCAGCATTAAAGCCATGTGCTCAGATTGCATAATGGAATGCACAAACCATGAAACAATAACAAGACATGAAAATCTGATGCAAACAAGGCTCAGCTCTGCATGACTTAACACATGACCTCTTCTCAGAACAATGTATGGAGTAGTCCTATTCTGTGAAGTTTAATGTTAGCTACTAATGAGATGTGAGAAAGCTCTCAAGAATAAAATGATTTACTGCACATATACACAACTTTTATCAAAACAAAACAATTATGAACAGAAATGCTATACCAGTTGTGCATGCTTAACCCCCTTGATTTTAATAGGACTTAAAGATATTTGGATTCAGGGCCGGAATATACCATTTTGAAATGATTATGAAATTTGGACATACATGCCCCAATGATAAAAGTGCCAAGCTTCCGTTTTAGTGGGTTTCCAAGTCTGCCTTCTTGGACAAAAAGGTTCACATTTTTTCCCAAAATGAAACTGTCAAGAATGCCAGATACATTTATTAAGAGTATTCTATGTCTATTGTCTTGGAGCTGCAAATGCTGGGTCCTGGGTCATCAAGAACCCTGAAAATAGGTGGGTTTTTCTTCTTGGAACAGGAAAAATCCAGGAAAAAGCAGTCATTGATAGGAAGTAGTCATTAAAGTAACCTTTCTCACAGAGCATTTTGCAAAAGAACCCTAAGGAACAGTCCTTGCTGCATCGCCGATTGTAAAAATATGTCCAACATCCTCAGATTAGGGATACTCCAACACCAAGTGGTTTAGTTCATGTCCTGTTCTCCAGTTATGAACAGAAGCCTGACTTTTCAACAGATTGTTCATCTACTTGTTGATCTGTTCATGGCTGTTTGACAGGTTGTGTCACCATATTCTTTCGTATCTCTACAGTACAGTGTGTTTAATTTTTCATGCATGTACATTCTCACACAGCCCAAATGAGTTGTATTACCCCGTCCTCGTTGGACCACTCTTCCAGTCAGCAGAAAACTGTTTAAATCAACAGTTAGATCAGTCACAAATCATATAAATCAGTCAAACAAATATATTTTAAAAGTTTAGTGTTCATTTTAATATCCCCTAGCAATTTTAATGTCTGCCAGTCTGTTTCAATTGGCAGCATTTTCTACATTCGCAGGGTTGGGGGGGGCGTGCAAGCCTGTTTGGCAGGCATTCAAGTCATTCAGTGCTGACCCAAACAGACCAGGTGATTGCCTTACATCTGACCATCACAGTTGAGCACTGTAAATTCAACTTTCAAACCCTTCTTCAGAAACCGCCTCAGCTCTGGAGATCCTGTCTTCAGAAATAAAGCACATTGTCTTCTCAGTTAGAGGCCTCATCTTCAGAGGTGACCCAGCACACACAGCTCCACCTCCACATGTTACCTCCAGAGGGCCTTATGGATAGCTAATCCCATATTCAAACAAAGCAACCACAAGTTTAGACATAGCTTGTCCGTCTGATTCAACCAAAAGCAAGTAGAGGTTTATTAGCTAACTACTAATTTCCTCAAAGCTAAATTCCCATTCTCAATAAGCAAACTGTATCTATGTAGTTTAAAAAAAAATAATTGAGGGCAGTCTAGTTCTAAAGTTCCTGACATCTGCAATCTAACTTGCTTCTTATTCTTGGGTTGCAGAGACAGAGTTGAGAATTATACTATTGTGTGTCCAGGACCGCCCCCAAGGCATGACCTAGACACCACAAGTGGCAGCCAGCCTCCATGTATGGCAAAGGGGCCAACCCAGGTGGCAGCCATTAGCAAAAGGCAGGGGCAGAGTTGGGGCGAGGCCATGTGGCAGTTCCTGACCCAGGTGTTGGCCCTCAACTTAGGGGCAGAGACCCAGGGAGTGAAGCGGTGCCTCCACTGAGGTGAGAGTATAAAGAGGGCTCAGAACCCCCTGACCAGGGAGGAGAGTGGAGGACTGATCCTGACTATTAAGGGCAGCCTCTCAGATGGGAAGAGAGTTCTGCAGGAGTTGCAACGCCAGCTCCCTTGCCTGCCATTTCTGAGACCTAAAGGGAGGAGCGCCGATGAGGAGGAGGTTGTAAAGGCCACGGGTGGCAAGCAGCTGAAGGCAGAGATGATCCTCCAGACACTGGTTGGCACAGCGACATCATGATGGAAGGCCAAGTGGCAGACAGTGTCTTCAAGGAGCCTCACATTGTGTCTTCTGAATTAATAACTCTTGTCTGACATTCACCATAAACGGAGCAATTTTCCATTTTTCAGCATATTACTGTAGTTTGCTGATCAGAGCATCTTTAGCTTAATTTAAGAAATTGCATTGATACTGCTAAATAAGCACCAATATTACTAAATAAAGTGCATTTTCTAACTAGTTTCCCCTCTCCTTGACCCCCAACAAACAAAACATTACAAACTTCCATTTTCATTAGTAGGGTACACAAGTTATCCAAGAAGTTCCCATTACTAGACACAGAAGCTTCCATAATTTAGATGCTGACTATAGCATATTTGATCACAAGTCAGTCAAAGCTAATTTTGTCAGATATTAAAGTTAAATTGGAGGGAGAACATAATCTGGGAACTGGCCCTAAGGGAACTTTTATATTTAGTTTTATGTCATCTACATTCAGGATTATTTTGTTGTTGTTGTTTTGTCCATACATCAGTGTATATTATTTGAGGGTCCCTTCTATTAAATGAGGTGGTGATACTAAGTCTTCAAAAAGCAATTAAACTGATGCCTATTTTATATGTCAGAACCATGCAAGTTAACTAGAAATGTCTCCTGTGGCCAGTGCCTCCTTTGGCTAGGTATACAAAATGAGGGAAACCATGTCTACCAAAACTAGTGCATTGTGGAGATGATAAATCCACATGTGAAGCTCTGCTAAATCAAGTGTTCTAATCAACTGGCTTGATTACGTCTTTGTGACGTTTAATGTGAAGAATATGCTTTGAGTTTGCTTCACTGTTAAAATCTCTTTCTAAAGTAATTTAGGTTTAAGGAATGCACTGGAAATAGTTACAACTAGAAAAAGAAGGATTTATTTGAATTTCTGTTGCACGCCCAGTGCTGATGGGGGAGGAGCAGCAAGGGCAAGGTGACAGAACACACCAGACAACCTTGATGGATTTGAAAAAGGCCACATTGATTTACAGCTCATGGAGCATTGGCATCATATAGGGGACAGATCCCAGCATCAGCTGACTCACCTGCCAGCTGATGACCTACAACCCCCTCAGACCACCTGAGGATGACAGTGGGATACCACGTGGGTGCATGCCCACTGTGTGGATCCACCTGGGAGTGAGGATGCCTCGACAGCTCCAAGCTGGGCATGCATCTGTCATACTCACTCCCAAGACCTCTTAAGGGGATCCACATAATAGGGGAACTGAGCTCATAGGCCCTGTTTCCCCCCAAATGGATCCACACCCAATGCCCAAACTGCCACAAGAGCCACAAAATGGCTCCCGCCAAAGCTTCTAGAATGGCAACCAACCCAGCAAGCCATCCTGGATGTCCTGCAACCAAACGTCCAGACTCCTGCTGGACAGGTGCACGCTGTCAGGATGGAACAAGGCCTCCATTCTGAAAGAGATGTCCACCCCTCCCCCAGTTTTGAGAACTGTCCCAGAGCCTTAGCCAACTTCCTCCTGACCTAGTCCAAATCAGCAGCGCAGTGCCACGAGTGATGTTCCAGCATGTCCAACCACAGTATGTGCATCTGAGGAAAGAGTCCCTGGAGGAGTTCCAGATCAACTGTGATAGAATGCTGCAAGTCCACACCCTGCTGTCTGCCCAAGTTGTTCTTCCCTAGCTGGATGACCAGGGCATCAAGCCCCCCTCCCTAGTGACCAGCGTGGTGAAGATCCATTGGCACTAGCAAGTCTCACAACATTTCTGTGACACCAATCCAGGTGATGTTAATAGCACCATCCAGACCTAGCTGCATACTCCATCCAGACGAAGACATGGAGAGACCAGCCCAGTACCCAATACTGTGCCCATAGATCCAGATAGATTTGCACCAATCTGCAGAAACTGCCAATAGAGATTCCATTAGTGAGTGGCCCCCAAGCCCGGATGAATGTTGGCCCTATAAGTTCCAGACCTCTGTCTCCCTATGGCTTGGATATGGGATGATGTAAGGCTGAGGGCAGCAGCCATCATGGTGGCCCTGATCCAGAAGGAGTGGATTCCAAATTCTGCGGGCAGCAAGCCTGTCACCACAAGACAGGACCTGAGGATGGAAGAGAACTGAAACCTTGTCAAATGGAAGAGATCCCTATATATTAAGAAAGAGCCAGCATGTTAAGGGCAGATGAGTAGGCAGGCCCCAGTAGCTTGGACTGGGCACAGTGTCATATCTACAGTGGCGTCCAAGCAAATGTGCACCCATGATCCCCTCTAGTCGGTTTTGGACCATCATAAGAGGACATGGACCATGGCAGCAGACACCCCAATGTCTTGATCTGCTATGGCGCACCAAGACCAGTTCCCCCACTTGGAAAGCACCATAAAAGGCCAGCAGGAAGGCCATCCAAAACAGCTGGGCTTCGAAAGGTGAACACCAGATACCCAGAAGCTGGTGTAGAATATCAGCCAGGATGGCCACTGTTATACACTGGTGGGAATCGAAGGTGGGAGAAGTCACCTTCCTCAAGCCCTCCAGGGCCCTGTGGGTACTGGATGAGTTGCCCAGGTCTGAGTTAGCTGTGGGCTCCATTGAAGAAGGAGATGGCTGCCAGATAGCACCCCATGGTCCTGGGTGCTAAACCCTGTGCTTTTAATTGAGGAAAATATTGAAAGATGATAGACTCTGAGGTAGGCCAGCAGGCTGCACCGCCCATGCTGGCAGAAAGTGCCAAGAAACTGGAAGCGGCTGCAGTGTAGGCCCGGATGGTGGAGGGAGCGGTGGAGTTGAGTACTCTCTGCATTATGATGTGCTCCAAAGATTCCACAGGCCCTCTGGAAACTGGTCCAGAGTACGATACACAGCTGGGGCTAGGCTGAAGAATCTTTCCATCTGGAATCGATACAAGGCATCCACAATGCTGTTATCCACACCTGCTACATACCAAGCTGAAAATGAGATGTTAACAGAGAGACAGACCAGCATGAACCTGTGCACTAGGAGCATGACCCACTCAAAGTGGGTCATGCCTATCCAAAACCTGGACTACAGCTTATTTGTCGCACCACAACACTACCTGCTTGTTCCTGAGCTGCTCTTGCCACACCAGCACCATAATACAGAAAAACTTCAAGAAAGTAAGATCACTAATGATGTCCAACCCCACCCAGGAATAGGGACATCTCTGGGCACACTAGCATCTGCCCAGATAGACCCCAGAACTGGTGCTGCCAGCTGCATCAGAATGCATTTGCACATCGGGTCCCTCAGGTCCTGCCATGGCAAGAAAAAGGTGAGCCAAACTCTTAAGTCCTCCTTAATGCCCAAGGGAAGGAAAATGTGGTGATGAGGGGTGAAAACCCTACCCGTGGCCCTGGCCAAATGAGTACAAAAGGCCCTCCCCAGGGAGACCACCCTGCACACAAATTTCAGACGCCCTATGATGGACTGGAGCTCCTTGAGAGTGCTTTTATGATGTAAAAGGGCCTGAAGGATGAGCTCCCTCAAGCCCAGTAGCTTGTCCAGGAAAGAGTCCAGCTCTACCCCCAGGTACATCAGCTGAGTGGGCGGACCCTTGGTTTGCTCATGGGTAAGGGTTACCTCCAGGTTCCATGCCAAGGCCTGGAAGGCACCCAGGCAATCAGTGCAGGCCATGCTGCCCAGGAGACCCACAATCAGAAAATCATCCAGATAATGTGTGACATGTGGGCATCCCATTCAATCATTTGAAACCCATTCCAAGAATGTGCTGAAAGTCTCAAATGCAACACAGGTTATCAAGCAACCCATCGACATGGCCTTGTCCACGTACAACCCATTGTTAAACTTGAAGCCCAGTAGGTAGAAGTGATCAGGGTGCACCAGCAAGAGCCTGAAGGCAGACTGAACATCACATCTTGCCATAAGAGCATCCAGGCCACAGGACCAGACTAACCGCACCACCTGATCAAATGAAATGTGTTTTACTGAACATAATTCTGGAGGAATTGCATCATTAATGGAAGCACCCTAGGGGTATGACAGGTGGTGAATTAGTTGGAACTCCCCAGGGGTCTTCTTCAGTACCATCCCTAGCGACAAGAGGGGGCAAAGGGCATCAAGGCTGATGGGGATGCATGCCAGCTCCATACCTAGGGGAGCCAGTCAACTTTGCTGCATTGGTGGGCTGGGCACATTGGCCACTGGAGACTCCCTCCTTACAGGAGCTGCCAGTGGAGGGCCAGCCAGCTTGAAAGGGGTGCTGTGCACCAGCACCATGTGGGCATGAAGGCCTGGGGTGAGGGGCAAAGCAGCTGTTGCAAATATGGTCACAAATAGACACTTAGATTTATCCTGATTGTACTCTCAGCAAAGGCTTTTCACCCAATCATCCTGACCATTTCCTGCCCCTAGGATCTTCATTCCTGCTCTTAATGTGGGGCCCCCACCAGCCACAACCACAGCGTGTGTCTACTGAGGTCCATCCTCGCATTGGAGTTATGAGAGGCCCGCTTCCGAAAAACATCATACTCCAGGGCTGTACTGTCCCCAGCTAGGGCCTGGGTCCACAAAGTGATTGGACAGGTGCCAGTCTCTCTCTAGGTAGATTGCCCATACTACCATAAAAACCAAGTAGCCCTCCATCCAGTTGCTGAAAGTACTCTCAGCAACCTCCTTTTTTTGGCCCTTTTCTGTCCCTTTTGGACAGAGGGGCGCTCCTCCCATCCTCTGCCGCAGGTTTAATCAATGTGAAAACATCCACATAGTACCCATCAAGAATCTGGTCCCGCACCTTGTGCACCAGGTGAATGCCAGGAATATCCTTATCATTCATAAAGGATGGGATGTTTCCCTGGTCACCCTCCGCCTGACTGGCAACCCAAACCTCCTGGGGGTGCTCCCTTTCTGCCCACCTTTGGCCCTCCTGTGTGACACCCAGGCTGGTAAACCAGGGACATGGGCCACTACCCCCCAATACTCCGCATCACAGCCCCCTGCGTCCTCTGAGGAGGAGGACCTTCAGTGCCCTCATTGTCTGAATCATCTCCCTTCTGATGACAACTGTATTTCCTGGCAGGCCTCTTCCTCAGTGCTCAGCTGCTCAAGCTGCTGGAACTGCTGGAGGGTGATGGTGCCTGCCAGCACTCATTGGCTCAACAGGCTCTAGAACAGCAGGTGCTGATCCAAACCCGGAGGCTCAATCTCTCATAGAGGAGCGCCAGAGCTCTAGGGCCCAAGAAAGGCTCTACAGAGTGGGCCTGCCCATGGTTCAAGACACCTGCCCCCTGGAAAATCCAGGAGCCGGTGAAGGTGAGCTAGGCCCACGACATGTGATGTGCCCAAGGAGCAAACCCTTCTCACCCCCTCAGCCCTGATGGGGGAGGGGGTTGCTGATGCAACATGAGTAAGATGCCCCTTGACCCAACTGTCTCCTACCCTGCCCACTCGGAAAAGCAGCATGGTCCTAGGTCCTCCTCTGGCAGCTATCACCTTTTCGGAACTCTTAAAATGTTGGCTAGCCAGCTCCTGCGCCCGCTATGGCTGCCCTCCTTGAAGCCACCAGGGAAAATTGCTGCTTTCGAGCCCCACATGGGGCCAAAGGCAGACTGCTCTTGTGGCTTCCACTAGTGTGACTGGTGCTGGCATGCTCCTCGTCACTCACGTCCTGCAGCCGCTGCCGCCAAATGCCGCTGCTGCTGAATACCGCTTCTGAATGCCACCCCCATCTTCTGGCTGCTGCAGCTCACAGCACTTCCTGTCTGCAAGCCAGCCATGAGCTGAGTGTTGAGGGGCTGGGCCTGCCTGCCTTGATAAGCACTGGCAGAAGACCTGAGAGGAAACCACCTCTCTCAGGTCCACCACTTTTCTCCCTCCTCTGCTGCCCTGGCCAGCCAGACCTGATTAGCTGGACCAAGAATTTGATTTTGGGCAGCGTGTGCTACTCCAAGAAGGCCGCTGAGAGTCTCCCCATCCCCAACAAGCATGGCAGTCACCATGTGCCTCGCTCTCCTCACCCCATGATCCTGCTACCAGGTCCCCCAGGTAATCTGGGGGCTGATGTTTATCCGTCAGTAGTAGGGTTGCCAGGTCCCCTCAACCTCCTGGCAGGGGACAGGGGCCTGGCACTTACCTTTGGGGAGAGGGGGGGTGAGCACGTGCAGAGCACACACGTGCCCCCACACGTGCCCCCACAGGCACGATGACATCACTTCGGGCGTGACATCATCACGCGGCCCCTGGGCAAGCCTGTTTTCGGGCGCTGCAGAGCGCTCCGCAGTGCTGGAAACAGGCTGTTCTGCCATGGATTGGGCCTGTTTTTTAGGTGCTGCGGAGCACAGGAGCATTCCTGCGCTCCACAGCGGCTCTAAAACAAGCCAAATCCGCACTGAAACGGGCCCGTTTTGGGTGCTGCAGAGTGCAGGAGCCCTCCCGCACTCCACAGCACCCCTAATCCAGGCCCAAACGGGCCCAATCCAGGCAGCTGCAGCGCACGGGAGCACGCTGCACCATGGGGGAGCACGCAAGGAAGGTGCGCGCCCCCTCGCTGCTCAGGAAAGTGGGGGCGGGATGTGGGGAGCTGGGGCAGGGGATCCCCCACCCCCACCAGGGGTCTGGGATCCCTAGTCAGTAGTAAAAAAAAGTTGATGCTGCCTCTGATGCACTCTCTGAAAAGCTAAAGTTCACAAAGTAGCCAGAGGCTAATCCTTATGGAAAACATAATTTGTACCTAAAGAGTTTCTAAACAAATTTTCACTATCTCATTAATTTGATGCAAGCAGTTTATTAAATCTTAAAGTGTTCTGTGAGGTTACTGCAGTCATAGTGAACAAACAGAGTAACAGCTGAAAGAAGTTCATTATTCAAAGAAACTGGTCGCTCATTAATCCTTGTTTTCTGTATCTTCAGTGGAATAGCGCTAAGAATTAATGCAGCATTGACTGCAAAATAGTTTCACACCTCTGTACTGATGTTGCTATTGTACTTCCCAGAAGTGCTTCATCTCACCACACTTTTAAGGCTTTTAGTTCACATATTCAGTTGTTGTCAAGCATGCAGTGGTCATTATGGTTGTCTAGCCCTCGATGATGTTATGATTCCATTTACTTAGTTCCTCTATCGACCAGTTTTCCAACTTTTTTTTTAAGTTGCATTTTTTGGTAAAATGAGACTGAATGTATAATTTGATGAATGCATGTATGGTTCTTGAAAAATACGAAAAGGCAGCCTGTCTGGAATATGGGCCAAAGGAACAGAAAAAAACTAGAATTATACACTATAACGCCTGTTTTATTTTGGAGAGGGTGGAGTACATTTGTACACATGCTCAGTGGTATATATGCATGTGTCAACTTTGTTTCAAGTGCTGACTGTGTAATTAATGTCTCTTTCAAACTTTCAGATTTCAAACCAGCTAGACTTGAAGTCTTATTTTCTTTTGCAGGTATTCAAGAAGGGACACAATGCACCAAATGTAAAAGTAACTGGGCACTGAAGTTTTCCATCATACTGTTGTATATATTATGTGCCTTGCTGACAATAACAGTAACCATTTTGGGATACAAAGGTATGTTCCACATTTGTCATATTTTCTTCCTATCTAAGTAGGAATCCGTTTTTAAAAGGCAACTAATACAAGGATTTTTTTTAAAAAAAATCAAGAGTGAAATGTTTGCAGACATTGCAGACTGTACTATACATGATAATTTGATGCAATATACTATATACTATACTATAATGATGCCTGTATCAATATTAGAATTATTAATACAATAATTATTAATTATTGAAACAGAGCAGGCTGAAATTGAACCCAGTGAAGACGGAGGTCCTGCAGCTGGGACGGGGGCTGCCAGATGTTGGGATCCAGCTCCCTGCCCTGGATGGGACACCACTGGCAACTTTGCCAGTGGTAAAGAGTCTGGGTGTGTTCCTGGATGCCTCCCTATCGATGGAGGCCCAGGTCACGGCGGTTGCCAAGTCTGCATTTTTCCATCTTCGTCAGATCAGGCAACTTGCCCCCTACCTGACGCCCCAGGACCTGGCTACAGTGATCCATGCAACGGTCACCTCCAGGCTAGATTACTGTAACTCACTCTACGCTGGGCTACCCCTGGGCCTGATCCAGAAACTACAACTGGTCCAGAATGCGGCGGCACGGGTCCTGACTGGTATACCTTACCAGTCACACATCACACCTGTCCTGCGCCAGCTGCACTGGCTTCCAGTTGAATTCCGAATCAGGTTCAAAGTGTTGGTTCTTACCTTTAAAGCCCTGAGTGGGTTGGGACCGGCATATCTTCGGGACCGCCTCTCCCTGTACGTTCCCCGGAGATCGCTCCGATCAGCGAATAAATATTTACTTGTGGTCCCCGGCCCTAAGGAAGCCCGCCTCGCTTCAACCAGGGCCAGGGCTTTTTCAGTCCTGGCCCCAGCCTGGTGGAACGCTCTGTCAATGGAAACCCGGGCCCAGCGGGACATATTATCGTTCCGCCGGGCCTGTAAGACAGAGCTGTTCCGCCAGGCGTTTGGTGATTGAAGGGGGCGGTGCCATGTCGGCCTCCCACCTTTGGGGTGGGGAAGGTTCTCCCCACCACTGCACCTTGTTCATTTGTTTTATTATTTGTATATTGATTTTAGTTTTTGTTTTTATCAATTTTAACTGTTCACCGCCCAGAGCCCCTGGGATGGGCGGTATATAAATTGAATAAATAAATAAATAAATAAAATAATACACCTTCCTTCTCCAAATGTGTTTTCTGATGGGTAAAGGACCAGATCACAGAATTGCCACATGCGGAAATTCTGTACACCCTAGTACACAGTGCATATATGCACTTGGTTCTGTAATTCATACCAACCTGTCTCCTTTTTTGGATGGCAGAAGGATCACAGAAATTAAGAGTGTGTGCAGATGCCATGGTGAATGTGTGCAATCCTAATATTTTATCATTCATGTGGAATTTCTGACCAGTGTTTTGAGAACCAGCCTTACATGGCCTTTAGAGAATCAGCCTTACAAGGATTAGATTTCCATGCAAGTCTCCTTAGGAATGCAGCCTTTGCCAGATGAAAATAGATTATCTGCTTCAATCCTATGTATTAATGATAGGACTCTCATTCCTGATCCTCTATATTATAATGTACTAAGGAATTTTATAGGGCTGAAGATTCTGGCAGGAATTGGCTAGACACCTGTCACATTATTTATAACTCTCTCTTTTTCCAAATGCTGGGACAAAAACTAAGAATCCCACTAAAAAGAGTAACTTGTCGTCTAAATTTTATGTCATATATTAATCAGCTTCTGTGAGTGAAGTAAATAGCCATTACCTGCACAGATCCCTTACACAAATCTCATGGAAAGGAAATAAAGCTCCCCTAGAGCTTCTTAGGAAGCTCTAGGGGAGCAGAAAGTTCTAAGACAAAGTTCTAAGGTGCATATACTTCACAAATTGATCCAACCAACTAGCCAGATACTGTACAGAGAAAAGGAGATGACATAAATCCTGCAGAAGATGGACCCACTAGAAGATATGGTCCAGGCCAAGTCCCTCAGTATGCAATGGGAGGGAATGGAGGCACAAGGCTCTAATTGTTCTGCTTTTAGTGGCAACTTTGCCCAGAGCAGCTTTCCCTTCCATTACATAGAATATAACTCACAAATTATAGTCCTAGATGTCTAGATCCTAATATAATGATTAAAAAGTGTATTATAATATTTAAAAGCTACATAAATGGTAATAAAAGAATTTGAACTCAGATTATACATACAAGGGAAGTAGGGCAAAAACAGAACAGCACTGTCCAAGGTATACCATGACTTACAGTGCAATCCTAAACAGAGTTACTCCAGTATCTTTGACTGGGCTTAGACTGGAGTAACCTTGCTTAGGATTTCACTGTTAATGTGTCCATAGGACAACTATATACAACTATGAGCGGAACTACAAGTGACAAAAGGCACAGGTTGGACACTTGTCAGCTTCCCTCAAGTTTTGATGGGAAATGTAGGCATCCTAGTCTTGCAGCTTGGCTCTCTGACTGCTGTCCAATGGACTTTTCAACTGTCACTTGTCCAACATTCCGCCAAGCTGCCTACATTTCCCATCAAAACTTGAGGGAAGCTGACAAATGTCCAACCTGTGCCTTTTGTCCGCTCTCAGAAACTCAAATGAGCACGTAAGCAAATCATTCCATAAAGGAAATAATATTTACACCCATAGTAACCAATCAGGCAGAACAGGAGAAATGCTTCCCAATCTCAGATTCATTAGACTTTGAGCATGAAAATAAACGATGTCCCTAGAAGCTCCTGCACTACCCATGGAGAGGGAAATAGTTTTTAAAATTCTGAGATTCTTTGATCAAGTTGACTGTTTTATGGAAATAAACAGATTCCCAATGCTCAAAAGGCATTGTTGCAACAACAGAGATTCTAGGTGCTTTATTGTATTTAAGGTGTTCCTCTGCTTTTTCGACTCCTGAGGAAGAGAGATTGAAACAAGTTCTTTGCTGGCTCCTTGTAGAGTCGTTGGGGTCTTTGTATCCCTTGGTTGGATATGGACACCTGCAGAGAAAACACACAAGTCAAGCAACATTAAGATCCAAAGGCTTTGTCTTCAAACAAGATCTTCAAAGATTTCCACTGCACTTACCTTGCACCTTAAAACGTTGCTATGTTGCACTGACTATTGCTGCCTGTGTCTTCCTTGTGTTTCGGGGCTTCAATTCATGTTTGGTTCAATTTTGAACCTCTATTCATTGTTGATATATTAAATTTTGTTATATTTGGTATATTGTTGTTACATTGTTTGCCCTTGTATTATATTGGCAGGTTCAGCAGTTGTAGAGCTGCTGAACCTGCAGTTCTTTTTCATAGAAAAAGAACTGCAAGAACTCATTAGCATAACTCATTAGCATATGCCACACCCCTTGATCGGGCCAAACTGGCCAGGATTCGGCTACTGCCAGATGGGGAGTGTTCCCCCACCTGGCAGTGGCCGGATCAGGGCCATTTTGCTCCCAATCCAGGCCAAACCAGGCCCAAAATGGCCGAGATTGGGTTGGTGCCGGGCAGGGGAGGGGTCCCCCACCAGGCACAAACCCAATCCTGGTGGTTTTGGTTCTGATCCTGTCTGAAAAGGGCCCCAAATGGCCTTCCCCACCCAGCACTGACCCGATCCAGGCCCCTTTGTCCCCAATCCGGGCTGAAACAGGCCCAAAATGGCCCGAAATGGCTATTTTGGGCCCGTTTCAGCCAGGATTGGAGCTGAAACTGCTGGGACCATGTCTCTGCCAGGCAGAGGAGGCTTCCGCTGCATGGCACCGACCCAATCTGGGCCGTTTCAGCCCATTTCGGCCCGGATTTGGGCTGAAACGGCTGGAACCAGATCGGTGCCAGGTGGGGGAGGCTCCCGCTGCCCAGCACTAACCCAATCCAGGCCATTTTGGCCCAAATCCGGGCCATTTCGGCCCTTGTCTAGGCCAAAACGGGTCCAAAATGGCCATTTGGGGCCCGTTTTGGCCCGGTTCAGGGCTGAAACAGCTGGGACCACATCGGTGTTGGGCAGGAGTGCCTTCCCTCACCTGGCACTGACCCAATCGGGGCCATTTTGGCCCTAATTGTGGCCGTTTTGGCCCCAATCGAGGCCTAAATGGCCCAAAATGTTTTAAAGTCAGGTGGGCGGTGCCACCTGACTTGGGGGAACTACTGGAATGGTGTTCCAGTGCATTCCCCCTCAAAATGAGCCCTGCAGCTAGGTATGAACATTTCCTGCTTATTCCATACTTGCATTATTACCAAGTTTCAGTGTATGACTGCCTGGAAGTAAAAACTGCTCTGGCTTTCTAAAACAAGGAATAAATTATACACAGACATAATTCCATTTTGGGCTAAACAGTTTAAATTTGTATAGTGCTAAATTATTGTAAATCCTATTGCTTCTCTGAAGCCTATTTGTGAGTAAATATTATTGGCATCTAAGTACTAAATCATGAGTGTGAAGTGATTTAACTTTCAACAAATAATAGTTAAGAAATTCATTCTCCTTCCCCAAATATACCTCTCAATCCCTGTTCTTAATGTTTTCTCATTTCCCAGAAATGTTTCTTCTGTTAACTCTTCCCTTGGTTTGCTTTCCTGCCACCAAACCTTGTTTGTGATGTTGATAATTTCAGCACTTTCCCATCTCCCAACTGCAGTCTCCCCTACCTATGAAAGGAAAGGTTTATTTGCCCAACATTACTAAGGTCTGCTTTGTCTTTTTCATTCTTCTTGCAAAACAATCCAGCATTTCATTTAGTCCAGAGAGCAATCCTGAACAGAAATGCTGCTTCCTAGGCCCATTGACTTCAGGTGACTTAGAAAGGTGCAACTGCTTAATACTGTACTGTTTAACATATTAGGTTGTGGATTTTCCTCTCTGTTCATCTTAGAGTTGCCAGGCCCCCTCAATCTCCCAGCAGGAGATTGGGGCCTGGCTCTTACCTTGGGGGGGGGGGGTGCAAGCGCGCTTTGCACGCGCTCACTCGTGCAAGCGTCACTTCACAGAAGTGACGTCATCATGCAGCCCCTGGATTGCACCGTTGGGAGCTGCTGTGTAGCACAGGAACACTCCTGCACTTCGCAGCAGCCCAAAACAGGCCCGATCCATGACAAAATGGGTGCAGATTGGGCCCATTTTCGTGCGGATTGGACCCGTTTGGGGCCCCTGTGGAGTGCGGGAGCATTCCTGCGCTCCGCAGGGGTCCACAACGCGTCAAAACGGGCCCGACCCGCAACGGGCGTGGATCAGGCCCGTTTTTGCACGGATCGGGCCCATTTTGGGCCCCTGTGGAGCGCGGGAGCATTCCTGCACTCCGCAGGGGCTCACAATGGGCCCAATCCATGCCAAAACAGGCCTGATCCACGCCAAAACGAGCCCGATCCACACCCATTTTGGCGCAAATCAGGCCCATTTTGATGCAGATTGGGTCCATTTTGGGCCCCTGCGGAGCACAGGAATGCTCCTGCGCTCCAGAGGGGCCCTGATCCAGGCTGAAATAGGCCTGATCCTGGTGGCTGCTGTGCGCGGGGGTGCGCAGCACCGTAGGGGGGCGCACATGGAAGGTGCGCGCACCCCTGCTGGCCAGGTAAGTAAGGGAAGGGGTGAGATGGTGGGGGCGGGGGATCCCTCGCCCCCACCAGAGGTCTGGCAGCCCTAGTTCGTCTAAGTGTGGAACCTTCCTCCATGGGAACAAGCCTTCCTCCAGAGGAAAATCTGGATCAAGAGGTTCTTTCTGCTAGAAGGAAGTGTCATGCTTAGCTGAATGTTCAGTTCAGTGTATTATGTATAGCCATGGGTTGTCACAAAATTACAAAAACCCCATTAGATAAGATAAAGATTAGATAAAATACAACTATATTCAATACTGATTTTAAAAAATGTGGGAGAAATTCCATTAAAACAGACACAGATTAAAACCGTCAATCAATAAGTTAGCTGCAAGTTCAGGTAACACCCTCTTTCTTTGCTGCATTAGACTTTATCTTCATAGCAGCAAAGGTAAAAAGTGAAACTCTATATGAAACATATGCATCAACATCAGAAAGTAAAAATCAGATTTTCTCTGCATCTATGTATACGCTTACACCAGATAAATATCCCACCAGAAACATTGATGTGGGGTCTATATAGGGCAGAAAAAGATAAAGTGAGGTAAATTCTCTAGTGTATGAGATCCACAGATACAAACCCTTTGGGTCCTCTAGTCTAGAAAGTGTTTGCTATATAGTTTGGCTGCAATATCAAGCAAGTTTAAAATATGCCTAACATTGTGCTGACTTGTAGCTTTACACTCTTGTCTCATCTTGTGGCCACTTTTCTGGCTCTCCATTATCAAACCTTCATAAGTCTCATTCAAAATGAGTTTGTGCAGTTTTCTCCGTTGTCTTTCAATTCCACTGATCCTGTGTTCTTCAAGCACATATATTCTTCCTGTGTGACTTCTTTCCTCATCCAATTCATTTGAATCCTTGCAACGTCCTCTTCCTTTCAACTCTCTTTCTTGACCTCCTCTCATGAACATGATATCCAAAGAGTTATCTTCACCAACATGGGAATTTACACTGAGCTCCAGCATTCACAAAGTCTTCCTTATTTATGCCATTGTTAAGGATAATTCTGCATATTGTCCTTCATTGTTTTGGTAAAGTGCTCCCTGCCAACATTTATCCTGTAAATCCAGCACAGCCTGAAGCAGCATAAAATACTGAAATCACTTCAAACTCATTACGGTCCCTCCCCACAGCATATGTACAATGACCATCACAGCATATGGAGATAGTGGCAATTACACATGACCCATAGGTGAAGTCAGTCTCATCAATCAAATACTGTGTTGTCACAGATCATGAAATTGTTTTGCTAACATATTGTCTTCATTCTTTCTAGTTGTAGAGAAAATGGACAATGTTACCGGTGGCATGGAAACGTCACACAGAACATGCACAGAAAAACTTACAAAAGTGGAAAGCGGCCTAAAGGAACTGGGTAATCGATATGCACTTAAAAGCCATAACATAACTGTAGCTTCTTTAGTTTATTGTTTGATTTTATTTCCTTAGCCGTTAGCCAGTTCTTAATTCCATTTGTATTTTCTTTCTTTCAAGAAATGCATGTAGTGCATCTGTTCCCATTAGGGGGGAAGGCTTATGATTAATCCCTTGCCATAATACCAGTTTGTCCCTTATGTCACCAGCCAGTTGTTTGTCTGAAGATCTGAGATACTGGCCCATTCCACATGGCACACTTCAAGCCCGCACTACTGAGTATTCATGCCAGTCAGTGCTGATGCTGAATCAGCTTGGGCTTCTAGCATTCTGCACTGCACAACCTCGAGGCGATTTGATGTCTGCTTTCTTATTCCAGATGAGTTGAGAAGCATCTGTTTCAAGTTGCCTGGGGGGCCCGGACTGGAGCTGACGTCATTTTTTTAAAACATTTAACAGCATGCATAATAACAATGCAATGTTGGAGCCCAGTTTGTTCACCACCACCCCCTTTTCCCTGACCCTGTATTTGCTGATTGGGCAGTCTCTCGTGGCCACCAGTTTTTTTTATTTTTGAACATGAGCCCCAGTTGTAAAGAAAGGAGGAAAAAGGAAACCCAATAGGTGATCAGTGGGTAATGTGGATTGCCATCAGGAAACGGGATGCATATTGTACTTAAAGGGGTAGAATTCAGGAATGTCTCACAGCACTGTGACTCTCCCAAATTAAAAAAAAAGAGGGGGTGGATGCTCATTTGCCAGTGAAAAAAATAAAGATGCAGGTGGAGAGGTGGGGAGGGAGCAGTTTCCGCAGCTGTCTGAGAGAGGAGGATGCAGCGCTACAATCCTTCTCTAAAAACTTCCCTGTATGTCAGCCAAGATGAGCTTTTTTAGATTAAGAATTTAAAAATGAGAATAAATATTAGTGCAGTAATGTTCCAGCATTACTGCCCTATTTGTTTAATTTTTAAAAAGCAGAAATTCGGAGAGCTGGAGAGAGCGGTTTCCACAGCTGTTTGAGAGAGGAGGATGCAGTGCGATGATCCTTCTGTAAACTTCCCTGTATGCTAGCCAAGATTTATGTGGAGTTTTTTAGATTTAGAATGTACACATTAGAAGGAATATAAATGCAGTAATGTTCCAGCTTTACTACCCCATTTGTTTAATTAAAAAATGGCAGAAAATGAAAATGGAGAGAAGAGGAGGGTTAGGAGTGGTTACTAGGGGTGTGCAAACCCAGACCGATTCAGTATTCCTGTTTCAGTTATTACTGAAACAAGAAACCGTTTCGGTAATCGTGAATCGGTAATCGTTTCGATATTCCGGCTTGTTTCGGTAATAGATTTCAATGGGAAAACCCTCCCCAGGCTTCCCGGAAGCCTGGGGGAGGCATTTTCCCACCGAATCAAGCCAAACTTGGTGGAGGCCTTTTCCTAACTATCCTCTAACTACCCCCCAAGTTTCAGAAAGATTGGACTTTGGGGGGCCATGTTATGGCCCCCCAAACAAGGTGCCCCTATCCTCGCCTAGCATGGGAAGCTTTTTGCTTGCTGCTGCTGATCTCCCTTATTCCCTATTATTTGCTTGCTGCTGCTGATCGCCATTAATTCCTATGGGCAAAAAATGAAGAGGCTTGTGTGGCTGGGGGTGGCATTTTGCATGCAAAATGCCCCCAACCCTCAGGGAACCTCCTCCCACCTGTCCTCCCACCCTCCACCAAGGCACAGCCTGCTCCCACCTGGGGGGGGGCATTTTATGGCCTCCCAAAGTAGGTGCTCTTCCCCACTCCTTTCTCCGCTATTTCCAAGGTGGGAAATAACAGAGGCTTGCCTTGCTAGGGGTCACATTTTGTATGCAAAATGCCCCCAACCCTCAGGGGCCCTTCTCCTACCTTTCCTCCCACCCCCCACCAAGGCTCAACCTGCTCCCACCTGGGGGGGCATTTTATGGCCTCCCAAAGTAGGTGCTCTTCCCCACCCCTTTCTCCACTATTTCCAAGGTGGGAAATAACAGAGGCTTGTCTTGCTAGGGGTGGCATTTTGCATGCAAAAAGCCCCCAACCCTCAGGGGCCCTTCTCCCACCTTTCCTCCCACCCCCCACCAAGTCTCAACCTGCTCCCACTTGGGGGGTCATTTTATGGCCTCCCAAAGTAGGTCCTCTCAGCCCCCAAAATCCACCCCCTACAGCCCCACACATACCCAATTCCTCCCCAGCAGCCACACACAGACCCAAATCCCCACATTAGCCCCTCACAGACCCAAATCCACCTCCAGCAACCCCACACCCATCATAACCTGGCCAGCCGTCCCCCTTTGTTCCCTATGCTGGGAACTTTTAAACTCTCTTTCCCAGGGCAATTCTGCACAGCCCAAGGGTGCCACAATGGTGGGCACACTTCTGAGTGCCAGCTTGTCCTTGTGAAAGAGCACCTGATACACAGACACTCTCCCCCTGACACCCCCACCACCTACAGAGATGGCTGGCCAGCCTGCCCCATTGTTCTGGAAGCCAACCTCACAAAAAAGAATGAACCACGAACACACACTGAATCAAGTTTTAAACAATTTATTTTCTCACTTGCAAAGTACAATTGAGCAAAGCATCATGGTACATCACATTAACAGTGCCCCACACAAAAGGATAACACAATTCACTTCACATCAAAGAATCTTTTTTAAAAAAAACACTTTTATAAACACTTAATTTCTGAAGCTGCTTTAGGTTACACAGTAGGAGGGCACAACAGGGCATGAAAAAAGCATTCTAGACAGAATTCTAGACAGATTTAAAACAACTAACTTCAAATCAGAGCATCACCAAAACCACAAGACCTTTCAAAAACACTTTATTTCTTGAACAGCTTTGATTTACACAGCTGTAGGGCACAAAAGGGCATGATAGCAGCTCATTACACAAAAATAACACAACTCCATATCAGACAATCACCAAAAACACAATAACCACTATAAACACTTTATTTATGGGAAAGATGTGGGTTACACAGTGGGAGGGCACAAAAGGGCATGAAAGCATTTCACCAGACAAAAGTAACACAACTCACTTCAGATCATAGACTCACCAAAAATACAATTCCTTTCAAAAACACTTTATTTATTGAAAAGATTTAGGTAGCACAGTAGTAGGGCAGACCAACAGGCATGCCAGCATTATCCTAGCCAGAAAATAACACAACTCAGTTGACATCAAGTAGGCACAACACAATACCTGAAAAAAACAGCTTATTTGCTTAACCCCTCTAGATAACACATCCTCCACTGCAGAAAACAAGGACAGAATAAAAAAAACCACACACAGACAATTTTTTTCCCAAAATCGCTTTAATTCTTGGCGCGTGAGGCCATCTCCCATCCCTCCAAAACCAAACTTAATAGGGGAAAACCATTGCAACAAGGTCCAGCAGAACCATTGTCATTTCCTGCAGCCATACTTTCAGTTCAGCAACACAAACCTGGACCAGGCACTACCACGGGCACTACACAGTGGCATTTACGGAGCAGTGTTGCAGAGGTTCCCCCCTCCCCCACACCAGCCTCAGCATTTACCTCAAAACAACTGTGAGACATCATCATCAGCTGGTGCCCATCCCCAACTCTGCCCCAACTGTCCCCCAAACCCAGCAAGCAAACCCAACAGTAACATTTCAACTTTTTTTTCTTTTTTTTAACATTTTAACTTTGAAAAAACATTTAAAACATTCAAACAGCATTTAACATTTTTACACTGCACATCAGCATCCCATTCCCTACCTAAGCAGTCCCTATCTCAATCTTAACCTATTTCTCCCTCCAGCGGCAATCAACGTTTCTGGGGCATTATTTTTCAGAATAAATTTGGTCCCACAGGGTCTTTCACAGTACTAGGAGATGTTTTAAATTCCCTTTGGGCGGGGGGTGTTCAAATTGCAGGGTGGATTCCCTTTGCCACTGGTACCTAACCACCCTCCTTCTGCTGGCCAGTTTTAACTGCGTCTACAGAGTTTTACGCAGGGGAGAGCGCAATTCCAAAGGACTGGACTCGCAGGCCAAAAGTCGGGCTCACCTCAGTCACTCTGGAAGTCCAGTCCTGAGAAATCAAAGAGGGGAGAGTTGACCTTCAGGAAGGTCAACTGCTCGACTCTCCATGGGAGAAGGCAAGAGCAATGTGGGCTGACAATGTTGCCCGCATGAGAAAAGACGCTCTCGCTCTCCATGCTTGTCAGAAGGCATGAGAGCAGCCGCTGCGCCTTGAGGGAGAGGTCCGGCCAGACCAACTCCTTCTTGGCCCAGTAGCTGAGCAGATCGGTGGAGAGCAACTCGCAGAGCTCCGAAAGGTAGTCCCTGACCACTGCCTCCACCGAATCCTCTCTCCCGTTCCTCACGATCCCAGAGGGGCCGAGGGCCCACCGGAGCATTTCCATCTCCATCGGCTCTCCGGTGGTGGCCATGGGGGGGGGCAGCTCAGAGGGGGCGTGAGAGGGACCCACACAGCAGGGCCCCTCTTGCGTCCCCCCTGTCGACAGGTGTCCCCTCGTGGCCTGCCTGCGCCTCACCCAAGAGCAGAGGGCGTCTCTGGCTTGGGTGAGGTTCCTGTCCCGCTCGGCGAAAGTGCCCTTAATGCGTGGGTCACACATGGTCGCCAACATGTATGACTCATTCTGAGTGAGAGGAGTTAGCCTGGAAACTATGCCACGCTGCAGCCTTCTCACCAGTGCGCGCACTGCTGGAATGAGGTCAGCACGAGGCGCGTCTGGGTCTACAAGGGTGGCCAGATTCCTCTGGAGCGTGTGCACCAGGGGAATGACCAGACCCAGGGTCGCCGTGTCTTATGAGACCGTCACAGTGAAGTCCTTGAAGGGCTTCAGGACCTCCACTGTCTGGGTGATGGTTAGCCAATCCTCCTGGCTGAACTCACCCACCTGACTCGCACCGTGGCTCTCGGAGAGCCACGCGTGGAGTGCGGCCTGCTGCTCCACCAAGCGCTCAAGCATGGCACAGGTGGAGTTTCAGCGAGTGCTGATGTCAGCGATCAGCGCGTGCTCCGGCATGCCTGTCCTGAACTGCTTCTGGCACACTTCGTGAGTGGCTGTCACGCTGCACGAGAAGTGACTCGTGAGCCTCCGACATTTCTGGAGCAGTAACTGGAAGTCACGAGTCCGGGGATCATGGGGTTCCTTCGAGGAGCCCGCCCCAAGTGCATCTCTCACCACTAGGTGAAGCTTGTGGGCCTCACAGTAAATGTGCTCTTGGCTCACTAGATCCGCTGCTGCCCTCATGTTGCTGCCACCGTCTGTCACCATGCATCCCACGGTGGTGGGTCCCTGGCCTATCCACTCCTCCAACTGTCTCCTCAGGGTGGCAGCGATGTTCTCCGCCGTGTGTGACACGTCGATAACCTCGGCGTGAAGCAAGGCCTTGCAGTAGCCAGCCCGGTAGTCTCCCATCCTTCCCTGGCTAGCTGTAGGCACCTCCCCCACCCCCAGAACCGCCTCAGGTTCCCACCAGTGAGCAGTAAGCAACAGGTACGCTTGCTGCACACTTGGGCAGGTCCAGATGTCGGATGTGAAGTGCACAGTTCTCCCGGCAACCCGGGACAGCTGTGCCTTCACACGGTCCCTGGCAGCCCTGTAAAACGAGGGCAACACTGATCTGCTCAACGTCGTGCGAGCAGGGACAGCGTACCAGGGAAAGAAATCGTGGAGTAGCCCTGAGAAGCCGAAGTCTTCCACTATGGAGAACGGTCTTCCATCCACAGCTACCATATTGATGATGTGGTGCGTGAGGCGCCGGCTCGCCCTCTGAATCCCCTCTCTGGGCACACTAGGGCCCTGCTTACCAAGCATCTCCGGCAGAGAGGCTTGGCGTCCCTGCCCTACAGGAACCCTTGGGGGGAGAGCACCAGAGGAGCCTGCCTCCTTCTGGCTAGCTGGCGGCTGTGCGCCACTTGAACTGTGTGCCACTTGAACTCTCCCCCCAAAGAAGCACCACCTGGTGGTGCCTCTTCATGTGGGTCCTCATCCCAGACGTGGAGAGATGGTTCACATCTCTGCCACGGCTGACACGCTGCCTACAATGCAGGCACTGGACAACTCGGGGGTCCTCCGTTCTCTGGAAGTGATTCCAGAGTTCGGAGGTGAAGGGCTGCCCATGCTTCACAGGAGAAGCGCTCACAGGCCCACCCTGAGACACCTTCTGTGAGGTACTCTGGCCGGACACACCGTGTCCCACTCTTGGCCGGGCAGTCGGGGATGGACGAGGCTGAAGGGGCAGAGATGTGGGCTCTTCCACCACAGTCTCTTCCTCTTCCTCCTGCACCCTCTCCTCCTGCACAGCCGCGAGAGGCCTGCTGCTGGCCTCAGAGGAAACTGGGGTGGACTGCCCCACAGGGGGTCTCACGGGCAGTTCCTCCAACATCCTCCGGGTTCCTGGGGTGAGCGGGAGTGCAGGGAAAGTCATGTGTCCCGCGCTCATCCCAGGAGACACCACATGCTGCCCCTCCTCCAGCAGCTGGCTCGCAACCACTGGAGGAGGAGGAGCCTCAGCAGCAGGCCCCTGCCCAGTGCCAGCCCCTGCCTGAGACACCTGGGTTGGGGGTGGCCCTCCAGCAGCTGCCTCAGGAAAGAGAGCCTTGCGAACCCTCTTCCTGTCACCAGAAGCCAGGCTGGTGAATGGCAGCAGTGCAGGGGAGGGCCTCCTCTGCTCAGATGGGGGGGCTGCTGCAGCAGTCCCCCTCTCCCTCCCCTCCTCCCATCTAGATTTATCTCTGGCCTTTCCCCCCAGGCCCCTCTCTGCTTTCCTTTCTGCCATGCTTTCCCCTCGCGGAAGCCGCTCTGACTATTCCGTAATCAAGGGAAAACAAAGGTGAACTTTGTTTTCAAGACCTATCTACCTACTTCTAAATCTGTTCTTCTTGTGGCTCTGTAACTTGTCTTGGAGATGGTCAATGTAATGTCTTTTTAAACAACCCTATTTATGTTGGGGGACCTGAGCCTGCCAAACAGCTGAATTCCTCCGGAATTGAGCTGGCCCTAAACCCCAGTAACAAGTGAAAGCCTTAGACACTTACAAGACTAGTATGCCTGGGCTGTCCTGGCTCCACCACGGGTGCCAGAGTTGGGCAGTGGAACCCTAGTTATGGGGGCACTAACGGGAAGCCTATTAACAGCTATACCAATATGTATATATATATGAATAGAAATCAAATATAACCTAACTCTAACTACTGCTTGTCCTACTGATCCCTATTTACTGTTTTAAACAAGCTACGCTTGGTTCCCTATCGATTAAGTTGAGGGCAATTAGCCACTGAACGCCTACAAACTGGCCTGCCTTCCTAAGACACTATTTAACAGGAAAAAAATTTTCTGTGGTGTGTCTTTGTGGGGTGTGGATGCAGTGTTCTGAAAATGTGCCTCCCCCCTCCCAAGCTAGCAAAAACCCACCCTATGCCCACTCAAATGTAAACCCACAGACTCACTTACCAGTCCTGCAGTCCAGCGATGTTCAGGCAGACAGGTGTGCAGCTAGTCCTCCTCTCCTCCTCGAGGCTGTTAAGAAAGGTGGGATGTTAACAGAGAGTCACAAACTGCACAACCCCTAAAAGTCAAGGCCCAGATCTGTTTTGGGCCTGGACAGGCATAAAGCCACTGTGGAAAACCAGGCCAGAGAGTTAAAAGTCAGGAGACATGCAAGCAGTTATCTCCCCACCCCCCCAGTGAGCAAGCTCCCAGACAGTTTCGTTCCACTGCTTGCCCAGAAAGATGAAACAGGGAGCAGTAATCCAAGCCATAAGAAAAGCGAGGCCTACCATGCAGTGTAGATCCTGGCCTGGTTTTGGCCTTGCCAGGCCCACAGGGCCAAAGCCACTGTGCAGAGTCAGGCCAGAGAATTGAAAGGCAGGAAACATTCAAGCAAACAATCATCCTGTTTCTGAAGCAGAAATAGTAAGCCAAGCCATGGGAAAAACGAAGGCCCACCCTGCAGAGCAGGCCTGTGGGCCAAAGGCAGCACAGTGAAGAGCCAGGCCAGAGATTTAAAAGGCAGGAAACACTAAATCAAGCGAATAATCCTGTTTCTCAAGCAGAAATAGTAAGCCAAGCCATGGGAACAACGAAGGCCCACCCTGCAGAGCAGGCCTGTGGGCCAAGGCAGCACAGTGAAGAGCCAGGCCAGAGATTTAAAAGGCAGGAAACATTCAAGCAAATAATCATCCTGTTTCTCAAGCAGAAATAGTAAGCCAAGCCATGGGAAAAACGAAGGCCCACCCTGCAGAGCAGGCCTGTGGGCCAAAGGCAGCACAGTGAAGAGTCAGGCCAGAGATTAAAAAGGCAGGAAACATTCAAGCAAGCAGTGTTGAAACGCCCCCACCCCCAAAAATTATCCTCTTTCTCAACCTGAAAAAGTAACCCAAGCCAAGCCATAAGAAAACAAGACTAAACTGAAACATTTTTTAGCAGAGGCCAGGCCAGCAAATTGGCCCAGCATCAATTAATTTAAACAAAATCTGTGCCTTCCCTTCCTCCTATCATTCCCCTAAAGAAATAAAAATATCCTACCAGTCCTCCTCTCCTGCTGAATGTCCAGCACAGTTGATCCTCCACAGGCAGAAGTCCAGGCAGATGTCCACCAGGTGCAGTCCAGAAGTCCATGAAGGCAGGCAGCAAAGAAGCAGTCTCTCTCCTCTCTCAGCAGCAACAGAGGCTGACCCAGTCCTGCCACAAATTTAAATCCCCTGATGCAGCTTCTGCCAAAGATTTGAATCTATTGGCTGGAAGAAGGATGTAGCAGTGGGATTGGTCACTCCTAAGTCCCCCTCCCTTGCCTTAACCCCCCCCACACACTCCTACTCTATCACTCCTTCCTGCTCTCCCTCCCCTACCTGGGAATTTTGGTGGGAATCTGCTTGCTTCCATTGTTTTTCAAATGCAAAGTGCAATGCTAGCAAGCAATCAAGCACCTTGCATTTGCAAAGCAAAAGGATTCCCTCCTTTGCAAGAGGGGTGAGGGGTGAAAGAAGGTAGTGAGTCACTCCCCCCTTCTCCCCCCTCCCCTCTTCAAAGAGCCTGCAGGAAGCTGTAGCTGTAGCTTCCTGCAGGATTTTGCTAGATGCTTGCAATGCAAACGGCTAGCAAAATCAAAATGGCAATTCTCGCTTACCGAAACGATTACCGAAACATACCGAAACGTTTCAGTAATCGCTGTTTTGGTATTACCAAAATGTTTCGGTAATCAAGAAAAGTTTCGGTAATGCCGAAACAAACTGAAACAGGTTTGTTTTGGTATTTTTTCGATTATATGATAGCCGAATTGCACACCCCCAGTGGTTACCTGCAGGTAGCCAATCAATTGGCTCCTGGGGAAAGGAAAAGGGGGGAGAGGAGAAGTAGAAAGGGAGTAAGAGTTCTGTATATACATATGGCACAACCAGGGCCAGTGCTACCATTAGGCCAACTAGGCAGCTGCCTAGGGTTCAGACCTCAGAGGGGAGCAGAGCTGACCCAAGAGGCACAGTTTTATACAGTTTAGTTTCTTTTTTAAAAGCATCTAACAATTTATATTTTTATTTTAAAATAAATACTGCAACAGTGCTATAGAATATAATTAACTATAATGTCTTATCAAAGTTTTCTCTGCACCCCCTATCATTTGCAAAAGTCCCATTGGCACCAGCTACTGTGGTCTGCCTCCTGGGGTTATAGTCAGCAAACAGGGTAGGAGTAGGGGAGAAAAACCTATTGAGCATCCCCCAACAGGGTAGGAGGAATAGTCCTCTCAGCAGACAATCAGGTGTGATGTGGATTTTCAATAACTTTTGATAGATCCTACTGAGATTGCAAAGGAGCTTGGAATACTACCAAACTACTACCACAATACTACCAGACAGAACAAGTTAGAAAAAGGAAACAGAAACAGCAGTTTGAGTATGAGGCCCAAGAAGAGGCAAAACAAGATCCAAAGCAGAAATTCAAAGTAGGTTTCTGTTATGCTGTCTTAGACATGGCCATACAACTTGTTGAAGAGAGATTCCAACAGCTACAACCAGGGCTCATTTTGAGGGGGAATGCATAGGAATGCAGTTCCGGCAGTTCCCCAAAGAGGTCACACGGGCCCATTTGGGGCCCATTTCAGCCTGGATTGGGGCCAAAACAGTCTGGATTGGGCCTCTGACAGGTGGTGGATCACTCTCCCACTCAGCAGCTGCCTGATCCTGACCATTTTGTACCCCTTTTCGGCCATTTTCAGCCCCTTTTTGCCATTTTGGGCCCAATTTCAGCCCTGAATGGCCAAGATTGGGTCCAAAACAGCCAGGATAGGTGATTCAGGGGTGTGTGGCATATGCAAATCAGTTATAATAGTGACACACTTCAGGTGATGTCAAGGGGCATGGCACATGCTAATGAGTTATGCTAATGAGTTATGCTAAGTTCCTCCAGCTCTTTTTCTACGAAATGACTCCTGGCTACAACAATATAATTCCCTATTTGGGTTCCTGTAAGATATATACAGTATCAACAAAAAATTTACTGAAGACATACTTAAGGCCTGCAAGAATTTGGAAAAATCACTGATGAACAATGGAAACAAAGATATTGATGCTGGAGATCTGTGCTGTGAACTTATAGCAATAGTTCGAAGTCTTCCAAAGTCTATGTCACCACAAGGAGTACTTTTCTTCATTTTGCAACAAAAACTCCTGGATAGTGTACTTATCGTTTCCGTTGCTCTAAGGATCCTTCTCACACTTCCAGTGTCAGTGGCAAGTGGTGAATGCAGTTTCTCAAACCTCAGACTTATAAAAACGTAAATACATTCAACAATGCTGCAAAAGGGACTAGTTGGTTTGGCAGCTGTATCAATTGAACATGCCCAAGTATCAGCACTTGATCTGAAGAAATTGGTAATAAAATTTGCAAAGGAAAAGGCACGCAAAATGAGATTTTGATGTTCTTGAAACAGAAACATTCAAGCGACTTAAATTTTAACATCACAATTCACAGGATTATTCAAAACTAGCACCAGAGCCCATTGTGACATCATACAACAGGCTCTAGCAGCAGGCGCTGGGTTGAGCCGCCCCACACTGCAGCGGGCCACCGGGCTGGGCCGCCCCACAGCACAGAGGATGGCCAAACTGGGCAGCCCCATGCCCCAATGGGCCAGGCAGCCCTATGCCTCAGTGGGCTGCTGGGCCTGGCAGCCCCTTGTCACAGTGAGCCAGGCAGCCCCGCGTCACAGCGAGCTGGGCTGGGCCAGCCTGCACCGCAGTATGCCACTAGGCTGGGTTGCTCCACAATACAGTGGGACACTGGTCTGGGCAGCCCCACACCGCAATGGACTGGGCAGCGCCATGCTGCAGTGGGCTGGACAGCCCCATGCCGGAATGGACCACTGGATAGAGATGGGCACGAACAGCAATATGAACCAAAAAAAGCCACGAACAGCCCAATCTGCTGTTTGCAAACAAGTTGTTCGTGAGGCCCCATTCTAAATGAACAGGTGGTCGTTGCAAGCCTCGTTCCTTGCTGTTCGTCTTGCTGTTCATCAAGCCAGACAGTCTGGCACCTGCAATAAATTCCCTTGGCAACTTAGGCAAGGATTGTCTGAACTCTGTCTGAACTCCTGCTGTTGCCCTGGAAAACCCAATCTAAGCCCAATTTAGCTTGATAGGCAGGTCTTCCTTTCAAGTGTGGAGCTCCAAATTTGTTACAACAAGGAAGCAAAGAGCAGGAGGGAGAGGGGGCTCCCAGCTCTGACTTTGCAGACAGTGGAGAGGGAGAGAGACAGTTGCTGTTGGCATTTTGATAGAGTGCATTGGAGCTTGAATTTTCTTTGTGTGTGGTGGGATCAGGATCTACTCTTTCAAGTTCCAGGGCTGCTGCCAGGCTCTGGGCCAAGTGATTATTTATTATTGGTAGGTACCTTTCCTGCTGCCTGCTCAGGTAAGGTTACTGGGAGTGGTGTGATAGGGATCTACCCCTTCAAGTTCCAGGGCTGCTGCCAGGCTCTGGGGCCAAGCTATTATTTATTATTGGTACCTTTCCTGGTGCCTGCTCAGGTCAGGTTTCTGGGAGTGGTGCAGTAGGGATCTTGACTTGGATGATGGCTGGAGGAGAGCCTGCTGTCCCCCATGAACAGCCAATCATGAACATGTTTGTGAACAGGGCCATGTTCACGGTTGTTCGTGAGTCCCTGGTCATGGATGGCAACGAACATCATGTTCATTTTTTCCCCTGTTCATGCCCCTCTCTACCGCTGGGCCTCACCAGGCCCCAAGGCAGTGGGAAGGCCCAGGACCGTGTTGTAATGTCTTCCCACTGCCACGCTGGTCCTTCCTGGGCCTCCAAAAGCCCTGAGGCAGCAAGAAGGCCTGGTGCTGTGGCCCTGGACCTTCCCACAGCTGCACTGGGCCTTTTTGGGCCTCGGGAGGCCCCGAGGAGGTGTCAAGGAGGCAAACCGTTTTGCTCTGACTCACTTCTTATCCCCGCGTACTGCACTTGCACGGGGATAAGAAGTGAATTGTTGGCAACATGGCTTGCCTTTTATGTTTAAGGATGGTTTGTGATATGTGTGCTAAAACTGATTTGTATTTGAGAAAGAAAATCAAAGACTGTTGTATTATTCTCACAATTTTTTAAAAAAATTAGCAATTTCAAATTTTGTGCTTTACATTTTTCCTATAATTCATCTGTTTTTGAAAATTGGTTAACAGTGGCGGGGGGGGGGGCACAAGTAGTTAGCCTTGCCTAGGGCGCAAAAAAGCCTGGCACCGGCTCTGGATGCAACAGTGGTGACTCGGAAGCACCACCAAAAAAAGTCACAGTATATCTGCAGAGGGAAAACTTGGCAGAAAGACAAAATTCGATCCTGGTCCCATGACTCCCTTGCACGTGCAGAACTCTAGAGATTATGGGAAGCAGAATGGAATATGAACCACTGAAAAATGACAGTGCAGAAAGGGCCACTATATAACTGGTTGCCTACTGAGCACAGTATCTAAACTGAATAGACACCCAGTGGTTGGCAGCTTCAGATAGCTGGGCTATCTCAGGCTACCAGTGCCTGAGGCTTTAAAGAGTGGCTCTCAGTCAGAATAACAGTACTGACTAGGTGACTTATTGTTAAGTAACTTTGCATTTTTCATTAATATGTAATCCATTGAAGATTAGAAACTGTGGTAAATTTTTAAAAAGCAAAAAAGCAGGTAGCTGTGGCAATCCATAGCAATGTCCAAAAAAGCAAAAGCCGTGTACTTTTTATTAAGACCAACGTTGTGTTATTTTGGTTTATCTTAATCTATTACATGCTTTGGTTCTTGTGAAATCACTCGTGCTTAATCATGCCTTTCTCTGGGTTGTACCTTTTGTTTTATACAGAAATGATCTATCAGATTATATTAGTACTCACATGTTTTGCACCATAATGTCATTCTGTTCCACAGGAATTAAAACAGGTGGTCATGTGCCAAAACATCCTCTAGTGTGTCTCACCAGTTAAGTGATGGGATTACCTAAGAGTTCCTGCTCTAAACAGTAAACAGAACTTATTTTTCCTAATTTTTTCAGATTATCAAACAGATGAGAAAGCCCAAAACACCAGTACAGAACTTTCAAGCTTCAAAGCTGATATCCTTGCCCTCCGTCAGCAACTTCATGAGATTTCAGAGAAAACTGCAAAGAACAAAGATACACTGGAAAAATTACAGGAGTCTGGAAGTGTGTTAGATAACAGGCAGACCCAAATGAAAGGTGTTTTGGATAGCAACTCCTTCATGATCCTCAATGTCAACAAAACTCTCCAGATCTACAATGGCTATATCAATGAGCTCCAGCAAGATAAGAATAACATTCAGACAAATTTGCAAAGTCAAATACATTCACATAGTGTCGTCATCATGAATCTAAACAATCTGAACCAGACCCAAGTCCAGCAAAGAGATCTTATCAGTGCTTTGCAGAGATCTGTGGATGATTCAAGTCAAGCCATCCAAAGAATCAAAAGTGACTTTCAAAACCTTCAGCAGGTTGCTCTCCAAGCACGGAAGGACACAGACTGGCTTAAAGAGAAAGTACAGAATTTGCAGACATTAGCAGCCAACAACTCAGCCTTGGCCAAAGCTAATAATGATACACTTGAGGATATGAGTAGTCAGCTTAGCTCATTTAGTGGGCAGATGGACAACATCACTACTATTGCACAAGCCAATGATCAAGGTTTGAAGGATCTCCAGGAACGCCATAAAAAGTATGAAAATGGAACATCTGCTAAATTTAACCAGCAAGAAGAACGATTTCAGAACTTTGAGACTGATATTGTCAACATCATTAGCAATATTAGTTATACTGCCCATCATCTGAGGACATTAACTAGCAACCTCAATGAGGTCAGGATAACATGCACAGAAACTCTTAGTAAACACACAGATGAGCTGACTTTTATGAACAACACATTAGCAGATATTCGTCTGGATGCAACTAGCATCAAGATGCAGCAGGATGTGATGAGGACAAGATTAGATACTGAAGTATCCAATTTATCGATAATAATGGAAGAAATGAAGCTGGTGGATTCCAAGCACGGCCAGCTTATTAAAAATTTCACAATTCTGCAAGGTAAGAAGTACCTTTAATGTTTTGTCATGGGATTCAGGTACTGCCAAGAGTGATTCAGTGTGCTTTGATTGTTTCATCCTACAGAATTAATAAAATGCAGAATTTAAGGGGGGGACTCTAAAACTACAATGTGGCTACTAAGTGTTCCTCCAGATTTGTTTGTTTGTTTAACATTTATCTGTTGCCTTTCTGACCATTTCTGGGTCCCTAGCATTAAAACATTTAAAATCGTTCACACATTTAAAAGCATTTAAAATACAAATATATATATAAATTATTTAAAACAATTAAATAAAACCTAATATGAACACATAATAGATATAAACACATAAATACATTAAAACACACAGAGGACGGCTAATAAGAATTAGTGCAGTAACACCAAACAAAACAAAAAAAGTCTTCACCCATTGGCAGAATAGAGGGAGACAGACAAATCTCCCTGAGAAGTTCAACTGAGAAGGCCATTTCTTTGATTACCACATGTCTAGCTTTAGATGGCAGGAGCATCCAGTGCAGGACCTCTGAAGATGCCTAGGTGAATGGGTAGGTGCATATGGGAGAAGGTGGCCCTTACGGTATGCCCATGGGCTTTAAAGGGCAATACCAGCATCTTGCCCAATTTGCCCAGAAGCAAATTGGGAGCCAGTGTAGATGGAATAAGACTAGAGTGATATGGTCCCAATGATCCACTCCAATCAGCATTCTGGCGGCAGCATTCTTTACCAACTAGCTTCCTGAAAGTCTTCAAGGTCAACCCTATGTAGAATGCACACAAAGTTTCAGATGAAGGATTCTTTAGTACAAACCATGGATTATCCCCATGCCAGTTGGTGCTGATCCAGATGGAAGGCAGTACAGTCATAGACAGGAGATCAGTTGTGCCAAAACAGGAAAATAGCTTTGTTCTATCTCCTTTCCTCCACCCTGTATAAGACTAATTTTCCTTAGAACAAGCTTGACAGATTAATCTTCTGCATCTGATCCTGTTGTAATCTTATTATGTATGCTTGTTCAGCTCCAGTTCTCAGCTGAAATCAACCATCTGATTACCTGTTGTTTTTTAAACCATATCATTATTACTATGTGTCTTTCATATCGCCACTTCGGATGACTTGGCTAGCTGGGTACAGACAGTACAAGTAACTCCTTAGAGGGATGGTATAGCCCGATCTTGTCAGATCTCTGAAGCCAGATCTCTAAAGCCACTACATCTCTGGTGTAGTGGTAAAGAGTGATGGGACTCTAATCTTTGTTCACTGCTCTGAGTGTGGCATTGATCTGTCCAAAAAGCAGTATATAAGCACATTGTTGTTATTGTTGTTAAAAGAACCAAATGAAATTGGTTTGAAAGGCTGTAATTTGGAGGAGGGCAAGGAGCTGTTCCAGTTGGCAGCAGAGGGTAGGACCCGAAGCAATGGGCTTAAGTTACATGCACAAAGGTACCGGCTGGATATTAGGAAAAAACTATTTCACGGTCAGAGTAGTTCAAAAGTGGGATCAGCTGCCTAGGGAGGTGGTGAGCTCCCCCTCACTGGCAGTTTTCAAGAAGAGGCTGGATGAATACTTGTCAGAGATGCTTTAGGCTGATCCTGCACAGGGCAGGGGGTTGGACTAGATGGTCTGTATGGCCCCTTCCAACTCTATGATTCTATGATAAAAAAAAATGCTGGAAAAGGGTGAATAATAAAATCTGCATTGTTTTAATGAAAAATAAAGCAAAGTGGAGAAGGAACAACTGGGTAAAAGTCACTCTTTGGAGGACTAAAGGGTATTTGTCTAAGCATGGATAAAGGACATTGTACAAAAGTTAGTATTTCATTAGGTGCCACTCATTTTGCCTCATTTGGCAGGGGCACTGAAAGCAGGGCCTCTGAAGATGACTGGAGATGGTGGGTAGATTCATATGAGAGACGATGGTCCTTAAGAAAAGTTATACGTCCAGGTGTGTATATGTTCAAAGTAAGAATGGGGACAAAACACAAAATGAGGTATAGACTATTTGTAATGTATTTTGATCAGGGCCACTGAGAGGGGGGACTGCAAGTACAAAATTCAGGAGGCCTAAGTCAGCTCCAGGCCTGTGAAACTGCATTCAGCAAATGCATTTTCATTTATTTTACTTTTAGTGCAGTTCTGCACTGCAGCTGCTAAGAGCACAGGGAAGACAAAGCAATCAGCCAGAAGCTCTGACTTCCTGGTACTTTGCCACACTTTTTAGCAGCGATTTTTAGGAACACCTATGAAGCAGTGATGAGAGCGGCAAAGAAATGTGTTTTTTCTCACCAACCATTTCATTAGCTAGTTCATGACCATCCAAATTGTTCAAGATCTCTCGACATCTTTTCCTAAATCTGAATTGTTACAGTCTCAAGAACAGACAATTAGCTGTGACGCCTTTGCAAAGACTTTTGCAAATAAAATAGCATGGATATGCTCTGATCTGGATGACAGCTGTAATATAGGCAAGGTGGAAGAAAGCTTAATACACGGTCTGGTTCACATATGGAGTACTTTGAACCAGTTACAACAATGGATATTGACAGGCTCCTTCCTGGCATCTGTGAAGGCCACTACTTCTTCCTTGGATCTTTCACCATCTTGGCTGTTAAAATCATAAATGAGAACTTGAGGGCTATCCTAAATCAGTCACTAACTCAGGGCATCTTTGCTTGGCCACTCAAACAGGCGGTTATCTGCCTACTTAAAAACCATCACTAGAAAAAGATGATGTGGCCAATTACCACCCAGTGTCTAATCTGCCCTTTTTGGATAAAGTGATAGAGAGAATAGTAGCTGACCAGCTCCAGATATTCTAGGATAACTCTGGAGCTTTGGATCCTTTTCAGTCTGGATTCAGACCAGGATATGGGACAGGGATGGCTTCGGTGGCTTTAGTTGATGATCTCCACCTGAATGTAGACAAAGGCCATGCTTCTTCGTTACTCCTCCTGGATCTATCTGCAGTCTTCAATACATTAGACCATGCCATCCTATTGAGGCATTTGGAGGTAGAAGTGGGTATCAAGAGATGTGTCTTGGCCTAGTTTAAATCGTTTCTCATGGAACGGACTCAAAAGAGCTGCTGCAGGAGGCCAACTATCTGCAGAGTGGGAATGATCTTGCAGGGTTCCACAAAGTGCAGTATCATCTTCCATGTTATTCAGTCTCTGTGTAAAGCCTTTAGGTGAACTAATTCATAGCTATGGAGTTGAATGCCATCAATATGCAAATGACACCCAACTCTGTATTTCACTATCCAAATCACTGTGGGACACAGGAGATTTTGAGTCGCTGCCTAATGGCTGTGGATAAATAACTGCAAGTAAACAAATTGAAATGGAACCCAGGTGAGACAAAAGTGATGCTGGTTGGGAAGGCAGAGATCTTGAAGGACATTGTATTCCCCACTTTTCATTGGGTTCAACTGACCCATGCAGACTCAGTTAAGAGCCTATGGGTTATACTAGATCCAGTGTTACTAGAAAGCAAGTTAAGGCAGCCGCAAAAAATGTTTTCCACAAAGATGGCCTTGATATGGCTGATCTGGCCACCTGGATCCATGCCATGGTAACATAGAGACTTGCCTACTGTAATTAAATGTACATAGGTCTCCCTCTAAGTTAACTTGGAGACTCCAGTTGGTGCAGAATGCTGCAGCTTGGCTATTGCTGATAGGAGGAGCATGAATGGTACTCCCATTCTGCAGTCACTCCACTGCCTACCTATAAGCTACCGGGCTCAATTCTGTTGGCAGAGTGCAAGCAGAGCAGAGAAGTTACACTGTGCTGATTAAAGAGGCTAAAAAGTTTGTTTAAGAAATACATACTTGAGAATGAAGAAGAGAGATAGAGATAGGGTCCTTGCTATCTGACTACGTCTTGTAGAAGAGTGATAAAGCAGGAGAGAGAAGAAGCAGGATATTGCCCTGTTTAGCCCAATAGGAGACAAGACAAGGAAATGACCCCCAGGAAACAAGAGAGATGCTGCTCTCACTGTCTTAACTAAATGATCCTTGCTGCCCCCTGCATAGAAGGCTTTCCTTCCCTTCTTGCTGCTGCAGTACACCAGACATTGCAATTTCCAACAAATTCAAGGTATTAGCTATCACATACAACGCTCTTCATGGCCTTGGTCTAGCATACCTACATAAACACCTTTTCCCTATTTTCCGTCCCTGCAGCTTCGCTCATCTGAACAAGGCCTTCTGCAGGCACTACCTTGTACATGGGCAAAATCAACAGCTGCCTATACATGTGTATTCTCTGTGGTGGCCCTTACCTTATGGTATGGCCTACCTGAAGAGATCAGGAAATCTTCCACTTTCCTGGCTTTCTGCAAACTATGCAAAACAGAATTATGCAAGAGGGCTTTTTACTCAAGATAGGAGGGCTGTAATATAAGGAAGCGGTCTCAAAGAGATGCATCTGTAAAAGGACAGGAAGTGACTATAGACTTCACCACTGTTGCTGTAAATATAATCTTCCTGGGTAGTTCCTATGGAACTATGTCAGTCTAAGAATTGCTTATGCTCTATTTCAGCATTTCTTCAACTGTAGTGAATTTCTGCTGGTTTTAAATCTTGGCAAATTTGCATGTATATACCCTTCTACATGTTTTTTGAAATGTCTTTGAAATTGACTCTACTGACTGACTCACACTGTGCAATCCACAGTTTAATCAACGAGCAGCACTAACACCACTGCAGTTTTGGTGTCATTTGGTTGAAAAAAAGCCACTTCAGCTCTCCCCAAATCCCCCAAGGGATTCCCCAAGGGAATCATGGCAGAGCTGCAGGATAGGACAGGACAGGGAGGTTTTCTGCAAAATACTTCCTCGCTTTGTGGAAGGAAATAAACAACAGACCACAACAAGGAAAGGTGGCAAATGCAGAGTTTTCAGCAGAAAGGTAAAAAAAAATGTTGTCAGCCAGCGGCTGTAAGAGTAGGAAAATAAAATGAAAGCAATGTTTTTTGTTTTAAATACTGGTGGCTGCCTCACACACTCCTGATAGGCTGCTTCTCGACCTCCATTTCACCCCCATAACAGTCAATAGAGAAAAGTGAGCCTATGCTGAGAGGCACCTATTTCAAGGTTCTGTAAAATCGAACCCCTTTGTTCATTCTGCTTGATAATTAGGGATTCTTAACATTAGAGAGAGAGCTACGTTCTGTGCAAACTTTGTGCCATTATCTTTATAAACAGCTGCCCCAGACACTCAAATACATTCCCTATTGAAAATAATGGTCATGAAATACTGGAATTCAAAAAACTACCCAGAAGGCTTCCTTACATGTTCAACTTATTCCTGACTTTCTTAGCAGTTGATCTACAAGCACTGAAATCAATTAGGGCATAGTTCTTCCACATGTCTGCCCTCCCTCGGTATTTTTACAGTTGTGTTGGTTTATTTTCTTCCTTGTGTGCCCTAAATAATCGTGATTTTCCAGCAAGGGTGCTGTCGTCATCAGTGGCCTCATCAGTGGTATCATAGCGCCCCTCCCTTTTTAAGTTTTTAGTTCATGCTTAAGACTCCCCCCACAGGACTTTTGCGATTTAAAAAATTGTAAATTTCATAATGTTACAACAACCTAACATTGTAATAATAGATGCAGGAGGTTTTCCGAGTCCCCAGCTTTCATTTTTTAAAAATTCCCTAGCCCTTTCCATTTCAGTGATATAATGGAAGGGGCTAGAAAGTTCAACCGACAGTTATGAAACTGACAATCAATAAAAATATTGAAAGTGAAACTAGGAGTGGGAGGGAAGGAGGAGTGGTTTGACTAGGATGATCAACCCATCATTTGAAAGTGGGTGGGAAGTGGGTAGAAGTGGGCAGGACAAACAAAACCAAAAGAAACATTCTGCACAAGGGACAAATTCGACTCAGAAGAATCTGCTTTTTAAAAAATCAGAGTAAAAGAGGTCTTGAAAGAACTAAGGGAAAAATGAGGGAAGAAGAAAAGAAATAAAGTGAAAACTAAAGGCAAAAAATGAGTGTGGAAATCAGCTGATAAACTGAAGCTGTATGTGGCCAGAACTGACAAAAAACCCATGCATAAAAGCCCATATTTGAATCCCAAATCAGTAATGTCCTACATAAAAATCAGCAAATATGGTAAACCTGCCCCCATCCTGAATCTGAAGTTATAATGAACTTTTTTCTTGTAGCACACCCCTAATGTGGAATAGTGAATGTTTTAGGTAAATGCCTTGGTTCCAGTTTATATCAAAGCAAAAAATACTCTAGCTTAATTATATTTTAACACACATTTTGTGTTTGTGGTTTTAAAATAAATTTGATTTAGAATTAGTTAAAGTATGTATGAAGACTGAAACCTAAAGTCAGAATTACCTTCCTCCCAATAATTAGAAGTGATTTAATTATATTTTAAGTATTGTCCAAATGACAGGCGCAGAGTGGTAAGCAGCAGTACTGCAGCCCAAGCTCTGCTCACGACCTGAGTTCAATCCTGGTGGAAGCCAGGTTCAGGTAGCCAGCTCAAGGTTGACTCAGCCTTCCATCCTTCCGAGGTTGGTAAAATGAGTGCCCAGTTTCCTGGGGGTAAAGTGTAGATGACTGGGGAAGACAATGGCAAACCACCCCATAAAAAGTCTGCCAGGAAAATGTCATGATGCGATGTCCCCCCATGGGTCAGTAATGACTCGGTGCTTGCACAGGGGACTACCTTTACCTTTTTTATTACTATTACTATTACTATTACTATTACTATTACTATTACTATTACTATTACTATTACTATTACTATTACTATTACTATTACTATTACTGTATTGGAGGAACATCTGATACTTAGCCTTCTGTAAATGAAATTTTGCTTCTGTAGGCATTAAGCTTCACCTGGAGCCCACTTCATCAGATGTAAGATGCCATATATGTGTGTATGGGTGTATAAATATAAATTACAAAATTAGACACATGGTTATACAGAGAAATATTGAGAGGCACAGGCTGTGCAAACTGAGCAGATGATAAAGGGAATTCTCAGGGGCTGATACAAAGAGAACAACGGGGTTTCTAAAATCTTTAATAGAAGAGGAAGACCTTTTTATAAACTTATAAACAAAAATCTTAAAAGGTATGTGGGCCATCAGACACCCAATCCCTGCTAAAGGGAAAATGAAAAAAATATATAAAATACCATTCAGTTTTAGGATAAATAACAACAGATGGATACAACTATGTTTTATACTAGCTAGGGTTTAGCTTTTCCTTTGTACATCAAAGAACACTTTCTGAGATAGCTATGTAGTAAAGATTCCAGATAGCTAGGGACATAATTTTGGCTGCTTTTCATTTTTTCAAAATCCAGTATTTCAAGGGCAAAACAGATAAGACACTGTGATATCTGCAAGCTGTATCTTCCAAAATCATTTTAAGCAGAGTTATAGCCACGCAGGACTTGATTCAGATCATGGCTGCACGGGGACAAGAGAAAACCCATTCATCCCTGCACAGTTTCACAAGTAAGAAGAGACACCTTTAAATAATTTTCCCCTACTTTTCTTGAATCAAGGCCCAACTTTAACCTCTGGGTAGCTACATGGGACTCACTGAACTGCAAAAAAGTGTGGCATCACAGTCACATGATAGAAAGATTAAACTGAGAGTGATTCCGCACACGTTGGATAATGCACTTTCAATGCACTTTATCAATCGTTTGAGGTGGATTTTTTGTTCCACACATGAAAAAATCCATTCCAAATGATCTATAAAGAGGATTGGAAGTGCATTATCTAACGTGTGCGGAATCACTGTGAGTTATGACTTCAGCAGTGAGGGGCTGTGTCATAAACCGCCCTGTCATTCCCCACTTTACTCCTTTGCCAGAGTTGGCCAAGAGTGATAGAGAAGGGTTGGCTTATTAGGGTTGCCAGGCCCCCTAAACCTCCCGGCGGGGGGGGGGGATTAGGGCCTGGTACTCACCTTTCTGGGGGGGGGGGTGTACGCGCAAAGTGCATACGCGCTCCCGCAAGCGTGATGACGTCACTTCCGAGAAGTGACGTCATCATGTGGTGCCCCCCCTTGGAGTGCACCCACACTGGGCTGATCCAGGCAGCTGCTGCACACAGGAGTGTGCAGCGCTGCAGGGGAGCATGCACAGAAGGTGCATGCCCCCCCACTAGCCAGGTAAGTGGGGGTGGGGTGTGAGGGGTGGGGGCAGGGGATCTCCCGCCCCCACCAGGGGTATGGTACCCCTATGGCTTATGGTTTTTTCTAACCTCACAAAATAAACCCTTTTCTTCCCACCTCACCCAGGGCCGTTTCCACACATCTTACCTTTTGCCAGCACATCTCAGAAGACAACGTCTTCGCGCATGAAATCATGCCAGGAAGATGCTGTTATCGCAGAAAACAGCATCTTCTTGTGCAATTTCACGCGATAACAGCATCTTCCTCGCCCGATTCCACACGAGAAGACGCTGTCCTCTGCGATGTGCCGGCAAAAGGTAAGACGTGTGGAAACGTCCCAAGTCTAGAAAGTTAACTTTTCATAATCTGTCACCAACCACCAGGGTACTCTTCATTTCCCACCTTTCCTCCCTCTAATGCACTGGTACACTAGAAGTTTGAGTGAGAGGGTGTAAGAGTCAAGATATATGAGAAGACACCTCTATTTCCTTAGCAGTGCTGCTACTCCTTTGTTTGGAGGGATTCTGGTGCTTCACATGATAAAAGCATCTTAGGCAATGTGAGTGAGATTTGAAAGCAATCAGCTCACACCAAAAGATTTTAAAGAGAATTGATTTTTAATAACTAAGCATAAATGCTAACATAAACAAACACAGAGAGATGGGAAATAATCAGAACAGTGCTCGATATGTCAAAATACCAATAGTTTTTTCTGCAGCCCAAGAGTGCCTTTTTGGAACCAATCAGGGCTTTTTTTCTGGGAAAAGAGGTGGTGGAACTCAGTGGGTTGCCAGCACAGGGGGCAACTCCTGGTGGGAGGTGGTGCCCCTGGTACTGCATGCACATGCACAAAGTGCATGCACGCTCCCAGGACCACACAATGATGTCACTTTGGGTCAGCTGGATATAAATAAAGTTTATATCACCCTTGGCGAAAATGGTCACATGGCCAGTGCCTCTGCCCCCTGATCTCCAGACAGAGGGGAGTTTAGATTTCCCTCTGCTCCAGTGACACGGAGGGTGATCTAAACTCCTCTTTGTCTGGGGATCAGGGGGTGGGGCCACCGGCCATGTGACCATTTTCAAGAGGTGCCAGAACTCCGTTCCACTGCATTACAGCTGAAAAAAAGCCCTGGAACCAATCATGCTTTGCGAGGACAGGCTAAACGTTTCCCCAGTCACCTCCAAAGTTTGCATAACTGGTTTTAGGGCTACAGGACTAGACATTAAAATGGATCCTCTTGGCTTCCTGGACAGCTTGACCAAATGGTGAGAATGGGGCTTCCTTTAGTATCCAGCTCATCTGTCAGCATCTATTTGTCTCTCTTGATCCTGGATGCAATTTAAGACTTTTTATTGTTCAGCTTACAGATATGTGCATGTTTTCTAAGGAAGATTTCCTCTTCTCATGACAGCCTCCATGTTTCAAACATTTGCAGAGCATTGGTGGGCCCATAACTGGGGATGGAGTCGCTAAGCCATGCTGAACTAGGCTGAGGAAGAAAGAGAAGGCAGCGAAAAGCTTTTGTGAGAAGGGAATTGAACCAGCCTGTGCTAAAAAGGAATCCTTCCATTGCTGAGTGACCTTACCTCACCATCCTGCTCTTTATCTCAATATTATGTGCAAAGAGAGCCAGGAAGTGTGGCACCCCTGCTTTGTAAGCACACTGGCTGCAGGTTCTTCCTGAAAGCAAAACAAATAAAAGTAATTTCTTCAGGGGCACTGTAACCACTTGAGGGTCTATTAGTCTCTTTCTTTTTCTGATCTTGGTTAGCATGGGCCTAATGGAGCTTAATGTAGTTCATAGAGATCATAATGACCACGTTTAAAATGAAGATATATTTAATAAGTAAATTAAAAGTGCACATTGCATAGATAAACAGAACAGAATAAGCAAGAGTGAAAGAAATGTGAATAAAATGTATATCTTCTATCCATGGCTGTAGGAAGCAGGTACCCCCAAGCTCCTATTCTGGGCACTGCCCCATACCCACACCAGACCCCTAAGGCAGCAGGAAGCTGCATGTTCCTTTTAATTGTGACACTTTTCAGTCACAGGATCCATTCTGAGGTTGTACCTTTATGCAACAAGTGACTCCAGATGCAGGCCAAAATAAAATCTCTTTTGTTCAGTGAATGCAAGTTACAGAGAGTGTTTGCAAAGCATAAAGCTCTCTCAGAGAATGGGCAAGATTAAACAAATAACACTATTGCTAGTTACCACTGTCTAACTAAAACACTTAAAAGCTTGCTATCTTAGCTTCTCTGACAGGTTCTCACCATTTGGTTTAGTAGAGGAGTCTGTCTCCATGTCAAGCAAGTTGAGGCATCTTGTTGGTAACAGGCATGGAAGCAATTGTCTCTCACACATGATGGTAAAGGAATAATGGCTAGGGAAGGTGAGATCCAGGCTCCTCAAGATCGCTCCACTTGAGAACTGGCAGAGGCCCACAGGTGTTGGAAATTAACAGGCCAGCACTTTTTTTTTTCTCAGCTAGGCGGGAGCCAAGCCCGCAGCAACTTACAGTCAAACCAAAGTTCAGTGACACTGACCAAGATTTTAAAGGTTGAGTAGGCCTGTTCCTTACACTGACATCTACTTATCCCCTACAATGGTAATAAGAAGTAGATTATCTACGTCTTTAGGCTGCAGTCATTTAGGCTCATTTATTACTTTGATTTCAGCATTTAGGGATTATTCCTTGATTTTTCCGGACTCTGTGCTCAAGATTGCTCTCTTGAATTAAGGTTTGTTTGTTTAAAATAGTTCTGCACAACCTTTCCACTTGCCTAGGGTCCTAAAGATGATAAACATCAAAATATTTTGAACATGAAAACATTTAAGCATTCAAAATCGAATGCTTACAATTTCTCTAAATTTACATCCTCTAGTGCATTTTTATTGAATGTTCCAGCTGCAACAAAAAAATCTAGTGAAATACTGCTCCCAAACTTATGCAAAAATTTAAAAAGTTAATACTTTCCTGAAGTTAAACGATGGTGGCATCAGGTGCCAAAATTCCTTCAGACAGTATTACAGGCCTATATTTAGATTTAAGTTGAAATAGAATCATAAGATATCTTGGATCCCAATTCTTCCTTCACAATTTTTTGTTGTAACTTTTTAAATGGTCTAAATCCTTATCAAAACAATGATAACTTTTATTCTGCAATATTTAATTTTATTTGACTGTGTAGGGTTGCCAGCTCCAAGTTGGGAAATTCCTGGAGATCTGGGGGGTGAAACCTGGAGAAACCTAGAGAAAGTGGGGTTTGGGGAGGGAAAGGACCTTGGCACGGCATAATTCCATAGAGTCCACCCCCAAAAGTAGCCATTTTCTCCAGATGAACTAATCTCTGTGGCCTGGAGACCAGTTGTGATTCCAGGAGATCTCCAGCCACTACCTAGAGGCTGGCAGCCCTATGACTGTGCCACAAAGGCAGGTTTCAACAGTTTTAAAAGTTGAACTTTTAACTCCAGGAGATAATCTGATCCTTTCAACTTTCGGAATGAGGAAAAAAAGATCCCTAGCCTCAAAAAAGTTCAAAATATTAGCTACTCTTTCTTTCACTGATGAGGACTGTTACAAGCCCCTTTCTTTTTCAGTTAGATTTTCCCTTTAACCCTCTTCTTATACCCACTGGGCAGATTGCTGCCACCAGGAATTATATTCCAAAATAAGTAATTTAAATTTCCCTTTTAATAACGTGCCCAAGTGTCAGGCTCCTTCATGGGACTATGTGGCCCTGAGGATAGGAATGGGATATATAGGAATGACAGATACCCTGGGATTTAAAAATAAACATTTATTTTTACAAGAAACGTATCGGTTTCACTCTAGTACTTAAGCTTGATGGTTTCAAAGATAGTTCTCCGTTCTTAAAGTTTCCTCATATAGGCTCAGTCACACAGATCTTCATAAATTTTCTCTCTCAGGCACACACACAGTTTGCCTGCTTCAGATAAATTAATCTCTCACTCAAAAATACATTTCCTCTCAGGCACACACACAATTTGCCTGCTTTGGACAGAATGTTCTGTCACGGACACAAACTGTTCAGGCTTCCACACAGGATGCCTGACTGAACTAGAATGAGAATCCCCTCAGGCTTCCACAGAAGTTGCCTGCTTTGCCCAGACTGAATCTTTTCTCTCCACTCAGTAACTAAAAACTCCACCCACACTCTGGCCCCTTTCACACTGCTTACCTGCTCCCGGGACATTGCGAAATATCGCGCAAAAAACGTGGAAGACAGTGTCTTCTCACGAGAGTTTTGTGTGATATCGTGCAAAACTCTTGCGAGAAGACTCTATCTTCCACATTTTTTGCACAATATTTCTCAACATCCCGGGAGCAGGTAAGCAGTGTGAAAAGGGCCTCTTAGTCATCAACCAGTCATCTCACTCACTCATCTCTCTCTTTCACCCCCACTCTTAATCTGTATCACACCAAACATTTGAAGACACACAGACACACTTAAAATCGTTACAGGGACCAACAGGTTGATCTTAATAAATCAGCTGCCAATGGAACCAAAATTTCCTTCTCCTAAGGCAGTAAAACATAAACAATATTAATCTGGAGAGAAATTGGCAAATGATAAAATCTTCAACTTGAATTTTCCTAACATTAGAGGTCAGGGCCAGAGAAACTAAAAAATAATCAATTGAACTAGCTCCTTTAGTTGTAAAATATGTAAAATCCCCCAAATCATTAGTCCCTTTACGCCCATTCAAAATAACCAAATTCCTACCCATTATAAAGTCAAATAGCATCTGACCAGCCAAACTGACTTCTTTATCCTCCAAATGCCTATCAAGAAAGAAAGTATATCTGGGAAATAAGGGATACAGAGTAGAGGGGTTGGGGAAAAGAAATTCAGTGTATAGTTCTAATACATTGCACCGTTCAATCTAGTATAACATCAATATTATTATTATTATTATTATTATTATTATTATTATTATTATTTTATCACATATCTAGACCGCCCTCCCCATCAGATGGGCTCAGGGTGGTTTATCAACAGTTTAAAACAGTAAAAACATTATAAAAACATTAAACCATCATATCAAAACAATTAAAATTGGTATAAAATATTAAAATACAGCATTTTCCTGCAAGGGTGGTGGAAGGTCTTCAGTGGTATGGTCGGCGAGAGGACAGCCTAGCCCCCACCAAATGCCTGGTGGAACATCTCCGTCTTGCAGGCCCGGCGGAAAGATAACAAATCCTGCTGGGCCCTAGTTTCCTCAGACAGAGAGTTCCACCAGGTCGGAGCCAGGACCAAAAAGGCCCTGGCTCTGGTAGAGGCCAGGCGGACCTCCCTGGGGCCAGGGACCATCAGCAAGTGCTTAGTGGCTGATCAAAGCGACCTTCAGGGAACATATGGGGAGAGGCGGTCCCGAAGGTATGCTGGGCCCAGTCCACATAGGGCTTTATAGGTCAACATCAAAACCTTGAACCGGACCCGGTACTCAACCGGTAACCAGTGCAGCAGATGGAGGACAGGTGTTATATGAGCCATGATTGGTGCTCTGGCAACCACCTGTGCAGCTGCATTCTGAACCAGCTGCAGTTTCCGGATCAAGCCCAAGGGAAGCCCTGTGTAGAGCAAGTTGCTGTAGTCTAATCTGGAGGTGACCATTGCCTGGATCACTGTTGTAAGGTCATGGGTCGATAAGTAGGGGACAAGTTGTCGAGCCTGTCTTAGATAGAAAAATGAGGATCAAACAACCGCTGCAACCTGTGCCTCCATAGACAAGGAAGCATCCAGGACCAGCCCCAGGCTCCTCACTCTCGACACCAGCATAAGTGGCGCTCCATCGAGAGCGGGGAGCCAGAGTCCCGCACCCATGGACCCTAGACCCACATGCAGGACCTCCGTCTTCAAGAGATTCAGTCTCAGCCAACTCTGCTTCAGCCATCCAGTCACAGTCCCGAAGGCACGTTCCAGGACATCTGGGGCAGAGCCAGGCCGGCCATCCATCATCAGATACAACTGATTGTCATCTGCATATTGATGGCACCCAAGTCCGAAACTCCGTACCAGCTCGGCAAGGGGGCGCATATATACGTTAAATAGCAGGGGGGAGAGTATTGCCCCTTGAGGGACACCACAAACCAACAGGTAGCGGGATGACAACTTCTCCCCTAGTGCCACACTCTGTCCCCCAATATGTTCTGCAGATCAGCTATTTATTTGCACATTTTCCCCTTCATTTTAGGTAATGTCCATAAAAGACTTCATCTTAGCTAGAAGCTAGGTTTCTACAAACTTCTTTTGTATCCAGATGTAAAAAGGCTCCTAAATATCATTATATATTGTATTGTCCGTGTCTTTCAATAAACTCGACAATTTATCCATATCAGCTGTCTCAAGAGTTCTTTCAACCAGGTTCTCTTGCGTTGGAATGGCTGTCGTTTTCCAGAGTTTCACGTATAGTATCCTGGCTGTTGTGATTATATTCAAAATCAAATGTTTAGGGTTTTTATTAACTGGAACCAGTATGTGGTTTAATAAAAAGAGTTCTGATTTCAAAGGCAATGGAATCCTAAGTATCTGTTGAGTCATTTTATGAACCATCTTCCAGAACTCTACTGCTTTTTTACAAATCTACCACATGTGATAATATGAACCTGGGGTATTCTCACATTTCCAACATTTATTTGACATATTTGAAGACATTTTTGCTACCCTAATAGGAGTTAAATGCCACCTATGAAACATTTTGTAAATATTTTCTTTCAAAGAAGCTGATTTTGTCTTTAGATTGCCCTTCCACATTTGCGACCATTGCTCTAGATCAATTGTATGGCCCACGTTCTCTGCCCATTTTATCATAGTATCTTTAACTTCTTTCCCCTGTAGTTTTGCATTTAGGAGCATACTATATATTTTCTTTATCATTTTAACATTGGCACCACATATTATCATATCAATATTCTCCTCCTTTTCATAAAAGCCCATTATCTTATCTTTTTTATATCTAGATTCTAATTGTGCCCGGCCCCACCATCCCAACTCAATGTCTGAATCTGTCATTTCTTTTGAAGTTTTTAATAAGCTGCCTGGTTTCAGAAATACCTTATAGGTAGGGGCTTTCCCCTCTTTTTTCAAATTAGGTTGTGTAAATGCTTCGATTGGGGAGACCCACAATGAAATTTTCTCATAGAAGGCGGGTCTTGTTCTTTCCCAAACCATCACTAATGCCTTCCTTATCCAATGGTTTTTAAAGTATTTATGATGTTCCCATTTTTTATACCAGAGAAATGCATGCCAGCCCATCAGCAAGTCCAGGTTTAAAAGTCTTTCATTTTCCAGGGTAATCCATTCTCTCAACCAGGTCAACACACATGCCTTATAGTATAATGACCAGTCCGGTAAGACAAAACCTGCTTTTTCCTTTGTATCCTGTAACGCTTTCAGCTTGATTTGTGGTATTTTATTCTGCCAGTAAAAAATAAAAAACCTATAAACAAACAACAGCAAAAAGAAAATATATCCAATTCTATGTCAGAATCAGCTATCTCTCAAAACTTTGACCATTGCTTATCATTTAGAAACAATACAAGCATTAACAACAACAACAACTGCACTTATATACTGCTCTTCTAGACAGATTAGTGCCCTACCCAGAGCAGTGAACAATTCAGTGTTATTATTATTCCCACAATACAGCTGAGGTGCTGGGGCTGAGAGGAGTGGCTTACCCGAGGCCACCTACTGAGGTCATGGCAGCCGTGGGATTTGAACCAGTAAAGTGCTGATTCTCTGCTGAACCACTGAGCAGCAGCTCAGTTAAAAAGCCTCTGCCATGAGTAAATCACTATTTATATAAATATCACTAAGATTTTCCAATAAACCATTCAGTTCTTCCCACACATTTCTTCTCTCCTTTCAATGGGCCGAGGGAGGAATAAGGAATGACAAAACCATCACCCGCCCCCCATCATCATCATCATCATTTATAGCTCGCCTTTCCTACTGAGACTCAAGGTGGGTTCCAAAATCTTTTTAAAAAGTTATTCAGACATCAAAAAACTCTAATAAACAATACAGTAGAACAAGGATTACAGAAGTGGAAAACAATGCAAACAAGGCAACAAAAACTGTCTAAGGCATAGCACACCATAATGCCAAAAGGGAGGTTAAAAGGGTAGAAGACAATGCAGTAAAAAGGGAAACAAGACATACAATAAACAGTGCAATTTACCTCAACAACTATCTGTCAATCGGGTCTCTTTTGAGACCTAAATCAGCCCATCACGAAGCACAGAAGCATTCCCGCAGCCTGCACAATGACACCACTGCTGGAAGTGATGTTGTTTCACTGTGCTAGGAGCGTGCCCCAGGAAGCCTGTTCCCCTGCCTTTTCTCCCCACCAGCCAGGTGAGTGGTGGCAAGGGGTGGACAGTGGGAGTGGGGGATCTCCCGCCCCCACCAGGGAATTAAAAAGCCTAGTCCCAGGGGAGCAGTGCAATCTCCCAGAATTTTGTTCAATTCAGACAGAAAACCAAACCCAAGAAGGAGGGGAGCCGTCAGTTGAAACCAATAGGAAATAATAACAAAATAGAAATATGAAAATGAAACAATAATGAAAGAAGCAATAACAAAACAAAATCATATGAAACAACCTAATAACAAAACAGTCCCTTTGGGAATTGACAATAAAAACAAAAAGACAGCTTTTTACAAGAAATGATGGGCACAACAGCGATAAAAATGAGAGAACAGACCCTGCAAGAATCCCAGATGCCAATTCCATCCATGTACCCTCTCAGGATATAGTAGTATATGATCTAATAAACCAGCTGAACCATCTAGAGGTCATTCAATTTCTCATCCTCAAATATGTGCTTTACGTAGGATAAGCAGATCAGTCCCTATGCAGAAGAATAAATGGATACAAATCTAACATTAAAAATGGCAATATTCAGAAACTGGTTGTAGTACATTTTGTTACTCCAAGACATTACTGTGATCTAAAAGTCACTAGTCTCCATCAAAATAACTTCAAAGGGAATATTCAGCATGAAACTGTTGTATTAGAACTCATCAAGAAATATATACCATCTCCCAAGGGCTTAACAATGACCTGAGATTCTATAAGTATTAACCAATTTAGCAAAATATGAAGATTGTTATATCACCAACTACTATTGGGAATGGTCTCTATTCTTTTCTTGATTACATCTGAATTTGTCATCATTGTATCTCATCCTTTACTTCCTTCATTTCATGATTCTTTTTCCTGCTACATATGTCTACCTAGTGAGGAACCACTACGTGCATTGGATGAAGTGGACTCTAGTCCACAAAAGCTTATTTAAAGTTCATAACTTGTTAATATTTTAAGTTACCACAAGACTCCTGTTTATTTCTGTTTCATATAGTTTCTCTGCTAATTTCTTCTGGAAAAGAGATACAATTATAAGCAAAGTTTCCCAAAGTTCCAGTGTGTGTGTGTGTGTGTGGAGTCATCATATTTGGCACAAGTCTCTAGTCCAAATATGTCCTAATTATAGTAATGAATTTTCCTCCAATTATTTTAGGCCCTCCAGGCCCAAGAGGTCCCAAGGGTGACAGAGGACTTGTAGGTCCTATGGGCCTTCCTGGATCCAAAGGACAAAAAGGAGAGAAAGGTGAGCCAGGACCACCAGGATTGCAAGGTGAAAGAGGACCCATTGGACCAACTGGACCACCAGGTGAAAAAGGTGGGAAAGGTTCCAGAGGTTTTCCTGGATCCAAAGGCCAAAGAGGTTCACCTGGGAAGACGGGTTTGATAGGACCTAGTGGAGATCCAGGACCACCTGGAATAGCTGGAAAAGATGGTCCCCCAGGTCCCCCTGGCCCCCCTGGACCTCCAGGGCTGCAAGGAACTGTTGGTGAACCAGGAGTACATGGTCTTCGTGGGCTGCCTGGCCTGCCTGGAATGCGTGGTTTGCCAGGACAACCTGGACCTCCTGGGCCCCCAGGTCCAGGAATGCCTATGGCACTTCAGAGTGTGACAACAACTGCTCCTGAAGCTAATGGTAAGCTGCTCATACACTTCCCTAACAATGTGACTTCTCTCGGTTGTGTACTATACTTTAAACATAAAACTAGGCGATATTTTTGACAATGTTTCCACAGGGGACTTATATAGGTGAACTCTGTTTCTGGACACTGATTTTAAGGGCCAAACTAGATGTAATGCCACCTGGGGATGTTACTGCCATTTTGCAGTCCATCTGCAGGTGATTTAAAAATGCTGTTAGGGTCCAATCCTAATCGGGCCCTCAGTGTAGCGGGATCAGGCAGTCTAATGTGTCTCCCCCTCCCCCTGCATGCCTTTTAAAGAGATAGCTACAGTGTTTTAAGTAATAGAAAATTCCATCTATTTACATCTAATCACGACATTTGTTGGTTCTGTTTTCCTTCTCTTGTTGGCTTAAGATAAATATTTCATGTTTCAGGTTGTCCTGCTTACTGGAAGAATTTTACTGGCAACTGTTACTACTTTTCGTCAGAAAGAGACATTTTTGAAGGGGCAAAACATTTCTGTGAAGAAACATCCTCACATTTGGTTTTCATAAACAGCAAAGATGAGCAGGTACAAAACCACAGCTGGTGTCCCTACAGCTAGAGATTCTGAAGGCTCTTTCATTGTGGAACCTTCTCAACAGAAAAGACACCCAAACATCGGAAAGCCTGCTAGTGTCAGTTTCACTCAAAAGTCAGTAAAACTTTACACAGAGGAATAATACAAACAGTAATATTACTCTTCTTTGGCAGTCCCCTAAACAGTCAGTGGGATCTTCTGATGCTTCCTTTCAGGGCCAAACAATGTAAACCTGTGACTGATCTCCCGGCAACTTTGGGGGGGGGGACTAAAATCCAGCCACGATGGAGGAAATATTAAACCCTTTCTCATAGAGATTCAATCAAAATCACACATACCCTCAAAGTTGCTGTTGGCCAAATTGGGGGGGGGGAGCATTTTTTTCCTAGAAGAAAAACAACAGTTGAGGGGAAAGTATTTTAATTAGGAGAAGGGTGTGGTATAGAAAACACACAGCCCTCACACACTGCTTCTCCAAACATCAGCAATTTCCTGGGGCTGTAGTGTATTCCTTTTCAGTTGTTTAAAAAAACACACACTTTGGAAGATCAGTCACAGCTCATGTGACTTGGCCCTGTTGGACTGATGCTTAATAGAAGGTTGTCTGAGATGAAATCCAAAATAATTTAATTTTTAAAATTCTATTGGTAATGGACATCTTAAACCTGGGTCATAATTTCAGGTTCTTTCAAAGGAACCTGTGACCAACCTCACACAAAAGAAGAAAGTTTAGAGTTTTTAAAACATACATAGAGGCAGTACTTGCTGTTGTCTTCCTCTTCCTAATGCCTTCTGCTGAAACTGTGCTGCCATAAGGAGGACACGAAAGGCAGCAGAAAAGCTATGGGCACCAATTCTTTGCTCCTCTCACCCCAATGAATACATGCACATAACTTAGTTGGAGTAAAGGATACCATGTGAGATGTCTTCTTAGTTCCCTAGCCCAAGCAATTAACCTAAAGGGGGTGGTGGGGGTGGTTTTCTCTTTCTTCTAGATTTCCTCACTATTATTTTATTATCTAGCTACTATATCGGATTTTGTTAGATACAATATTTATTGCTATAAAAACAGGAAGTCATGGAAGCAAATAATGGAGGTTCTATGCACTGGTTCCTATACCAGCATGTTCATTGTTTGATAGCTGTTGTATCAAGTTATGATTGATTCATATGTATATGTAGAATATGTACATCCCTTACATCACCTCAGATTGTTGTGCTGCTTTTCAAAGGAGTACATGTATGTATTCAAGCTGCCAATAAGTGCTGAGAAATCACATTAAGTTAATGCATGTCTGAACCACTCATAGGAGAGGTGACCTATAAAATCATAAAAACCATGATGGTCTAAACTAACTTTTAAGGTCAGATCATGCTTCCATTGCTTAAAAACAAAGTCACATGGGTACTGCTTGTATATTCTGAGATGTAGTACAGTGCAACTAGTACTTTTTTGTGTTCACAGCAATGGCTAAAAAAACAGATAGCTGGAAAAGGCAGCTTCTGGATTGGCCTCACAGACTCAGAGAAGGAGGATGAGTGGCAATGGCTGGATGGAACTTTGCCAGGATATACGTAAGTGTAGGAAGAACATTTTCTGATATTGTTCTTGCTGTTGCATTATTTGTTGGCATATAACTGTGATCTTGAAATGGAAACAGTTGCCAGAACCATGTAAAGCAAAGATTTATTTGGAAAGGTTATTCTGCTCTTCCATGCTTACTCAGACTCCCTCCTTTTGTGGCTACAAAGCTTTATTTCCTTTCCAAAAAAGAACTGAATATTGACTAAAAGAATCATAGAACCACACAGTGTGACACTTTTTGCCAAGAAGTTCATTGCAGAATATTATCATAAAATAGGGGTGGAAATCAGGCCCCTTGGCCATGTTTTAAATATTTTCTTCTTTTAATGTGAATTATAACTGTTCATAAGAAGAAAATCCCCATTTGTTGATGGATGTCAAACAGTAGACCATAACTTGATATGGAACAATATTGCTGTCTGATTATATAAGATGTCACACCGTTGGAATTTTTTTCTTGGAACCAACTGGACGCCCAGTCAGAATCAAGTGCCTTTGAACTCTGTTCAGGGTATACACTATGATGCTCACAGCCAATCCTGAGCAAATGTATCTTTCCCAGTGAGTTAAAGCATGCCTCTCTTCTTCTGTCCCACAGTTTCACGGTACTTGCTCCTGATTCAGCTGGGCAAGTCATGTAATTTGTTTTTATATCATCTGGTTGGTCTAAGGGACTGAAGTGGTTGTCAGCAGCCCTGAGATGGGGATATGGAGAGGATATGAAGAGAGTTTAAGGAAACTCGACAAATGAGGGGAACTAAGAGGGAAATGACATAGAGCTGTGGGGAAAAGTTCATTTGCAAGCACACAAAATCTAGTGTTGATTCAATTTGTAGACAATAGGCAAAGTATTGTTTGTAAAAAATAAACCCATAGAATGCAGCAGTAAATGCAGAGTGATAAAACAGCACAGAATGCGGTAAGATCACAAATCTGAAGCGGCACACGTTTAGAGTCCAATCCCTTTCAGCTGATGGCAATTTTCTCAACTTCCTTTAAAACAGCTTCCTATTTTATAAAGAAGCACTTCTCATTTCCCTTTAAATACTTCTGAGGAACCTCTAAAGGCTCCCTCTTTACAGTTTTTAAAATAAATAGAAAAAGAGCCACAGAGGAGAGATTTAGATATGGAAATGGTGCTAGGGACCAGGCTGAGTTTCCTCCTAAGGCACTCTCTCCCTCCACTCTTCTCAGCAGCTTTTAACAACTTTTTTCAATACTACATAAAGATCTGATCACAGCTGCCTCCCGAGTATTGATTAGCTCAATGGTTAAATACTAGGCTGAAATGCTAAATTTTGGCTTACATATTACATAAGAAGTAAAGAAAATGACATTGCATCAGACAGATCCTAGACTGTCCCCTTTTACCTGTTCTGTCAGTCTCCTTTTTGTCCTATTGGTATGGAAGAAAGGGACAGGTACGGCCAATCAGGATCCTCAGAACCTTTGGAGGAGAGAGGAGGAGGAGTGCACAGAAAGAAAAAGAGGAGTTTAACTGCCACTTGGGCAGATAGAGCCAGGAAGTCCTTCAGGCGTGTTAGCTCTATCTCACAGTCCCTTCAGATGGAGATGGACTGGGTTAGTGTTGTGACCTGTAGAGTTGCACGCTGGTTTAAAGCTCACAGACGTAGTCTTTCTGATATAGAGGGAAGCTATGGGGCAGGCTGAGATTTGTGGATTTAAAGTAATAGTAATAGTAATAGTAATAACTGCAGTTACATACTGCTTGCTCTTCTAGACAGATTAGTGCCTCACCCAGAGTGGTGAACAAGTTATGTTATTATTATCCCCACAATACAGCTGGGGAACTGGGGCTGAGAGGAGTGGCTTATCCAAGGTACTATAGTTTTAAATAAATTAGCAAACACGGGGGAAACTGGCAGATTTGTCATTCAGAAAGAATTCTGGCAGTTCATGACTGATGGTCCACATTGAAACATCATATTTAGTAAGGAAACACTATCTCCATTTATCCATCTCTCAATAAGTTATGTGTATAGTTGATTATAAAAACCCACAACTTCTCTTTTCAGAAAAATAAAACCTACTTCTCGTTGTGTAAAATCTCTGTTGTCCTTCTTGCAATTTTTGGTGGACAAGGTTATCTCTGGATTTTACCAAGGCAAGGGAGAAAGTGTATCAGGAACACCATCATCATTTTACCTTACGGGTGGCAAATTTTGAAGAGTGCCAAGCACTTGAAGGCCAAGACACAAATTGATCTCTGGCCTCTCTGTACACAGTGCTTTGTGTATGTCTCAGGGTAGTGTGGTGCAAGCAGTACTCCTTAAGTATTCCTAAAATTTTATATGTTGACTTCAAGAAAAGAGTGGCACTGTACTGCGTGGAGCTTTTCCTACCAAAAATATATTACTGCCTGCTTTTGCCCCCCAACCCACCACAGATGTGATATTTCAGCCAAACTTGCATAAATCCAAATATGAAGTTTCAATATAAGAGAGTTGAAACCTTTCTAGTATTTCTAACAGCAGATGACTAGGCATCTGGGGCTCCTCCTAATTTGACCAAAATGCTACACATCACAGCTATTTGTAACATAGCAAGTAACCCACAAAGTATGCAATATGCTATATCTGGGAATAAACAGCTTACTTTATCTGCTCCATGTATAGTCTATATTTTCATTTTCTTTTCATTTTATTTTTTCTCTCAGATATGAAATGGCTAGTGCAAGCCTGTGGTTTTTGATGCTGCAGCCATTTACTTTCTCAGTGTTTACTTTATGTTGTATTTTCCACGTACCCTTGTGACCTCAAAGTCATTTCAGCTGGACTTAACTTGTTACTTCTGGAAACTTTTATGCCTTCCCACAAATTCACTCAGACCCTTTGAGTTGGGCAAGCATGTTCTTTAGTGGGTTATTATGGCTCTATTTCAGATAGTAAAAACAGACTTCTTGTGCTTAATAACCTGTTTCTCCAAGAAAGATGAGCTTTGAAAGTTTTGAAGGAAATGTGTTTGATTTATTAAATGAAAACAATCAAGGAATGAGTCTATCAAGCAAGGTCTTTTAAGTTCATCTCTAAATAGCTCTATAAAAACTTAAAATTTTCAAAGATAGTTTCAGATGGGTAGCTGTGTTGGTCTGCAGTAGGGTTGCCAGCCTCCAGGTGGTAGCTGGAGATCTCCCAGGATTACAACTGATCTCCAGGCAACAGAGACCAGTTCCCCTGGAAAAAATGGCTGCTTTGAAGGGTGATCCCTATGGTATTATACCCCACTGAGGCCCCTCCCCTCCCCAAACCCCATCTTCTCCAGGCTCCACTCCCAAAATCTCCAGGGATTTCCCAACCTGGACCTGGTAATCCTCTGCAGTCGAGCAAGAGCTGGGTCCAATAGCACTTAAAGACCAGCTAGAACAATCTAGTAAGGCTTTAAGGTGCTATTGGACCCTGATCTTGCTTTTTAAAATCTTTATGACTATTTATTCACTATCAAAAGTATAATGTATAATGAGAGACAATACATCTTTTCTTCTAAATATATAACAATGGCTGAAAAAAAACATATAAATAAATATAGTACCCAACTAAACTACTGCCCCAGGTTGGTTCTTGTTGGTTGATATGTGAATTCAGTTTGCCATCTTTTAGTACTCCCTGTTCTGTTTCTTTCTTTGTACTTGATAGCAAGAAACTGATAGGTTAGTTTTGATTTGGGGATGGGAATGTAAATCCAATAGGAGGGCATTTTTATATCTCAGTAGCTAATCTGCAGCTGTAAAGCAGGCAAATGAAACCCCGTGGATCATACATCCCTCCTTCAAATCCATGTGCATCCCCAAACAAAAACAAAGCACATATTTGTAATTTTAGCTATCAAGCCTTGGCAGCTTGTTGAATTGATTCCCTTCTCTGCAGCCCAGATGGTTTCCATTTCCAAGAAGCGTCATGTATTGTGTGTATTTTATATTCAGAAGAGAGCTGGGGGGGGGCAGGTTGTTGTTTTGCTTTTGCTTTACTGTTAAACATTTCTGTTGCAACATCACATGTGGCTTGCTATTTGTTATGCGGATTAATCCATTATTTCTTTGCTGAAAGAAACTGGAAGGCTGGGCAGCCTGACAACTGGAACCATGGGCATGGACCAGGCGAAGATTGTGCTGGGTTAATCCATGCTGCACTGTGGAATGACTTTCACTGTGAAGACGTTAACAGTTTTATTTGTGAAAAAGAGGTGGACAAAGGTAAGCTAGGTCAGTAAGGTAAGATAGGTAATAGCCAACCTAGTGCCTTTAGCAAATCAAGGCTGTCTCATCAAATGCCAAGATATTTTTGCTTTCATAGAAGTAGTTCTAGGATTAGTAGCCAGATGCACTCATGCGACAACGCTGTATTACTTGAGTATCTTCCCCACTTTTAATTGTTGCAGCTAAAGACAAAAAAAAATGACAGTATTGCTTCCCCACCATTTAAGTAACTATCTTAGGGAGCAATCCTAAGTAGGTGTACTCATAAGTAAGTCCCATTTTACTCTGTGGGTTTAACTGGCAAGAAAGTGTTTTTAGGGTTGCAGCTTTAGAGCAGAATAGCAAGGCAAAAAGTTTCCAGCATTCTCTATCCACAGCCTGCCTCAGTGATCCCAATTGTGGTGGCTATAGATACCACAGCACTCCCTTGTTTCTTGGGTATTGGGAATAAAATCCAGAAAATCTTGAACGGGGGAAAAACAAATCTTCAAGTCAAGTCTTTACCTGCTGATTGCCTTGCCAAGCTCTGGCCTCATCCTGAACAGGCATGTCACCAGCTGTACTTTCAGTCTGATCGTAGGCTACCTTTGATCTAGGCTTAGTAAGATCACCATAGGGTTACCATTCCCCTGGTGGGAGTGGGGGATCCCCCACTTCCAGCCTCCACCCCAGAGACCACTCAGCTGGTTGGCAGAGGGGAAGTGCAGGGGATAGGCCGAGGAGCTCCAGAGTATGCAGGACTGTACTCCAGAGCTCTTCCTTGTCATTCCCGGCGTGACAAGGAAGGGAAGGCCCCCACATGGGGCTAATTTGATGTCTGCAGTGCAACAAGAAAGACTTCCAAGGTAAGTTCCCCTCACCATGCACCTCCCACCCACCCACCCACCCACTGGTGACTTGGCTCCAGGGGACCTGGCAACCCTAGCTCACACTCAGGAATCAACCCCTCCTTTTTCTTTGGAAAATGAAACAAAACCGGATCTCTTCCTCAAACTGATCACATTTTCCCCACCTCGTTGAAGCAGAAGGGGCTTCAGAAAAACCCAAGAGGCATCACCCTTTGCATCTGCAAAGAAGCAGCTGCCTCTGTTACAAGAGGACTCTTGGATTAGAGCCTCCCAACATTTTGTGATGGGCCCCAGGCCTATGGCAGTCATTTTCCAGTGGCACTCACCACTATATATCAAATTGTAGAATTGCCACAAGCTTAACAAGGCTGGGAACCCCAATCTATCATAGTTTTATTGTGTCCTTCATCTAAGGAGCTGACAGTCTTGTAGATGGTTTTTCCCTCCACCATTTTATCTTCATCACAACAGTGTGAAGCTTTAGACTGTAAGACTGTGGCCGTTTCCACACGGCTTACCTGAAGCTGGGCCATGGCGCAACGTTGCAGATCATGCCAAGGAAAACACGAAATATCGCGTTTTCTCGTGCAAGTTTTGTGCGACGTCGCGCAAAACTCACATGAGAAAACGCAATATTTCGCGTTTTCCCTGGCATGATCTGCAACGTTGCGCCATGGCCCAGCTTCAGGTAAGCCGTGTGGAAACGGCCTGTGACCACCCCGTCACACAGCAAACTTCATGACTGAGTCAGGCTTTGAACTTGAATCTCCTCAGTTTTAGTCTACATTACACTGGCTCACAACACCCTGCAATTGTCTTGTGCTGTTAATCTGGATGGGAGGGATATTAACACAAAACAATTAGTAGGTGGATAGGGAATGCTTAATCCATCCCCCTTCCATGATTTCTCTCTCATATTTTGCTAACTTATTTTCCTCCTAGTCATGAAACTAAACGTGATACAGGGAAAATGGCATGGGGGAAGTCTTTGCAGAGGATAATTTATTGACATGGTGATAAACTTTCCCTGCCAGTTAATTTTTGTGGGCACATGCCCACCTCCCACATTTTCATAATTTCAGCAAATGTGCAGGATAAGGAAGCAGTGTTTGGCAAAATGCCACGTGGTTCTGCCTGTCTCTGAGTTAACTTTTCTAGATGTTTAATTTGTTATTTTCCTTTTCCACTTTAGCTCAGGCTTCAAGATTGTAACAGGCTGTGAACTACAACATGAAAATGACTGAGATTTCTTTAAAGACAAAAAAAGAAAATCCTCTGGGAGTGAATCATCACCTGACCAAAAGAGGGAGCACTGAGAACTGGTTTTGACGAGCAAAGAGTCATCAGCACAATTTTTCCTCTTCATCTTCTAATTTTTCAGGGGCTTTAGAACCTGTTGCACAAAAGCATTTATTGGAAATGCAATTGAACTGAACCAGGTATTGATCCTTCTCCAATCATAAATAGTACAGATAACACAAAATTTGTTCTGGCCAGAAATGGACCATGTCAAGCTGACTACAGATCATGACTTTTCCACTGTAGGAAAACAATATGAAGCTACTGCATACACACAACATCCACGTCATAAAATCCCAATATAGGCAAATTATATAAATATACATTTATAAATATATATAAATTTTATATATAAATATATATAGTCAAGATCTGATCAGTAATATAGAATATACTTTTAAAAGCTTTTAAATTTTTGTATTTTTGTACAAAATGTTTGCATATTACATTGGTCTTTTTAACTGCCTTAAAATTTTTAATTTAGTGCAAAGAGGCCAAAGAAAATAGCAATGATGCTAGTTCTCCCTCACTAGAAATTATTGTCAGGTAGAAAGATATTTTTGGTTTTATTCACTCTAGTTTAAACAACTTTGAAGATGGTTTGGGGTAACATTTGTAGAATTTTATGTAAGTGGAATTGTAGGGCGGGGGGCATGATTCCAAGGATGGTTAAGATGCAAGCCGAAACCCCTTTCTTCTTGGTTGGTCTCATCTATGTGATGACTGCCACATAAGCCATGGGGTGATGGAACATGTCTGCAAGAATAGCTGGTGCTACTCTGCCTGCAAGAATGAAGGACTGCTTTTGATATATGCTTCTCCTCTACTAGAGAAGCAGGCTGCTGACGACTGGATTGTAGTGCCAACGAGGGATCTCAGGGGATCCCCAGGGGATCCCCTGCTTCCCCAACCTCTGCCTCCACCACCACTCACCTGGCTGGAGTGGGGAAAGACATGGGAATGGGCCTCCTGGGGGTGCTCCCAGGGAGGCATGACAACATCACTTCTTGGAAGTGACATCATCATGTTGCCCCAATGGTGCTCACATGCTTCTCAGTGGGCTGATTTGGGCCCCAAAATGTGCAAGCGCAGGAGTGAAGACAACGTGAGTGCTGCCTCCCACCCTGCCCCTCCCCCAACCTGGAGGATAAGGGGACCTGACAATCCTAGTGCCAACAAATGGGAGCTGAGGTCCAAACAAGGCATTTCCTGCAGTTGCATGTAACGTTCCTCATATCTTTGTTTTAACCCAAAGGCAGCTTCCAAAGGGGAGCAGAACAGCTGGGTTAATGCATATGCTTTCTTTACCAGCCATTTTTCTGTTACGTGTTTCCCCCCTCCCTCTTCTTTCCCCTACCTGTGGGGAAAATGGACGCTGGGGGAAGCGTTAACCACCACCACTAAGCTCAGTGTCACTGTTCTGCTCTTGATCCTCATTCTAAGAAGTGTTTTTGAGCTTAAGGGAATGTTGTACCCTTCTGCATACAACTGACACAAATTAAGGTTTTTTTACAATAGCATAATGTTTTGCATTGAAGCAGGTTTAAATCAAATTAAAAGACAGATCATGGATTTTGACATACAGTGTTGTGAAATGGAGAATATACCATACAAATGTCTGTATATAAAGATTTAGCAGAAATCTCTATGATCAGTTTTGTTGCAGATTCTGGGTACAAGCTAGATACAGGAAAAACATTAGTTTATAAAATGAACACAAACTTAAAGTCAGAAATATCAGTTTATCCTGAAAATGTTTGTCACTAGTTTTTCTCATGTTCCCTATTCTGATAACTTGCTAAAACCTCCTTTTTCTTTCCATCTAGAAAGAGCTATTGCCCAGGCATCATGTTGCACATAATGTATGCAAATAACTAATGTTATTATTAGGAACCATCAAATATGAGCCTCTCAGAGGTATCTAGCTGGTCATTGCTGGAAATAAAATATTTGATCTTTGGTATGTTCTTATAGGGCTCTTCTGATGTTCCTGCGAATTCAGCTTTATGCATTATGCAGGTCCAGAGAATAGATCAGAAGTCCCCAACATGTTGCCTAGCACTATTGTGCATAGGGATTTGTTTCATAGTGCCTGCTTCTTTCTTGAGTCTTGGGATAAAATTCAAAAAATTGTGATTGGAATAGGAAAAACAAGAAGCTTTAGGTTGACACCAGCTAACTGGCTAGCAAAGGACAAAGTTTGATGTGAGCCATCTTGAGTGTCCCCAACCCATCTCACAGTCACATATACTCACCTTAAAAGAACCTCTTAGTTGCTCAGTATGGCCAACCATGAGCAGTACAGAGGGGAAGGTCTTCTGCTTTCCCTTCCCCACCATTTCCCTACTTAGCTCCATTACAGGATACTTGGCTTGGAATCTTCCAGTATTTTGTGGTACAGTCTCCATTGTGATTGGCTCAGTCCATGAGGCAGTCATTTTGTGATTGGCCCCATCCCCATGGCAGCTATTTTATGATAGCACCCACTAATAGAGATGGGCACGAATCCAATTATGACCCCCCAAAAATGCACAAACCAGGACAGTTCGTGGTTTGCGAACCACGGTTTGTGGAAGCTCCTTCCATGAAGTGGTTACTGGTTCAGGTTCTTTTGGGTTGTATTGGGAAAGGGACAGTTTAAATGGCCATTTCCCCAAGGAAACGGCCATTTAAACTTTTCCTGCAGCTTGCAAGCAGCAGGTCCCTTTAAACTATCAGCTGGCAGGTGGCAAGGGGGATCCCCCCTTGCCACCTGCCAGCTGATAGTTTAAAGGGACCTGCCACTTGCAAGTGGCAGGGCCCTTTAAATGGCCCACAAACCCCAGCCCCAGCCCCCCGGTGGCCATTTGAGGGGTGAGAAGGACATTTTCGGCGTCCTCCACCACCCTGCGAGCCCGCAGAGGCACAGAGGAGGCCAAAAATGGCCTTCCTGCCCCTCGCAGGAGGAGAGGGAGGATGCCACGTGCCGCAGGGGAAGGTAAGTGTGGGGCTGGGGCTGGGGGGCTCAGGCTGGAGGTTGTAGGGGATGGGGTTTGGGCAGTTTAAAGGGCCCTGCCATGAGCAGGTCCCTTTAAACTATCAGCTGGCAGGTGGCGAGGGGGGGATCCCCCGCCACCTGATAGTTTAAAGGGACCTGCCACTTGCAAGGCAGGAAAGGGCCCTTTAAACTGTTAAATGCCCCTTTCCCTGCTGCTGCTAAGCGGCCAGAAAGGGGTATTTAAACCCCACGAACCACGAACTGGTTCATAACTGGCCCCACTTCCTTGCCAGTTTGTGGTTCCTGGTTCATGAAAATCCACGAACCACGAACCTCATGGTTGGTTTTTTTGGGGTTCGTGCCCATGTCTACCCACTAACCTATCACAAAATTCCAACAGTCCTCCTAGGCCTAACAAAGTTGGAGAATCCAAACCTAGACAGGTGTGACTTGGGGGATGTCAAATATTCTACCTCTGTTCATGCTTCATATTTAGATAGGCATTTACTTTCTTTGCTAGCCTAAACGTCTGTAAATTCCATATTTTTCCAAATATTTGCCCTGGCTTATATTAAAGGATATAATTAATTAACTGCAAGAGGAAAATATTCACTGACTTATGCAGCCATAGCTTCAGATAATGTTTTCTCCCCAAGAATGAAAATGAACTCAGAAAAGTCTATCAAACCCCTAAGACATTGGGATTTGTTTACACCTATTTGAATTTGTTTACATCTTAAACCTAGACCAGCTCCAGTCCAGGCTTCTAAAACATACTAATGCATACACTGCTTTCATAATGCACCAACTTCCCTTATTCATACAAGGGTGGCGACAGCTCTGGAAATGCAAAGATGTACCCATAGAATTTCCATGGCATTGGAGCATGTGGGGAAATCTTTGCGTACACAGAGATTTCATTTGAGAACTGGAGCACCTGTGTGCATGAAGAGGCCTGGACTAGTGTATTGATCTGGATGAAATGTCCTTTAAAGTAGGTTTGCTTAGGCTATTTTCCTTTTTTTTTCTTCTTTTGCTTTCTTCTTCAGAAGCAACAACAGTAAGAATAAAAAATAAGGTCTAGACAGACACTTTCAAGTGCATCCCCTTACTACTGAACAAAATACCCTGAAAAATCTTAACACTCAGCTACTATTTCCACATCACAAAATAGAGAATTGTAGCTAATAACTCTATTATCACTGATTGAGAGGCCTTCCTCCAGCAGAAGAAGCTTGGAACAAGCTGCTCACACCTGCAGAAACTCATTCGTTGAGAGGAAAGCGCCATCAGCAAAATGTCATCATTAGAGAAAATCAAGATTTTTTTAAATGAATGTTTTATATTGCAATTTGAGAAATTTTGAGTTGTGATGCCATTGGTAGCTTTTCCTTTTCTAAAACAACTGCTATCAGTGAGAACTTATGTACACAAGACTCTGAATATTCATCAAGATACTATGGAAGCAATCCCTAGCAGGTCTTCTCAGAAGTAAGTGCAATGTTATTCAGTGGGGCTTACTCCCAGGAAAGTAGAAAATAGAATTGCAGCTAATGATGCTGCAGTAAATAAATCTTCCTGTCCTTCTGATACAAGAAAGCTGAAGTAGCCTTTAAAATATTTGAATCTAAATTTCCCAGTTTTTGCAAATAACTTTAATTCCATGCTCTTTATTTCTGAATCTGGTTTTGATTTAGGAGTTGGTTAATTCTGCCATTTCATATTTTGAGTAATGAAGCCATTCTTAATTTTCTTCCTGTTTTTACATATTTATTTTAAAAATATGGAATCCAAGATGGAGGTGTTTTGAGACAGAGGTTGTATACGAGTAACAAAATGTGTTTTTAAATATCCTCCAGTGGAAGTCAGCAATATAATATGAAGGATATGGGATTTCTGCAGCCATAATGCGTAACGTCTGTGTCTTCTCTGTATTTCCTTATGTTTCTTGCAAGAGAGATTGCAAAAGGAAGAATTCCTTGCAAAGGGAAGAAGCCTGATCACTCTAATAATAGTACAATCCTACGTAGACTTATTCCAGTTGAAGCTGATTGGTTTCAGTGGAGTTACCTTCTATAGGATTGTAGTGTAAGGGTGTGGTTGGAAAGCAAATGAAGCTCAACATCTGTTCCCAGTCACTGCCTTCAATGGGAGTATGTTGGGTTCCAAGACAGAGTAGTGGTAGAGTAGACATGTAACATACAAATAAAGAGCCTGCTGCCTGGAACAGAAAGGAATACTGTACTGTATATTATTTGAATGCTGGAAGTAGAAAGTAGATGGAGATGATTTCAATGTTCATTCTGCCAGCATGTTATATCTTCATGAACAATGCCTATATATGCTAACAGAAACTGATATGTGACTGTCTCTAGAGCCTAGACATACCTAAGACAAAAATAAAGTTAGGGGCACTTTGATGCTCTGGTCCAACAAAATCCACCATTTGGGATGCAAGACTCATGTGGCATCATGTAAAGCAGCTTGCCAATTTCCTCATGCTGCTACAAACTACCAAAAAGGATTTCTGGTTAAAACAGCAGACCTAGATAATGACAGGATGTACATGAAGAGCTTGCTTGGTGGGCAGCCACCATGTCAGTTGCTTTTTGTGAGTCAATTTGAGCTATTTGGTGGACACACATGCACACACCAATGCTAAATAGAGTAGTTGTCCATGAAAGAAAACCTGTTGTAAAATAATTCTAATTTCTCTTCCTTCTGATTCCTTCTGGCACAGTAGAACAGACATTTCTATGTGTTTTCATAATAAAGTATGGTTAATGTTCCAGAATTTCTGAATATCTTCATTCTAGAATAACCATGTACCACAATAATCTGAAAGTGTGTAAATATTTACTTGATTTTTTTTCCAAAGTGGAGATAAGTGTGGACACTCTTTTCATTTCCTAAATCCAAAGGAAGAAGAGAAGAACTACAGGTAGGACTTAGAATCAGAAACTATGGTTGAAATAAAGGCAGATCTGAAGGTGTGATGTTTTCAAAAAAAGGAGTTCAAGATTAATTAAGGACAAATAGATAGAAGATTGGACTTAATAACTGTCTGATTCTACCCAGCTCTAATATTCTGATAAGAAAATCTGAATCTAAGCAGCACTGGATCCTAGAAGGGAAAGTGCAGAGAATCGTAGCAACAATCATTGAAGGAATATCATGCAAACGGTCCAGATGGATAATACAGATAGAGTGATTGCTGAGAGAGGGGGAACCAAGAATAAAGGTACAAAGAATATTCCCTCTTTTGCAATGGTACTAAGGAAGGTACTTGCCCCTAAAAATTTTTATTAGTTTTGTTAGTTTAGAATAGTTTAAGCCATTTGTCAAGCAACTGGTAAAAGATCAAGAGTAAATAAAACACTAAAAAGCTAAAAGAATTCCTTTCATTTACACTTGTGCCTGTAATTTGAAAGAATGCTGGTGAAAAGAAGAAAGGTATGGGGAGAATGAGAGAAGGGATGTGAAATAGAAAAAGAAGAAATAAGGAAGAGAAGGGAAAGGACATGTTGCAGGACACATGGAGGAAAGGCCCAGACTGTGTTTGCTCTGATACTATCTGTGATGATTTTAAGTTTGTGTGTCTTTAAATGCTTGGTGCAGCACAGATGAAGAGTGGGAGTGAAAGAGAGGGATGAATGAGTGAGATGATTGGTTGATGACTGAAAGCCAAACTAGACAAGACAAATTTCATGAGGTCATGTGAGTGTCTAGAATCATGTCTGTTCCCACCTGCCCATGTCCATTTTATCCCTGATGAACATATGTCCTGTAGCCCTAGTCCGTGCACATGTTGGGTAACTGGTGTAGTCCCGGTTGTGAGTGTCCATAGTCATAATCAGTGAGTCACCATTGTGTTACCGGAAGTGGTCTCCTTGCAATAAATAATTTGTGGGGAGCAAGGAGGATGGCTATGCAAGAGGCCGGTAACTGCGTGGATCAATCACCAACTTTAACTGGGTCCCTTCCAATAATATGAACAAGGCTGGTGCTTAACATCAAACAATAACTTTTATTTTTATTTTTTTTAATTACTAACAATACAAAGGAAAGAAGGGGGCAGAGGGAAGGAAAGAAAAAAAAACACATAACAGCACAAACACTACATCTACAAATAATGCTTTCCCTTCATACTGCCAATAACTTTTATTAAGAACAAGGCTTCATTCACATATGCACAAAAGTGCTGGGGAAAATGATCACACACACACACAGAGAGAGAGAGAGAGAGAGAGAGAGAGAGAGAGAGAGAGAGAGAGAGTCCTAGGAAACTTAGGCAGAGATTGGGAATAGAGAGAGGAAGTAAGTATATCTACCTATCCTGAAGCGTAGTCCAGTCCGCAATGAAGAGAGAGAGAGAGAGTAGCTTCAAACATCCAGCGTCCTCGGCCAAGAGAACAAGAGGCTTAGAGCAAGCCTCAAGGGAACAGCGCTTGTGGATGCAGTAAGCGTGTACAAATTGAATGGGGCCAGTTAGAGGAAGTGTTACTACAGGAAGGCAAGAAAGAAATATCCAAGATTTACAAATTACTTTTAAAATGGTTTACGGTGGATGAAACAGTAAAAGTTCAGGTGGTGAAATGGGCAATAAATTTTCATAAAGAAATAACAATGGAAGCATGGAAATACCTATGGAAATATACAGTGAAGATCTCAACCTGTACGAACATTAAAGAGAATGTGTACAAAATGATATACAGATGGTATTTAACGCCAAAGAAAATTGCGCTAGGAAATACCAATATGTCAGACAAGTGCTGGAAATGTAAAAAACATGAAGGATCATTACATCACATGTGGTGGACATGTGAAGTTGCTAAACAGTACTGGGGAGAAATAATTGAAGTAATAAATGAGATTTTACAAATACAAATAAATAAGAACCCAGAACTGTTGCTACTGAACTTGGGAATGGAGACAGTTCCAGTGCAGCACAGCACATTGTTATTTTACATGACAGCAGCGGCAAGACTTTTATATGCGCAGAAATGGAAGACACAAGAAATACCAACTGTAGAAGACTGGATTTACAAATTTCTGTACATGGCAGAAATGGACAAAATGACAAGGAAACTTAAAGATCTTGACCTAGGGCACAATATTGTTGATTGGGGGAAACTGAAACAATTTCTGGAAAAAAAATGGGATGTAAAAGGAGAACTGTGGCAGTTTGAAATTTTTTAAAGAATAGTGTTGTAATGACAAGAGAGAAGGGATCTTACCATTTAGGGGGAATGTAATTATAATCTAAGCTTATATAATGTTTAAGGGGATTTTACATTGAATATATGGGATAATGAGAAGGGGTAAACAGATATCTCGATGAGGTATGCTATACATGATATATGACATAAAACAACGGGTTAGTAGATCAGACTCTATATATAATATGATATGTGGCTGTGTTGTGTGGTGATGTGTGCTGTGCTACATTGGTGGCATAGCATACAACATATATATAATATATTACTGTGATATATACTATATTGATAGTGTATTTGATGGAGTATATGTTGAAAAGAAAAGAAATAGAATAAGTTTAAAGTAAGAGATAGGGTGATCTTTGTTATATATTATATCATATTAGTATGTTATATTGAGTTGAGATATACTATATTGATAGTAGGTTTGATAGAGGTTATGTATAAATAAGAATGTGCTTAGAATAAGAGATATTGAATTAGTGTTGGTAGGGAAATATAAATGAAATAGATTTAAGTAATAAGAAGGGTTAGGGGTTGGAAAGCTGTTGGAAGTCAATAGGGAGGGGGGAGGAAAAGGGTGGGGTTAGAGCAGGGGGCAAAATGGGATTATTTGTGTCAAATTTGCGAAATTTTCTTTGTTTTACCACTCACTAATAAAAAATTTTATTAATAAAAAAAAATTGAATGGGGCCAGGACCTTACCTTTATAGGTAAAATGTGCCCTGAGGTGGAACAGCCCACCTAGCTGTTAGAACAAAGGCTCCAGCGGTCAGTTCCTGGGTTTGACAAAAGGTTGGAGTACCTTGATTGGTAGCTGCTGGGGTGTGTGAAAGCAAATGCAAAACATGTTCTAGTGCTGTACAAAAGGGATAGTTTGTTAGTGAATTCCACCGGAGCTGAATTGATGGTTTTTAAGTGGAGACTGTACTTTCCCAGGAACAACTCTGTATACTTATGAATGTCATTTAATTAGCTCCTCAATCAAGGACAGGAGATCTTATCACGGGAGGAGGAAAAGGAATGTGCTAAGTGGGGATGACTCTGTGAGACCTTTGTTGCACTGGATCACTTCGAGGCCGGAGGGATAGTAAATCCAATCGCTTCTCAATCACTTTGCATTCCTATGCAGCATTCCATGCATGCCATGTTCTCCCAGGCAGGAATTAGCAACTGTTGGAGGCTCTCTAGTGGCAATACAGCAGCCATTTTAACTCCAGAGGCCTGAACATCTTTAATATTACAAGCAGCCATATATAAAACTGCTATTAAAATGGCGGATGCCGGGCTGACTGCTTACAATTGCAGAGCGTCCATTTTGAGTGGCTTCTACTTCCCTATCCCCTCTTTTTGCCCTTAGATCCAATTTACACCCAAGCTCTTTTGCTTTTAATCTGGCAAGTTTTAAATTCTCCCATTTTCTAGTTGATGCCACTGCCTCCCTACTCCTCCTTCCTGAACCCTCCTTCCCTCTTAACTTCCTCCTCCTCCTCTTCATGCAGCGTCTTCAATCGGGATAAGGAGGAGGTGGGAAGAAAGATTGTGGCAACACAATTAAGCATCTGAGCAAAACTTCAGAAACATGCCTGATACATGAACCTGAAAAAGGATGAGGTGGTGGTGGTGGGTACTCATTCTCCAGTTCGTCTTGGCAATACAGAGCAAAGTGGGTCAAATTTGGCCATTGTTTCCAATGGGGAAAAGCCACGCAACAACCTCCCCCCACTCTGGTAGCTTTCTCCAAGCCTTGTCTCTGAGGCTGTACTCCTGTGATTGGCTACTAGGACTGCACCCTTGATCCCTCTCAGGCATCCCATTGGAAGGAAGAATTGTCTCTTTTTCATTGCCCTGGAAATCAGTTCATTTGAAACAAAGTAAGAATATGGAAGCAAGCAAGGCCTAACCCTCTTCCTCCAAAACATAGAAATTTAATGGCTGCATTTCCATAATCATGAAGAATTTCAGAACGTTATTAATCCTTTCAGTAACCACAAAACTGTCCCTAAAAGACATTCTTCAGGTTGATTTTCAGTTAGTTGATTTCCAGATACATAATCCCATTGTTACTTGTTGAACATTTTTTTAAAAATGATCAGGTGGCCAGTCTAGTTGGAGTAATATAGATGCATGAATAAGCCCTTTTTAATTTGTTTCCATTTGTTTCCATTTTCATACGTTGTCATTGTGAGCATTGTCATTGTAATATTGTCCATTTTCATTGCTGGTGTTCCCAACTCATCTGTTTATTTTGTACAATTCTTATGTAATATAGAGAAGTGATGCAAAAACAGTGGGCAGTTTAAACAGTATTCTTATCAAATGTTATTAGTATAGTCAGGAAAATGAATTGCTGTACTTTCATCCCAAAGAAGGGATAAACTATATCTGAAACTTGGATTTTTCATGTCAAAATAATATTGCTACAAAATTAGGTATCATCCCTATGGGAGAGGATGACCCTATTTTTCCCTTTCCTCCCTTCCAGCTTTCATGAAAGGTGTAAAATTTATATTATCTGTATGCAGTGTTCGTGGGAAAACTTTATGGATGTCCCAGTTATAATCTACATTCTTAGTGGTATTAAGAGAAATAAAAAGATACCTAAAATGTGATCCATGAGGCACTTTTGAAGATCAAGGCTCTTACTAAGATTTTGAGTATTGCAGTGTTCACTTTTCTAAAAATAATAACATTATGGCAGCAAAGACAAGTCAAGTAAGATGACGACATTATTTTTCCTCTTTCTGTTTACATGCCTATATTTCAATATCAAATGCTGGTTGAATATTGCAATATTTACTGGTAACTATTTCTGAATAACAGTACACTATAGTACAATGAATTTGTGCACATTATATGTTTTAAAAAAGCTCTACTCCATACATTTAGAACATGGGAGGAACTCTGGTCCATCTTGTGAAATCTTCCTAATGGAACCCTGAGTTCTGAACAAATGGTCTTTTTCTGGAATTTAGATAGGGGTGGGAGTGCAAATTTAATGACGTCTCTAAACCACAAACCGCTTTCTCAGAAAAAGCAGAAATTCCTGCTGGATAAACTTCTCATCTTTCTTCATATTCATTTCCCGCCTACACAAGTGTTGCAATAAATAATTGCTCATACTGCAGCTGTAAGCTTTAAAATGTAGTTTGAAAAAAGAACATTTAGAAAAACTGTAGAATTCCCAATACACACATTTTCTTCACACATAAAAGTATATATACATTGTGCATAGCCTGCATGGAAAATGTCATGTGTGAAGCAGCCTTGTATCAAGAAAGCACTGAAATAAAATATCTGAGACGAGACTAAGGATTTTAAAGGCCCTTGTACGTAATCAGCTTTTTGTACAATAGGTGCAGAATGGATTCTCATTTATAAATCCTATGTCTTACCAGAGGTTGTACTTTTGTCACAGGGATTTTTCCATTTTCAACTACTTTATTTTGGTACTGCCACACTAGCTGCTTGGCTTGGAATAGCGATCATTTGTTCACTCCGTTTTTACAGAAAACCACAACCAATCCATTGCCTTTTGATATTTTCTGTGTTGTTCTTTCCATCCTTTTTCAGGCCTGATTTGTGGCAGTATTTTTCATTTATAACACACCAGCTGACTCCATGTCAGTTGAGAAAATGCTATTGAGGCTTCCCAGAGATCTTTGCCCTTTAATTTTTAACTAATTGCCTCCCATCACTTGCACATAGATTACATAAAATTGTATAAATATGCTGTAAAAGAGTCCTGACCTGGATAGCGCAGATAATCCTGATCTTGTCAAATCTCAGAAGCCAAGCAGGGTTGGCCTTGGTTTCTTGCCATGAAAACCCCGTCAGTGGTCGCCATAAGTCAACTCTGGCTTGTGGGCACTCTCTACCACCACGTGCCATAAAAGAAACAAATATTGAAGATTTGCCAAATAAAATAGGATGAAAGCGGCATTCCCCTTATTTTATACGTTATATGAGGACTGAGCTGGAATATCTTACATGACACTTTTGTGATATTGCAAGGGCTTAAGTGAACAGTGTACCTGGTGGCTATGGTGGCTGCTTTTCATGGTTAAATAGGAGGAAGCAGGATAGGAAGGGGGGATGATGAGAGTGGAGAGACAGCAGGAGTGGGAAAAGAATAGGCAATTGATGTAAATGACAGCCATTTTATCCAACTGGCAATAGATGTCCCCTGTGAAGAAGGCTGCAATGACAGGTCTGTTTGTGCATAGCATACTGCCAGTAGTTACACTGTAGTGTGGCAAGGGCTTGGTAAGAAAGCAGCTGGACACCATTTCTCTGCTCAGAGAAGGAAGTTTCTCTCACTGGGAATGGTACAGTGCATTTACAAGTTCCCCTTCTGTAGATTTCCTTCACTATTAACAATTACTTGCTGCTACATTGACTGGTTTTGTATAATTTGCTATGATGAATGTTGCTGTTTAGAAAGCATTTGATATTTCCCCTCAGTCCCTTCACTTTAGTGCCCATTCCTGTGTAGTTTTTGTCACATCTCCATTTTGATTCAATTTCTTTCCTTTGATATACAAAGTCATGAGTATCTTTATAACTGTTTCTCTTCCCTTGTACTGAATTTCCCCCATTAAAATCAATGCATTTTTCAATTTGGTGTGTTGATTACATCTAAATGGCATGTAGACAGCATATAATGTATAAATAGCATTAAAATGAAACAAAAGAATCATTAATGATCTCAACAATCATCAAACTGAAACCAAGGACAACATACAAAGCCGAAAAGAAGCAACAACAGTCAGGCTGGCCCATCCCTACTTAAAATCTTAATTGAGTATGTGTGTGCTGTGCATGTGCATGTGCAGATCTTGAAGCCAAGTACTAGGTCCCTCCTCTCCCACCAGGAGGGTAAAGAGACCTGGCAACCCTAATTGCTTTGTAGTATTAAGGGCTCTAGAACATCCCAGTCAAGGCCAGCTAGTACAACAAGAAACTATCAGGGGAAATCTTAATGGAAACTACAATGGCAAAGGCTGCTCCTGAAATTGCTTTTGAGATATTATTACCTTGGCAGCTATTAAGCCTTTTCTTTTCCCTTGATTTCCTGCTGCTTCACAGTGCAGTTCTAAGTAGTTACATCCTTCTAATCTCGGTCGAATCCACATTACTCATTCTAAGTCGCGTGTTCCCCGCATTCCCCACGCAATCCCGAGTACCGGTCACATTACCTCATTAAACAGATGCATTTCATTCACATTTCTCCCAAATATGTGGTCACAGGTTTTCAATGGGAGTTTCACGGTGGCCATGAACGGGCCAATGCGCAATTTACGCGGTTTTTTTAAAAACCACCCCCCTTCCTGTCTCTCCAGCCGTTCCGAGAGTTCCTATTGGCTGATTCAACTTGCAAGTGCTCCATAGTCTGCAAAAGACTGTTTTTGACTTCATAGCATTGGATTTATTGATTATGCTGTTTCTGAATCAAATCTGGTAGTTTGAAAAATCATTTTGGGGTGAATCCATCCTCAGAACGGACTCGCGAAACTTCCTTTTTAACTGTTTTTTATTTTTTTATTTTATATTACTGTAATATCGAAATTACGAAATATCGAAATAACGACACTCCAAGGAAGTGAAACTTCAGTAAAATACATGCACTGAACTGTCCTGCATAGGAAATGCCCACGAAAGCTTCCCACATGCTTCCAAATTTCCAAAAAAGAAACGGGAGAGAGCCATCAGTGCTGTCAGTGGGGGAAAGAGAGGCATCATTATCTTCAATGATGTTTCTTTATAAGGCAAGATCGAAATAACGGAAAAGTGCGCTCAAAAAAATAAAAAAGGGGGCAGGGGAAAAAAGGTCCCGCCCAAAAAAGCGGTTTTCAAGCGGCCGTGTGACTGGAGGGACGCGCAAGAAAGATGGATTGGAAGCAGGAATGTGAACGAAGAGGAGAAAATCGTGGATTGGAGGCAAACGGAAGATATCCGATAAACATGCGGGTAATGGGTGAATGTGGATTCGACCCTCATTGAGTTCAAGGGACTTAGAAGGGTGTAACTTTGTTTAGGATTGCACTGTCAGTCTCATCCACACTTTGTTTTCTTTCTCCTATTTATATTAGACTAGCAATCAGACCCATTGTAAAAACAACGGGCTCTAGAAAACGGCCTCCAGAAGGCTAGGCTGCCGCAGTAGGCCTTCTTGCTGCCACACTGGGCCGCACTGTGGCCTCTGGAGGGTGACACCAGTACACTGGGTCTTCTCACCACCGCGTTGGGCCTTATTGGGCCTCTGGAGAGCCACACCACCTTACAGGGCCTTCCTGCAGCCTCATCGGACTGCACCAGGCATCTAGAGGGCCGGGTTGGTGCTAGGCTTGCCTTTCCCCCACTCAGGGCAGGGGATCCCCTGCTTCCACCTCCCACCCCCCATCCCCACTTACCAGGCCAGCGGGGGGCACGCCCCTTGGGCACCCCCCAGCAGTGCAACACACCCCTAGGGTGGAGTGGTGCACTCCTGTGCCCCATAGCGGCATGCTCCTGTGCCCTGCAGCAGGCCCATTTGGGGCTGAATCAGGCCCCATGGGGGAACAATTCAGCCCTTTGGCGGCATGGGAGCACTCCTAGGCAACCCTTTGACCCACGTGATGATGTCACTTCCAGGAAGTGGTGTCATCACGTCAGCCAGGAGCATGCACGAGAGAGATAAGGGCAAAGAGAAGAAGGGGAGGTAAGAGCTAGTGTCCCAATCTCCTGCCTGGGGAGTGGACCTGGGAACCCTAGCTGGTGTGCTGGGCCTCACTGCTGCCTCCATGGCTGCAGAGGCAGCAGGGAGGCCCGGCCTAGTACTGCGCCCCTCCTAAGGCCCCCTAGTGGCATGGCCCTCTGGAGTCCTCCTTGGGAAGGCCACGCCATGGAGGCCTTGGCTGCTGCTTCTCTGGGCTTATCCTGGCACAGGCGCAGTGTTGCCAATGACTCTCTGTGCCTGCGCCAGGATAAAAAGTGAGTAATTGGCAACACGATTTGCCCTTTATATCTTAGGATTGTAACAGGTGGTTTATAAAGAAGTGGTTTCCCAGCTATAACATTTTGTATCTTCTGTCTGGATTTTGGGAGACACGTGAAGGAAGCCTAACTGGAGCTGAATACTGAATTTACTGTAGGAGATGAACCACTTGCATATAAATCGCTCAGTCCATTTTGCCTGAGTTCCAGCCAGCAGACTAAATAAACTACATGGCTGGGACATGCACTCCCCAAGGTCCTCTGCCACCTGAGGTGGGAGGAGTGGCAGTTTATCCTCTCTGGCACAGGCCATGTGCTGGAAACAAGCAACAGCCAAGCATATGTGCTATTCACAAGGAACAGCTCCTTCGGACATTTTTTTGCAGTTGCTTGAGTTGCATATGTCCTTAGTTTTGGGATTATAGAGTGCTATAGCCTGTTTTTCATTTGATAGTATGAGCAACAAGAGGCCATACAATACATTTGTCAAAATTGGCTCTAGGATCATTTAAAAATAGTAATATGTTTGGATTTTCTTTCCTTTCTGTTGGGGCTACTGCATTCTGTACTCTATATCCGCGCTCACCAAGACAAACAACAAATCAACATATAACTGTGAAAAAAGAATACAATCCAAGAATATTTTGGCTGCTTTGTATAAACAATTCTGGAACAAGAATGAATGCTCAAAAAATAGCAGGCCAGATTAGCCACTCTAAAAATTTCTTTCCAGACATTCCCTCCTTTCCAGCGTCGTGCCTGGATCTTGTTCTGCTTGTTACGGCAGTGCCTGCACAATATGAGCTGTGCCATGCAGCTTGTACCAGGCCACAGAACAACCACAGAACCCGAGTACAATTCAAATGTCACTTTAGTATTCTGCTGAAAATATTGTTGTATCTGCCTCATGAAAAGGTTCTGTATCTCTTGCAAAACAGCCTTCCTTGGAGTAATTGTTCTGTAGGCAAGGTCTGCACTGATTGTGTTTAGGAGTCTAGTGCCATTTCAGATAACTTTCAGTGCATATCTTATTTGATGCACATCAGATAACTTTTCATGCACACAAATGCACCTTATACAGCTTGACTGCAGAGCCAAATGAATTAGGGGTGCAACTAGATTGGCATATGCTGAAGTGACTCTGAGATCGATGCAAAGCGCATATTTATTTACCAGATATTTTCAGCAGCTTTGGGGAAAATGTCGAATGACCTGCAAGGTGAGCATATATTAAAGTAATCGTAATCTGCTTTCATAGACCCACAATCCACCATCTCAATTATGCCAGTTTAGTCATGTGAGGACTTACACAGCCCTTTCAGTGTGTGGCAGTTATACTAACTTTCAGCTTTACTGTATCAGACTGAGTCGATTATATGCATGACAATGTCACCGAGGCTTTTAGTATGCTATCATAGTTGCTTGAAAGCAGCAGTGATGGCATTCTAAGTACTATTCATGCTTACTTCAGTACATTGGTGTCTGCATCCACATGACTTCCATGACATGGAATCCATGCTTTGGAAGTCCGCATGGATTGACGGGGGAAAAGAACATTGCTGCCGTGTTCTAAGTTCCAGCCTACTTTAGAACAGATTAATTTAAGCTACTCTGAAACATAAATTTAAATAGCATTTACAAATATACTTGTTTGTTAAAAAGATCAATATCCACCCTTTAAAAAGAAGCCAGCTTACAGACATGTTCTTTAAAAAGCAAAATTCTAAAAATTAAGTAACTAATTTGAGGAGGCCAAAGCATCCAGTCAGCCTAAAAGCTAATGCAATACAGTGTACAACACAAATGTTCCAGTTGAGCTACAGAAAATTATTTGTTTGGGGTTTGTTTATGTAGTGACTGGAATGCAGTGTTTAAAAGGGCATGACTGCCTTATGCTAAAAATATAGCTTTTTAGTTTTCCACTGTATCAAAAAGAAGCTGTTTAAAAGACAGAGAAATCTGTTAATAATTTCATAACATAGCATATTAAATTAGTACAGCAAATAATTTCAAGACCATAGAATTCTTTCATTTGAAAAAAGCTTGCATCGATGTTATGATGATGTTGTGTTCCGACTATGTTCGTTGGTGCTTAGTCCCAAATAAATGTGTATTGGGTTGCAGTCCCTCTCAGCTACCTAGCTACCTTCAAAGATCAGAAAAACTCTCTGGCTGCACAAAATAAAGGATTCTTATGAGATGAACACCACCGTCATGCAGATGGAGGAAGAAGAAGAACAGCAGCAGCAGCAGGAGCAGCTTAGGGGTATGCGAAGTTATCTTTGTAATGCTTATGATGCTAAAGAATATGACAAGATTTCAATTTCAAGATACAAAGCAGCTAAGTTCAACAGCATCTCTGAGAGCCTAATTATATGCTACATTGTCCTCATGTGCACCCCTGGCCACTCCAATTCTGTTGACCAAATGTGTGCTGGGTGTTTCATGTTCAGTCCCAAGCACACATAGGGCCAGGGTTGGCGCGTCCATGGAGATGGGTCCAGCAGCCACCTTGAGCGCTGAGGCGCCAGAGGGGCCCCAGCCTCAGGTGCCAGAAACTCTGGCACTGGCCCTGCACAGGGCCAATTCTCATTGGGAGCATGTTGCTCAAGGACATAAGCTCCTCCATTCCATTTCCTTTCTTGAAATGACCCCAGGAAGCCAACTTTTGTCTTGTTAAGGAAACAAACATGTACTGATGGATTCTCAGGTCTGTTTCAGCATGGAGGGGGATGTCCTTACTTCAATTTAGTTCATTCTCATATGGGGATCATACTGCAGGCTACAGCTTCTTTCCAAAATTTATTTGCTAGCACTCTCATCCACTTGCATTCAATGAAGATGCAAAGAAATTGTCCTCCCAAATCATACAGCTACCTGTAACAAAAAGTTTTAATCTCAGTGCAGTTCCAGTCTCTACAATGAGAAAAAGCAAGGCTCATTCGGAATAATTTTCTGAAACAGAGCATGAAATGAGTCCAGGTGATAGGCAAGCTCTTTCCCCTGAAGGAAGAATGGTCCAGTTTGGGTTTGGCAAAGAGAACACTCTTGTTTTCTAGAAAGCAAATGACCTCTTGCATCTCTTAGCTTGGGCTGGCTTCCAAAAAGAAGCATTACTGGAGCTGGGGCTGGTTGCAGAGGACAAGCAATAAGAGTGACTGATGTCCCTGTCAGTGAATCCACATATGCTAGGCATTACATATACTGAAAATCAGCCAAAGCAACATTCTTTTGGGGATGAAGTTGATATAAATAAAGTGTAACCAAAAGCTCCAATCGCCAATTTCAACAATGACACATGCTCTAATCAGCACATGTGGACATGGCTGGATTTTCTAAGCTCTAGTTATTTTGTAAGAAAATTATTTGCCATTGTAAACCAAAGACTCCTAAGTAAGCTAAGCAAGCTTGACAACATAATGAAATTATGTCTGAATATACTTGATTTACCCTTTATTTCTAAAAGGACTAGGATTTGTATTACCGTAAGAAAGTTCACTTTGTGCTAAACTGGCAAATGAAATTATCCCTACGACTAGGGTTGCCAGGTCTCTATACCCTCCAAGTGGGAGGGGTGACCTGGCACTTACCTGGAGGTAAAATCCTCCTACATGCGTGCAAAGCACGCACACTCTTGGCGTTGACACGATGATGCCACTTCTGGGAAGTGCCTTCATCATGCCAGCAGTGGGCTTGCTCCTGCGCGTTGCGTTAGGCCAATTCAGCCTGTGGGCGGGTCAAAATTGCCCCCTATGAAGCATGGTAGGAAGCCTGTCACCAGGCACGATGGCATCACTTGAGGAAGTGACCCACAGGGAGCGGACCCACTGCATGCTTCTCCAGGAGGTTCCTTTCCCCCCAGGCCCATTCCTCGTGCCTTCCCCTCTGCTGGCCAGATAAGCAGTGACGGGCAGCAGAGGAAGAGTGGAGGATTCCCCCACCCCCAGTGAGGGGCAGGTGGCCCTACCTGGGACTAAGCTTAGAAGCTGACAATGCTTACTTTTTTGCTCTTTCAGCAGTACATAGATGGCAAACATCCCTTGGCTGAGCAAGATCAAAGACTCTGTCCTAACCACATTAGACTGTATCCATTTTTTTAAAAGATCCAGACTGCAGAAAATATACCAGAATCCCATTCTTAACTCATTCTTTTTTCCTAGTGTTCATTTTTGTAAAATGTATTTGTTTAGAAAACTTTAAGCAAGACAAGAAGAAGATAAAATGGACTTCCGGTTTGGGATTCATGGAGGTCTAACGCAGCTCCATTTGCGGAGCTGACCGGACTGCCATTTTAAGCGGCCGGCGGGGTGAAAATAGCCCGCAGCCGACTGCTCTCAGGCGGAGAGCAGGCAAAGAACGCTCAAGACCCTAGGGTGAGTTAGATCTCGGACGAGGGGGGGCTCTGCGCAACGGGTCCCCTCCCGATCCTTGAGGTCCCACCTTGCGACGGGTCGGCTACAATCTCTGCGGCAGTTTTGGGGCCAATTCGGCTGGCATAAGACCTACATACCCAAGCTTCGATTGGGGGAAGAAGTGGAAAGGAGAACTTGATATCGAAACAGCGATTACAACCCGAGGAAAGTGAAGGGAAGGTAAAGATCACTATCTTCCGATACGGGACAGATTGATAAAAACAGAGAGGAAAAAAAGTAGATTTTTAAACTGCAACAGACTAGCGAAAAGGAGGGGAAGTTTCGGCAGGAGTTGTATTTGAAAAGAGACTAAGTTTAAAGAAGTTATTAAAGAAATCGGACTATTGTTTTGAATACCTGTGGCTTTGGAGCTGTGAGAAAAAGACACCATCGCGAGATCTGCTGTGGGAAGACGGGAGACAGGAAGTGCGTAACAACAATAGAGTGGCTGGAGAGAAGCGGCCCTTGCTGGAGGGCAGGAAGAAGGGAATCGCCATCTTTGAGAGGGGAAGGGTCGCGGCCTCAGCGGAAAAGGAAGTAGGCCATATTGGATTATAAAATCATAGAGAGACCATAGAGAAAAGACGCCCGACATTTTGGACCTTTTAAAAGCAATTTATGCAAGAAGACCGGGACATTTGAAATAAAAAAGGTACCAAATTTAACGCCACGGAGCTAAGGAAGAGAGCGGACTCGTGGGAGTGAGCCAAAGCAAGCCCCACGATGTCGAAGAAAGAGTGGCAATCGGCAATAGAAAACCTGGATAAAAAACTTTTGGAGGTGATTAAAGAATTCAAAGACATGAAATTGGAGCTGATCAAAGAGGTTAAACAGACAGTTAAATCGGAGCTGTCAGAAGTAAAATCGGAGCTGTCAGAAGTGAAGAAAGGTATGGAAACAATACAAAGTGAATTACAAGGGACGCAGCAGAGAGTTAAAACAGTAGAAGGAGCGATGGAGAACTTAGCAGATACGCAACAAACAGAGATGAGGCTGATGAGGGGAAGGATGGCGGTTGCGGAAAGTAGACAAATGGAGAAGCAGCTGAGATTTCGCGGTCTGCCGGAAATGGAAGGAAAGTCAGCGCAAGAACAGATGACGGAGGTGTTAGCTGAATACCTGGGGAAGGAGGAGGAGGATGTTGTGGCTATCCTAGATGTGGCATATCGTGTGAATTCGAGAATTGCAACCCAGAGGAAAGTACCAAGAGACGTGATTGTACAATTTACAACAAGAAACATGAAAGAGAAGATTGTGACTAAACAGTTTCAAGATCCATTGGAGATCGATGGCAAGACAATTATTATAATGAAGGAACTACCCAGATCAGTGTTACTAGATCGGAAAAAATATAAAGCGCTAATCCAGATGTTGAAGGACATGAAAATCAGGTACAGATGGGAGCTCCCAGAGGGTTTGTCCTTCGAATTTGGAGGTGCCAAAAAGCGTATCAGATCTGAGCGGGAGATGGAGCGATTTATAAGGGACAATGAAAAAGACTTAGCAACAAGATTATGAATATGGAGTGTAAAGTATTATCTTGGAATGTAAATGGACTAAACTCACCGAATAAGAGAAAAAATATTTTTCACTGGCTATTAAAACAAAAATGTGATATTGTTTGTTTGCAAGAGACTCATATTCGAAAACAGGATGTAAAATATTTAAAATTGGGAAAATTGGGCAAGGACTTCGTAGCGGCCTCAAGTAAGAAAAAAAGAGGAGTGGTGTTGTATGTAAAAGAGGAGCTACAACCAAAATTCATAATGAAAGATGTGGAAGCCAGATTCGTAGCAGTGGAATGTACTTGGAACTTAAAGAGAGTGTTGGTAGTCGGAATCTATGCACCTAACGGTGCAAAAGAGAGCTTCTTTGAGGATTTGAGGAAGCATTTAGACGATCTTTCATATGATCAGATAATTCTTGCTGGAGACTTCAATGGAGTGACAGACTTGGAACTGGACAAAAAGACTACAATGGCACAAAAGAAAAGAGGACTATTACCAAAGCTCTTTTTTGAGTTGATTCAACAAGAGACTCTTGAAGATGTATGGAGGAGAGAATATCCTAAAAGTAGACAGTTTACTTTTTATTCTGCGAGGCACTCCACACTATCAAGAATTGACATGATTTGGGCCTCAAAAGATTTGGCGTTATGGACTAAGGATGTAGAAATAATGCCGATGGTAGGCTCAGATCATAACCCAATTATGTGGAAATTAGGGAAAAGGAGAAAAAGGAAAGCATGGAGAATAAATGAGGACTTGCTACAGGAAAAAGAGAATATGGAAATATTGAGAAGAGAGACAAAGTTTTTCATACAATACAACGTGAATAAAGAAGTACCAACTGATAAAGTTTGGGATGCTTATAAGGCGGTTATAAGGGGCATACTAATGGACTTAAATGGTAGAGCAAGAAAGAAGAAAGAGGAGAAGAGACAAGAGATTGAGGAGAAAATAAAAGCTAAGGAAATACAGTTAAAAAAGAGACCAGGGAAAAAGAAATTATACCAGGAAATTAAAATATTGCAAGAACAGCTAACAGCAATGAGTAATAAAGAATTGGAGTGGAATCTCAAAAAGCTGAAACAGAAAGCGTTTGAGGGTGCAAATAAACCTGGGAAGTACCTGGCATGGCAACTGAAGAAGAGAAGGGAAAAGAAAATAATAAATAAAATTTGTGAAGATGACAAAACGTATTTGGAACAGACTACCATTAGTAGAGCCTTTTATAAGTTCTACGCTAAACTGTACAACAAGAAAGAAGTAAATAAAGATTCAATAGCGTCATATCTGGAGCAAATGACACTTCCAGAAATCTCGGATGCTGGGAGAAGTAAATTGAACAGTGAGGTAACGGATGAGGAAATAAGTAAGGCAATACAATCTGCAAATCTAGGAAAGGCGCCAGGGCCAGATGGACTTACAGCTAAATTTTATAAGACTATGGCCAATGAGCTGGCACCATTCCTAAAGGAGGTGATTAATGGAGTTCTAAGAGATCAAAGGATTCCAGACACTTGGTCTGAAGCGAACATATCATTGATCCCAAAAGAGGGCCAAGATTTGACTAATGTGAAAAATTACAGACCTATATCGTTACTCAACAATGACTATAAAATTTTTGCGAAGATACTGGCGGAGAGACTGAAGGGGTGGCTTTCGGAAGTTATAGAGGAGGAGCAAGCAGGCTTTTTGCCAGACAGACAAATAAGAGACAATTTAAGGACAGTGATTGATGCTATTGAATATTATGATAAGCGTTGTGATAAAGAGGTTGGTTTCTTCTTTGTTGACGCTGAAAAGGCATTTGACAATTTAAACTGGGACTTTATGTTTGCCACTATGGAAAAGCTACAATTAGGAGAAAGATTCATCAGAGCAATTAAGGAAATTTACAGAGACCAGACTGCAGCAATTGTGGTGAATGATGAATTGACTAAGAAACTGATTATAAGTAAAGGAACAAGACAAGGTTGCCCGTTGTCTCCACTGTTGTTCATTTTAGTATTGGAGATCCTGATGATACAAATACGACAAGACGAGGAAATTCGAGGAATAAAAATAAAGGACTATTCATACAAGGTCAGAGCATTTGCGGACGATATAATGTTAATCGTAGAGGACCCATTGGAGAACATGCCAAAAGTGATAGACAAGATCAAGGAGTTTGGAGACTTGGCAGGTTTCTATATTAACAAAAAGAAGTCAAAGATATTATGTAAAAATATGACTAAGCAGAAACAACAATTGTTAATGGAAACAACGGACTGTGAAGTAACAAGTAAGGTGAAATACTTGGGAATTGAACTGACTGCAAAGAATATAGATTTATTTAAGAATAATTATGAAAACTATGGACTCAGATAGAGAGAGATTTGATTAAATGGAATAGGCTCAATCTGTCATGGTTGGGTAGGATTGCAGCAGTTAAAATGAATGTGTTACCAAGAGTGATGTTTTTGCTACAGACAATACCAATCATCAGAGACTCTAAACAATTTGAAAAATGGCAGAGGAAAATATCAGACTTTGTATGGGCAGGCAAGAAGCCTCGAGTGAAAATGAAAGTTTTACAAGATGCAAAGGAAAGAGGCGGAATGCAACTGCCCAATCTGAGACTTTACCACGATGCAATCTGCCTAGTTTGGCTAAAAGAGTGGATGACATTAAAGAACAAGAAATTATTAGCCCTAGAGGGATATAAAAAAATATTTGGATGGCACGCATACCTATGGTACGACAAAGTAAAGGTCAACTCGATGTTCCTGCACCATTTTGTACGAAGAAGTCTATACACAATCTGGAAGAAGTACAGAAATTATCTACAAGAAGGAACTCCCTGGTGGGTGGTTCCATATGAGGTGATAGACCCGAGAGCTGTTGATAATGAACGACAATGTTTAACTTACAAAGAAATAACTAAAACTGAAGCAGCTAAACTTAGAATAAAGACGCAAGAGGAACTATCACCTAATTACGATTGGTTCCAGTATAGACAGATTAGAGACTTGTATAACTCGGACTCTGTAAAGGGAGGTATACGAATAGAGAATTCGGAACTAGAGCAGACCCTTCTTAAAGAGGACAAGAAAAGAATATCCAAGGTATACCAAGTACTGTTGAAATGGTATACCGAGGATGAGACAGTTAAAACACAAATGGTGAAATGGGCTATAAATTTTAATAAAGAAATAACAATGGAGGCATGGGAATACTTGTGGAAGACTACAATGAAGATAACGACATGTACAAATATCAAAGAGAACATCTACAAAATGATCTATCGTTGGTACATGACACCAAAGAAGATTGCGCTAGGGAATTTGAACACTTCTAATAAATGCTGGAAATGTAGGAAGCATGAGGGCTCCCTCTATCATATGTGGTGGTCGTGTGAGGTAGTCAGGCAGTACTGGGGGGTAATAATAAGAGAAATGAGTGAAATTCTACAATTTCAAATAAACAAGAACCCAGAACTCCTGCTACTAAACTTGGGAATGGAGGGAATTCCAGCCCATCACAGGACGCTGATATTTTACATGACGGCAGCAGCTAGACTTTTGTATGCGCAAAAATGGAAAGTACAAGAAGTGCCAACTATCGAAGATTGGATCTACAAATTGCTGTACATGGCCGAAATGGACAAGATGACAAGAAAACTGAGAAATCTGGACTCAGGGCAGTTTAACACAGACTGGGAGAAGCTGAAACAATATTTGGAGAAGAAATGGGAGGTGGGAGGAAAACTGTGGCAGTTTGAGAACTGCTGAAGTATAATAAAATGTAGAGGGGGGTGACTTTACCGGGGGGAGAAGAGATAAATGTGAATTTATAAGCAGTTAGATTAACAGATTGATATATATATAGATATATATAGGCTAATAAACAGAATATTGATAGAAAATAATTAACTATAAGGATTAAATATAAGGATTGAGTAACCAATAATATTTTCTTTCTTTGATAAGATTTGTACAATGCACCAAACTGAATGTCTGAAGGTATAGATGAGTCAAATTGATTGACTATGTGATGAGAGTTATATAGAATTATTATAAAAAGACAGAATGAGCAATATATAGAGAATAAGTCAAATTGTTTGATTTAAATGAATGTAAGATTTATATGGTTTATGATATATAGAAATATTTAAAATTGGAAAATGGGATAAATTGTTTATCTAAGATGGAAACAAAGACTTACAGTTTGGGTATATAATATTAAAAATAGTTAAGGATGTACTGCTTAGAATAATGGAGAATATATATTTGTTTTAGATAGAGGAAACTAATAGAAGTAAGGGAAAAGGGACAAAGGGTTGGAAAACTGTTGGAAGTCAACAAAAGGGGGGAAAGGGAGGGGGTTAGAAATGGAAAATTGGGGAAAATAGAATGTAAATGTAAAAATAACGGATTCTAACCCAATAAAAATTTTTTCAAAAAAAAAAAAAGAAGAAGATAAAATGTAGACATTTGCCTCACTGATGCTGCAATGTATTCCAGCAATCTGAGGGCCAAGCTACACATGACGAATGACACTTGAACAGCAAGTGTATTTCTCCCTGTTCACTTGCCCTCCACTCAATCCACTTGCCGTTCAAGTGTCATTCGTCATGTGTAGCTTGGCCCTGAGCTTCAACTGATTAAATTTCTCCTTAAGAAGAATTCCCTTGTCCTGGAGAATGGAATATGAAACTGTCTAATTCTAAGCAAGACTATTAGTCCATGTACCCCAAAAGGTGTTACCAAGGTATGAGGCAGAAGTACTTTCCCGTTCTGCTAGGTAAGGTAAAGGTAGTCCCCCGTGCAAGCACCAAGTCATTACTGATGCATGGGGGGACGTCGCATCATGATGTTTTCTTGGCAGACTTTTTACGGGGTGGTTTGCAATTGCCTTCCCCAGTCCTGCTAACAGGATCCTCTTAACTGTACATACCATGGATTGAAGCTGTCACCTTTATAGAAGGCACATGTTCTATTACTGAGCTATGGACCTTCTCAGTTTGAGAGTTTGAAACAAAATAGGAGACACGGCACTAATGCATGAACATGTTCGGGTTAATGTTTTATATTCCAGGTAAGGAAATTGATATTGAAAGATTGCAATTTTGTGTGTGAAATTCTTAGATTTTTTGTGGGAGGTCTTTTGATAGTCTGCCTTAAGAGACCAAAGTCATATTTGTTCTCAAATTCTCCTTAAGTCTTTACATACTTGATGTTTTCTGGAATGACCAAGTTTATGAATGGTGGTAGAAAGTTCAGTTAAAAACATCTTATTGAAACAGGCAACTTTGCCACAACAGATGTTAGGCGCTCTGTAAAAGTTGAGACCCTTTTCCTCCAGACAATCGGCTCCTTTTTATTGTTTCTTTCTAATTTATTTCAACATTTGTTTTTCACAAAATATTGCTTACCTGTTTCACCGAGATCTAATCAATTTCAATATTTTACTCTGTCCAATATTTTACTCTGTCAACTGCTTCAGTGTGGAACAATGTAAGAATTTATATAATTATATTTTGGCTGTCCCCAGCTACCTCTGACCTATACAAACATTAAAAAATGCATAGTTATACTTTCAAGGAGTTCACACTGTGAATCAGAGGGGCAGAAAAGTTCAAATAGGCCATTCTACAAAAGGGCCAGTTATCAAAGTAACACCAATGTCCTTTTCTTTTTTAATTGAGATAGCATATTACCTTTCGAGAACTATATATTTGTTTCAGTTGTTTGACACATGAAGGAAGAAAGGGCAGAGCATAAAAGAGAAACATAAAAGAACAAACTATATAAAAGACAAAGAGAAACAACAGAGGCAGCCTTTAAGCAAATAGCAAGTGAGATGACCGAAAACAGTATTTAGAGACACCTTACAAATTTTCCAGCTGGTCACAGGCTGCTATCAATAGTACAATCAACTCAGGGCAGAACTATAAGGTTACAAGAAACACAGCGGGCTCCATATGTGTTGATATGACCACTTCTGTGGAGAAATTTGCAACACTGCAATTTGAATGTTGAATATGTGCTTCATGAATGCTCAGGGGCTAATTTAAAGCTACCTTTTCATGTACTCAAAAGGATGAAGAACAACCCATTTTCCCCTTATAAATTCCTTCCAAATTGTGGTCTGCAAAGTGGCAGGATGCCAATTCATATTTAATAGACGTAGACAGAAAACAATAGAACTGCTTCTGGAACTGAGATTGTCAGAACCTTCTGGTGTTTTATTTTTTTTAAGCTGACAATTTTCCACTAGGTAACAGGGGAGCAGTCCTATAGACCACCCTAGAGATCAAGCACGTGGTTAGAGGGAGAAGGTAAAAAAGATGGCAGAGAAAGGTAAAGATATCAAAACAGCCTAAGAATTGCACTTTTTAGCTTTCCCTTGCTCAGATGTTGTTAGTCAATTGCTGTTCACTTATATGTCTTTTTCTTTACGTAACCAATGAATCCTTATACTTAAGTAAACTTATCCTTATCCTTAAGTAAACTTACATTTTTATTTTTCTTTATTTGGTGTTATAGTGGTCTCTGCATTCACACAAAGCCTAAGCAAGTTCATGCTTACCAATACACAAAGAGAATGCAAGAAAATACCTACCTTGGTTTGAATCATTCTAACAAGTGATATGTCCAAGTGATATTTTCCTACACCTATAATGGCTCGAAGTAGAAGAGTGGTTTTTTTTTTAATTTGGAGAAGAGTTAGTCTCTAAAAAGGCCAAAATAGAGAGGACCATCAAACAGGACTAAGAGGCCAAGGCCTTCCCCTGACTTCATCTCCTAGCAGGGTTGGATTGAGGGGGGGCATGGGGGGGTAGTCTGCCCCCGGCGCCACCAGGGAGGGGGCGCCGGGAGCAGCTCCCAGCTGCCGGAACGCGCAGGCGGCAGCATGGGCAACCATGCTGCCTTTCGCTTGCCTCGCGGGACAGGGGGCGGCCGGCTTGCCGTGCACCCCCTGTCCTACAGGGCAGGCAAAGGGTAGCATGGCTACCCACACCATTCGCTTGCCCTGCAGGAGAGGGGGAAGCCGGCCGCCCCTGTCCTGCGGGGCAGGGGCATGACGCGGGCAGCCTCACAGGCTCCCGTGCTGCCTTTCGCTTGCCCCGCAGAACAGGGGGCGGCCGGCTTGCCGCGCACCCCCTGTCCTGCAGGGCAGGCAAAGGGCAGCATGGCCGTCCACGCCATTCGCTTGCCCCACAGGATAGAGGGCAGCCGGCCGCCCCCTGTCCTACGGGGCAGGCGCATGGCGCGGACAGCCTCGCAGCCCCCTGCACTGCCTTTTGCCTGCCCTGCAGGACAGGGGGGGCGTGACAAGCCGGCCACCCCCTGTCCCACGGGGAAGGTGAAAGACAGCACGGGGGGCTACAAAGCCTCCCACGCCATTCGCCTGCAGAGAAGCAAATGGCGCGGGTGGCTTCCCAGCCCTGCACGCTGCCTCCGGTGCCCGCATGATGATGTCACCAAAATGACATCATCAAGCCACGTTGGGAGCATGCGCGGCCCAGCAAGGGTTGCCCTGGGCGCCGGCAACACTAGATCCAGCCCTGTCTCCTAGCACTTATTTTCCAGAGGTTTACTGCCTCTGAATATGGAGGTTCCCTTTACTCCTCATGACTAGTAGCCATTGATGGACCTATCCTCCATTAATCTGCATTACTCTTTTTAAAAGCCATTTATGCTCATGGCCACTGGCAGTGAATTCCACAATTTGATTAACTATTGAATAAAGGAGTGTTTCATTTTGCTTCTTCTGTACCAACTGTTCATCAATTTCATTGGGTGCCTTGAGTTCTAGTATAAGGGTAGAGGGAGTAGGGATGCCAGACCCCCAGTGGGGGCAGGGGATCCCACCCTCCACACCCCTGCCCCCACTTATCTGGCCAGTGGGGGTGCTGCACGCTCCTGTACGCAGCAGCTACCTGGATCAGGCCTGTTTTGTTCTAGATTGGGGCCACTGTGGAGCGCGGGAGCACTACTGCACTCTGCAATGTCCCAAAACTGGCCCGTTTCGGCCCAAATCGGGCTCATTTTAGGCCTGTTTTGGAGTGGATCGGGCACAGGAGCGCTCCCGCACTCCTCAGTGGCCCTGATCTGGGCCAAAACAGGCCCGATCCGCACTGAAACTAGTCCGATTTGGGCCAAAATGGACCCATTTTGGGCCACTGCAGAGTGCAGGAGTACTCCCGTGCTGTGCAGCGGCCCCAATCCGAGCCCCTGTGGAGCGTAGGTGCGTTCCTAGGGGGCTGGGTGATGACATCACTTCCTGGAAGTGACATCATCACGCTTGCGGGAGCACGCATACACTTTGCAGGCGCACATCCCCCACCACAACAGGTAAGTGCAGGGAGCCAGTCCCCCGCCGGGAGGTTGAGAGGGACTGGCAACCCTATGAGGGAGAAAACACTCTGTCCACGCTCTACCCAGTGCATAATTTTATAAACATCTGTCACGTCCCTTGTACTGGCATGATCTCAATTTATAAGTATGATTAATCTAATCTAACTTGATGTAAAGGGGGGGTGTGTGTGAATGGCCTGTGGGTTTGCTTGTAAAGGCTAGAAACGAAGCATGAAAAGTCCTGGTGTCCCAAAGGACAAACAGCATGGAGGATTAATGGGCAGCTCAAATTTAGACCATAAATTGCCAGCGGTGCAATTTAGAGCAATAGCCTGTGCTATGTGTGGTTTTTCCCCCTCAGGAAAGGCATCCGGCTTCTATGGTCTTGAGAAACAGTTCATGACCCAACTGTTGCCTGTTTCCATGGCTAGAGGTGTTGACCAGGCACTTTTAGTTTTTCTGAATCTTAGGTTTTGCAAGGGAGCTTGCAGAAGTTTTGGGTTTTTACAAAAATGAGTAGGTCTAATGGTCAACTACCATAAAAGAAACATGGGTCTAGGACTGTTTGAGAAAAGGTGACCTTCAAGAAAGGTGAAATGATCTAGAAATGAACCATATAATTGTGCAAAGTCCTTCACGTCAACAGAGGAGACCAACAGGGCAACAACAAAGGTGACAGCCACCCAGGACTCTGACCTCTCAAAATTCAATAACTACACACTTAGTCTGGCCCTCTACCATGATACAGTGTCTCTGAGTCCACCACGGGGATCTGTACCATTTTAGAGATCATTTTTTAACTTTTCAAAACTCCACAGGGGCCCAGTCCAACTGGTGTGGTGGGGAGTGAGAGGTTTCTGTGCCACCCTGAGTCCTTTTCAAGAATAAAAACAACTGCCATTTCAGCTACTGAAAATGGTGCAGGGGGACACAGAAGACCGTCATCCCCATGTTGCTGTTCCCAGCAGGATTAGGCCTCCATGGCATTTTGAAAAGTTAAAAAACAAGGTCTAAAATGGAACCATATCCCCATCGTAAACTTGGGGGGACATGGGATCATCTAATTTGGCTCTAAACCTAGTATGTGTGTGTACGTTGGATGTGACTTGAGCTATGGGCTGCTGAAGATGATCACTCTGTTGATAAAGAATAGTTTTCTTCAATTAGTGAACTACTGTGGTCTCTGGATTCCTTCTACAATGTCCTGCTTTCTCAAGGGCAGTGGCCTGATTACTCAATGGTCCTGGGGCATTAATTAATTAGTTAACTGGCAATAATTAATTATTGCCAGTTATAATTTCCCTTCCATTAGCTGTCTTTTTTCTAAACTAAGATATCCCAGTCTCTTCAGCCTTTCCTGACAGGAAAGGTGCTCCAACCCCTTAATCATCTTGGTTGTGCTTCTGTACACTTTTTCTAGCTCCAGAATGTCCTTTTTGAGATACAATGACCAGAATTGCACACAGTATTCCAAATGTGGCTGAACCATAGATTTATGCAGGGCCATTACAATACTGATTGTTTTATTCTCAGTCCTTCTGTTAATAAACCACAGGATGGAGTTTGCCTTCTTCACTGCTGCCACACCTTGGGTCAACATTTTAATTGAGCCATCAGCCTATAGCCTCAAGATTTCTTTCAGTTTCTTGGGCTCATCAGCATATATCTGAAGAAACCATCAGCATATATCTGAAGTTAGGATTTTTTGCTCCTCTCTGCATCACCTTACATTTACTAACACTGAACTTCATTTGTCATGGTGTTGCCCAGTCACTCAACTTAAATCTTCCGTAGCTCTTCACAATCTACTTTGGTTTCCTGTCACCATTCCAAATAATGTGGTATCATCTGCAAACATGGCCACTACACTGTCCCCCCCCCAGTTCCAAATGAACAAATTAAAAAGCACTGGTTCTTAAATTAAATAGATACTGATCCTTCTGAGACCCCACTGCTTACTTCTCTTCACTACAAGTAGTGTCAATGTATTCCTATTCTCTACTTCCTGTGGTTTAGCCAATTTTTAATCCATAAGAGGACCAGTTTTACCCCATGAACACTAAGGAGTCTTTGGTGAGGTATCTTGTCAAATGCCTTTATTAAATCCAAGTATATAATGTGTTCCAGATCATCCTTATCCACATGCTTGGACCTGGGCAGCTGAATAAATTCCATAGGTCCACAGTATAGCAAGGTGCCTGAAGGGCCTGTTAAACCATAGCAGCCCTGAGTATAACATCTACTACAATTTGCCCCGTGTCCTGACACAAGTCTCTGCGTGTTTACTTGGCTCTGCTTCATGTCATTACCTGCCCCTGTGGGTAAAAGTATTGCATAATGTTCTTCTAGATGGCCTAGAGAAAGAAGGTGTTGTTTTTGATAGCAGACCTATATCTCATGTAACAATTGCTATTTTATATAATTTATTCCGGTTTTACTCAATATGGAGAAAAGAAAGGGGCACCACAGGACACTGAAGCCTGGAAATCACATTCAGCTACTAATCTAGCTTTTGAAACTTTAGTGGCTGTGGCCACACAAACTTCTTTTTCACTAAAGAGTGGTGGAAAGTTGCATTCAGCACAAATTCATGCTGAGAGTCAAAGTATACATAACTAGGGATGGGCATGAACAGCAATACGAACTAAAAAAGGCCACAAACAGCCCAATCAGCTGTTCGCAAACAAGCTGTTCCTAAGGCCCCATTCTAAATGAACAGGTGGTTGTTGCTGTTTGTTGCTGTTTGTCAAGCCAGACAATTTGGCACCTGCAATCAATTCCCTTGGCAACCAGAGGCAGGGACTGCCTGAACTCTGTTTGAACTCCTGCTGTTGCCCTGGAAACCCCAATCTAAGCCCAATTTAGCTTGATAGGCAGGTCTTCCTTTCAAGTGTGGAGCTCCAAATTTGTTACAAGGGAGCAAAGAGCAGGGGGGAGGGGGGCTCCCAGCTCTGGTTTTGCAGACAGTAGAGAGGGAGAGACAGTTGTTGTTGGCATTTTGAGAGAGAGACAGGGAGCGTGCATTGGAGCTTGAACTTTCTTTGTGTGTGGTGGGATAGGGATCTACCTCTTCAAGTTCCAGGGCTGCTGCCAGGTTCTGGGCTAAGCTATTATTTATTATTGGTACATTTCCTGCTGCTTGCTCAGGTAGGGTTTCTGGGAGTGCTGCAGTAGGGATCTTTTTTAAAAAAAATAGTTTTTATTGAATTCAAATACAGAAGATAAAGATTGTAGTTTGTCATTTACAGAAAATTCTAGATTAAATACTGTACAATAAAAAGTAATACATTGTAACAATTGCTTGTGTCAGAAGGTGAATGAATTCTATGATAAACACCAACATGCATAAAAACACTTAACATTAGTAAAGAAACATAAAAGTAATTTACACTTATGTATGTAAATAAAACTGTTTTAAGCTTGGATGGGGTCTATTAATTTCAAGATAATCAAGGAAGGGAAGCCACTTTTCTTAAAAATTGGTGGTTCTTGGGAAGTGCTCCATCTGAAGGATTTTGTCATGTAATTTATCTGAAATGAAGTGATCCCAGATTTTCATATACCAACTATTGATTGAAGGGTTGGTGTTTGACTTCCAAAGTCCAGCAATTGTACTCTTAGCGGCCGCTAGCAGAGTTTCAATGAGATCTTTCCAGTAGGGATCTTGATGGCTGGAGGAGAGCCTGCTGGCCCCCACAAACAATGAACAACAAACATGTTCATGACAGGATCATGTTCGTCAGTGTTCGTTGTTCGTGGATGGCAACAAACAACGAACACCATGTTTGTTTGTTTTTCTGTTCATGCCCATGTCTATACATAACAGCTGTGGCTTATACAAGCTTTCAGCACAATAACACACACACACATACCCCAGCAGGGCAACTATGTATGACAGTCTGTTACCCAGACAGGTTGTCTCCTTGTGAGTTGGGGGAATTAGCATACAAGGAGAAGCAGTGAGAGGGGGTAACTAAGCGAGATTTCTCCACCAGTGTATATGAGGATCGTTCCTCTATATAACTCTTAATAAAAACAGGCGGATGTTCAACAAGAATGGTCTTATTGAAAGGGCAGCAAAAGCAAATGTACAGGAAATCATACACAACATGCACATAGAACTAACTAGAAAACAGGGAGGAAAAATGTAAAGAAGTACAGAGTCAAGCGATAGTTACCTGTCTAGACAATAGGGAATGTTCATAGGATAACAGCTTTGAGCGACCAGTGCTTTGCAGCAGGAAAAGAGAGAGCCTGAGACACACTTCTGAGAGTGGACGTAGGATCCAAGAACATGCACACACAGCTCTGGCTGAGGGCAGTGTAATTATAGTGTGAAATGTACCCCCAAAACAATAACTTAATGCTTGGTCCAAGGTGAAGCAATAAAATTGGGAAAGGCTGGCTAGTGCTTTTCTTGGAGGACCTAAAGGTGAGAAAAATGATTTATGATCCATGATAGCTGGACAGGTGGAGCTTATTAGATCCTGGACAGCTCAGATTGGGAGAGTGGATAAGGGAAGACTGGCAGGGTGTGGATGTGATTAATTCAGGAACTCCTGGAAGATGCTTTTTCTTTACCTCTATGCACATCTCTGGGGTGTAGGGCTGATAGTCAGTCTTGCCTATAATTCGTATGCCAGTAGTTTTCCAACTCCTGGCCGGGGGTTGGCAACCATTTCCTGCCTTGCCATGCAGCATTTCTATATTTAAAACACATGAGAAGAGGGGCTTATGATATAGCCATATTCATAAGCTTCCCTATTAGTGTGAGGGTCAGGGTCGTCTGCTAACAATTCAATATTTTAGTTGATGTTCTGTACACTTTTATGAATTCAAAAGACTAGCATTAATAGGATTACAGCAGATTCTTTTCTTCTCTTACATAAGATTATTGTAATTCAGTATATAAGTCTTAATATGGCTATAATACAGAATGTTCAGTTTGTTCCAAATGCAGCTTCCACCTCCTTAGAAAAGCACACTGCTGTGAAATGGATCTCTAGGGACTGATCATTCCACTGATGTATTTTAGGAATGGCTAATCTTCAAAGCTGTCACTTAGGGTCCTCATATTCAGTTCCCATATTCTGCATCTTTCTTGTAAGGGACAAGCTAATTTACATAATTCCATTTGAAGCCCTGAGAAAAGATAAAATATTTCTTGCTATTAGAGAGTTTACAGATGAGGCTGATCAAGAAACATTCAGCTCTTTTGTATCACTGTATAGTTTTGTTTCCTTTTAAGGCATCTCTTTATGTTTACAAACTACTAGTTTTTATTCTCTGAACAAAAGTTCTATCTTCAAGGAGAAAAGGGTAAATATGTAAACCCCATCAAGTCAACTGAAGTGTAGTTTAAAATTATTTATTTACTTTATAATAATAACATAATAATAATAACATTCGATTTATATACTGCCCTTCAGGACAACTTAACATCCACTCAGAGTGGTTTACAAAATATGTTGTTATTATTATCTCCACAGCAATCACCCTGTGAGGTGGGTGGGGCTCAGAGAGCTCCGAGAAGCTGCGACTGACTCAAGGTCACCCAGCTGGCTTCAAGTGGAGGAGAGGGGAATCAAACCCAGTTCTCCAAATTAAAGTCCTGCCGCTCTTAACCACTACACCAAACCATGTATCTTATAGCTTAAATGGCAAGTACTATATCATTGAGGAAGCAAATTGCTAAAATACTATAAGGTAAATTAATCTGGTAAATGGCAAGTTTCTTTACCTCTTAATACCTGAACTCTTTGGTAGTTGCACTTGTGACATGAAGCAAGGATTGCTAGTATTCAGTGTAGTTTGTTTTTTATATTAGAGCTAGTAAACAGCTTAACTGATTTCAGACAGCACTCCAAACTCTTCTGAGTCTGGTATTTGGCATGGTTCTAGGTTAGGACCTTTTTATACAGCCTTTGTAACCTGATACTTATCCACTGCTACCCCAATTCCATGTAAAGTGACGTGGGAATGGTGGTTTTAAACAGCATTTACTTCCATTTATGAACTGTATGTGAATCACTGTGGTCATTTCAAATAGTGCCACTTTTGGGGGGTGGGTATTTTTCTGACAGTTCAAACTTTAGCACTATAGCTGTGTGAAAAGGGCCATAGTTTCACCAGTGTGTATGTGTGTGTTTGTGTGGTTCCCTTGCACTGGTGGGGTTGTATAGCTATTTTAAAAACAAGAACAAAGTATCTATGAGTAATTTTGTGTGAAGGAAATGTTGGCTTAGGTGGATGGGAAAGTAGTACAGAAAGGAGCATTAGAATCTGTCAACCAGACTATCACCAACCATGTCACAAAGGGAATGAAGATTGCTGAATGATCTTTAAAACACTTGAAAATCAGTGTGTGATTTGGCGCCTTAGTGCAGCCTAGTGTTAAAAAGACTGAACTGTAAAACAGTTTATATCATGCTTCTGCCATAAATTCATTAGATGGCCTTAGGCAAGGCAGTTTCTTCCTTAGTCCCAGATCCCAATAATAATGTCAGATCGTTGTATGAATTACTAAATAAATCTCTCTTGATACTTCAGAAAAGTGTTGTTGTTATTACTGAGTAATAGATAATAGAGGTATGCATTGAAAAGAGGTGTGCAGTTTTGAATCTGGGGTTTCTGAACAAACTCCGTTCTGTTATTAGTTTGTTCCGGGTGAGCCGGTGCTGGTTTGGATCTAATCCATTTAGGTTTTTTTCATTATCTTAAGTTTCAGCCTGTTGTATGTACAAGGAGCATGTTGGCTGTGCATGCACATGCATGCACACACACACACACACACACACACACACATTGTTCCTTTCAAGAGGGGTTGGGGAAACAAGGCTCTATTCATGCATAACCAAAAACTACATTACCAACTACTCCCTTGCTGGTCCAAAAACCCATCAATCCAATGAGTTTCTCATCAAACACAAAATACACACACACGACAATGGACCCTGAAGAAGGCAAGTTTCAGTTGGTACACACAATGGCAAGAAACCGGCTGCCAAAGTGACAGCGATGGGCTGTTACCCAAGCAGGAGAGTGCCAAACAGCACAGCGGGGCTTCCGAATGTTGGTTTCTTGCCCCAGAATTATGTAATGGTCCTACCTGTGAAGGAATACACCACAACAATCCATAAACCTGGACATGGAATTTTGACAACAATTATACTTACCTTCAGTGACGTTAAGACAAAAAGAGACTTCCATCTTGGTGTAACTGCAGTAAAAACAAAAAGGAAGCAGATTAGCAATATATAAAAGGAAACAAATTAGCAACATACATCTTTGAACTTTGCAGCCATTTATTACCATATTTATTATATACTTTATTGAATATAAGCTATTGACATCGTTATTGATGTGTATGGATATTATGGAGTATCTCATCCATAATATTTATTGTGAGCACTTTGCACTTTTCATTGCACATACATTTATGTAAAATTTATGTAAAATTAGAAAAATTATTACATATTATCTAGTGTATTTTTGTGGATCTATTGTTCATGATCATTATCTCCGGTCAGGGGGTTCCCTTTGTTAGTTGTCTCTAGTATTGTCCGGGGGTGCCTCTTCTTTTTGGATCCAACCAGCACAGCATAGCATTTTTTTTTTTAAAAAAATCCTGTTTTATGAAAACAGGATTTTCATAAAAGCTTTGTAGAGCTCTTTCCAGGCTTCAAAATTAAGAGCAAAGTGTTCCCATAAAGGCCTTAAACTCAGCATCAGATTTCTTGTCACAGTGGCCCCTCTGTCACAGTGGAGAGACCTGTTGGAACTGCGACTGGCACTTAACTCGATGCCCTCTACCTCTGAGCACTTGTTCTTCTTCAAAAATTACTGTGTTTTTGACCAGAGTGGACCATGCGTACCACATTACCATTATCCTTTGCATTTGGCCCTTGATCTATCCTGACTTGACAGGCTGTAATGTTGTTTCACGCCATACCCAAAACATGATAGAGCACTGGCAGAGAAATGTTGGGGGGTGCCGCTGTGCTGTTAACAGGGGAGTCAGTGTAATGTTTCACTCACAGCCTCCTAAACAAGTGATTCCTCTCCTTCTTGAAAGAGTTCACCACAGTGAGATTGGAAGCAGGGTCGGGGTTCTTTGGTTTTGTTAATGGGATGGTGAGGAATTGAGGAGTGGTCCTCTTTCTTTTCTCTAATTTTTACTAATAAAGGTGGGAGACTGGGCGAGTCTCCCAGTCTCCATTTTCCAACTAAAACCATTAACCCAGAGTTGAACAATGACGGACAAGAAGATAAAATGAAGTCAAAGCCACAGTCTCAATAAAGAAAATGAAGGGAGCCCAGTCTTTAACCAGACTGGTCCATGTGGAATGTTGATCTAGAAAGACTTCGATGTCCTCATGGAACTGTGCACAGTGTACAGCCTTGCTATCTCTGCTCATTTAACACTGGATCAACACTTTTAATCAGAGCCCAGAAAACAGAAGTCTTTTCTAGCGAAGTGCCTCCTGGTGCTCCTCGATCTGTTGTCTTTAGAGGACTTCTTTAGTCACAGTGTTGGCACCTAAGCAAAGGACAGCAGCACCAGAAGGCCACTGAATGGGCAACCTGGTCCACATGCCAGGTTTCTCCGTAGTGTGACTCTCCTTTAATAATTCTTTATTACTTCTAAATTTTGTCCTAATCTGCATAATATAAGACTTTGTGGCAGCCCAGGACTCAGAGACTGGAGCAGACCCCTCCCTCCTCCAACCACACCTCCAAGGATGTTGCTTGCTCGCTGACCTTTCCTTGCATTGTGCATAAATGCACACAGAAAGGGACTGGTGAGGTGTTGTATCATCTGCTGCTCCCCTCCCTGGGGCCAAGTAAGCCTTTTGTAAATTGGAACCACTCAATGCTGCCAATCCTATTGCACAGGAAGTGTTGAAGAAAAAAATATACTCATGTGCAGGGCTCATTTCGAGGGGAAACGTGCCGGAACGCAGTTCCGGCAGTTCCCCAAAGAGGTCACATGTCAGGTGGCCCCGCCCACCTGACCCTCAGCCATTTGGGGCCCGTTTCAGCCTGGATTCGGCCATTTTCAGCCCCTTTTTGCCATTTTGGCCCCAATTTGGGCCCTGAATGGCCAGGATTGGGTCCAAAACAGCCAGGATAGGTGATGTTAGGGGGTGTGGCATATGCAAATCAGTTATGCTAATGACACACTTCCAGTGATGGCAAGGATGTGGCATATGCTAATGAGTTCTGTTAATGAGTTATGCTAATGAGTTCCTCCAGCTCTTTTTCTACGAAATGACCCCTGCTCATGTGTACCACATACATTCTCCTTCCCACAAAGAGAGATATGCTATGCTATGGCTCAGTCTCTCCCCTTGGGATCTGTTTAGTTGGTTGCCATTAAGGGAAACAGTTACAGATGCTGCTGCCTGCCTGTACTGCTGCTGCACAGTAAGAACTGAACCCAAACACCATTTTGGGTTTGTTTTACCATTCTTGAAGCCACTTCAGTTAATAGAACCAGTGATTTCTGGCTCATTTGTTTCATTTTGAACATTCCTAATAGATAATATAGGAGGATATAATGCTAAAAAAGAGAGTTCCTATCCCCTATTGCATACACTGTTACTCAAAATCTAATTTTACATTTGTAATACATTTAATTTTTTTTTATTTTGGAATGTCCTCTCATAAAAAGATATAACATGTTGTTACCTACATTAAGTACCTCTCAGCCTTAGCATAAATGGGATGCTAGCTAGAAATCAGGTCTCCAAAGTGTGGTTTGTGTTTCAAGGATTCTAATAGTCTTTAAAGATCAAAGACTTCTACTTGTGTTAGTCTTTCTGTGACCACTTTGGAAATACCAAGTGGCTTAAACTAATCAGGTGATCTATATAATCCAGTCAAAGCAGAAATGGCTGAAAATGAGCAAAACGCTCTGACCTTTTATCTAGGAAAAGGAGCTAGAGAAGAGAACAATGCTTAGATTGAAGTACTGAAAATTTACTGTAGTCTGTGTGGTCCAAATACTATGGCTTTCTTCATAAAGATTAGCTCAAACAAAACAGAAACCAATGTTCATCTGGACACTGGATTTTATCCGATTCTTATGGGTTTCCCATCATCTGGGAGTGTTTAAAGAAACTGTGAAGAGCCTGCTTAAAGATTATATTCTGAAACTTAGCCTTACAATATCCAGATATGCCTCCTTTCTTGGGCAATACTGGTTCCAGTCAGGAAAAGATATCTCTTTTAGTGCAGCCTTGAGAAAAGTGAATATAACTAAATTACTGGACATTGCATCATGAACAGGTCTGCTAGAGAAAGCAGAATTAGAACACAAACTAAAGCAAAAAATGCACTGGTATAAATATCTGCAACTGAAAAATATGGCAGAAAAGATTGACCTAAAAGCTGTCAGGTTCAGTATGTATATGAGCTGTACTGACTCCATTTTTAATGCTTCTAGTGTCTAAGTGCTTTCTCCACAGGTGCACAAGTTCCCAAGCAGACTTCTCACCAAAAGAGATTGTTTTGTCTAACAACGTTCCACCCAAGATTGGCCTTGAGAGAGTCCAGCTTCCCAAGTCTGAAAGATGTTGTTTTGAGAACTGTGGGGGGAGGCTGGTTCAGCTGGGAACTGTTACTTTGTACCTCATGCTTTGCCCTTCATTGGTAACAATGCTCTTGTACCATCCTGAATCTCCTATTCAGGACAGTGGACTATAATGAACCATTTCTGCAGTAAAGTTTCCTTATTCAAACAATGGACTCTTGTTTGCTTGTAAAGGAGAACCTGTAGGAAGGACATTATCTAGCCACAGTCTGACATTTTGTTACCAATCATGTCTAAGCCGGGCCCATCGGAATCCAAAGCAGTCCCGGACAGGGATCCTTTGTTTGATCCGTATGCTTCTCCCGGCGATCAACAGTTACGACCTCAAGACCCTGCACTGGCAGGGAACGGAGCTTCAACTACCACCCCTCCTCTCATCGATCTCGGCAGTGAGGGTGAAAAGCCGACGGCCATCACCATCCTGTTGTTCTCGGTACCCACGCCCTCGGAGTGGGGAGCCCGACCCCGAGAAACGAGACAGCGCAGGGCCAGTGGGGTGCCCCATCCGTTACCATGGATGGGCGCCGAAGCCTAGAAACAGTCCCTGAACTGGACAGCAGCCAACCATGGCTATTTTGGAACAGGACGACCGAACAGATTGAATGGGAAACGTCCCGCCGCGGCGTCCTAAGTTGGGACTATTCGGAACTCACTCCGTGGACGGAGCAACCAGAGATTTCCGAGCAAAGTTGGGTACAGATGCAAAATCGTACCCTGGCTGTGGATTCCGGCATTTCGGCAGTTACAGGACTGGCCAAAGGAATTCTAGCAGCGAGATCGCAAGGCGATCAGGGAGACCCTCCACCTTGGAGGCCGAATACCCCGGTGGCCACCGCCACTGGGGACTCTACGACGGACCAACCGGGTCCAAGTAGAATTCAATTGCTAGAAGCTAGGTTAGTCGATATGGAAGAAAGCCTAGCTCATGCCATACATCTACTCTCATTAATGGTGGCGGGAGAGAGACCATCACCCGAAGAAATGGCTGTACAAATAGCTGCCCTACAAAGCGTTATTTCTAACCCGAGGGAGCCCGCCCCGTTGCAGCCGCCACCCACGATCAACCCAGGGACAGGAGGTGAAGGGGATTCCTGCTCCGATAGCCTGTGCCCTGACGATACATCAGAATCGGAGGAAGAGGGGGATCCCTGCCCTGGAGAGATGCCAACGGAGATCCCTAAAACGGACGAAAATCCAGATCCCGGGGATGCTCCAGTAGAGGTCCCAGGAGGGAACGGAGATGAACCGAGCCGCCCGACGGAGTCTCCGGTAATACCCCCTCCAACTTCTCTGATAGCCATCCAACCGGATCAGCTCGAAGAACCTCCAGCTCCTCCAAGGGGGGAGACACCACACCAAACGCCTGCAACTACCCCCGTACAACAACCCCCGGGGGGGGTCAACCATTGCAGATCGTACCCCGGGGACTACTTCCAAGCCCGAGATTGACGACGCCGGGAGGGGCAAGCCCGCGCGGCCCAGCACCTATCAGGCCCTCGCCGCAGCGGCCCCTTCCGCTCCGACCTCAACAAATACCACCACAACAGCTGGTAAGGTTGCCTCCAGCTCAACCGGTGTTGCCACCTCCTGATCAACCGGTAAGGCCTCCCCCACTTCGACCGTTCCGACCCGCACCCCAGCGACCAATTCCGGCCCAACCTGTTCGGCCACCCCCAACCCAACCGGTACGGCCGCCGCCAGCTCAACCGGTGATACCGCCACCAACCCAACCGATAAGACCACCACCAATGCAACTGGCCCCGCATCTGCCGCCGCAGCCGGGGGGTCCTGGGCAACCGTTACCACAGCCACAACCCTGGCCCCAACTATCCCCACCCCCCAGCAGCCTCCTATCACGCCGCAGACCCAACTAACCATTCCGACGGACTATTACCCCACACCAGCCCCAAGGCAAGATCTTCCAATGGGCTGGGTAAAACTGGAAGCCACTTTTGACGGAGACCCCTCCAAGTTGGGATTTTTCCTGGTACAAGTGGTGCATTTCTTCAATCGATGGGGACATCTTTTCGGAAGTGAGGCCAGCCAGATCGAACATCTTGGTTCACGGCTTCAGGGCAGAGCGGCAGACTGGTATGTAGGACTATACAATGTTGGGGCCCCAGAACTCAATACCTTACAAGGGTTGGTGGATGCTATAAGGGCACAATATGAAGACCCCTTAGAAGAGACCAGAGCCAGAACAGAATTGCAAGCTATTAAGCAAGGCAGCATGTCGGCCAGAGACTATGTTACAAAATTCCGACAGCTGGCCGCTAAATGCCCTAGGTGCGAGGAGTCCACCAAAATAATACTATTCAACCAAGGGCTAAACCCGAAACTCCTGGACAGGGCTCTCATGCAAGACAATCCTCCTACGCTGTTAGGATGGATTCAACTAACCTGTGAAGTTGAAAATCGCATATTAGAAGTCCGGTTAGTTGAACAACAACAACAATCGGGACAAAGACGACCCCTAACCTTGCAGAAGGGAGGACGAGGCACGGGATATGCTACCCGAGGAGCGAGAGATGCTAGATGGCAACAAGGTTTGTGCTTGCAATGCGGACAAGCTGGTCACTTTGCAGCACAATGTCCATACCGGCCTGTGCAAAGACCCCCGCTCCAATTACGGCGTCCAACCCCTGCTCCATTTCCCACACTACAACGCCCAACACCAGCTCCCAGATTGGGTAGGGGTCGCGGCACTTCCCAACGAAATGCCCCAGACAGAGGGTTAGAGGCGGAAGAACTCATGGAATATGACCCTACTGCCTTAAATGGGGAGGAGAATCCGGAAAGCCCCCAGTCGGGAAACGAAATGGATCTGTCGTGAAGGGGCCCAAGCGGCAGATCCACTCTCGGTCCGTCCCAACAAGGGACCGGCCACAAGGGTCCATATTGTTCATACCAGTGACTTTGTTAAACCCTGAAAGAAAGATGCATATCCGTGTACAAGCCCTAATCGACTCAGGCTGCTCTAGAGACATCATTGCCCCAGCCCTGGTCAATGGATTAGTATTGCCAGTGCGGGAATTACAGAACCCAGTCATTTTCGAGCAAATGGATGGCACCAATATGAACCCCGTCACCACGGAAACCATCCCGGTGGTGACGGGCATGGGCCAACACTGGGAAAAAAGATCCTTTGTCATTAGCACCACAGCCAAATACCCGTTAATTCTGGGCAGTAAGTGGCTATGCGATCACAACCCTTACATAAATTGGGCAGAAGGAAGCGTCACCTTCAGCCACGCCAACTGCGAAAACCATCGGTGGAATCAAAATTGGGGTACCAATCCGACCCACACCGAGACAGCTCTCCTTACACAGGAGGAAATAAGTCAAATACCCGAACATTATTGGTCTTACTTACCGGCTTTCTCCGAAGAGGAAGCCGATACCCTACCCCCGCACAGACGGACCGATTGTGCAGTGGAGATTTTACCAGGAGCCTCACTACCAAAAGGCCGACTCTACCCTATGAATCTCCATGAAAGGGAAGAACTCAGAAAATTCATTGACACCAATCTCCAGAGGGGGTTCATCCGTCCAGCCAATAGTCCCCATGTGGCACCAGTACTTTTCGTAAAGAAAAAAGATGGAGGGCTCCGGCTATGCACGGACTTTAGGGGACTGAATGCTGTATCAACCAACAAGGCTTACCCCATCCCACTCGTCCGAGATCTTCTCAACGTCGTGGCTCAAGGTAAGATCTTTACAAAATTAGATTTGAAAGATGCTTACTTCCATGTTCGTATCAAAGCTGGGGACGAGTGGAAAACCGCGTTTAATACACCCCTCGGACAATATGAATACTTAGTTATGCCTTTTGGGTTAACTGGAGCCCCATCTGTATTCATGTCCATGATAAATGAAGTACTGCATGAATTTCTGTACAAAGGAGTGGTGGTGTATCTTGATGATGTGTTGATTTATTCAGAATCGGAGGAGGACCATGTTCAACTGGTCAAAAAAGTCCTGGCAACTCTAATGAATAACAAATTGCCTATTAAATTATCCAAATGCGAATTCCATAAAACTGAACTCACTTACCTGGGTTATTTTATATCCCAAGATGGCTTAAAAATGGATCCAGCCAAAATACAGGCGATCCAAGAATGGCAAACTCCCACTACCCGTAAAGAACTGCAATCTTTCTTGGGATTTGCCAACTTTTACCGGGAATTCATTGCAAATTTCGCACAGATCACGCTTCCCCTGACGGAACTGTTAAAAACCAAAGATAAAGGGGACCAAGCGAAAAAGCCCTCCTCCAAATTACTGTGGACACCTGATTGCCAAACAGCCTTTGAACGCTTAAAAATGCAGTTCGTAACAGAACCCATTCTCCGCCACCCCGATGAAAATTACCCCTTCATAGTGCAGGTCGACGCCAGCGATACTGCGATTGGAGGAGTGTTATTGCAGAAGGGGGAGGAAGGGAAGCTTTGACCTTGTGCATTCCTATCGAGAAAATTTTCTGAGGCGGAAAGAAATTGGAATGTATGGGAGAAGGAAGCCTTTGCAGTAAAAGCAGCCCTTACGAACTGGCGGCATTGGTTAGAAGGGGCACGCCACCCATTCGAAGTTTGGACAGATCATAAAAATTTGGAGGCCCTCCGAAGTCCCCGCCGATTAAATGCCAAGCAATTACGGTGGGCAGAATTTTTCTCCAAATTCAATTTCACTTTGAACTACCTCCCGGGCAAAACTCACTTTCTTGCAGACGCCCTATCGCGCATGCCCCAACATAAGAGCAAACGGGAGGAGACTATAGATACAGTCTTCTCACCTACGCAATTGGGAGGCGTGGTAACCACACGCAGCCGAGCAATCCAGCCCCTTTCGCACGGCCAAGAATGGAAATCGAAACTTAAGGCTGAGGTGGAAAAGGAGGGGGATAAAATGCCCAAATCCAAGCTGAATCAATCTCCGCAGGGGGATTGGTTATCAGGAAATAAGTTTTATGTACCCGACAGTCTATGGAAGGAGGTTTTACAGCGGTGTCATGATGCCCCCACCGCAGGACACTATGGGTACTTGAAAATGCTACATTTAATACAACGGCAGTTCTGGTGGCCGGGCATGCGCAGAGACATTTCCCAATACGTAGCCTCCTGTCCCATTTGCCTCAGCGCCAAGACCCGCAAGGGAAAACCTCCGGGTCTGTTGCAACCCTTGGAAACACCCAGCAAACCGTGGGAAACGATATCTATGGACTTTATCACTGATTTACCAGTATCCAAGGGACATAACTGCATTTTAGTGGTAGTGGATCTGTTTTCCAAGCAAGCCCATTTCATTCCATGTACCACTATACCCACCGCTCGAAAACTGGCAGATCTATTCTTAAAACACATTGTAAAATTACATTCTTTTCCGTCCAAGGTAATTTCGGATCGCGGCGGACAATTTGTTGCCAACTTCTGGCGGGAGCTTTTACAGATGTTAAATATTGAGCAAGGAATCAGTTCAAGCCACCACCCACAAACCGACGGGCAGTCGGAAAAAACTAATCAAATCTTAGAGCAATTCCTTCGTTGCTACATCAACTTCCAACAAGATAACTGGGTGGACCTCCTCCCTCTAGCAGAGTTCTCATACAACAACAGTGTACATGCCTCTACAGGAGAAGCCCCGTTCAAGGTTGTGTATGGGGCCCACTTCAACCCTTTTCCGCTAGACGCTCCCCCTTCCCTTTCCCCGGCTTCGCCAGATGTGTCTTCATGGTGGGGGGAGGCAGCCCAACAATGGACTCTCATTAAAAAACACCTAGAGAAAGCCAAACAGGATTACAAAAAATACGCAGATCGCCATCGTGCGGCCGAATGGGATTTGCAACCTGGAGACCATGTTTATATATCCACCAAGAATCTAAAACTAGCCCAAGTCAGCCGCAAACTGGCATTAAAGTTCCTCGGACCTTTTACGGTGCGCAAAGTAATCAACAAAGTGACTGTTGCTGTAAATTTACCCAAAAATCTACGCCATGTCCATGACACCTTCCATGCCAGCCTGTTGAAGAAGGCCCCAACAGATGATAAATGGCACGTCAAAGCTCCACCCATTCCAACCTTGATAGATGACCAAATACACTACGAGGTGCAACAAATCTTGGACTCTAAAATTAAGCGCAATCAGTTGTTTTACCTCATCAGATGGAAGGACTTTGACTCTGGGTTCGATGAGTGGGTGAATTCTGTACATGTTCATGCTCCTAGACTAACCAAAGCTTTTCATACTCGCTATCCATATAAACCTGGGGGGGATTTATTTTAAGGGGGGCAGAATGTCAGGTTCAGTGTGTATATAAGCTGTACTGACTCCATTTTCTAATGCTTCTAGTGTCTAAGTGCTTTCTCCACAGGTGCACAAGTTCCCAAGCAGACTTCTCACCAAAAGAGATTGTTTTGTCTAACAACGTTCCACCCAAGATTGGCCTTGAGAGAGTCCAGCTTCCCAAGTCTGAAAGATGTTGTTTTGAGAACTGTGGGGGGAGGCTGGTTCAGCTGGGAACTGTTACTTTGTACCTCATGCTTTGCCCTTCATTGGTAACAATGCTCTTGTACCATCCTGAATCTCCTATTCAGGACAGTGGACTATAATGAACCATTTCTGCAGTAAAGTTTCCTTATTCAAACAATGGACTCTTGTTTGCTTGTAAAGGAGAACCTGTAGGAAGGACATTATCTAGCCACAGTCTGACAAAAGCAATAATAAACAAACCATTAACAGAATTTGAAATGTTATTAAACAGTACTACTTTCCAAAAAAAAGGAATAATAGCTAAATTATATAAAATCTTATTAAACCTTTCTAATAAAAAGCAACTAAACTGTCAAACCAGATGGTATAAAGATTGTGGAGTTGATCGAGTGAGCCCAACGTGGAAGAAGATCTGGTTTTCTTATACCTTCAACTCCAATATAAAGGTGATGAAACTGCAGACTTATAAAATCATTCATAGGTGGTACCTAACCCCTAAAAAGCTATCATTGATCTCCTCATCCGCATCCCCCTTGTGTTGGAAGAATTGTGGACAAGAGGGCTCCTTTGCCCACTGTTGGTGGGAGTGCCATCACATCTCTAAATTTTGGAAAGAAGTGCTAGGTGAAATCAAAATAATTACAGGTTATGAAGTCCCATTGGACCCCAAAATAATTTTCTTGGATCAATGGGAAGAATTAGCAATCCCGAAACTTAGAAGGGAGCTTATTGCATCTTTTTTTGTTGCTGCAAAAAGTGTTATAGCAACGTTGTGGAAAGCAAACCAAATACCGACGATTGAGAATTGGTTCGAAAAAATATGAACCAACTTTATTCTTGAAAAGGTAACCGATGATTTATATAGAGCACAACTTTTTCTTGCTGAAACAAACTTCGCTGAAAAATGGTTTCCCTTTTTTACTTATATAGAAGAAAAAAAGCTTCAGCCGAAATCAAAATTTTTACAAACAGTAACAAACTCTGGTTATTTTACACTATAGCTATCTGTGTACCTCATCTAACTACTAAAGAATTTCGTAGTATTGCTATGTTCTTTATTGTGTAACCCCCCGATGATATGTATTGTTATCACAACTGATAGTTTCAAAATTGTTTGAACATTCACATATTTGTTGATTTGTTAATTGTTATTTGTAACTTGTTAATAAAAGTTAAAAAAAAGATTATATTCTGTAACAAGAGGAAGGGTAGGCAGAAAGGAAGGAAGCTAAAAAAAAGCTGACCAATAGAGGTGGGCACAGTCTGGAAAATGCACCTAAATTAGACACAGTCCGGCTCAGTTCGTAGTTTGTGAATATACAGTTCGTGGGGTTCACCTTTTCCCCAAATTTTGGTCAGTTTGGGCCGGTCCGTTGGTCCGTGGTCCATGAGTCCAGACATCCTGGTGCCAATCTATCAATTCCCTAGGCAATGGAGGGGGGCGTCCACTGGCCTTTTGCAGCCCTTAAAAACTTGATAGGCAGCTCTACCTACCAAGCAGAGAGCTCCCATTCTGCTCTATGGAGAAAGGAGCAAGAATTAATTCCTTAGGCAACAGAGGGGTGGATGTTCTGCTGCCAATCTTAGCCCTCAAAACCTTAAGAGGCAGCTCTGCAGGCCAGCCAGAAAGCTCCCATTCTGCAACAGAGGGCTGGATGTTCTGCAGACAATCTTAGCACTCAAAACCCTGATATGCAGCTCCGCCTGCCAACCAGAGAGTTCCCATTCTGCAATGGAGGGTTGGACGTTCTGCAGCCAATCTTAGCCCTCAAAACCTTGATAGGCAGCTCTGCCTGCCAACCCGAGAGCTCCCATTCTGTTCTATGGAGCAAGGAGCAAGAATGAATTGCCTAGGCAACAGAAGGGTGGACGTTCTGCAGCCAATCTTAACCCTCAAAACTGTGATAGGCAGCTCTGCCTACCAACCAGAGAGCTCCCATTCTGCAACAGAAGGGTGGACATTCCGCAGCCAATTTTAACCCTCAAAACCTTGATCGACACCTCTGCCTGCCAAGCAGAGAGCTCCCATTCTGCAACGGAGTGTTGGACGTTCTGCAGCCAATCTTAGCCCTCAAAACCTTGATAGGCAGCTCTGCCTGTAACCAGAGAGCTCCCATTCTTCTCTATGCGAGCAAGGAGCAGGAATTAATTTCATAGGCAATGGCTGGGAAGATGTCTGTGTGGTGAGTGTGGGGGCTCTTCCTCCACATTTTTCTGTTTGATTTTGCCTCATTGCAACTTTTTGGTGCTGCTAGCCAATGCAAGTCAATTGGCATTTGTGACTCCAGTATCTACTGGAAGTTTCCTGGGGGTGGCTGCTTTGGGGGTCGTAACTTGGACATCCAAAATGCAATCATGACTGAACTTGGAGCGTGGCTGGAGGAGAGGCTGCTGAAGATTCTCTGTAAGTTTGGGTTCTCTGGGTGTGAAGGGAGCGGAGCCAGGGCTGCCGGAAGTGACGGACAAACTGGTCCATGAATGGGGATAGTCTGTGAAAAGTTCGTGGTCCGTAATGAAGTCCATGGAGTTTTCATGGCCCATGCCCACCTCTACTGACCAGTATTGGTAAGATAAAGTGACTGAAGCCGCTAAAATCTGAGCTTTAATCACACAATTACAACGGTACTTTTTCCAAATTACGCAATTGACCTACACACAACCACTGTGGTTTTTGGTTTGAGTTGTCCCAAGCAAGCAGCAAAATATATGTCCCTGCTGTGGGTTATCATATATGACTTGAGCTTGGTGAGTCACATGGTGGTCCAGAAGTAATCAGTCCTCAAATTTACATAGGCATTAGTAGATCCTTATTTTCTAGGAAGGGTGGCAGCTGGTATATAAGTTACTTTTCCCCAGACATTTTAAAGATCTTTTTGTGTGTCTTTTTAATATACTTGTTATGTTTCCTACAATGCACACTTAATTCAAAGTGACACAATATCAAAAGGAACCTATTTTTCAATCTTGTTAGTACATTTTTTGGAAATAATTTTTCTACAAGGATTCTATAGTTTTGATTAGCTCCTCTATCACTTTATTGTAATTAAGCCTGAGAATTATTTTTCAAAGGCCACTCTTCAGTGATTTTGTGTTTTTGAGTAGTTTTACATGTAAAAGTTTAATTTTAAACATATTCTGTGGCAATACCTTCAAGTTTAAAATATACTTTCTATCCAAGGAAAGTTCATTCCTGTTTATCTTTCATAAGGTGGGTGGAGCAAAGCAGGAAATGAATCATGAAGCAAGCTGTGAATGGAAAGACCAGCTTGCATTAACTGAAATTAGAGCCTGATTTCATTTGATCAGTAAACATGCTTTCATTTGCCAAAGCAGAGGTGCAAACAATTGAACTACTTTTTTGTAACTGTAATGTAAAACTTGTTTTAAAAGTAGCCATAATTTCAACTGAGTTCATGCCTGATGTTCCCTAAGACTAATAGAGACAGATACTTTAAATTATACGAAACTACCTATCACTCACAAACCCACTGAATTTATTTCAATTTCTTTAAACAACCTGCTAAGCTTTGGTTCACCTAGCACTTCTGTCAATGATCAATGATATCTGCAGTCAAATGCTAAATGCCTCAAGCTTTGAACCATCCTGCAAAATTCTTCAAGACCAAATGTAAACTGGAAAACAAAAGATGAGACTGTACATTCTTATTTTCTATGTCAGCTCTGACACCTACTGGCATAATTATCAGCTACAGCCACTACACTAGAAACATACATTTCTCTGGACAGGAAGTTGAAAAGTAAACAAAATAAAAATAAACCTTAATGTACAGTGACTCAAAGAAAATGTTTCTTTGATCCATTAATTTGGTTTTCCAGAAACATACTACATGACAACTGGAATAATGATAACAGTCCTTCAAAGCTGAATTGCCTTTTTCCCCTTTATCAAAACCTATCTTACAGCTATATATCCAGCCTTTAGGGGAGGGGGTGTCTGCTGTCCTGCAGCATACAGTATCACTTTCTACATTTTAAATGTTTGGGATTTTCCTGCAAACCCAGGCGTTCCCATAGGATTGCAGGGAAAAAATGTCCTATCTATACGTGGCCACATTATGTAGATTTTTGATCCGTGGTCAAGGGCCAAGTTCACAATCATAAATATTTATTTAGGCCCAAACACATGTGAATAATGTCATTTATTTACGAATGGATTGTTCCGCCTGCTGTTATTTTACCCATGTAAGAGATAATCCAAACTGGATTAAAAGGCAAGTCTTCCACTTGATGTATTTATTCAGGAAGGAATTTATTCAGAATATTAAGAGATACCTGGTCTGAAATAAAGGGCTATTGAACAATTTTACACCCATAACCTATGGCAAATTTTATATTTCTAATCATTACAAGTCTCAAATTTCTATCTACTCTTTGTTTTTTTCCAGTGTTTAACTCCTTTTTGAATGCTAAAGTATTATAGATTGTATTGTCGAAGGCTTTCACGGCCGGAGAACGATGGTTGTTGGGGGTTTTCCGGGCTGTATTGCCGTGGTCTTGGCATTGTAGTTCCTGACGTTTCGCCAGCAGCTGTGGCTGGCATCTTCAGAGGTGTAGCACCAAAAGACAGAGATCTCTCAGTGTCACAGTGTGGAAAAGATGTAGGTCATTTGTATCTACTCAGGAGGGGTGGGGTTGAGCTGAGTCATTCTGTAAGAGTTTCCCAGGGTGTGGAATGCTAATGGCGGGAGGCTTCACTGAGTCATTCTGTAAGAGTTTCCCAGGGTGTGGAATGCTAATGGCGGGAGGCTTCACTGTATCCTGAGGAGGTTCTTTTGCATATGGATTGGTGCTTGATTGGATTGGTTCTTTTGCATATGGATTGGCCATGGGGAGCCCACTCAGCCCAGTTATAGCAAACTTCTACATGGAACATTTTGAAAAAACAGCTCTAGAATCAGCACCCCACAAACCCAGTGTATGGTTCCGGTTTGTGGATGATACATTCATCATTTGGAGCCATGGGGAGGAAGAATTGATGGAGTTTTTTAATCATCTCAACAACATCCACCTGAACATACAAGTCACAATGGAGAAAGAAAGTGAGGGAAAACTCTCATTCCTGGATACCTTGGTCATCCGCAAAGCAAACTCTCAGTTAGGTCACAAGGTCTACAGGAAACCAACTCACACTGATCGGTACTTACACAAAAACTCCAATCACCACCCCCGACAGAAAAGAGGCATAATGAAAACATTAGTGGATCGTGCAAGACGGATATGTGAGCCGCGCTTTCTCAATGAGGAAATTAATCATCTAAACCACGCACTTCAGGCAAATGGCTACTCCAGAAATGAAATCCGAAGAGCAATCAAACCCAGGATGAATCAAACAACCAAGGAAAAACAGTCACCTACAGGAAAAGTGTTTTTGCCATATATCAAAGGAATTACTGATCAGATGGGAAAGCTTATGAAAAAGCATAACCTTCAAGCAGTATTCAGACCCACCCGAAAAATACAACAGATGCTACGATCAGCAAAAGACAGCAGAGACCCCCTCACCTCTGCAGGAGTATACCGTATACCCTGCAGCTGTGGACAAGTTTACATCGGGACCACAAAGCGTAGCATCCAAACAAGAATAAAAGAACATGAAAGACACTGCAGACTTGGACAGCCTGAAAAATCAGCAGTGGCTGAACATAGCCTAACTCAAACAGGGCACAGTATCTTATTCCAGGACACCAAAATACTGGACAACACTTCCAACTACTTTGTCAGACTGCACAGGGAAGCCATTGAAATTCACAAGCATAAGCAAAACTTCAACAGGAAAGAAGAAACCTTAAGAATGAACAGAGCATGGGCTCCAGTTCTGAAAAACACCAGGCCAACAAAACACTCCACACCCGACAATAGCCCTGCAGAGAAGATTAGCACATCAAGCACCAATCCATATGCAAAAGAACCTCCTCAGGATACAGTGAAGCCTCCCGCCATTAGCATTCCACACCCTGGGAAACTCTTACAGAATGACTCAGTGAAGCCTCCCGCCATTAGCATTCCACACCCTGGGAAACTCTTACAGAATGACTCAGCTCAACCCCACCCCTCCTGAGTAGATACAAATGACCTACATCTTTTCCACACTGTGACACTGAGAGATCTCTGTCTTTTGGTGCTACACCTCTGAAGATGCCAGCCACAGCTGCTGGCGAAACGTCAGGAACTACAATGCCAAGACCACGGCAATACAGCCCGGAAAACCCCCAACAACTATTATAGATTGTTACTGTTGTCATTTGTTTTATTGTCATCATTTATATTTTTAACTGTTACAGTTATTGGGGTGTGTTGGCGTGTATTCTACCACTCTATGCACAGAATGCAGAATTTCCCTGCATTCTCTGTTTTTCCATTCCTTACTGATACCCAGAAATATCATTCCCAGGGTCATGGAACCCATCTGTACGAATAGCTGCATGAGGTGGAGGGCTAGAGTGAAGAAGAACGAAGGGGTGAACTCCCACAAACAGAACTCTGATAAAGAAAGGGATTGATTTCATCTCATTATTCCACACCTCAGCACACCAACCCACACAGTTCCTCTGCACAGATCCCATGATTCCAGGAATAATCTTTCTGAGGGTCAGTAGGAGGTGCTGGAATTGAAAGCAATATGGGAAAACTTATGTACATGGATGGTTGGATCCTAGCTCCGTAGAATTTATTTTGGACATCTTGTGTTCCTGATCACACACACACACACACACCCTCACTCCTTTGGCCTTTTTCAGTTGATGTCTAGGTTTTTGAAACTGGACACTTAAGAATTGTTTAAAAACAGACATAACATAGGGATCCCAAGTGCCCCGTGATGACAATCTCCTGGTGGTTTACCTGCTTGCCTGCCAGTTGCTAGCTACCAGTGGAGGTTTCGGGCTGCCTGGAGATCATCTGTCACCAGCAGGAACCCTGGGAACACGAGCAGCACACACATTCCTGGTGGACATGACAACATCGCTTCCAGAAATGATGTCATTGTGCTGGCTGCAGGAGGGCTCCCGTGCTTTGTTTGAGGCCCCACGCAGAGTGACAACATCACTTCCAGAAGTGACATTGTCACGTTGGCACTGGGAGCATGCATGTGCATCCTCCTAGGACCTGGAACCCTAACATAACTGCATCTTTTTAACAAACAGGAAGGGCTATTTGTAATTCAGCACTGAAGATATTTTCATTTGTGTGTACATTTTTTCTCCAATAACATCAAGCTACTAAGTTGATCCTCTTTTTAGAGGGGAGAAATAGAGTTGTTATGAAACAGTGGCCTTTGCAATTTTTTCATGCACCACTGAGGATAACAATGTCAACAGAAATAAGAAACATTTCATTTCGACTTCCCAATAGACTGTAAAAGCAATCTGGAAGAAAGAGGTTTTTTTCTCCCTAACTGTGTTTGCCATGTGATTTATTAAAAGAAAACTGGAGAGTGTTCTTACCTAAAGGTGAATGTGTGATGTCTCAAAATCTGGTGACATGAGAGGGGTCCAATCTCTAGAGAGCCAAAGAAATGAAAACATCTAGCTATTCAGCAGATTCAGTAAGAGAACAATTTCCTACTTAGCTTTTGTTCAGATTTGTGTAGGATCAATCAAGGTGACAACTGAGCACTGTCACCTGAATGATTTATGTGTACACCTGCCCAAACAGGAAGAGTTCCTTTGTGCTTGTCAAAAGTGCATATAGTTATAAACAGAATAACTTTATTACTCGGATCACAGCCAGGTATATACCAAGGTCCAGTGTAAGCAGTCGGCCCCAGCCATATTTTATAGTGATATAAAAATGGATTAATGCAGCCTGATCTACATCAGGGGAATTCCAGCCACCGCTGCTGAGTCCCACCCGGGAAATTAAGCCATGAATGGAACGTTCAAGCAAGACGCTGAGGATTGAGGTGATTTGATTTACTGCTCCACCAGCTGTGGGTGGAGCTGTGACAAGAAAGGATCTTGCTGAGTCACCCCACTTAACACATTCTGATATCCTCCTTCCATAATTAGATCCCCACCCCAAGATCAAGAGTCATCAATCTGCATTGATAAGTTTCTAATTAGTCCCTGGGGAAAAACTGTCCCTATCTAAATTCATCAACTCAGCTTCAGGAACATTAATTAGCAAACTGCCTCTTTACAAACCGCCAGGAGAACACTCTGCATTTCCTTTATCACACCTCGGCAGTACCAATCAAAGGTAATCAAACCTTAATCGTTCCCAGGAGATGACGTTTAAGGTCTTTGTTCCAATGGCTGAGCGGGCTCCCCAGCCTCGGGACACGTTTTGCCCTATATGAACCAGGGGTTTGCCCCATTCAAACTGTGCACACTGTGCCTCAGATTTGAGCGTTGTACCCTTAAGGCCACTTTCCCTAAGACTCTCTCTCCTGGCCGAGAACGCGGGACATCTGAAGCTCTTTTCCTCCATGGACCACACTGCTCTTCTGATCAGTAAATATACCCCCTCCCTCACTCTATTACAACCTCCGGCTAATTTCTGTGTGTGTGTGTCGGTGTGTGTACCCAAACTGTTTTTATTTGCCTCTTGTGTATATGTTAGTTTTTCCTCTTTAAATAAAAATACTCCTTTATTTAAGCACCAGGTCTCATCTGCTGCCTTGGGTAGGGGACCCTGTAAATATTGGTGAAGTATCTTGTTGTTACCCCTCTTGCATAGCCTTACTCCTTGCTGCTAATTCCCCCTACTCGCAAGAAGTCCTATTCAGGTAACACCAGGATTTGGAATAGCCTTGAAGGTTAAGGTGGGCCAGTTCCCAGGAATGAATACACAAGAGTTAAACATGAAATTGAGGTTTTATTACAAGAAATAAATAAGAGAATAGCAACAGTTTCACAAACTGAAAATAATTATGACAATGTAAAAGAATATTGTGGAATATTGATAGGTACACACTCCATTATAACCAAATCAAACATGCATAGTAACAACTGTACACAGACTGCTGTGATTAGATTCCCACCTTGGTTCCTAGTTACTACAATTCTAATAGCCTAAAGGGGTAAAAGTGTGGGACAAATAAAACATACAAGCCTTTCCTGTAGTACAAACTCCTGGAAGTAAAGTAGAGGCAGTGTGAAGAAGTGTTGTGTGTCTCTGGGGTATCAGGTTCAAGCCAAATTGATGAGGAAGGAAAAAAACCCTTGAGGAGAAAAAACCTCCGCTTTCTGGGAGTTTGAGGGTCATCCTTCAAAATGTATGAAAAACTGTGAATTGCAGGGGCAATAAGAACATGCCTCCATCCAGACTGGATGTGACCTAAAAAATTTAAGTTATTGGTGGATCTAAGCCAATAGTGACTTGGCGAGCAATGTTCCCTTTAAGCGGTGCAGTGTTGTGAGCCAGAAATCCAATTTGTGAGCAGCAACTTGCAAGTTGTGAGTGCGCCTTTTCGAAAACCAGAATCCATTTGATTAAAAGACTTTTGATTTAGGTTGTCTGAGGCATTGGTATTGGGTGCCATCAATATGTTGATGACACCCACTTAGGCATGTGGTTCTCAAAAGCTTATGCCTCAATAAAGTTGGTTAGTCTTAAAGATGCTACTGGACTCTTTACTATTTTGCAACTACAGACTAACATGGCTAACTCCTTTGGATCTATGGAGAAGAAGAATTGTGCATCATCCAGCCCTGCAATGCACTCACTCTCTGGCTATTCCCTTCTATGTTTTATATAAAAAGGTGTTGTGAAGCATGCCTGCAAATGGCTCAGACACCATTTCTTTCCATGTGCATCAGTGTATTGCCAGTTTTCTTTGCATTTTGGGCAACATCAGGCAGATGAGCTTCAGTAAGGGTTCCTCTTTGCCCACAAGCAAATCCTAAACAGAATGTGAAGTGCAGTCATCCCTCCCTCTACCTCTGCTCTGTCGATTGGCATTTCCTGTCTCTTCTGTGGCCAGGTCTGCAGAAAGAGGAAGGAAGCTGGCTGAAGTTGCAGGGGGAGCACCTATTTAGCTTCCAGCTGAGAGCTGCTCATTGGAACAGCCTAGAACTGGCCTTTAGTCGCCCTAGAGGCTTCATGGCTTTAAAACTCTTTCCTTTTCTCTTTGTGAGTTATGGTCATGGAATCTTTGAAATGAAATCAAGTAATAAAGTGTAAAGTCAGCATTGAAGTCCTGCCTTCTCCTTGCTTGCCATTCTGTTTTATTACACTGTATTGCAATGATCTATTCTCCCCTGAAGATATAAGCAGAATGCCATTGATGTACAAAAATACTGGTAAAACTGAGGCCACAGCTCCCCACTCCCCATGGAGTAATTTAACTAGAGGACAGCCTGTCTTACCAGCACGTGTAAAATTTCCAGATTCAGACCCTAGCTCTGTCATGAATTTTCCTTGTCATGCAAGTCTTTGTGACTAGGAAGTCAATTTTTTGTGTGCATGTAAAATAGATTTCCTTAGTCATGAATTTACACACACAAAAAAAGAGTATTTCCCTACCTGGAGCTGGCAACCCTAGGAGTGAGAAACACCACCGCCATCTCCTCCTACTCCTCCAGCACCCGCGCTGGGCCAGAGAGGCTGCTCGGTGGGCTGGTGAGAAATAGCATGGGTGCCTGCTGCTGCTGCTGCCACCTTTTCCTACAGCACTGGGCCAGAGAGGATGCTTGGCGGGCTGGTGAAAGGCCTTGGGGATGCCCACTGTGGCTCCTCTTCCATACCCGGCAATGGGCCTGGGTAAGGCCGCGCGGATGCCTGCTGCAGCTCTTTCCTCCGAGGGGCTGGGGAAAGGCCGTGTGGGCGGCTGCCGCTGCGTCTCCTTCAGAGCCCAACAAGGGGCCTGGGAAAGGGCACGCGGGCGCCTGCCACGGCTCTTCCCCCAGAGCCCGGCGAGGGGCTGGGGAAAGGCCATGCGGGTGCCCACCATGGCTCTTCTTCCAGAGCCCAGCAAAGGGCCTGGGAAAGGCCGCATGGGCAACTGCCATGGCTCTTCTTCCAGAGCGTGGCGAGGGGCTGGGGAAAGGCCGTGCGGGTGCCTGCCATGGCTCTTCCCCCCCCAAGACTGGTGAGGGGCTGGGGAAAGGCTGCACGGGCACCTGCCGCGGCTCTTTCCCAGAGCCTGGCGAGGGGCCGGGGAAAGGCTGCCTGGGTGCCTGCCGTGGCTCCTCTTCCAGAGCCCAGTGAGGGGCCAGGGAAAGGCCGCGCAGGCGCCTGCCACGGCTCTTTCCCCCGAGCCTGGCGAGGGGCTAGGGAAAGGCAGCGCGGGCGCCTGCTGCGGTGCCTCCTCCAGAGCCCGGCGAGGGGCTTCGGAAAGGCTGCACGGGCGCCTGCCACGGCTCCTCCTCCAGTGCCCAGCACCTTCCGTGCGCTGGGGCTTCTCAGCTCTGTGCTGAGTTGTGACAATTCGTGCGCCGTAGCGCAGGAGCGCACATTCGTGGGAACCCTGTGTGATCTTATGAGGAGTAGTATTTTGATGGATGTTAGAGAAGGTCAGAATTGAGAGTTGGCAACACAAGTATGGAAAGGTATCAATTAAAATGAGATTGAAAGCTCTCTTTGATCAGGACACCATCTAGAGGTGAAATTACCTAAACTGTTATAATTATTTGATAGGCGTATGCATTATAGGGAGAACCCAGGAAAAGAGAGGAATAAAACTTGACTGTCAAGAGTTAGATAAGTTCCTATATCAATACAGGAGGCAGGACTGATACAGACATGCCTTTGGGATCATGGAGAGATCAAACAGCTGAAACACAGCTAATGCTGTGAGACCGTGGCAGGAGGGGAGTCAAACTTTTCCTAAGGCTGGAGTCCTTTATGTTCTTTGATATGCAAGAACAGCCATGTTTGAGCATTGATTTTCCCTAGCCTCTGTTGGTCAAGTAACTGACTACTTGATTTCTAGCCTTGAAAGAGACCGAATTAAGGGCCAAGCTACAAGTGATGGCATGCCTGCGTTTTAAACCCATGTCTGTTGACACCATTTTTAATTACTTTGTAGTTTTTTAACACAGTGCTGCAATGCCCCTCCTTCAGAATAGGCACACAGCAGGGCAGCCCTAGTTGCCTGGGCTTGCTGACCGGGAAGATGCAAGAGGAAGACTGTGACTCAGCCAGCCCTCTCTATGCCTTTCCAGTCATAAGGTGGACCACGCTGCCTGCCCTGCCTCCCTTTGTCCAGACGAATACTGAATCCATGTGCAGGGAGGGGTAGGCTCAGACTCAGCTTTGGAAGCTCTTCTCTGCAAACGGGCCAAGGAGAGGGAGGGCAGAGCAGGAGCACTGAGCTTCAGTGAGCACAAGGAACTGAAGGTGTCTAGTTCCCCTGCCCCCATCTTGGCTCCTTCCAGTTTGGAAAATTCCCTGAATCAATCACTGTCAGAATTCACAGGACCCTGTGCAGAGTCTGTAAGCTGGACAATCTGTGCTTTCATTTGGGCACTTTTACAATACCACCCCTCCCCGTTTCCAGAATAGGTACTTGCTCATGAGTCACTGCGCTATTCCTGAAGAACACTTTGACCCTGCTTTTCAAAAGAAAGAAATATAAGGCAGCTCATATACAAAATCTTTTCATTTTTGTACACAGTGAGAATTGCCAAGTGACACCCCCAGGCACAGGGGTGGTGGGAGTAGTTAACAGCAGGGAGACAGTGATGGGGCATGCCAGCCAGGTTGCTATCTTCCTCCTGAGATGGGGGGCGGGCGGGGCGGGCGAGAGCAGGAGGAAAGCAGGTCCATGCGACTAGGGCTGCTCTGCTGTGCACCTGTTCTGGAGGGGAGCTTCATGGCTCTGTGTTAAAAAAAAATACAAATCAATTAAAACAGTGTCAACAGACACAGGTTTAAAACCCAGGGAAGCCGTCACCTGTAGGTTGGTGCTATGAAATAAAATAGCAACAGTGTCTTTCTTTCTTTATTACAGTCAGTGACCAGAGAGGAATGAGATAAAAACGACCAGAATATAGCATATATAAAATACAGCAAGAGTGTAACAAGACTGTATGTGGATACATAATTTCATAACAAACACTAACTTGCAAAATTAAAAGAAATCCATCAGGACCAATCAAAAACTAAAACATACTAATGCAATGCTACTAAAAGGCCAGAATATGCCAAATAACATCTAACAATTTAAATCAGGACTTACTATAAGTGGAGATAAGGATTTGCACAACTCCAGACAAAGTATGGCTAAGATGACGTGTTAGATATTACAATCAATCCTTCATCAACATTGCCAGGTAAGATGTGAGAAGATGGAAGTTTAATTGCTTGGGAGCAAAACTTGGCTACCTGCCGAGCAGTCTCCGTACTTTCATCAGACAGAAGCCTATTTATGTTGGCCAACTCAGAAGTGTCTGTAGAACGCTCCAGTAACGGAAGGATATGCACAGTGCGGATCACATTATAAAAAGGACAGCGAAAGAACATATGGGCCATCGTCTCTGTCTCACCACTATTGCATGGGCATAGTCTCTCTGCCCAAGGGATCTTACGGTATCTGCCCTCGATGATTGCAGATGGCAGAGCGGAAAATCTAGCCAGGGTGAAAGCTCTTCTTTGGTTGTCATTTTCCAGCGTGTATAAACAATAACAGTGTTTTCTCCTTCTAGGGGCTATACCAGGGGTCTCAGCTTCTTTATTAATGTATCAATCTGATATCATGGCTGATCATTACAGCACTGTACCTCATACAAAATATCCAGTGTTCTCAGATTTATTCCAACTAAGAACATACCTATACTAGTACCCTTTCTGTATTTATAGCTATGAAACAGTCATACAATGTACATCATCAGCTCACAGTGGAAGAGGCTGTGTGGCTCAGTAGTAGAGTAACTGTTAAGCATACAGAAAGTTAATGCATGATATCAACAGTTTAAAAAAGAATCAGATAATAAGAGATGTGAAAGCTGCAGCCAGTGAAAGCAGTCAATACTGACCTCGATGTACCAATGGCCTAACTCAGTATTAGGCAGTTTAATGCGTTCATGCGTATTCTTCTCATGGAGAGCGGCTGAGGCTCATTGGTGGAGTATTTGTTGTGCATGCAGAAGATCCTAGGTGCCTGGCATCTCTAGTTATAAGAGTAATATATAAGGTAGGTGACGTGAAAGACCTCAACTTGAAGCTCTGGAAAGTCCCTTAACAATTGGAGTAAACAATACCAGTCTTGATAGAACAACTGTTTGAGTTGGTATAAGGCAGCTTCACATGTTTATTTACACACAAGTCACACAATAATGGCATTACTACAAGGAATGATACATTCTGAAATATGACAATTTGTAAAGATCTTCTAAATTCATAGCTAAGAAATGTTATTTCTCTGGCACTATTGTATCAGTCAGTTCATGAACATTCCAGTAGTTCAAAGTATCTTGTCATCTACTGAGTCCAAATTTGAGTTTATTGTCTCAGGAACAGACAGCTGTGATACTTTTGCAAAGGTTTTTTTGCTGATAAAATACTAAGAATTCACTGTGATCTGGATACTGGCTGTAGCATAGGTCCCACCACAAGAAATGCCTAATTCACCACCTAATCTACTTATAGACCATTATGACGCAGTTTCTGGAATGGATGTTGACAGGATTCTAGGATCTGTGAAGACCACCATTTGTGCCCTGGATCCTTGCCCATCTTGGCTGCTAAAATCATATAAGTATAACATCAACAAGCCTACTATAAATCAGTCACCAGCTGAAGGCATCTTCCCTCAGCCAGTTATCCCTCAGCCAGTCAGAGACAGTTATCCATCCACTACTAAAAGAACCATCCCTACAGAAAAATGGTATGTCTAATTATTCCTCAGTCTCTAATCTGCCCTTTTTAAGGAAACCAGAAGCAACCAACTCTGGGTCTTCTTGAATAACCCATCTGATCTGGACCTTTTTAAGTTTGGCATCAGGTTGGATTATGAAACAGAGATTTATTTATTGGCTTTAATTAATGACCTCTATTTGAACACAGGCAAAGACCATGCCATGCCATGGCAGATGAAGCACAGGACTGTCGACCCATCATATTACAATTTCCATTATTCTTTGGGGCTTTGTTCCTGTTTTTTGCTCTTATGTATTTCTGTGTTTGTTAAGAATTTATAATTTTAAAAAGGAGTTGCAGTTTATATAAACAATTTACAAATAAATGTTACAGAAGTAAGAGATGCTGATGGAAGATATATGATCTGGAAAATCAGGGTTCTGGAAAGCAAGATTTACACACTAGCAACAATATATGCACCAAACATATGCAAGAGAAAGTTTTATGAAAATGTTTTCCAATCCATTTTTGATTTTCAAGAAGATAATGATCTTTGGAGACATCAATGTGGTAATGGATCTAAAAAAAGATAGGTGAAAAAACCCCAAAGAAGTCAAACTTCCCAAAAATGTGTTTAATTATATGGAAATGTTACAAGTGGAAGATGCTTAGAGGATAAAAAATATGAATACTGGTGGAGACTATACTTTCTTTTCTGACAGACACCAAACACATTCAAGGATTGATATGTACTGGATATTTTAAAAAACTGAGTTATTTATATTGTTTACTCTTTCTTTTCGTTTTCTTTTGATGTAATTATAATTGTGCTATTGTTTTTATTTTATTTTCTCTGTTCTGCTTATAATTATAAAAATAAATTTTATATTAAAAAAGAATTTATACACTGCCTTAAAATACCTATGGTTATGGTTCACGCTAAATAGCTTAGTTCTTAACGCTGGCTGGCTGCACCCACTTTCAATGTAGCAACAGTCAGATTGCAAGGCCTCTGCTGGACATAATTGCAACATAATTGCTTGGCTCCAATTTACATTTGGAAAACAAAACAATGGCCCACAGACTGGAAACGCTCAGTCTACATTACAATTCCCCAAAAAGGAGATACCAAAGAGTGCAGCAACTATCGAACTATCACGTTAATTTCCCATGCAACCAAAATGATGCTCAAAATTCTACAGTAAAGACTCTTACCATATATGGAATAAGAAATGCCACATGTTCAAGCTGGATTCAGAAAAGGAAGAGGTACCAGAGATCACATTGCAAATTGACTATGGCTAATGGAATGTACCAGGGAATTCCAGAAGAAAATCAGCCTGTGTTTTATAGATTACAGCAAAGTTTTTGTCTGTGTGGATCATGAAAAACTATGGAGACTGTTAAAAGAAATGGATGTGCTGCAACATCTGATTGTTTTGATGCACAACCTATACTCTGGACAAGAGGCTATTGTCAGGACTGAACATGGCGAAACAGAATGGTTTCCAATTGGTAAAGGTGTCAGACAAGGATGCACATTATCTCCTTACCTGTTCAACCTCTATGAAGAGCATATAAGGAAAGCTGGAATAGATCTAGAAGGTGGAGTGAAAATTGGTGGAAGGAACATTAACAGTTTGAAATATGCAGATGACACCATGTTACTGGCAGAAAATAGTGAAGACTTGAAATGACCACGATGAAGGTTAAAGGAGAAAGCACCAAAGCAGGATTACAATTGAACATCAAGAAGACAAAAGTAATGACTACTGAGGAATTACACAATTTTACAGTTGAGAATGAGGAAATTGAAATTGTCCAAGATTTTCTATTCCTTGGCTCAATCATCAACTAACAGGGAGACTACAATGAAGAAATAAGAAGATTGAGACTTGGAAGAGCAGCTATGAGGGAGCTAGAGAAGATCCCTAAAGATTAAGATGTCTCTCTGGGAATCAAGATCAAGATAATACAAACTGTGGTATTCCCCATTACTATGTTTGGATGTGAAAGTTGGAGAGTGAAGAAAGCTGACAGGAAGAAAATTGATTCATTTGAAATGTGGTGCTGGAAGAAAGTTTTGTGGATACCATGGGCAGCCAGAAATACAAGTAAGTGGATACTAGATCAAATCAAGCCTGAATTCTTCCTAGAGGCTAAAATGACAAAACTGAGGCTATCGTACTTTGGTCACATCACGAGAAGACAAGATTCTCTGGAAAAGTCAATAATGCTAGGAAATTAGAAGGCAGTAGGAAAAGAGGAAGACCTAAAATGAGATGGCTTGACTCAGTAAAAGAAGCTATGCCCTCCAGTTTGCAAGATCTGAGCAAGTCTGTTAATGATAGGACGTTCTGGAGGTCTTTCATTCACAGGATCGCCATAGATTGGAGGCCACTTGACGGCACATAACAAGACTTCACTTCTAATGCTGTCCCTTTCCTCATGTTTCAGAGGGGGAGAAACCAGAGAGTTAGAAAGAGAGACAGGTCAGGGCATCTGTTTACTGTTTACTCCTTTACTGCCCTGAACTATCCGTTGATGTGTAGATTGCTAGTCTCAGGACTTCCTGCTCAGGAATAGACTGGTAGATAGGAATCTATTTCTCCACATTCCTATAATAAAGAACTCTTACTTCTTTTTTAAAACTAAGGCAAGTATAAGTTTGTTATTTTCTCTTTCACACTCACTAGCCAGCACGCTCCAGCCACCCATCATCATGTTTTCTCTGCAATCAATGCTACTCTGTTAAGGAACAGTTTCTGTTCCTTTTAATAGGGAAAAGGTGAGTATTTTATTTTACTTTTCAGTTACTTTATTGTTACATTGTATTTTGGAAATGGAACACTGGGAAAGGGTAGACCCTATGTTTCCTTGTTGAAATAGCTTTGTTTGTTTGTTTTCTTGCTGTTTTGGGGGAGAGCTGGGTGTGGGAGAACAGTTAGTTTTTTCATGGTAGTGGGGGGGGGGCTGCTTCAGCCACTCCTAAGCTCCTCTTTCAATTTCCATTCCATTTTTAAATGGAGAGGTGGTATCTATTGCAGAAAAGCACAATTCCTAAAACGGCAGCTTGAGTGCTGTCTCTCTGAAGCAATGAAAAAGCCTATCTGCATTAACAAGATTGGGTGGGGGGAATGCAGATCAGAGGCCTTTTAAAAAATTTCCTTTTGCCGTGTGTGCAGCCTGGAAAGAACGTTGGCAAGGAATGTGCGCTTAATTATGTGATTTTGTTAATAATGTGTTCTGAATGTCTGTGTTTTTAAGGTGGAGTTTTTAAGCAGTGTGCTAAGAAAGCAAGGTATATATACTTCTAAGGAGTATAACTGAGTTTTCTTTGGGGTTGTGACTAGCACTGTTCTGAATTGTCTCAAAATGTGCTTGTACTCACTTATAGGATATGAATTAGAAATGAGAAGGAGATTGCTACTACTCTGAACTCCGTACACTGGTCAGAAATCAAGTGCACAGCAACTGTTTTGTATTCTGCCCTGGTTCAGACTTCAACCACACATTTACCAAATACAGGCATCTGCGATGCCACAATTTAGTAAATTTCAGTCCTAAGTCACCCTTATGAATAAGGCAGAATCAAGACTCTTGTAAATGAACATCCAGGAAAACTTAAGAAATGTTCCCCTACAGGCTTTTCCATGTGACTTTCTTAGTGTCAAATTTGTTACCTTTAGTTTGTCCTATACACATGGTATGTATATTTTTAGATCTTAAAGTGACTATCCTAAAAGTGAATTTCAAAAACAGGACACAGCAGGAGATCGCTGAGATAGAACTATAACCACTGGCCAACTCCTACATTTTTCTAGGTTTGGCCCAGCCCAGGGGCATTGTTAGGGGGTCCCCATGAGTGTCCGGGTCCCCCTAAATTTGTGAGGAGCCCCTCCTTAAATCCCCCATGGCCCCGCCTCCATAGATGGAGGCAATGGAAGCATCTTCCTGTGATGTCATTGGCTCCTCCCTATGATGTCACTGGGCCCCGGTTCTTTTAAAGATCGGATATAGCAATGCTTCTGGCACAGCCCCTCCCCCAAAATTGGAAAGTCTACGCCCCTGATGGTACATGCCATCTTGTTGCGGTGCTTGGAGGAAGAAGTAGGTATCAGGGGATGTGTGTTACATTAGTTCAGATCATTCCTTATGAATCGGACTCAAGGATCGCCATTGGAAACTAGTTATCATCAATGTGTGGGACCTACTAGGTCAGGTTATGTTATAATCATATTCCCCCCCCGCTTTTCAATCTCTATGTAAAGCCCTTAGACAAATAATTCAAAGCTTTGGGACTGGATGTCATCAATAGGCCCATGATACCTAGTGCTTATACAAATCTCCTAGTGATGTGGTACTGAATCACTGGCTGGCTGCTATGATTAATTGGCTAAGAGTGAACAAATATAAATTAAACTCTATAAAGACAGAGGTTATGCTGCCTGAGAAGCTGGAGATCTTGAAGGATCCACTTTCAGTGTGGTTCAGCTGACCCTTGTTGACAATGTTAAGAGCCGACGGGTTATACTAGATCCAACATTATTGCTAGAGAAGCAAATCAATGCAGCCAGAAAAAAATGCTTTCTTCCAACTCAGTCTAGCCCAGATGACCTACCTTGACATGACTGATATGGCCACCTGGATCATGGCTCAGCTATTATTGGGAGATAGATGGAGCATGCATATTACACTCCATTGGCTGCCCATCAGTTGCTGGGCTCAATTTAAGATGTTGGCTAACACATACAAAAACCTTCATGGCCTCAGTCCTTCATATTTGCAGGACCTCCTCTCTCCTATGTTCCACCACAACAGCTTCACCCATTGGAGCATTGGTGCCAACCTGCAAATTAGCACAATCAACAACTTCCCATACATGTAAGTTCTCTGTTGTGGCTTTCACCTTATGGAATGGCCTGCCTAATCTCCTGGCTTTCCACAAACTATGCAAAACTGAATTATTCAAGAGGGCTATTCTACACAGATGATAAGGCTATGCTGTAACAATACAGATCAGAAAGGTACTTCAGTAAAGAGATAGGATCTGCGGTCTATACTAGGGTTTATAGTTTGTACTGTCTGTTGTCGTAAGCAGAATCCTGTTATGTAATTTCTGTATCGTTTAACACATCGTGTCAATACTTACATTTTGGTTCATTTTTGTTTGGATTTTTGGGGGACAGGGTAAAAGCCGGAACGAGATGAAACAGGCCGGAACGGGCACTAAAGAAATGCCAGTGCCACGAAAAACAGTGGGATGTGTTAGAGACACTCCAGAACAATATTTTAGAAATGAAAACTCTGGACTGCCCCACTTTTATTAACCCATTCTACCGGAGGCGGGGTGGGGGGAGCGGCACAGCCGCAACCCCCGGGGGCCTGGCTGTCTTTGTCTTCGTCTTCGGATGGGGATGGGGAAATTTATTTTTGGCAACTTCTTCTACATGCAAAACTTAAAACTTTTGTGGTACAATGTTGTAATGTTACAAAATGGTAAAAATTTCATAAAATTGTAATTTTTCTAACAATCCAACTCAAATAAGTGTATAGATAATTCAAACAGTATAGCTCCTATAATCATATTAGGCATAAATATTAGACATAACTTTTAAACATTAAGTAAAAAGTATTAAATACTCTGTAGAGATGGGTTGAAGGTTTTATCTTAAATCCTGAGCAGCTTGAAACCTTCAAGTGAGAACTGAAAACACGTTTCTCTGTTTTAGATAAACCATACATCAGTACAAAATAAATGGGATAGATGTTTTTGTTGCACTCTCCCAACCATGAGACAGACTCCTCCAAAGAGTTTAATGGCCTCTTTCATTAACAAATGCTAGTCGTTTTCATTACGTGAGGTATCAAAATATAAATGTTTATTTAAATAAAACAGAAAAATAGAACAGATGAACACAACAAGAATTAAGTTTCCTAACATTTCTTAATGAAATCTAACTCAGTCAGATTAACGATGAAATGCATTCAAGTTACCGTAGCACATATTACAAGGGTAACTTTCCTGCCTAGATCTTTATGAGATTTCTTTTGGCCAAAACCCTGATCTGCTATTTGGATTACCATTTTTATATATTATCTTAGGCAGAAATCTAAGATCTTTTCATATGATAACATAGATAAATATCAAACCAATCATAATTTAATTCTTTTTTACTATTTCCAATCATGTGACATTCTACCTAGCCAAAAGTACCACTATGCCCAGCTGCAAGATAAGAGAGATGGATAGTAAAAATGACAGGAAAAGTTACATGACCAGATCATCCTTGGTCCCTGCTAACAATTACAGAACATTTATCTGATACTGTTCACTATTTGTAATTGGCTGTCAAAGATAAAGAAGCACCAGTTATACACCATACTAGAAGAAGAACTACAGTGAAGTTCATACAGTGTTATTTAGAATGCATATGTTTCACTAAGTGTGTGTTCTAAACCATAATCAGCAGTCTACTGGTTTGAATCCCACTACTGACATGAGCTCAGTAGGTGGCCTTGGGTCAGCCACTCCTCTCAGCCCCAGCTCCATTGTGGGGATAAGAATAACACTAACTTGTTCACTGCTCTGGGTGAGGCACTAATATGTGTAGAAGAGCGGTATATAAACGCAGTTATTATTATTATTTATATTTCCATGACACCATCCCTTGACCTGTGAAATTAAGTATTTTGATAAATATGAAAGTGATACAAAATATAAATGCATTGCATAATGTGTGAGTGTACATATACAAACTTTAAAAATTGTATTGGATAATACCACAAAGCATGATTACTGAGAAAGCTGCTTTCATTGCTTTCACTGTGGAGAGCTGCTTGTAGATCAAAACAACCTGACGAGCTGTCTTCATGCAGAGTACACTTGATTCTCTTGGCTTTCAATTCTGCTTTCGTTCAGCATGGGTAAATCAATGTGTCAACAGTAAACATTTGTATCACTCCTCTCTGAATGACCTTTTAAATTTTACTGCCTATCGTGTCAAAGCAATTAAAATTAACAATACAGTTACTAAGCTGCTAAGATCAATTAATGGCTCTTAGGCTTTATTTATTGATCTAGTGACATCTTCAAAACTCACTGGTAACAGACTATACATACTTCTCTTCTATCCACAATATATACACAAGGATTGATTACATATTCTTATCTTCTAAATTATATATTTAAATGACATATTCTTATCTCCTAAATTAATTAGTCAAACTCTTTACATCAAGGATTGGTGACAAGTTGTGGACAGACTATGCTTGAACAGGATGTACACTGAGAATAAATGACATCAAACTAATTAGAAACTAAATAAATCACTTTTATTTAACAAATAAATTTCTTCTGAAGTCTCTTTAGAAATTAAACAATAGAAACAAATAAACTATCTGGCATTCCTCAAATCCACGTGTAGGATGCTATGGAAGTGGTACTTAGAGGGAAATTAATCTCCATTGCCTCCTGTCATGAAGAGCAAAAAGAAAACATTAGAAGTGAAATGATATCTAGAATAAGAAAACTAGAAGATGAACACAAAAAGGCCACCCAATCTATAAACTTACTTGCTTGAAAATTAAAGGAAAACACCTCCTCACATTCTATACAAGCTATTAAAGGCACCGAGGAAAAACTCAAACTAATTCTGTAAAATTAGCTGACGTATTTGCTGAATACTACCAAACCATTTGTACATCAGACAATCCTGACACTAATCATATTTTAAATTATTTATCATCACACGAAATTATTTGGAAAGAAACTCACAAAAACATAAACAATATCTGGACCAACAAATCACAACAGATGTTACAGTCACTATCAAATCCTTGAAAAAAATAATAAAGCTTCAGACAGGGATGGATTCCCTGCCAAATTTTTACAAAAAAATACATTCACCTACTCTCAACTCCACTAACTGCCACAGGCAATTCTGTTATGATAGGAGGTAGCATCCCTCTATCTTGGTCAGAGGCTGAAATAGTAGTTACTCCAAAAAAGGACAACAATATTACAAATACTAAATCTTCTCAACCAATACCCTTACTGAATCAAGACCAAAAGATCTTTACAAGCATATTTGCCAAAAGATTTTCTAAATTTAAATAACCAACTACATTCACCTTGACCAGACTGGCTTTATGCCAATAAGGAATCTTTTTGACAATACACGTAACACTTTAACTATAATTAATTTCTGTGAAGCATACAAAACCCCTGCATTACTTCTGGCCTTTGATGTAGAGAAGGCATTTGATTAAGTGGAAATACCATATCTAAAACTTTTACTTCAAAAAATGGGTTTTGGTGACCAATTCTAAAATGCCATTAATGCTCTTTATCTTTCTCCAAAAGCTACAGTTAGGACTAACAATGTACATTCAATAGATATCCATATAGCAAGGGGAACTAGACAAGGCTGTCCCCTTTCCCCATTTCTGTTTGCCATAACTATAGACAGGGCTGGTGCTACCATTAGACCAACGAGGCAGCCGCCTTGGGCACAGACCTCAAGGGGGGCATAGTTTTATACAGATTACTTTCTTGAAAAAAATGCAACTAAGAGGCGGTCCCGCAGGTATGGAGGTCCCAGTCCATGAAGGGCTTTAAATACCAAGGTTAACACCTTGAACCGGATCTGGAACTCCACTGGAAGCCAGTGCAGCTGGCACAGCACATGATGAATGTGCGCTTGGATGGGCGTTCCGGTAAGGACGTGTGCCGCTTCATTCTGGATCAGCTGTAACTTCCGGGTCAGGCCCAAGGGCAGTCCAGGATAGAGTGAGTTGCAGTAATCTAGCCTGGAGGTGACTGTTGCATGGATTACTGTGGCCAGGTCCTGTGGTGAAAGATAGGGCGCCAGTTGCCTGCCCTGTCGAAGATGAAAAAAGGCAGACCTGGCAACAGTCATGACCTGGGCCTCCATTGAAAGTGTGGCATCCAAGGTCACACCCAGACTCCTCACCATCAGGGAAGGTTTCAATTGTACCCCATTGAGGGCTGGGAGCCGGTTCCCAGCTTGATTGCCCCATGATCCAGACACAGAAGCTCTGTCTTCAGGGGATTCAATTTCAGGCGACTCTGATGTAACCATACCGTCACAGCCCCAAGACCCTTGACCAAGGAATCCAAAGCAAGATCGGACTGGCCATCTGTAATGATTCCAAGTAAATGTGTGCATGTATCTTTAAATGCTTGATGAGATAGGTGAAGAGTGGGGGGTGAAGGAGATGGATGAGTGAGTGATATGATTGGTTGAGGACTGAGAGGGTGGGTGGCGTGAATGCAATTTGAGACTGAGAGTAGAGAGAAAATTTTTAGTCAGAAGAAAGCAGGCTAGCTGTGTGCTGCCTGAATATGTTGAAATGTTTATGAGAGAAATATAACCTGTGTGGAACCTGAACTGAGCATGTTTGTGAAAGGACACTCAGTCAGGGAAAGAGAGGCCAGCTGTGTGAATGAGAGTAAATGAAGTAACTTTAAGAACCGAGAACTACGTTTATGAAACCGATACGCTTCTTGACTAAATAAAAGTTTATTTTTGTTTTGTTATATCCCAGTGTAGCTGTCATTGCTATATCCCATTCCTATCTTCAGGGCCACATAGAACCACGAAGGAGCCTGATGCTTAGGAACGTTACCAAAGGGAAAATTTAAATAAAATATCTTGGAATAAAATATTCCTGGTGGCAGCAGACTACCCAGAGGGTTAAGGGATAGATTAAAAGAAAAATCTACCCTAGAGAAAGTAAAGGTCATAACACCATCCATCAGCAGATAGAGCTGAGTGTCATCCGCATACCAGTGACAACCTAGCCCAAAGCTGCGGGCTAACGGGGCAAGGGGGCACATATAGATGTTAAATAGCATCGGGGAAAGAATCGCCCCCTGAGGGACGCCACATACCAAAGAATGGTAAGCAGACATCTGTTCCCCGAGTGCCACCCTCTGTCCTAGATTGTGAAGGAAGGAGTTCAGCCATTGCAGGGCTGTTCCACGAATCCCCACATTGGCAAGGCAGTGGGTCAGAAGATTATGATTGACCATGTCAAATGCTGCTGTAAGATCTAAAAGTATCAGCAGTGCCGACCCACTCCGGTCCAGGTGTCGCCGCAGATCATCTGTGAGGGCAACCAGAGCCGTCTCTGTACCATGGCCAGGCCTGAAGCTGGACTGGAATGGATCCAGGATAGAGGCATCACCCAGGTATACCTGCAGCTGTTCCGCTACCACCCTCTCAATTACCTTACCCAGGAACGGAATATTCGAAACTGGGCGATAATTGGCTGGATCAGCAGGATCCAGTAATGGTTTCTTTAATAAGGACCGCACCACTGCCTCTTTCAGTGAGTCTGGAAAAAACCCAGAACTCAGAGAAAGATTAATGATGTCAGCTAATGGTGCCCAAATCCCATCACCACCACTTTTCACCAGCCATGATGGGTACGGGTCCAGTGGACATGTGGTAGGTTTCATAGCATGCAGGACCCTGCCTACCTCCTCCTGGACGAGTGGCCTGAATTGATCTAATATCAACCCTGAGGACAACCAAGGGGCCTCCAGTACACATACTGCATCAACTGTGGTGGACAGATCCCGGCGGAGTGACAAGATAATAATAATAAGCCTTACAGCTTATTACCGAATTTACATTTTTATTTGTCCCATGTGTGAGGGACGTTAAAGACCGAATCACTCTGGAAAGTTGTGCTGGGCGAGAACTAGTGGGCGCAGTGGAAGCTGCATAGTAGTCTCTCTTTGCAGTTTTCAGTGCCATCTCATAGGACTTCATAAACGTAAAGATGTTTAAGAGCATAAAGATGTTCTTGTCACTTCATCATGGAGTCGCCGCCACACCTGCTCTAGCCATCTCAGCTCCCATTTGATTTGTTGTAGCTCATTAGTATACCAAGGAGCGACTCTAGTTCGGGGGCGGAGAGAGCGACGGGGAGCAATCTCATCAATAGCTTCAGAGAAATGGGCATTCCAGTCCTCTATCAGCTCATCCAATTAGCCACCAGGGGACATTGGATCCTGCAGAGCGTTCTGCGATTCAATTGGATCCATTTGACTCCACAGGCGAGCATAAATCAGCTCGTCGCCCAAGCAGGAGGGGGTCATGGTGCCCAGACAAGCCCTCAGGATGAGGTGGTCTGACCATGGCACAGCTATAGCTTCATCCAGATCCACCTGTATCCCAAACCCAAAGATCAAATCCAGTGTGTGTCCTGCTCGATTTGTGGGCATTGATACAAACTGGGAGAGTCCTAATACTGCCATGGAGGCTATCATGTCCATGGCCTGTGGGGAGGTAGCATCATCAGCATGGACATTGATGTCCCCTAAGACCAGAAGCCTGGGGTACTCCAAGGCCCAGCCAGCCACCGCCTCTAACAGGCTAGGCACAGCATCTGCTGGTGTGTTGGGCGATCGGTACACCAGACAGATGGCTATACTCTCCTCGGCATCCCACACCAGGCCCACACAATCAATGCCAGCAATCTTTGGCAAGGGGAGCAGCCTGATGGAGAAAGACTCTCAAATAAGCACCACTACCCCAACAAGACATTTACCAATATGTAAAACAAGTATGAGAAACCTGTACCATAAATGTGTTGGAATATATGTGTGTTGCAAGGTCTGAGATTCAGTCATTATGGGGTTAATGTGTTTACCTACCATGCTATTGTTTAGATTGACCTGGAAGGGGAACCTGGCTCAAAGCCAATAATCTGCAAGCCCGGGAAACTTGAGAGTGTTTGTAAACTGTTATTGGTCAACAGGTCAGGTGATTTTCTTTCAGGGTCAAGAAGACAGAGGAAGAAGAAGATTCTCCATTCAGTTATCCCAGCTCTTTGTTTGAGAATGTAGCTCCAGGCATTTGTTATTTTGTAGGCAAGCCAGATAACCTTTTTTCCTTTAGAAGTAAATGATTTTAAAAGCTAAACTCGTGTGCTGACTCTCTATTGATTCAAGATCCATTGCACCTCTGAAGAAAAGCTATTTTTTAACCGTTTCCCCCAACAAAGTGGACCAGTTGAAGTAATTATTAAGGTGAAAAAGATGCTAGCAATTCATGTATATTGTTCTTTGAATAACAGCAGTATGGTATGGCTCTGAATAGGCAATATGAGACCATTAACTCTCGAAAAAGGCAAACCTTATGAGTTATATCATCCTGCTTTCAGATAATACTGCCAGTCATTGCTGTGTCTCAAAATAGTCTAGGAGACTCAAAGTTATCTCAGAAGTCTCAGTCAACGTGAGAGGAACAATCCTTACTGAAACTATTCCTTTTTAGCTCTCCAGAGAGCCAGCTAAAAAGAAGAAAGCAAACAAACAAAGTTACTGCAGACAAAAGTATCTCCTTTTCAAGTACAACATAATTCTCTCTCTCATTGTCTCACAGTAAACATGAGAAGGGGGTGGGGGTAGAAGACACTCTGTTGTGCCAGTCAGGAAAAAGGTGGGGAAATAGCTTCCAATGCTACAAAAAGAAACTTTTCAGCAACTTGAGGAAGCCAAGTAAGAAGTGAGAAGGAAAACAAAAGGGAAAAGGTGGGAAACTGCCTCCAGAGCTAAGAAAAAAAACCACTTCATAGAGCAAACTGTATCCCAGCAACACCAAGAAAAGAGGCAGAGCGGAAAACACTAAAATCTTCACAGCTATTCTGCTGTGTCTGGAAAGAAATGGGCAGAAAGTCAGCTTCATGGCTGCAATAAAAGGGAGGAAAGTAGGGAAATTCTACTGTAGCAATGCGCAGAGCATACTTGCTGCAGAGGAACAAGTGCAGGGAAAAATACCTCTGCACTAGAGCCTACAACTATATAGTCAAGCTTTTAAGGTTTCCTCAAAATCTGAAAATCCTTTAAAGAGTTATGATGACCTCGTCCAATCCTTAAGGCCACTTTTGGTAGGTGCTCGAGAGGGAAAACTGGTCAAGACCAATTTGTCATCTAAACCTTGGTTTGATCAAAGCTGTATTTGTGCTAAAAATGCTTTAATCTATGCCTATAAGCTAGCACTGAGAGCTGATGAAAAGACCAGACAGGATGCATATCGTTCTCTTTCATTTTTAAAAAAGAAAGATAAATCACTGGTTGCCCGCTGTAAGAAAGAACATACCAGAAAACTGTTGGCCAATATAATTGAAGCAGCTACGAGCAAAAACTCAGTGGTGTTCTGGAAACTAGCGTCAAACCGCGCCTCCACAGCCGCCTCCCCCTTGGCTTCCTCTATCCCCCCAGATAAATGGACTTCTTTTTTCCAAAAAATGTATGATGATCCTATTCAACACCCTCCTGCCCTAACAATAGAAAATCTGGCCAAATGCCCCCCAGTTCATGCCGAAGAGGTAAAAGCTTATATTAGCCAGTTAAAGAATGCAAAAGCCCCTGGGCTTGATGGAATATCTTCAGAATTACTAAAAACAAATAAGGACTGGTGGACAACTTTCCTAGCCTCCCTATTTACTTATATTGATGAAACCGGCTACATCCCCAATGATTGGGGAATGGCTATAGTAGTCCCCTTCCATAAGAAGGGAAAGAAGGAGGATTCATCCAATTATAGACCAATCAGCTTACTAAGCATTGTAAGCCAGTTGTCTACAAAACATCTGCTGGAGAAATTTTCAGACTGGCTAGAACAGGAGGATATAATTGCTGATGAGCAAGCTGGGTTTACAGCTGGCAGGTCAACAATAGATCACTGCCTAGTAATGCAACACCTCGTAGAGAAATACGCTACAGGAGACCAAGCATCACTTTACTGGGCATTTGTTGATTTAAAAGCAGCTTTTGACACAGTCTCTAGAAATAGACTTTGGAGGAAACCGCAGGCCTCCTCTATTGATAGGCGACTGCTGTCCCTTTTGGGGGCTATGCACAAGCAAACTGCCCTGAGTAAGGTGCAGCCGAATTGGGCATTTGACTGACCCCATTCAAACTTACAGGCAGGTGTGCCTTCTAGCCCCCTTTCTGTTTATCTTCTACATCAACAATTTGGTAAACCTTTTGAATGACCCTGGATTGCACCCTCCCAAATAAGCAAACAGGCACATTCACATACTGCTCTATGCAGATGATGCTGTATTACTTTCTAGGACCCCCATAGGGCTGAAATGAGCCCTAAAAAAATTCTCCCAATTCTGTGATACTAAACACCTTCTAACTAATTACCAAAAAACTAAGATCCTGGCTTTTGGTAAAAATCCAAAGATCAGACGATGGGAGCTTCAGGGGCATCAGTTAGAGCAACTTACCAGCTTCAAATATTTGGGTGTAGTTTTGCAAGCCTCAGGTACCAAAACAACACATAGCAGCTTCATTGCTGATGTGGGAGAAAAAACAGCACATGGTATACTGAAATTCTATCAATCACAAGGGGGGCAGTATGTACCGGCTGCACTCAGATTGTTTAAAGCCAAACCATTGGCCCAATTAGTATACGGACCATTCTTGGGGCTGCCATCCTCCTCTTTCTCTCAACTTGAGAGAGTGAAGTCCAAATTCCTTAGAGCCCTATTACAAGTGCCCAAATGTATGCCTAACTCATGGGTTAGACTGGAAACAGGAATGTTAAGGGTAGAGGCCAGAATCACCATCCTTTCCATTTTTAAATGGCTGTCAGGACGTCTAAACCCGCAAGGTCTGCTCCTTCTGTTATTCCAAGACAAATTTCAATCTAATTGGCAAAAGGCGACTCTGAAGTCCCTGGGAAAATTGGGTCTTTCCCCTCAAAGTTTGCTAGTCATTGGGTTAGACTGAGCAAAATCACTCTTTAAGCAAAGAGTGACAGACATTGAAAGACAAACAGATTTATTTAGAGCACCAGGTTTTATTTCTTCAGATACTACTAAATATATTGCTGCTCCTGCGCCCTATTTTTACTTTCTTGAATCCAGTAACTCCAGAAGGGCATTTACTTTAGCTAGGAGTTCAACTCCACCCTCTGCCATTCTGGAAGGAAAGTTTAAAGCTGTCCCTTACTCTCTTAGGCTTTGCTCCTATCCCCTAAGAGAAACTGACTCAATGGAGCACATCTTCTTTAACTGCCCAAGTCACAGTAAAATTAGAGCGGAAACCATCAGTCCATTAGTAGAAAGATTCCCTGGAAGTTCAAATAAAATCAAACTTGATTATCTTTTGTCTGATCGGAATCACCAGACAACACATCAAGTAGCAAGATTCTGTGGCCAGGTCTACAAGCAACGTAAATCACATAAGGCAGACTGAATGTATTTTAACCTTTTAAACAACTAATTTATGATGATCTTATTTTTTTACTCTTATATTTATTCATCGTTCTTCCCCTGTATCCAATCTCAACTGTTTTTAAACTGATTTGCAAATGGTTTTATATGTACTGGTCGCAGACTATAATAATAAATGTGACTTGACTACCTCTGCACTAAGAATAGCAGAAATACCTGAACCTACTTCGTGGGGTGAATTATCCTAGCTACCACCAGAAGAAGCTGAGAAATGGAGAAAAGTGGAGGGTGTGGTGTCGGTGTTGAAGAGAATGATAGCACATTGAAAGAGCTCCGTCTCTCCCATGCCTGAAATTTAAAATTTATGTTGAAAAGGTAAAGTAAAAATATTTACCCTTCCAACGTAAAGATACGCTAAGAGATCCGAAAGGCAGATTCATATTTATTAAAGGCACTATAGAAAACCAAACTTACACATTTGGCTCAATTTATGCCCCAAACCAAGACAGCCTAATGAAATTCTAAAACAAAGTTCATTAGAATACACATGTATCACTTAGTATAATGTGCTCTAAACCATATTTTCATGACAAACCCACAGAAACAGCAGCAACATAATCTAAGAGTATAATGGAGAGCAACAAATAGAAACAGAAGGATTAAAAGTATCCTGCTCACTAGGTTGGAGGCAAGTTCTGACGACAACAGGGCCAACAACAAAGATTCTCAGGTCAAACTCCATGGTCAAGTAACAGATTCCAAAATCAAAGACTGTGACCCACCAAGGCTCAGGCAGCCAGAACCTAAGAGCTCACCAACAGCCAAGTCCAGAATATCACAATTGTGACTAGCTAATCCCATGCTAGCTGCGGCCTTATAAAGGGAGTTTCTCCTACAGGCTGGGTTCATTAAGCTTCTTTCTCCAAGCTGGCTCATCTCTGCTACTCAAGAGGAGTAGATCAGATCCTGTACTGGCTCTCCTGACATTTCCTCAGTAGGGGGAAGGCTTTGGGCTGCCAGGCATGCGCTCCTGTGCTTGGTCCATGCCTCTGCCCTTACCCTCAGCCTTCGCTGCTCCTGGAGTTCTTTGGGAGACAGGGGCATGTCTGGCAGCAGGCAGGTCCATGCTAAGGCCGCCTGGCTTGATGACACTGTGGTTGCCAACCCTCCTGGATATCCCCACAAATTATAACTGATCTCCAAATGACATATTTTAACATTCTCCGAGACATGGGGGCTTCTTAGGCTGGCCTATGTGGAATTATACCCCACATAGGTACTACCTGACAATTGATGCCAACCCACCTAGAGAACTCCGAGAGTTACAAATGACTTTCAAATGACAAGTTTTAATTATCTCAAACAGAATGGTGGCTTTGGAGTGTGGCTTCTGTGGAATTATACCCCACTGAGGACCCTCCATATTATGATTGCCGTACCTGGAGATCTCCTTCCATTTCAGCTGAACTCCATATGTCCTATTTTACCTAAATTGGAGACAATGGTGGTATTGGCACCAGCACATGTGCTTGGTGTCAGGCCACAATCTTTGGCTGCGAATGTGGCCTGTCTCCAAGCACCCAGTATTAGACATGGCTTTGAATAAGGAAGTGGTGAAAATATAAGCCCCCTGAAACCCCAAGTTGGCAACTACTGTAAGGAGGTGCTTCAGACACCCAGTTGCCAATACCCAATACCACCATTGTCTCCAATGTGCTGGTGCTGGTGCTGATCCAGTCTCTGGTTCTGGACCTAAGGCCTCGAATGTGGCCTCCCTCCAAGCACCCTATATTAGACTTGGCTTTGAATAAAGAAGTGGTGAAAATATAAGCCCCCTGAAACCCCAAGATGGCAACTACTGTAAGGAGGTGCTTCAGACACCCAGTTGCCAATACCCAATACCACCATTGTCTCCAATTTAGGTAAAATAGGACATATGGAGTTCAGCTGAAATGGAAGGAGATCTCCAGGTACGGCAATCATAATATGGAGGGTCCTCAGTGGGGTATAATTTGTAACTCTTGGAGTTCTCTAGGTGGGTTGGCATCAATTGTCAGGTAGTACCTATGTGGGGTATAATTCCACATAGGCCAGCCTAAGAAGCCCCCATGTCTCGGAGAATGTTAAAATATGTCATTTGGAGATCAGTTGTAATTTGTGGGGATCTCCAGGAGGGTTGACAACCACAGTGTCATCAAGCCAGGCGGCCTTAGCATGGACCTGCCTGCTGCCAGAACTGCCACTGTCTCCCAAAGAACCCCAGGAGCAGCGAAGGCTGAGGGTAAGGGCAGAGGCATGGACCAAGCACAGGAGCGCATGCCTGGCAGCCCACGGCCTTCCCCCTGCTGAGGAAATGTCAGGAGAGCCAGTACAGGATCTGATCTACTTCTCCTGAGTAGCAGAGATGAGCCAGCTTGGAGAAAGAAGCTTAATGAACCCAGCCTCACCTGTAGGAGAAACTCCCTTTATAAGGCCGCCGCTAGCATGGGATTAGCTAGTCACAATTGTGGTAAGGGACAGCTTTAAACTTTCCTTAAAACCTTAAAAGGAAACCTTAAAAGCTTGACTATATAGTTGTAGGTTCTAGTGCAGAGGTATTTTTCCCTGCACTTGTTCCTCTGCAGCAAGTATGCTCTGCGCATTGCTACAGCAGAATTTCCCTACTTTCCTCCCTTTTATTGCAGCCATGAAGCTGACTTTCTGCCCATTTCTTTCCAGACACAGCAGAATAGCTGTGAAGATTTTAGTGTTTTCCACTCTGCCTCTTTTCTTGGTGTTGCTGGGTTACAGTTTGCTCTATGAAGTGGGTTTTTTTCTTAGCTCTGGAGGCAGTTTCCCACCTTTTCCCTTTTGTTTTCCTTCTCACTTCTTGCTTGGCTTCCTCAAGTTGCTGAAAAGTTTCTTTTTGTAGCATTGGAAGCTATTTCCCCACCTTTTTCCTGGCTGGCACAACAGAGTGTCTTCTACTCCCACCCCCTTCTCATGTTTGCTGTGAGACAATGAGAGAGAGAATTGTGTTGTACTTGAAAAGGAGATACTTTTGTCTGCAGTAACTTTGTTTGCTTTCTTCTTTTTAGCTGGCTCTCTGGAGAGCTAAAAAGGAGTAGTTTCACTAAGGAATGTTCCTCTCAAGTGGACTGAGTCTTCTGAGATAACTTTGAGTAATTGAGAGGGTGGTAGCGGAACAGCTGCAGGTATACCTGGGTGATGCCTCTATCCTGGATCCATTCCAGTCCAGCTTCAGGCCTGGCCATGGTACAGAGACGGCTCTGGTTGCCCTCACAGATGATCTGCGGCGACACCTGGACCGGAGTGGGTCGGCACTGCTGATACTTTTAGATCTTACAGCAGCATTTGACATGGTCAATCATAATCTTCTGACCCACTGCCTTGCCGATGTGGGGATTCGTGGAACAGCCCTGCAATGGCTGAACTCCTTCCTTCACAATCTAGGACAGAGGGTGGCACTCGGGGAACAGATGTCTGCTTACCATTCTTTGGTATGTGGCGTCCCTCAGGGGGCGATTCTTTCCCCGATGCTATTTAACATCTATATGTGCCCCCTTGCCCCGTTAGCCCGCAGCTTTGGGCTAGGTTGTCACTGGTATGCGGATGACACTCAGCTCTATCTGCTGATGGATGGTGTTATGACCTTTACTTTCTCTAGGGTAGATTTTTCTTTTAATCTATCCCTTAACCCTCTGGGTAGTCTGCTGCCACCAGGAATATTTTATTCCAAGATATTTTATTTAAATTTTCCCTTTGGTAACGTTCCTAAGCATCAGGCTCCTTCGTGGTTCTATGTGGCCCTGAAGATAGGAATGGGATATAGCAATGACAGCTACACTGTTTTGCTATAGCAAAGCAAAAATAAGCTTTTATTTATTCGAGAAGCGTATCGGTTTCATAAACGTAGTTCTCGGTTCTTAAAGTTACTTCATTTACTCTCATTCACACAGCTGGCCTCTCTTTCCCTGACTGAGTGTCCTTTCACAAACATGCTCAGTTCAGGTTCCACACAGGTTATATTTCTCTCATAAACATTTCAACATATTCAGGCAGCACACAGCTAGCCTGCTTTCTTCTGACTAAAAATTTTCTCTCTACTCTCAGTCTCAAACTGCATTCACTCCACCCACCCTCTCAGTCCTCAACCAATCATATTGTCAGAAACTGTTTTAACCTAAGTAATGCCATATTTAATCGTGTAGTGTTTAGACTTCTTTCCCTCCAGGCAACACCTGCAAGGAGCCGATTCCATGGGAAAGGATCCTGTCTTATCTGCTGTTTCGACCTTGGCCAGCTCAGCGCACCTCTGAGAAGTTTTGCTGTATGAACTCGGGGGGGAGGCTGGGCTCCGGGAGTGTGAAATGTAACAACCTTTGCTCTATGATTCATTCCTAGCAACGCTTTGCTCGGCCAGGATCTCTAATCCTGGAATATGCACATCTGGGCTTGAATGCTGTCTTTCACAATAAACCTTTTGAAATCAAAAGACCTCGTCTTCTTGCAGAAGGGAGTGAAACAGACTATCAAGTCTGGAATGCCATAGCCTGACACATATCACTCACTCATCCATCTCCTTCACCCCCTACTCTTCACCTATCTCATCAAGCATTTAAAGATACATGCACACATTTACTTGGAATCATTACAGATGGCCAGTCTGATCTTGCTTTGGATTCCTTGGTCAAGGGTCTTGAGGCTGTGACGGTAAGGTTACATCAGAGTCGCCTGAAATTGAATCCCCTGAAGACAGAGCTCCTGTGTCTGGATCATGGGGCAATCGAGCTGGGAACCGGCTCCCAGCTGTTGATGGGGTACAATTGAAAACTTCCCTGATGGTGAGGAGTCTGGGTGTGACCTTGGATGCTACACTTTCAATGAAGGCCCAGGTCATGACTGTTGCCAGGTCTGCCTTTTTTCATCTTCGACAGGGCAGGCAACTGGCGCCCTATCTTTCACCACAGGACCTGGCCACAGTAATCCATGCAACGGTCACCTCCAGGCTAGACTACTGCAACTCTATCCTGGACTGCCCTTGGGTCTGACCTGGAAGTTACAGCTGATCCAGAATACAGCGGCACGCTTCCTTACCGGAACGCCCATCCAAGCGCACATTCATCATGTGCTGTGCCAGCTGCACTGGCTTCCAGTGGAGTTCCAGATCTGGTTCAAGGTGTTAACCTTGGTATTTAAAGCCCTTCATGGACTGGGACCTCCATACCTGTGGGACCGCCTCTTTCATTACGTCCCCTGCAGGGTGTTGCGCTCTGCAGACAAGCAACTCCTGGTGGTCCCTGGCCCAAAGGACATCCATCTGGCCTCAACCAGGGCGAGGGCTTTTTCTGCCCTGGCCCTGGCCTAGTGGAATGCTCTCCCGCTGGAGATCTGGGCCCTGTGGGACCTGTTACAGTTTTGCAGGGCTTGTCAAATGGAGATGTTCTGCTGGGCCTTTGGCTGAGTGCCAGCGAGTGTCCTTCTTCTTCCATCTAAGACCACCATTTCTTCCGGAGCTGCCCTCAGCCATCTGCCATGCCTGTATACGGACTCCCAATATTTGTTTAAATACCCTGCTCCTGGACTATTTTAATTATTTTTTAAAAAATATTATTGATTTTATGTTTCTGTGATTTTAATGTATTTTTTAATGTTGTTAGCCACCCTTAGCCCATCTGTGAGGAGGGCAGGGTATACATCAAATAAATAAATAAATAAATAAATAAATAAATAAATAAATAAATAAATAAATAAATAAATAAATAAATAAATAAATAAATAAATAAATAAAAAAAAGTTACGGTGAGCTTTTGAGCTGCTTGATGTCTGTGGACAGGACCATTTAGGGGGTGCTCAATAGGTTTTCTCAGTTGCATTTTTTTCAAGAAAGTAATCTGTATAAAACTATGCCCCTCTTGAGGTCTGTGCCCAAGGCAGCTGCCTCTTTGGTCTAATGGTAGCATTGGCCCTGTCTATAGTTATGGCAAACAGAAATGGGGAAAGGGGACAGCCTTGTCTAGTTCCCCTTGCTATATGGATATCTATTGAATGTACATTGTTAGTCCTAACTGTAGCTTTTGGAGAAAGATAAAGAGCATTAATGGCATTTTAGAATTGGTCACCAAAACCCATTTTTTGAAGTAAAAGTTTTAGATATGGTATTTCCACTTAATCAAATGCCTTCTCTATATCAAAGGCCAGAAGTAATGCAGGGGTTTTGTATGCTTCACAGAAATTAATTATAGTTAAAGTGTTACGTGTATTGTCTGGTCAAGGTGAGTGTAGTTGGTTATTTAAATTTAGAAAATCTTTTGGCAAATATGCTTGTAAAGATCTTTTGGTCTTGATTCAGTAAGGGTATTGGTTGAGAAAATTTAGTATTTGTAATATGGTTGTCCTTTTTTGGAGTAACTACTATTTCAGCCTCTGACCAAGAAAGAGGGATGCTACCTCCTAACATAACAGAGTTGCATGTGGCAGTTAGTGGAGCTGAAAGTAGGTGAATGTATTTTTTTGTAAAAATTTGGCAGGGAATCCATCCCTGTCTGAAGCTTTGTTATTTTTTTCAAGGATCTGATAGTGACTGTAACATCTTCTGTTGTGACTGGTTGGTCCAGATATTGTTTATGTTCTTGTGAGTTTTTTTCCAAATTTCCTGTGATGATAAATAATTTAAAATATGATTAGTGTCAGGATTGTCTGATGTACAAATGATTTGGTAGTATTCAGCAAATACATCAGCTAATTTTACAGAATTGGTTTGGGTTTTTCCTGGGTGCCTTTAATAGCTTGTATAGAACGTGAGGAGGTTTTTTCCTCTAATTTTCATGCAAGCAAGTTTATAGATTGGGTGGCCTTTTTTGTGTTCATCTTCTAGTTTTCTTATTCTAGATATCATTTCATTTCTAATGTTTTCTTTTTGCTCTTCATGACAGGAGGCAACGGAGATTAATTTCCCTCTAAGTAGCACTTCCATAGCATCCTACACGTGGATTTGAGGAATGCCACATAGTTTGTTTCTATTGTTTAATTTCTAAAGAGACTTCAGAAGAAATTTATTTGTTAAATAAAAGTGATTTATTTAGTTTCCAATTTGTTTGATGTCATTTATTCTCAGTGTACATTCTGTCCAAGCATAGTCTGTCCACAACTTGTCACCAATCCTTGATGTAAAAGTTTGACTAATTAATTTAGGAGATAAGAATATGTCATTTAAATATGTAATTTAGAAGATAAGAATATGTAATCAATCCTTGTGTATATATTGTGGATAGAAGAGAAGTATGTATAGTCTGTTACCAGTGGGTTTTGAAGATGTCACTAGATCAATAAATAAAGCCTAAGAGCCATTAATTGATCTTAGCAGCTTAGTAACTGTATTGTTAATTTTAATTGCTTTGACACGATAGGCAGTAAAATTTAAAAGGTCATTCAGAGAGGAGTGATACAAATGTTTACTGCTGACACATTGATTTGCCCATGCTGAACGAAAGCAGAATTGAAAGCCAAGAGAATCAAGTGTACTCTGCATGAAGACAGCTCGTCAGGTTGTTTTGATCTACAAGCAGCTCTCCACACTGAAAGCAGTGAAAGCAGCTTTCTCAGTAATCATGCTTTGCGGTATTATCCAATACAATTTTTAAAGTTTGTATATGTACACTCACACATTATGCAATGCATTTATATTTTGTATCACTTTCATATTTATCAAAATACTTAATTTCACAGGTCAAGGGATGGTGTCATGGAAATATAAATAATAATAACAACTGTGCTTATATACCGCTCTTCTACACATATTAGTGCCTCACCCAGAGCAGTGAACAAGTTAGTGTTATTCTTATCCCCACAATGGAGCTGGGGCTGAGAGGAGTGGCTGACCCAAGGCCACCTACTGAGCTCATGTCAGTAGTGGGATTCAAACCAGTAGACTGCTGATTATGGTTTAGAACACATACTTCGTGAAACATATGCATTCTAAATAACGCTGTATGAACATCACTGTAGTTCTTTTTCTAGTATGGTGTATAACTGGTGCTTTATCTTTGACAGCCAATTAAAAATAGTGAACAGTATCAGATACATGTTCTGTAATTGTTAGCAGAGACCAAGGATGATCTGGTCATGTAACTTTTCCTGTCATTTTTACTATCCATCTCTCTTATCTTGCAGCTGGGCATAGTGGTACTTTTGGCTAGGTAGAATGTCACATGATTGGAAATAGTAAAAAAGAATTAAATTATGATTGGTTTGATATTTATCTTTGTTATCATATGAAAGGATCTTAGATTTCTGCCTAAGATAATATATAAAAATGGTAATCCAAATAGCAGATCAGGGTTTTGGCCAAAAGAAATCTCATGAAGATCTAGGCAGGAAAGTTACCCTTGTAATATGTGCTACGGTAACTTGAATGCATTTCATCGTTAATCTGACTGAGTTAGATTTCATTAAGAAATGTTAGGAAACTTAATTCTTGTTGTGTTCATCTGTTCTATTTTTCTGTTTTATTTAAATAAACATTTATATTTTGATACCTCACGTAATGAAAACGACTAGCATTTGTTAATGAAAGAAGCCATTAAACTCTTAGGAGGAGTCTGTCTCCTGGTTGGGAGAGTGCAACAAAAACATACATCCCGTTTATTTTGTACTGAAAAGCAGTTTCTCTAAAACACAGAAACGTGTTTTCAGTTCTCACTTGAAGTTTTCAAGCTGCTCAGGATTTAAGATAAAACCTTCAACCCATCTCTACCGAGAATTTAATACTTTTTACTTAATGTTTAAAAGTTATGTCTAATATTTATGCCTAATATGATTATAGAAGCAATACTGTTTGAATTATCTATAAACTTATTTGAGTTGGGTTGTTAGTAAAATTACAATTTTATGAAATTTTTACCATTTTATAACATTACAACTTTGTACCAAAAAAGTTTTGCATGTAGAAGTTGCCAAAAATAAAATTCCCCATCCCCATCCGAAGACGCAGACGCAGACACAAAGACAACCAGGCCCCCGGGGGTCACGGCTGCGCCGCTCCCCCCGACGCCCCCCACCCCGCCTCCGGCGCTGGCCTTTCTTTAGTGCCCGTTCCGGGCTGTTTTGTGCTGTTCCGGGAGCTTTTTGGCATGGAACGGGTTAATAAAAGCGGAGCAGTCCAGAGTTTTCATTTCTAAAATATTGTTCCGGAGTGTCTCTAACACATCCCACTGTTTTTTGTGGCACTGGCCTTTCTTTAGTGCCCGTTCTGGGCTGTTTTGTGTTGTTCCAGGAGCTTTTTGGCATGGAACGGTTTAATAAAAGCGGGGCAGTCCAGAGTTTTCATTTCTAAAATATTGTTCTGGAGTGTCTCTAACACATCCCACTGTTTTTTACGGCACTGGCCTTTCTTTAGTGCCCGTTCCGGGCTGTTTTGTGCTGTTCCGGGAGCTTTTGGCATGGAACGGGTTAATAAACGCAGGGCAGTCCAGAGTTTTCATTTCTAAAATATTGTTCTGGAGTGTCTCTAACACATCCCAGTGTTTTTTGCGGCACTGGCCTTTCTTTAGTGCCCATTCCGGGCTGTTTTGTGCTGTTCCGGGAGCTTTTTGGCATGGAACGGGTTAATAAAAGCAGGGCAGTCCAGAGTTTTCATTTCTAAAATATTGTTCTAGAGTGTCTCTAACACATCTCACTGTTTTTTGTGGCACTGGCATTTCTTTAGTGCCCGTTCCGGGCTGTTTTGTGCTGTTCCGGGAGCTTTTTGGCATGGAATGGATTAATTAAAGGGTGCCAGTCCAGAGTTTTCATTTCTAAAATATTGTTCTGGAGTGTCTCTAACAGATCCCCCTCTTTTTTGTGGCACTGGCATTTCTTTAGTGCCCGGCCTGTTCCGTCCAGTTCCGGCTTTTACCCTGTCCCGATTTTTGGTTGGTTCCAGATTTCTACAAACCAAATCCTACTAGATATTGTATCCTATTGATTGTATTGACATACTCTCTGTAATCCGCCCAGAATCCCAATAGAAAGACAAACTATAAATACATAAATAAATAAATAAAAGATTTAAAAGCAAATATTTCAAGTAATTAGTAAACCTAACACGCAGAAGGCGCAAGATAAGCGCCAGTTTCCCCCTCCCTCCCGCTGGGAGGGTATAGAAGGTACAGGAGACCGGGCAACCCGATGCGGGAGAAGAAGCGACCAGACACTCCGCCCCCGCTTCCTGACGTGCCCGGGACGGAGGAGGTCCCGAGAAAGGCCGAACGCTTTTCTCTCTCTCTCTCTCTGCCCCTGGGCAAGACGGGCTGCCTTAGGCTGTGACAAGGCTCTGCAGGTCAGGAGGGGGCGCTCGTGCGGCGTCAGGGATCCTCCCGAGCGCTGAGGGATGGCGTCATCAGCGAGGGCCGCAGAGAGTTGGGCGCGTCTGTCAGGAGCCGCGATGTCGCCGCCGCCGCCGCCGCCGCCGCTCTTTAGCTTGCCTGAGGCACGGCTACGTTTCACGGTAAACGGGAGTTGTGCGGGCGGAGCTTGGCCTTAGCAGTCACCACCGTGGTTCGGACAAGAGAGGCAGGGCCCATTTTTCGCGCGCTTCCCTCCGAGGGAAGGCTTCGCGCTGTTTTGCGTTTGTGAATTGATCCCCTAGCCAAGTTGAGACAAAGCACTTTGCTCCAGTGGCGAGGCTATCGCGTGGCGGCGGGGAAGTCTGGCTCGGTGGCTGAGGGAGGGAGGAAGCGTTTTGCAAGCCCCGTGTTTGTTTAGATTTCTGGTTCAAGCTCACTAATTTTGGGAAGATTTCTGTTTGCCGGTTTTACATCTGAGAACTGTTCAGCGTGCAAATAATGATGCGAATTTTCCATGATAGGATTGAAGTCTCCCGTTTTATTTGTGTACGAATTTCCAGCCATGTAAGGGCTCATTAATGCTTATGCACCATTAGCTTCCTTATCATTGGATGACTCAGAAATTATTTTATGAAATGATTTCAATGGGTGGAGGGAAATGAGGTGCTGCGAAAGTTGTGTTTGATATGAGATGGCTTATTCATGCGTATGCACACACACGTCACCACTATATGCTGCTGTCATCGCTTTATGATCATGCATAGGTGAGCTGGTTGTATGATGCAAGTTAAGGAAACCCATTCAGCATATTAATATTAATAATAATAACTGCTTATATCAGAGCAGTGAACAAGTTAGTGTTGTTATCCCCACAATACAGCTGGGGAGCTGGGGCTGGGAGGAATGGCTTACCCAAGGCCACCTACTGAGCTCATGGCAGTAGTGGGATTCAAACCAGTAGAGTGCTGATTCGCAACCAAACCACTTAACCACTGTTTGATCAGTTTGCCACATGCACACTTAAAGGAAAAGAAACATTGCATGGTAAAACATAGTTGATTGTGCCAACACTGGAATTGAAGAATGGCTTATGTTAAATGGCTCCTTCCAGAGTAATGTATGGTTGTTGTCATTTTAGTGCTCACACCTATGCTCTACCTAATATAGCAATTTTGCATGAGTTGAGTTGTGAGATTGTACATAATCGTTTGGCTGCATTCTTGTATCATCTATGATTTTAATACTTTTCCATTTTTTAAATATGCCAGTTTAGAGACACAATACTAATCCTTATTCTACCACTGACGCCTAATGTTGGTAGAAATTACAGACAGAAAACTTAAGCCTACTTATTTGAAAGTAAGCTCCATTCAAATAGTTGGAGTATGCTTGTGAGAAACCAAGGTTTAGGACTCTGCTTTAAAGACTTTTTGGTGAAATGACAAAATACATGCATTTTGGCTGTGTCAAAGTCAGTATACAAAATGCACAAAATACTTGGGCTTTGCAAAGTAAAGGTTTTACCATTTGCATTTAATTTGTCTGGTATCATCACATGGTGATGTGGGCTTCAGGAAAAATCAGAATATTTCAAGAAAATTGTTAATGCCCTAAATAGATTTTGATAGATTTCATCTATATTGATTTTGATTTTAAATGTACTGCTTGTTAATTTTATGTTCCAGTATTAACAAATACTTGAGTTGAAATATTTGATTAGGAAAAAAATTTAAACTGTACTTGGTATTTTCAAGCATTCAGACTTTTAAGTGGAAATTATTTTATTGGAAAAATACTTTTAAAATGTAAAGATAATGTGATGGTATAATATTTCTCTTCCATTGTTTAATGTACTAAAAACTGTTGACACACTAATTTCAGCACAGCAAAGAACTTACATGTTCCATGGACACTCATCTGTTTCATCAGAATTTAAATCCAGTTCACAGAGGTCACTGGGGCACCTCATTATTTGTACTGTTTGTTAGTTCCATGTCAGACTGGTTCTTATAATAACCCTTCTGCCATGAGAAAAGAGACCTACGAATACAAATTGTAGCTTTGGTTTTGGTTGACCTGCACAACTGTTCAGATTAATTTCTTGTTTGGATTATTATATCTATTTATGGTTCTATTCCCCACCCACCCGATTTACAAATCAGTAAAGCATACATGTACACACAATTTTTAGCAATAATCATTTGACATTAATTACAGTTTTGAAACTGTCAGTCTTGCCTAATACTGTTGACATACCTTAGTAGTTTTATGAAATGACACATCTTTAGAAATTGAAAATTTTCTGCAGAAAAATGAAGTCCTGAAAAAATGTTTCACAGAAAATGTTCTGGATCATTTCTCTAGTATTACAAAGATATCTTCAGTACTTGATCTGAACATTTAAAATATTTTCTCATGTTGTATGTAGTCTTTGAAATGTACTTTAAAACATGTATTTTTATGTTAAATTTATGTATCAGTGCATTCATTTAAATGAGTAAAGAATGATAAACAAAGGACCACAGGGATAAATTACATTGAGTTAAATGTAATGTAATTCTAAGTAAATGTGTTTAGCATTTAATTGCAAATGTCTTTCTAAACTGTAAAGCCTTTTTGATGTCAATGAAATTCATGGAAATAGATTAATTTCTTCAAAACTCACACAAAATAATAAATAATGACTCTCTTAAAACCACTAAGATATTCTTAATGTATTGGTACACTTTACTGACTATGGATAATATTTCATTATCTTCTCAGAACTGTACTCGAGACGCTCTCAACAACAAAACCATCAAACCTTTATTGAGTGCCTTCAGCCAGATACCTGGAAGGTAACATACTTCAGTTTGCATCTTGTGTGCAATAAAACTTTATCTAGACAAAATAGAAGCCATGCTGGTTAGACAATCTGACTAATCCAAGTGTTGGACTACATCTCATGCAGGATGGGGCTTGTGCTCTTGGATCTTTTGGGATACCCAGGTGGTGGGGAGCAAGAATGAATTTTACAGCTTAAACAACTTCACCAGCTGTGTGCTTCCCTGAACAAAAAGGACAGATATTTTAATTAAATTTGTAAGACTGCAGTGTTTCAGAAAATATTTTGCTAGTTGCATTTTATGTGAACTGTTCAGTTGTTTATAAAAACTTGTTGCATTGCTGTACTGGAATAACCATTTTTGGTGCTGTTATTGACAGTGCAGTTAATGTGTGTTTCATGTTTTATATGCTGTTGTGTAAGCTGTTTTGGAATCTTTTGTAGGTGGAATGTTTTGAATAACTGTCTTAAGCTGTCTAAAACTGTTCTTGGTTTATAGTGAAAATGAGAAAAAGTTTACCTTGGATCAAGCTTTCAGAGTTGTCTTAGAAGAAGAAATTGTGAGTACTGCCTCAAAAATACCATCTGATGATACTACATGCAAGTTAATTTAATTTAATTTTTAAGGGAAATCCAATAATATCCATTATTATTGATAAAGTAAATAAAATTACTAAGCTAAAAGATCATCAAGTACACTATGCCTTTCAAAAAGAATTCTTCAACTTTAATTGATAGTAGCACATTTTAGTCCTGCTCTACTATATACCCATATTCTTTTATCAGCTTTCTGTTGTCTCATGACAGTTTGCTGATGTTGCAGTTGGTAGGCTGTATACAAAACAGGGGGAAGCAGGTTTTAAGAGTAATCTCATATTATATTTTTAGATAAACAAAGCATCCTGTGAAAATGTCCTGGCAATAATTTCTCTTGCTATTAATGGGGTCACAGAAGGTGAGTGAGAGTCACATTTCTTAATTTTAAACATACAGTTCTCAGCTCCTTTTTAATGTGTATGTAAATCTGTAGTGACTATCCAATACTTGGTCTGCTACTTTGTCTTTTTCATTTTTTAAATATGAAATTAAGCTTATAGATGGCTTACATTAAACAAATGACAATTCATAAAAATTCCTCAGTATAGTCAGATGTACCCTTATACTACTTGAGCTGATGGATGTGGTCTCAGAGATGATGCTGAGGGCCCTGAGGCTAGTTGTCCTGGGGACTTCAATATTCATGCAGAGGCTTTCTTGTCAGGAACAGCTCAGGATTTCATGGCCTTCATGACAACCATGGGCCTGTCCAGGTAATAAGCTGTATCCATGCTTTTAGATAATTTAACGTAGCCTATATTCTTCACTGCTTATGGTGCCATTTTAGTATTCTGTATTGTATTGCACTGAGTTTTTAAATATTGTTTTTAGATAACTGTTAATGGTTTTAATGTAAAATATTCTTGTTGTTAGCTGTCCTAAGCCCGTTCACAGGAAGGGTGGGATATAAATACAATAGCTATGGGTGGAAGAATTGGCAATAGTTCCTTTATCATGGACATATCAATGTCTGCTTGAGTTTAGACTTACAGGGATACCAAGTCTCTGCAGGGTTGGGGGAATCTATTAAAATGATCTGGTCCTGGAGGCAGATGGATCCGAACGGCTTTCTGATGGCTCTAGTGGATTTTCCTGTTGTGATGGTTGGTACTCCTGTCGATGCCCTGGTTGACCTCTGGAATGAAAAAATGACCCAAACAATTGACATGATCACTCCCAATTGCCCACATAACCCCTTGGTTTCCTGAGGGTCTGTGGGTGATGAAAAGTCAAGGGAAAGGGCTAGAGTGACAATAGAGGAAGACTCAAGATGAATCCAATAAGATAAAAGCTCATTTTAAAGTGTAGTCTGTAGTGGTGATGGTGGCAAAGAATCAACACTTTTCTGCAACCATTGCATCTGCTCAGTATAGGCCAGTGAGATTGTTCCAAATAGACAGAGACCTGTTGGGATCTGGTCTGCAGGAAGAGGCAGACTCCTTGGTAGCCCACTGTGACTGCTGTGCTCAGCAATTTGCAGATAAAAACTCTTGTATCCATTCTGGCTTCACATTAGCAGTGACAGTTTGATATGGTGCCGACTTATCCAGTAGGCTGGGATACTTTTCAGTTTATTTAGTCAGAGGTTGTGGATAGGTTCCTTGGAGGTTTGATGCCTACCAGCTGCTTGTATTATCTTTGTCCTTCTTGGTGTGAGCAGATTGGCTGGGTCCAAGAGGTAGTTAATGCCTCCTTGAGGGAGGGTGAAGGAAAGTGTCTAGATACCTTCCAATCTGATTTTAGGCCCAGTTATGGGACGAAACAGCCTTGGTCACCCTGGTGGCTGACCTGCACCAGGATATGGACAGAAGGAGTGTGACTCAATTGATTCTTCTGAACCTTTCAGTGGCTTTTGATACCATCAATCATGGTATCCTTCTGTACCGCCTTTCCAGGCTAGGAGTGGGAAGCAACATTCTGTGGTGGTTGTAGTCATACCTGGAGGATAGATTTCAGAAGGTGGTGCTAGGGGACGCCTGCTCAGCCCTTTGGCCTGTGGGATTCCACAAGGTTCCATCTTATCCCCTATGCTCTTTAACATCTACATGAAACCACTGGATGAGATTATCAGGAGATTTAGGTTGAGTTGTCACTGATACGTGGATGACACAACTCTATCTCACACTGACAGTTGGTCCCGGGAAGGCTGTAGAAACCCTTAACCAGTAGCTGGAGGCAGTTATGGAGTGGATGTGGGCTAATAATCTTAATCCTGACAAGACAGAACAGGTGTCACCTGTTCTGGATGGGGTTGCACTCCCCTTGAAGGACTAATTTGGGGGTGTTCTTGGACCCAGGCCTATTGTTGGATAAGCAGGTGGCAGTTCTGACCAGGAGTGCCTTTTACCAACTTCATTAGTTAGCTAACTGCAGCCTTTCCTAGTTACTGTGATGTATACCCTGGTTACATCTAAATGAGATGAATGTAATGCGCTCTATCCGGGGCTACTCTTGAAAAGTGTTTGGAAACTTCAGTTGGTGCAGAATGCTACAGCCAGGGTATTGACTGCAGTGGGTTGTAGGGGCCATATCACTCCCGTCTTGGCCCATTTACACTGGCTCCCAGTTTGTTTCTGAGCACAATTCAAGATGCTAGTGTTGACCTTTAAAGCCCTATATGGTTTGGGACCAACATATCTGAAGAACTGCCTACTCCCTTACGAACCTACTCGACTACTACAGACATCCTTGTTTTAAATATTCTAATTATTGCTTTTATGTCCCAGAAGTAGTATGCAATTTGTGTGTGATCACTCAGCAATATGTGTTACATTGTATGCAGGCTAGCAATGCATATATGTGCTCTCAGTCCCCCATTCTGTAAACTGAATCTTGAGCTAATGATTTTACAAACCTAAGCATCTCTTCTGTACATTCTCAGCATTGCATACTATATTAGTAATGGAAACTAGGGTCTTTTTTTGCCTGGGGGATTTTTGCTGTTCTGGGCCCCGTACACCTTCAGTTTTTCTTATGAATTCCGGATGATTAACTCCCCTTCAGATTTCAGTGTGGTGTTTCAAGGGTTCTCTTCTGAGTTTTCTACTTGCAATCAGGGAGAATGTTATGTTATGATCACATCTGGAAACTGCAGTTAACACTTCTTCTCCAAACATCACAGACTGACCATTTAACTCACCTGGAAAGTTTCTGATGGGCTGCTTTCCTAGATAGCTGAAAGAACTACTGGGAAGTTGGGTTGAACTCAGAACTGTTCAACTCCAACCCAACCAGCAATAGGGTTGCCAACTACCAAGTATGGCTTGGGGAGCTCCTGGAATTACAACTAATCTCCAGAGATCAGGTCCCCTGGACAAAATGGCTGCTTTGGAGAGTTGACTGTATGCCATTATATCCTGCTGAGCTCCCTCTCCTCCCCAGGCTCACCTCTCCCCACCAAATATCCAGGAATTTCCCAACCTAGAGTTGGCAGCCTTAACTAGAAGTTATGTATGAGGAAGCCTCAATTTGTCTCCTCCAGCATGGAGGGGCTTCTCAGCGGACATTTAGCTGATGACACTGCACAAGGAGGCGTTTAGCACTTCCTTTCACAGTGCCCAGGGGAAGTTTAAACTGAGCTCCCTGTGACAGACTTAAAGTGCACTTTACTTCCACTGCAGCGACTACTCAGCTGGGACTGGTTGGTGGCAGTGTAGGGGGAGACAGTGGGTGAATGTGCTCCCATTGTTGTAACTGCAAATGCGAAGGTGAACAGCCCCATGGGTGTTACTCCCAGGCCATCAGCCCAGCACAACCCTGCTGTTAGTAGTTGGACCTACCATCATGTTAACAGAAGGGTTATGAATATGGCAATATCATAAGTCCCTCTCCTCATGTATTTTAAACACAGACATGTTGCCTAAGCAAGGCAGGAAATGGCTGCCAGCTTCTGGGTGGGAGCTGGAAAATTACTGACATGTGAGTTACCAGGCGAGACTAGCTTTCAGCCCCACACCTCCAGAGATGTGCAAAGATCTTAAGGCAATAGGCCTTCCAGGAGTTCCTGAATTAATCACCTTAACACACCCTGCCAATCTTTCCCTTATCCACTCTCCCATTCTGGGCTATTCGGGGCTCTCCCATCCAGCTATCGCAGATCATCAGTTGTCATTGATAACTTTAGTTTCACCCAGGGGTCATTTTGTAGAAAAAGAACTGCAGGAACTCATTAGCATAACTCATTAGCATATCTCATTAGCATTTGCCACACACCCCGACATCACCAGAAGTGTGTCAGAAGGCAACATCCGCCCCTCAGGCCTCTTTCCCCCCAAATCTCCTGGTATTTCCTGAAAATAAAACAGAATGAACTCAAAGCAGCTTACCCTCCTCTGGAGAGCCAGCTCCAGCAGCCCTACTTGCACAGATGCAACTCACTCACTAGCCACGAATGAAAATAAAGCAACACTCACTCACTCACTCTCATGAGTCACAAATGAAAATAAAGCAGCAGAATGAATTGAAGCAGCTTACCCTCCTTTGGCGATCCAGGCCCAGTAGCCCAGCTTGCACTCACTCACTCTCTGTCTCTCTCTCACGAGTCACAAATGAAAATAAAGCAGCAGAATGAATTGAAGCAGTTTAGCCTCCTTTGGAGGGGAATAAGCTAATAAGCTAATAAGATAAGAAGAAGATGCAGAAGGTGCAATCCTGGCCCAGGGTAGGTTCCACAATATAATTGAGCTACCCTTTGCCATAGTTCCGTCTGTGTGCTCTGGACCCATCCACGCACCCTCAGACAGCATGTCTGAGCCCCACTCCCTCTTCTTGCCTCGAAGCACTGGACACTGGAGCTGCTGCCCTTCTGGACTGGTAACTATAATCTTCAAACCCTGCAACTCTATCTAACCTCCTCTCTGCTTTTCCTAGGAAACTCTGTATATCTGTGGTGTATGTTCTTGTATGATTGCTTTTAATATCCCTTTAATAAAAATCATTCTTTAAACGCCCTCTTGGTCATTTCAAGAGCCCTCTGAGGGAAGGGACCTGGTAAAAATTGTTGGAGAATCTCCCTTGTCACCCCGTCTCGCTGTGACAGACTTGTTCAGTTTGATTAACTTTGCTCCCATTCTTGAGAACAGATGTATGCTTAGTACTTGAAACATGGATGCCCCCTCAAGAGTCAGCCTTGTTCTGCTGGAAATATTTGCATGAATCCTGCTGGGCTGGAAGTCTAAACATTGATTGGATGTTATGGGAATAGTCACTGACTTTTGCTTACAAAAAGGCTGGACTGAAATGTGACAAAGCAAAGTGCCTGAAAGTGATGCCACCAAGACTGCTTTGCTTTATCCATACTTGTTCCTTACCTTCCATAATTTTAAAATAAAATCTAGAAAAAGGATATGTTGCTCCAAGTCCATTTTTATTTTCTGTTGGAGAGTTAATTTGTATTAGAATTCTCCCCCTTTTCAGGTGGACAAAGACTAGCCTGTATAGGTTACTGGGTATCCAGCATCAGTTGGCAACACTTGTTCCTAACTACCACGTCTCACTTAAACAGCAGATTGTAACAAGTGCACAAGCACTTCTTTCCAATCCTTATTTTTTTAGCACATATATATTTTGTATTCTGCCAATATTTTAGAACCTGAAGAATAGACATGTTTTTTTTAAAAAAAAGATGCTATCCCTGACAAAGGAATGTAAATCCAATGACTGTCTTTCTTGGGTGAATGAAATTTGCAAAACTTGTTTTCTTTCTAATTTAATAGTAACTGATTTCATATGTAAACTTGTCTTTTCTCATGCAGGTATTTGCACTGCATCCACCCCTTTTGTACTCTTGGGAGATGTTTTGGATTGCCTTCCATTGGATCAATGTGACAGAATTTTCACATTTGTTGAAAAAAATGTTACCACATGGAAATCAGTAAGTATCTCATTGAGCTTAGTTTAGTTTGAGACACTGGATGAGTAAAATGCTTACTTTCACAATATTTTTGTGGTGCTTCCCCAAATTTATTTTATGCTTCATTGTGGCTCCTCCTCGATCTATTTGCAGCTTTTGATACAGTAGACCATGCAATTCTGTTGAGGCATTTGGAGGCAGACGTAGGTATCATGGAATATGCCTAGAACTGGTTTAAATCATATCTCATGGGACAAATTCAAAGGGCTGCTATTGGAGACCAGCTATTGTCAAAGTGGGACTTACCTTGTGGGATTCCACAAAGTTCTATCTTATCACCCATGTTATTCAACCTCGGCATAAAGGAGAAATAATTCGTAGCTATGGAATTGGATGCCATCAATATGGAGCTGATACCCAGCTCTTCTCTCATTTTCCAAATCCCCTGGTGATGCTATAGGGGTACTAAGTCGCTGCTTGACAGTTGTTGTCAAATGACTGAAAGCAAACCAATTGAAATTGAATCCAGACAAGATAGAAGTGATGCTCATTGGAAAAACAGAGATATTGTGCTTCTGACCTTTAATGGGGTCCAGTTGACCCTGGCTGACTTGGTGAAAAGCCTAGGGGTTATACTAGATGCAGCACTGCTACTAGAGAAGTAAATGCATGGCAAAAAAAGCTTTCTCCTAAAACAAGCCAGGAAGATGGCCCTCTACCTTGACATGGTTGATCTGGTACCTGGATTCACACCATAGTAACCTTGGCCATCTGCTATGCCCGTATATGGACTCCCAATATTTGTTTAAACAGCCTGCTCCTGGACTATTTTAATTACTTTTTAAAAATTGATTTTATGGTTTTTTGAATGTTAGCCACCCTGAGCCCATCTGTGGGGAGGGCGGGGTATAAATCAAATCAAATAAATAAATAAAAAATAAATTGAGACTAGACTACTGTGATTCACTTTGTGTAGGTCTTTGTTCAAAGTCAACTCGGAGACTCCAGCTGGTGCAAAATGCTGCAGTTCATTTACTTTTTATTTTTATTTTATGTCCTTTTTGGTCCGCCTTTCTCACTGAGACTCAAGGCGGAGTGAGAGTACAGTCAGTATCAAGGACAATTTCATAAACAATGCCATAGGAAAAATCAACACAAATTAACAAAGACATTAGCAAGAATCCAATACAAAGTTGAAGAAATGCTGAAACAGAACATAAGTAATTCTAGGGCTGACATAGGAACACATATATAAAGCAACAGATAGTACATAAGGCAACATAATGGTGAAATCTATGGTCCCTAACTCATTAGTGGCGCATCTGAGACTCCTACCTACAATACAGAAGCCTTTTTAAATAATTTTTTTGCATCAGTTTTGCATCATTTCTGGAAAGCTAGAAGAGTGGGGCTTTCCTGACCTGTTCTGATGAGCAAAGTAGCCGTGGAGGAACATAGGGAGGGAGGCGGTCCTGTAGGTGAGACTGAGCGAAAAGGCTGTGAAGAGCTTTGTATGTGATAACCAATACCTTGAACTGAGCACAGTAACCGATAGGTAGCCAATGGAGTGACTGCAGAATTGGGGTGATGTATCTGCTCCTGCTCACTCCTGATAACAGTTGTGCTGCAGCATTTTGCACCAATTGGAGTCTTCTAGTTAACTTGGATAGGAGACCTGTGTATAGTGCATTACAGCAGTCATCTTGACGTTACCATATTTTCAGGAGTTAGATGGAGCACGTATATCACTTCCATTCTGCAGTCACTCCATCAGTTACCAGGCTCAAGCTGCTATGTAATAATTCTGATATAAAGTGACAACCCATATTTAACAATTAACATACTGGCAAACCATCGTGAATGTATTGTATCAGCGTAACAGACAACATTGTGATGTCAAAAATTAACTAACTACATTCTCTTTTTAATGATACTTTATTTTTTAGAATACATTTTACTCAGCAGGGAAAAATTATTTGCTCAGAATGTGCAATGGTGAGTAGCCTTTTTTTAAAAAAAAAATGAAAGCAGTTGTACAGCTTTCAGTGCTATTTATCAAAATCTCGCTTATATTTCCACTGATAGCAGGTTCCCATAATACGATTTGATATAAAAAAAGTTTCTTCCTTGGATGGTATATGTGGCACTTGCTGTTGAATATGAACTGCAGTCTGATTTAAACAATTTTTTTATTTCTTTCTGTAGAAGAGTATGTATGAATTGTGTGGATGGTTGTTGTGGGTTTTCCGGGCTGTATTGCCGTGGTCTTGGCATTGTAGTTCCTGACGTTTTGCCAGCAGCTGTGGCTGGCATCTTCAGAGGTGTAGCACCAAAAGACAGAGATCTCTCAGTGTCACTCTCAGGGTGACACTCAGGGTGTCACTGAGAGACACTCAGGGTGACACTGAGAGATCTCTGTCTTTTGGTGCTACATCTTTGAAGATGCCAGCCACAGCTGCTGGCGAAACGTCAGGAACTACAATGCCAAGACCACGGCAATACAGCCCGGAAAACCCACAACAACCATCGTTCTCCAGCCGTGAAAGCCTTCGACAATACAATTGTGTGGATGTTTGAAGCGTATATAATTAGACAACTAGAAACAGAGAGTGATTTAACGGGAAAATAAGTTATTGTCCTTTGGGGATGTATTTACCACCTCTTCATTTTCAACAGTAATTAGAGTCCTGCGCACATTATAGTGTCCCCACATCCTCCTTCCTGTCTTAGGTTCCTTTATATTCTAAAAAGCCACTCTTGAGGGTGTCAGGTTGGGAACTATGAAATTGCATGGGGCGTGGGACAGTGACCTTCTCCCCTTTTGCATAAGAGCCAGTTTGGTGTAGTGGTTAAGAGCGCGGGACTCTAATCTGGAGAACCAGGTTTGATTCCTCACTCCTCCACCTGAAGCCAGTTGGATGACCTTTGGTCAGTCACAGCTTCTAGGAGCTCTCTCAGCCCCACCCACCTCACAGGGTGATTGTTGTTGTGGTGATAATAATAACATACTTTGTAAGCTGCTCTGAGTGGGTGTTAAGTCATCCTGAAGGGCAGGATATAAATCAAATGTTAGTATTATTATATGTAGAGATGTGCAGGAAGTTTGTACAAAGAGCTTTTTGGATTCCAGGCGTAACCTGAAGGTAACTAATATTTTCTCCGTTTTATATGTGTTTAGACCTCTTAAGAAGGTTATCTAAATCACAAAATACAGTGTTCTGTGGAAGAATTCAGCTGTTCCTGGCTAGATTATTCCCCCTTTCAGAAAAGTCAGGTGAGACTTGTTCCTTTTTGACATCAGAAACAATGGTATAATGGACTGGTTGAAGTAGAGTCTGTCAAATATTTTTTAAGCCCAAGGCTAATTTTAGCCTCTAATTTTAAAACAGTTCTATTTGTTTTAGATTTGTAGCCTTCCATATCTGAGAACTTCCATATAGATGATATTAGACTCTGTCTTTGTAGAGATTGTTTCTAATTGGCTTTTGGGAAAGATTGCTTCATATGTGTGTAAATTGGCGTGCTACTTGCAATTTATCATTGATTATATATGGAGTAATTTCTTACTAGTCTTAGTTCTGTTGTTGTTTTTTAAAACATCTTTTCCCCTACAGGACTCAACTTGCAAAGTCAATTTAACCTGGAAAATATCACCGTTTTTAATACCAATGAACAAGAGAGCACACTAGGACAGAAGGTTACCTCTTTTTTTTAACTTGTATGGACAGAAACTAATTTTGTGAATTCCCTATAAATATAGGAGGCATGAGAATGGCACATCTGCCTTCTAGGAATAGAATAGAAGGCAGATGTGCCATTCTCATGCCCCTACTTTTGAATAAATACGGTTGCAACATTTCCAATAGAGGAAACCGGGTTTAAAAAAATACCCAGGTCTTGTTCCACACTCCAGAGCAAAAAATCACCACATATTGCAGTGCTATTCCCAAATAATAATGCTTTTCAGAATTGGAGATTTAAAACAGCATGGGGTAAAAAATAGCTTGATCGTTGATTCGAGTTTTGTGTTCACTTTTGTGTTTCAAATTCCAAAGACTGTTAATTGTAATCCATATCTTCTGGTCATAACAGTAATAACCGTAATAAATAAATAAATAAAGCCTTTTGCAGTATTTTTTATGGTTTTGATAAGTGGGAAATGTTTCAAGGTCTATAATATGTGTATTTCCTTTAGCATATAGAAGAGCGAGAGGAAGGAATGGAAGTAGAAGAAGGCGAAATGGGAGATGATGAAGCTCCTACAAGTTGGTATGTGTATACAAAGCTTACAGATGAAGAGTGGGGGGTGAAAGAGAGGGATGAGTGACTGAGATAATTGGTTGATGACTGAGAGTGTGGGTGGAGTTAAGTGTGACTGGAGTGACATCTGATTGGACAGGAGCAGCACTCTAGGGGCGAAGTGAACTGCAGTTTAGTTACTGAGCAGAGAGAAAAAGAGGCAGTCTGGTTTAAACAGACAAGCTGTGTGCAGCCTGAGAGTGTCCATGTATTTCTGAGAGAAATACGACCTGCGTAGAAGCCTTAGGGGATTCGCATTCTAGTTCAGCTGGGCAACCTGTGTGGAAGCCAGAATTGCGTGTGTCTGTGAGAGAACATTCTTTATGAAGCAGTGTGTGTGACTGAGAGAGAAAGTTACATATATGTGTGTGTGACTGAGCCCATATAAAGAAACTTTAAGAACCAATAACTCTATATTTGAAACCATCAAGCTTTAGTGTAAAACTGATACACTTCTTGTAAGAATAAAAGTTTGTTTTTTTGTCCCAGAGTATATGTTATTCCTGTGTATCCCATTCCTATCCTCAGGGCCGCACAGTCCCTCGAAGGACGCTCGGGCACATTATTCAGGGGGAAATTTAACTAGTTTGGAATATAATTCCTGTTGGCAGCAATGTACCCAGAGGGGGCAAGAATAAGAGGGTTAAAGAGAAAATCTAACTACATGACAGAAAGGAGGTCATAACAGTAACATTTTTACAATGTTATGCAGGTAGAAATCCTGTGTGGAGCTATTCAAGTCTAAGTCCATAGATTTTGATGTGCTTAGGCTGGAGTAATTCTTTCAGCTGTTCTCTAGCTTTGTCATTCTTTTGTGATTTTTGGAGAATAGTACCTTCATTGATTAGGATTTTGCTTCTATAACTAAGGAACCAAGTGAGAAAAGTGCAAATAATTAGTGGTCAATTCTTTAAAAGTCAGGAATAGTTTTAGTAACCATCCCACCAAAGGATTTTCCCTCCATTTGTACATGATTTTTAAAATGAAAACTCCAGTTCTATACAGTTACTAGGGGCGTGCACACTGGAAATATTTGGATTTCCTGCTTCGGGTTTACCCGAAGCAAGAACAACTTTCAGAAATACTCAAAACCCAAAGCAGCAAGTCGCTTTGGATTTGAGTATTTGAATTGCTTCGGAATGCTCCGTAAAGATTTGGAGCATTCCAAAGTGATTCAGAGGGCTGGGTTTTCCAGCACTCCCACCCACCCTTACTCCCAACCCCCTCACCTAGCCCCCTCCCTTTCAGCTGGCAGGTAGCAGGGAGATTCCCCCCTTGCCGCCTGCCAGCTGATAGTTTACAGGGCCCTGTCCTGCCAACAAGCAGCAGGGCCCTTTAAAAACCCCACAACACCCCCCCAGCCCCCCACTTACATTTGCTCGGCTGCAGAGCACCCAGTGGGGAGGTACAGGCTTATGCTTGCATCCCCCCGCCTCCTTCGCCCGCCAGTGTCGGGGCCAAGGAGCTCCTCGACCCCAACATTGGCGGGCGAATGGAGCACCTGGCGGGGAGGTTGCACGCTTAAGCCTGCAGCCTCTCTGCCACCTCGCTCGCCCGCCAGTGTCCGGGTCGAGGAGCTCCTGGGCCCAGACATTGGCGAGCGAACAGAGCGCCTGACTGGGGGAGATGCAGGTTTAAGCCTTCAGCCTTCCTGCCGCCTCGCTGGCTGGCCGGTATTGGGGTCGAGGAGCTCCTTGACACCAACATCAGTGGGAGAACGGAGCGCTCGGCGGGGAGGTTGCAGGCGTAAGACTGCAACCTCCCCGCCGCCTCGCTCTCCCGCCAGTGTCGGGGTCGAGGAGCTCCTGGACCCCGACATCAGCGGGCGAACGGAGCACCTGGCCAGGGGAGGTGCAGGCTTAAGCCTGAAGCTTCTCCGCCGCCTCGCTCGTTGGCCGGTGTCAGGGCCGAGGAGTTCTTCGACCCCGACATCGGCAAGGCGAATGGTGCGCCCAGCGGGGAGGTTGCAGGCTTAAGTCTGCAGCCTCCCCGCCACCTTGCTCACCCGCTGGTGTCGGGGTCAAGGAGCTCCTTGACCCCAACATCAGTGGGCAAATGGAGTGCTCAGCCAGGGGAGGTGCAGGCTTAAGCCTGTAGCCTCCCTGCTGCCTTGCTTGCCCACCGGTGTTGGGGTCGAGGAGCTCCTCGACCCCGACATCGGTGGGCAAACAGAGCACCTGGCGGGGTGTGTGTGCAAGCTTAAGCCTCCAGCCTCCCCCGCACTTCGCTTGCCCATTGGTGTCAGGGCTGAGGAGCTCCTCGACCCTGACATTGGTGGGCAAACAGAGCACCTGGTGGGGGGGGGGGATGCAAGCTTAAGCCTCCAGCCTCCCCCTTACCTTGCTTGGCCATTGGTGTTGGGACCGAGGAGTTCCTCGACCCCAACATCGGCAAGGCGAATGGAGCACCCGACTGGGGGAGGTGCAGGCTTAAGCCTGCAGCCTCCCCACCGCATCACTCACCCGCTGGTGTCGGGGTCGAGGAGCTCCTAGACCCCGACATCGGGCAAATGGAGCGCCCGGCAGGGAGGTTGCAGGCTTAAGCCTGCAGCCTTCCCACTGCCTCATTCGCCCGCTGGTGTCGTGGCTGAGGAGTTCTTCAACCCCGACATTGGCAAGGCGAATGGAGCACCCCGTGGGGTCATTGCAGGCTTAAGCCTGCAGCCTCCCTGCTGCCTTGCTCGCCCGCTCGCTGTCTTGCTCGCTGCCTTGCTCGTTCCTTGGCCCCGGCATTGGCAGGTGAACAGAGCGCTGGCAGGGAGGTGCAGGCTTAAGTCTGCAGCATCCCCGCCGCCTCCTTCACCGCTGACGGGGTCAAGGACTTTCCTGGCCCCGACAGCGGCGCCCGCCCTCAGCTGCTTGTTGGGGAAGCCATCGACGAGCAGCTAATTCAGGGCTTTAAATGCTCCTTTCCCTGCTGCTAGCAGCGGCAGGGAAACGGGCATTTAAACCCGAAGCTTCCTGAAGCATTACGCGTGCTTTGGGAAGCTTTGCTTCGGGATTTCTGGATCAGGGCCAGCATGCCCCGATTCGGAAATCCCAAACTTTCCGTATCGGGTCAGTACCCAAATTGGATTCCCAGAGCGCACACCCCTAACAGTTAATAGTTTTCCTGCCACATGTGTGAGCGCTCAGTGTGATCGTCCCTCCTTGTCAAGTAGAGAGCAGGAGGGCTGGAAGGGGATATTGGTTGGTGTCATGAACTTTCTATTATTAGCTTGTTGACGTGCTTGTGAATATACCATGAATTGGAGAGTGGGGAGATCAGGGCTATATTGTGCCCAAACTGTGTACTTGATATATGTTATTTGTTGTTATGTTCAGTAGAAGCAAGCTAACCTCCTATTTTTTAGATACTTACAATAGTACATTTAAAACTACTGGTTGATTATCTGTAACTGACTATGGAGAAGAATTTTGTACATGAGAACAAAACTAATTATGAGGAAATTTTTGAACCGTTGACTTTTTAAAAAATCTTAATTGGAAAAAATGTTTTCACTTTGGTTTTTCCATTTATGAATAATCCATCTTTGTCTCCAAAATTGTCAAAAGGGGATGTAGATGTATGTTTTCAGAAGTTTTATTATTTTTTCAGCTCTATCCCCATAGATTACAACCTGTACAGAAAATTCTGGTCACTTCAAGACTACTTTAGAAATCCTGTACAATGCTATGAAAAGATCTCATGGAAAACATTTCTAAAGGTAATGACTGTGGTGTGAATTTTTTCTCTATTCTTCTCAAGGTTGATTGATGTTTTGTTCTATTTCTAGAGCGTTTCACTTGTAAACCATAATGCACCTGCAAGTAAGGGGTCTTCCACACAAAGATGTCGTTTCCTTGTTGCCAGTGCAGCTGCAGAATAAGCACAGTGGTAACAGGGCTTCCACGTGGCAGGTTTCCCTGCAGTTTCTCTGCCCAGAGTGGCCATCTTCCTTCCCTGGGCCACAAGGGCTTTTGCAGTTTTTCTTTAAAAACTGGCAATAGAATGTTGTTATACTGATATACCATTGTAACAATAGGTGCAGTAGGTTATCTGAATTCCCAGCTTTTATTTTTCTAAAAAAGTAAGTCTCTAGCCTGTTCCCTTGCGAATATATGCTTTTTTCCTTACATCTCCCCAAGGGAAGGGGCTACAGAGTTACTTTTTTAAAAAAAATGAAAACTAAGAATTCAGAGAACTTGTTACAATATATCAACATAATGATATTTAGTGCTGTTTTTTTTTAAAGCCTACCAGTGTTGAGGGAAGAAATGGCTTGCCATGTGGGTCAGAAAATCCAGATTCCCACACAGCAGCCATCCACGATTTACTGCAATTATTCCCAAAACTTCAGAGCAAAGCAGGGTTGAGAAAGATCAGAGAAAAGCTGGGGAAACTTCCAGAGATGCATAAATGTACCATGATGCTCCCAAAAGCATTGAACTTGGAGCAGATTAGCGGTGTGAATTACTCCTAACTGTTTTTAAGGGGATGCATTGACTCTCTTTTGCCAGTGTACAAATAAAAAACCTGATGGACGTTGAAAACTAATTTGTTACAGTAGGCAAAAGCCACATGAGATGTGTGAAATGGTCTGATATGTGGGCAGTATATAGTCTTGAGTTAAGAAAAAGTCAGTTAACTTAAAACTAAAAGGCTGTAGAAAAGCAGGCATTACATTATGTTGACCAGTGTATAAAACAGTAATACCAAAGATCAAAGTTGTAGTACTACCTGGTCAACAATAACATACAATTTAAAAATAGACAGACCTTAATTTCAGAAAGTCTATCTACTTCTGTCTGATTTGTGTTCATTTGTTCTGTTTTATACAGTTTGTTCTGCGTAGGCAGAAAGATAATATTGGAAGTTGATGACACATGATGGGATATTGTTGCTCAGTAATAGTGATGACATAGCAAATGTTTTATGGACCAAAATGTAACAAGAAGTTACTACAGTACTTCCAAAAACAAAAGTCATGTCATACTTCTTAGTAAAACTGACCAAAATGATACCAAATGGTGTACAGGCTTTCAGGTTCTTCAAAATTCTTTGTGGGGATGGATTAAATAATTGGTAGGGAGAGAAAAATGATATTCTCTAAGTAGGAAGAGGTTGCAGGTATTCACAGTGTTTAGTCTAAAAACCTCACAGTATTGTAACACCCCATCCCCTGAAACTCAAAATCTTGCACACTGTTTTGTGGTATTGTGTTTGAGCCTAATAAAAGGTATTACATGGATTTTGTTTTAGGATTTTAGTTTTGAATGATGCATCTACCTGCATCTTTTAGGAATGTGTGTTGTATTGCATAATGATTACCAATTCTAGTTTCCTCCTAAGTCTTGCTTGACAGGCCCATCGTTCGTAGTAGAACCTACGTTATTTTAGCTGAATTGGAAAGATTTTAGCTAGTACTTTTAAGTAAGCATACAAGGCAATCTTATGTTGGTCTTGCAAAATAAGCTGCTAATATAGGAGGATATGCTGGCGTAGCACTTGTTCATTTTTATCTGTTTACATGCTACTTTTAGTGGCTTCCCATCCCAGTTTATTATCAGCTCTACATCTGCTTAGTTTCAGTGACTTCTGTAGCATCAGAATAAATCAGGAGCCTGATGACATTTAAAGACTAGCAAAATTTGTTCCAGGATAAACTTTTGAGTCAGGGCTCATTTGATCAGATGTGCTGGAGTATAAATCATCATGTCAGTTTATATATACAGAAGAAAGGGAGACGGAGCGTGTTACAAAGAACGGCCAGATCAAAAAGAGTAATTAGGAAAGAGAAAAAGGAGTACACTTGCTTCGTAGCATACCTGGTCAAATTTCAAATAAAGCTGCGTTGTGGATGTAATTGTGTGTGGAGATTTACTACAGTATGTATTTAAAGACAGCATCTTTCTGTTACTGTTTTTAAAAGTACTCTGAAGAAGTATTGGCTGTCTTTAAGAGCTACAAGTTGGATGATACTCAGGCTTCAAGAAAGAAGTTAGAAGAATTGAAAACTGGAGGAGAGCATGTTTATTTTGCTAAGTTTCTCACAAGTGAAAAGGTACTGTGCTGCTGGTTCTAATGAGAATGGAAACTAGATTGTGTTGGGGGAAATACTTTAGTCAGTTGAAAAAACAGTTAAATACTTACACCCTGATTCACAAAACAGTTCTGCCAGAGTCTTGGTTTTAAGCCACTTCAGCCTCATAAGAAATTAATGGGATAAAGCTGGATTAGATTCTAGTATTTTGAATTGGCTGGTGTCTAGTTAAGAACCTTTAATTATCCCCTTCACTTTTTACTCATTGTTGTGTGAATCTTCTTCTGAACTACTGCTGAAGAGTATAGAGGACTACATTTATTCTTTTTTTTCAGTTAATGGATTTACAACTGAGTGATAGCAACTTCCGCCGTCACATCTTACTGCAATATTTAATACTATTTCAGTATCTAAAGGGACAGGTGAAATTTAAAAGGTAAGGGAGAAAGTACTGATTTTAAATCATTTAGTTTAAAAATGATTTCTTATACTGCGATAAATGTATATCCTTTAGCAGAATTTCATTAAAACTAAAATCAGATCCAGTGGTCGTATGATTCTATCATTGTTTATATGGATCAGTTGCCTCATAAAGATTACTGATGTTTTTCATATAACTAATGAGAACAGGAATTGTGCTTGACATGTGAGTCTCTGGATCATGATCTATGTATATAAAGACAAGTGTCCTGACTGACTCATCAACACCCAGCCCAAACCACCTAGAAACATGAAGTTTGGGGAGAACATTTGTTTCATGATATAAACACCCACAAAGAAGGAATTTTAAGAAATTTGCCCCCTAAGGGGGTAAAATGTTTTTTCCCAAAGAGATACAGTTTCCCTGTGTGGCTGGCAGGCTGCTGCCTGCTTTCACCTCCGCCCACTGCCAGGTCAGCCACTCTTCCCTGATTGAGCCAAGGTCATTTGCATATGCAGGCTGATTGGGGCTCACAGCATTCCAAACCTCATTCTCCCCCCCTCAAGACAGTTGGAACACAGAGGTCATTTGGATATGTGGCCTGATTGGTCCCCACATTCTAAACGGTATGCAGTTGCTATTGGGAGTCATTGAGTGTGTCCTGAGGTAAAATACACCTCCCAGTCTTCCCCTAAAAGTTCATTAGGGTTGCCAGTCTCCCTGTGGGGCCTGGCTTTCCTGTGTGGCTGGCAAGCTCCTGCCTACTTGCACCCCCATCTCTCTAATTGGTCAGTTGTGGAACTCTGTGTTCTGAGGTAAAAATCAGGTAAAGTAAACTGCAGACAGTTGAAGAAAGATGGTACAAGACTCCTGAATAGGAATTTTATATAAAAGTTGGTATGACAACTGAGTTTTTAAATGTTTTAAAATGTTAAAATGTTTTAAATATTAAAACACAAACAAATCTTACATACCCATAAGTATTATAACTGGATTTAAAGTAGTTCAATGCGGTAGCGAAGTATGGGTATCAAGCTAGTAATAAAATAAAGAAACCACACAATACCAGGAAACCACTATATCAAATGTAAATATATTGCTATCCACATATAAAAGTGCAAAGTGCAATATGTTCAAGTATACAATTCCTAAATACACAAACCAGAAATACACAGTACAATCATATACAGCACATATATTATTCGAACAAATCTTTACAGTCCGTATAATTCCTTGCTTTCATTTAAAGTGCGACATGCAAAATTTTTATACGGAAGCCCATAAAGAGAATCGTGGAAGATGTTCTAACATTCCCAGTCCCAAAATTCAAGATATGCCCAACAACGCCGACGGGGATGTGCAGGCAATTGTCATTAACCCATTTCGTGAGAGAAAGCTCACTTCATCTTGGGCATGAAAAAATTCAGACTGGATACAAGAGTATTGCAAAATCCAAACTCATTCTCTGGGGGCTTGGGAAGAAGGTGGTGCTAACGGACTACTAATGAATAAACAGCAACTTAATGAATAAACTTGCTGTTTATTCATTAGTAGTCCGTTAGCACCACCTTCTTCCCAAGCCCCCAGATAATGAGTTTGGATTTTGCAATACTCTTGTATCCAGTCTGAATTTTTTCATGCCCAAGATGAAGTGAGCTTTCTCTCACGAAATGGGTTAATGACAATTGCCTGCACATCCCCGTCGGCGTTGTTGGGCATATCTTGAATTTTGGGACTGGGAATGTTAGAACATCTTCCACGATTCTCTTTATGGGCTTCCGTATAAAAATTTTGCATGTCGCACTTTAAATGAAAGCAAGGAATTATACGGACTGTAGAGATTTGTTCGAATAATATATGTGCTGTATATGATTGTACTGTGTATTTCTGGTTTGTGTATTTAGGAATTGTATACTTGAACATATTGCACTTTGCACTTTTATATGTGGATAGCAATATATTTACATTTGATATAGTGGTTTCCTGGTATTGTGTGGTTTCTTTGCATTACCGTTCCAGGGCCGCCCGTAGTTTTTCCAGTAATAAAATAAAAGCTTTTCCGTATGTGTAGATAAAAATATCAGGGGAAACAATTGTGTAAACATATTAGGAACAACTATAACTGAAATCTAACCCATTGCTTCAACATCCTGCCTTCTTTAGTAGTAGGTGATGCTAAATGTTTGTATTATGGGTCAGATCTAGCAGTTCTCTTCTGTTGGATTTCTTGTGAAACAGAATGTATCTTTGGAATCAACAAACAGCTATTATCAAGCTTTTTGAAGATTAATATATTGATTTGGAATTAATTGTCACTGATTTCCAAAAAGCGTTTATATAGAAATTAAACTTTGCTCCAGATAAATGCATGTAGTACTGAGGTACTGTTTAAGTTAGTTTTCAACTTCATTCTTTAGTACAAAGTGATTGTGCTCGTATCTCAGAATATGTAGACATTGTACCTGTGTGTCTCATGAATGCTGTGAGTCCCTGAGTGTTTACATGGTAGTATGGAACAGTGACCCCTGACCAGCCTTCTCCAGTCTGTGATGATACATTCAAAATCTGGCATGTGTTCACTGTCCTATTGAAATAAAAGCAAACTAAATGGTTTATGTCAGCTGGATGTTTGCTGTTTTTCAAATAGCTGCTCTGTAGCCATGCAAAACACTTTTAATATTGAAAAAAGCCTATATACATATACTGTTGCACTGAATTTTTCTTTTAACTGGTGGTTTGCTCCCTAGTTCAAACTATGTTCTGACTGATGAGCAGTCCCTCTGGATTGAAGATACTACAAAGTTAGTCTACCAGGTTAGTGCTGTAGACTACAAATGGTATATATTCAGGTTGTGTATTATATTTTCCACTAATAACTCATATTCCATTTGTTTTCACTGTGGTCTGCTTTTACGACTCTGAGCAGCTTTTTTTTTTAAAGAATCGAGTTAAGACTGAGAAGCAGAAGGAATATTTATTTGATAACTCTTTTCAATGTTTTGCTGAAACAGTTGACATCTAATTGTCTGGCCTCTTTCTCATAACAGCTTCTTTCAGAAAATCCCCCAGATGGAGAGAGATTCTCAAAAATGGTAGAAGTGAGTGGTCTCTTTATAACTTTATAGATATTCCTTAGTTGGGTACTATCTACTTTAACAGGCTTAGTTTAAAAAAAAATGAGGTGGCATTATATCAGTTTGATCCCTCTTTATGTCTTTATGTCGCCTCACGGGTCCCTGCTAATTTACTTGTTTTTGTGTGTACCCTTTCCCCTGTTTTTAAAATGGCTGTTATGTTCCAGGCGTCCCTGTGGCAAAGTTGCAAACTTATATTAAAAGGATGGCCCGCAGCAATCAGAGAGGTTTATTTCTTTTCTCCCAGATGGCATTCCAAAGCAGTTTACCACATAATTTTCTTCTCTTCCACCCTGTCTGATAACAGCAGTCCAGTGAAGGAAGTTAGGCCAAAAATGTAACAGGCCCAAAGTCACTCAGAGAGCTTCCATGGGAGAGTGGGGATTTGAACCCAGTTTTCCCAGGTTCTTTCCTGTCACTGTAACACTACACCAAACCAGCTGTCTGAGATGTACACTGTGATTATATTTTCTGCTCTGACGTCTGTCCTGGCTTCTCAGTATACTTGTTACTCTTTGATCTCTGCACTGATGCTGAAAGTGATGATAGAGCATATTGAGAGTCATGATTTTGTTTTTACAGCACATATTAAACACAGAAGAAAATTGGAATTCATGGAAAAATGAAGGTTGCCCAAGTTTTGTTAAGGAAAGGTAACAAACATAAAACGTTAAATTTGGACTATGATTCCCCCAGTCCTGCTGTAGGAACTGGCCTGGGGAAGAATAGCACACAGGGGATAGAGATGTAGGTTAGTAACTGCAGTTTATAGCCAATTCCCTTGAGCGTGTATCTTAACCCATTTCCAGTTGTAGGTACAGGGAACTCTCAAAGAGACTCTGCCCATATCCTTCAAACTTGGTTTGTTGAAATCAGGTTTGCCATTGTCTCCTCCTTTGGGGAAACCTAATGGAAACAGTTTGTACTTCAGCCCCCTGTGAACCAACATGATTGTTTGAAGCAGCCAGAAGATGCCAGTCTTCCCAGGGGAGAATACCATGGCTGAGTCACTCTGCATCAGGTGGACTTCCTGTTATACCCTTGTTTCCTGTCTCTCATAGGCACAATCCAACCTGAAGAGGTGTATTTAGTCTCTGTATTCTTATGACATTTTAGCCATAAACCTTTTGTTTGAGTACTGTGATTTTATTTTTATCTTAACTTTCCAGCCAACATTGGCTTCCATTTCTTGCACATATTAACCCTTTTTTCCCATCTTGGGAGTTCAGGGAGGCATTTTAGCATCTTAAAAAACATGTGAGGGGTTACTTGCCCAATTCTAGTAGGGTGTTGATTTGCAAGCCTGCACTGTACAGGCTAATGTATTTTTCTTCAGACTAGGTGATTCCAAACAAATAAGGCCTTTTGTGCGAAAGAGACCAGCTCCTGAAGACTTTCTAGGAAAAGGACCTAACAAAAAAATTCTCATGGGAAAGTATGTCAAACCTTTAATCTTCTTCATCCTTGTACTTGTTGTTTTGTGTAGATAACTCAGTCAGTTGAACCAAGGCTGGGAGAAATAATGGATATTGTAATACTCAATTTTATTGTGCATATTTTTTCTCATTGAGTATATGTCTCCTATTAATCGTACTGGCTTCTTTTAGACTTGGGTCTCCTGCTTGCTGAACCATCTTTTTAACAAATTCAAAAACAAGAAAACTGAACAGTTTGAAAAGATTCTTTCTCTCCAGGAATTGGAGACAAGTTGTTTTACAAGAGAAATTCTGGTTAGAAATGCTTGGCAACATTAATAAATAAGTGCTGAGAATCTCAAAGAATGATCAAGAAAAGATGGGGGCAGTATCTTTTATTGAGCCAGTGTCTGCAGGAGGATGAGTAGCCAAGCTTTTGTGAATGGCGGAAATGGTTATTTTTTAATTCTACTAGTTAACATCAAGTAAATAGAGGTCCGTTTGTTACATCAAAACATACGTCTGTAATGTAGTTTGTATTTCTTCTTATAGTGAAGAGTTAACGCGCCTCTGGAATTTATGCCCTGATAACATGGAAGCTTGTAAATCTGAGAGTCGGTATGTAAAAGCTGTAGTTACGTCAGTGGTGTATCCTGAATTAACATTATAGCTAATAAGGCATGTATGGTGAGAGTGGAATATTTTCTATTTTTGTCATAACGTAGCATGTTCATCATTGACTGCATCTATGAGCATATAAATTGCTTTTCAGGACAGCTGTGTAAAAGATTTATGAGGAACATAATTAATCCATTAATATAGAAGTAGAAAGAAGGATAATGGAAGCAGATAATCAGGTTACTTCACAAGTATTTGCAGGCTGTTTTATTGAGAACAACTACTAGATATTTCTGAAATACTAATTTAACCCAAATCATGTTACTGTATTTTTCGATATTCCAATTAGTACTAACCAAATGCCATTCAGATTATCAGATTTATCATGGTAAAATAAGCATTGTTTTGTTTATCCACCTGGCCAACCAAGGGAAATTCTGAGCTGTATCTGTGATTGGAAATTGTAGGAAGATGTTTTCCCCCTGTTATTCTTGGAGGGGCACTACAGAGTTTAAAATTTAGAAGCATAACCAGAGAGATGGGCACATGCTCAGTACTCATTCTGATTTTCTTTTATAGGGAATATATGCCAACATTGGAAGAGTTCTTTGAAGAAGCTATTGAACAGGCTGTTCCTGAAAACATGGTTGAGAATGAATATAAGTACGTACAGAATCATTTTCTCCTGCCCTCTCATTGATATTTGTCCTTCATTATTGATACATATGAAGATGTACTCCAAACTAGCTAGGAAAATTTGGCTAGCTGGGACAATGACCGCCAGATGGACTGACTGATTCTGACTATCATTGCAGGGCTGTGAATAATTCTAATTATGGCTGGAGAGCATTAAGACTTTTGGCACGTAGAAGTCCTCATTTCTTTCAACCAACCAACCAGCAATTTAAGAGTTTACCAGAATATCTTGAAAACATGGTCATCAAGTTAGCTAAAGAACTGCCTGTGAGTAATATATGGTGTTTTTGGGGGGGTCTCACTAACATTCTTTTTACTAAAGACAGACAGCAGTAAATTTAAACAAGCAATATTAAAATGTATTGAAAACGCAGAAATTTTAAACTTAAATATGCACTGTCTGCATAATGTAACTTGGTCTACTTTTTAAAAAAGTTTTGTATTGCTTCTGGAGAAAAGTGTAGCTAAACTTGACTTGGTGAAGTTCCACAATGACACTTCAGTGCAGCTGTTTTTACTGGAGATACTTCAGAAGTTTAAAACCAAAATAAAACAAGTTTAGTAGCAACTTAAAGACTACCAAACTTATTCCTTCATAAGCTTTTGAGAGTCAGAGCTCACTTCATCAGATGTACATCTGATTGAAAGGTACATTTGTTAGGGTGATGTTTATATATTTGGAACAGAAAGTTAAGGGTGGAGGGGAGAGATGTTACAAATAAGGCCAATTTAAAATAATATACAATAAAGTCAAAGCGGATAAGCCAGTCTCCAACTGTTAGGTAATAAAGTAGGGTTACAATCTGTTTCTGCTTCTAAATAAACTTTCCTTATCATTATATATAATTCTCAGCATAGCCAATCTGTGGATACTTAAATCTGGAGATTGGGGCAGTGAACAGATGAGCCTTGTATTTCTGCAAACACTGAAAAAATTCCCCAGGTTTGCAAAAAATGCTGAGATTTTTAAAAAATGTTAAGTTAAAACCCTCCAAAATGATAGAAGCAGTGCCTGTAGCTTTAAGAAATGAATGCCTTCAGTGGCTACTAGGCAACTAAAACAATATGGCCAGGCCCAGACTTGATTTCTTTCAGTAAAAGGCAGGAGGGTAGGGCTGGCCCTTTCCAGGGCTATTTGTGCCTTTGAGGATGAATTTATCAGGGCCAGGCATGGCAGCAACTACTAGGCTACTTGCTACCATCTGACTTTTATGACACATCCAGGCCCACCTGCTTACTGTTATTCAACAGTAGCCATCCCATGAAAGCCAGTATGGTGGATCTTGGAGAACTAGGTTCAAATCTCTACTCTGCCATGGAAACTTTGGGCCAGTCATGCCTTTTCAGCCTAACCTGCTGCACAGGGTTGTTGCAAGGATAAAATGGAGGAGAGCAAAATGACATCCCCATTGTGGGAGAACCAGAGGGAATATAAATGAAATAATAAAAATAGCTGAAGATGGGTGGGGGACAAGTTACAGATAGGTTGGCTGGCTGGTGGATGGGAAAGGATGCAGGGAAAAGAAGATATGGGGGTTGCCAAGAAGAGGAAAAGAGGAAATAGTCTGGGGAAGGAGAGAGGGGGAAATGTGGTACCCTACCTATACAGGTCTTTCTGGGTTCCTCCAATACAACTGGACCTGGCCTAGTGGCCAGCACCATTCAACTGGGTTATAGTTTTCCCAGGCAGAAGCTGCCAGTGGGAAGGAGAGGAAGGTGAATACAGTGGGACAGCTAAAGATAGGTTGGGTGATGGGTTGGAAGGAGAGAAAGAAGCAGGAAAAGAGTAAGAGCTATGGGGACTTTCAAGGACAGGAAAGAGGAGGGGAAAATGAGATAATCTAGGCAAGTCCTTGTGGGGCCCCTTTTGTATTTTCTATACATTGTAAAGTTAGTAAATGCTGAGCAATGTTGGAATGGGATGGCTGGTGCTAATAGTATCTGCTTAATCACCATCTTATAGGTGGCTTTAGGGAAGCCACTGTGGCCCAGCCCTCTTCTTCCTCAATCTGAAATATACTTCAGTTACACAAGGTTGTTTGAGAAATATAAATTGCAGTATAAATGCATAGATCCAGAGGAGTTAAGTGTGTTAGTCTGTAGTTGCAAAATGGTAAAGAGTCCAGTAGCACCTTTAAGACTAACCAATTTTATTGTAGCATAAGCTTTCGAGAACTAGTGTTCACAATAGCAGTAAATGAATTGGGTAGGGAGGGTATTTTCCATGCCCCCTTTCTGCCATCTCCTAAAGCCAATTTGGACTGAGAACAAAGTACTGGAAAGACTTAGTTTATCTTCCTTTCTGCACTGGTTCCCAACATTTTGGTCCGCGTGCTTCAAGCATAACTGCTCAGATTGTGACAAAGAGTGAGCTGTAATACATAACAGGTAGTTTCTTTTGACTACAATCATGTAACACATTTGCATTCACACAGTGCCATTGTGTTGTAAAAACTGATGCCAGTAGTGAATAATGAGCCATCAGCTCTTTTTTCCCCCCTGGTTAATAACAGATTCTGCTTTGTGTGTTCTTTTGCCTGTCTTGAGAGCTTCCTTGAAATGTGCCAGATTTGTGAACTGGGCTTTTTCCTTTGCATTTAATATGCAGAAAAATAGAAGACTGAGAATTTGTCTTAACAATGAAGCATTTTGAGTTAGTTCTGTGATACCATTTAAATTAATTCAAAGTTCACAGTATTTGAAATACAAAAATACTAAGCTATAAATCAGTTTTAGTCTGTGTTTTTTATTAGTGACCTAGAGTAGGTCTCTGATGTGCAACAATATATTTTTTTCTGGAAAAATTATAATTTGGAAATTTTCTGATGGCCTAAATAGAGTGTGATCTGATTTAGCATGTTTGCTTTTTCAAATGTCTTCCTGAACTGTCTGTTCTGCTACATGTGCTTCAGACTTTCCTAGCAATTTCTGTTTTGAGCCTATCCATCCAGTGATGCTCAGTTCTCTTATTATAGCCTCCTTCTGAAGAAATTAAAACAGGCGAGGATGAAGATGAGGAAGATAATGATGCTTTATTAAAGGAAAACAATGAAAGTAAGACTGTATTTAGGCTTCTTTCCATTTTTCCTCTTGACACATGTTGTAATAGGAGTGTGCTAGCAGACTTATATTCTCCCGAGTTCATCATATTTATTGCTTCTAATCTGCCATAGTAATTGGTGCTCAAATCTGTGTTTAGTTTCTGATTTCTTCAAAACAAACAGAAGTAAAGAGGCCATAATCTTGCCATGTTTGTGATTCTGTTGTGCTCCTTGAACTTCAGTGGAATCTGGCCATCTTGATGGTATCTTATCTAGCAGTTGGCTAGTCTGCCGTTCATATAAGAGTAGAAATTGTTGTATGACACAACTGTATAAAATGCTCTTGTGCTTATGATTCAGCTGGCAAAAAAATTTCTATGAAAAGTATCACTTTGCAGTATTCAGCTATATTTATGATGTCTTAATCCGTCTGTATGAGATCTTTAGACTGTCTTCATCCAAAGCAAAGCAGAGGCCATTCACCCTCTTAGTCTTCTCTCCTTCTCCCCAATTTGTGAATTGATGTCTGTCCATAATCTTGGCCTGTAGTTTCCTTTCCATGCTTATACCTTCATTTGCACCCCTCCTGTTTCTTATGTGATCTATTTGTATCCACTTGGAGCTGAGTGCTGATATAACTTCATACATTTCTGTTATGTTCATTTGTAGCAGAATCCACTTGTGTCCTCCATTTCCTCCTCCCCTCACCAAGATGGCACAAAAAAGTTAATCCTCATTTTAGTGATTCCTTCAACAGGTTCTTGCTTATGTATCTATTCTGCTGCCCTGTCTTTCTTTTTAATGTGCATACAACCAGTGTTGCCAGCCATCTTTTCTCTAGTTTATTCCAGATCAAATTGCTTTTAAATATTTTATCCTATCTAAAAATCACCCTTAACCCCAAACTGTGGGGTAAAACATCATTACAGTTGCATTTTTAACAGAATGTTTTCAGAAGTGCCTCAGTAATGTGGTCCTTTTAGGATATTACTGCTTACACATAGTAAACAATTACTCCAAAATACAGCAACTTTCTATTTAGTTTTATTTCTATAAAGAAAAAGACAACTGGGACATGGAACATCTTAAAAATCTACTGATGTTGAAATGATAATCCTTTTTTGTCCCTGCTAATGTAATGTGTTGGGTGAAAAATGCTTCATCTGTTTTTTTTCAAAGGAAAATTGATCTAAGGAAACAGTGAAGCATTACAGTTGCCCAGCATTGCTGAGCAATTCAGGAATTCCGACACAAAGCTTTCTGAAGCAATTTGTGTTGCTTCGGGAAGCTTCGGGCAAAGCGGCAGCAGCCGCTCCTGAAGCTCCCATGAGGGAAAAAGGTGGTGAGGAGGGAAGTTTGAAGCCACCCTTTATGTGCCACTTGCAAGCAGCACAAAAAGGGGCGCTTTCAAATGCCATACCGCTTGCTTCACCTGATGGGAGGGGGAGCCTCCTCCCCCTCCCATTGGGGGAAGCAAGCAGCAGGGTGGGAAGTTTAAAGCAACTCTTTTCTTGCCACTTGCAAGCTGCATGAAAAGGGTTGCTTTGAGCTTCAGTGTGCTCCGTAAAGATTCCCGAATCTTTACGGAGCATACCGAAACTTTTAAGCACCCAAATCCCGAAGCGGCTTGCTATTTCCGGATTTGGGTTATCCTGAATCTTTTTAGGGTGAGAAGCAGCAGCAGTGGAGAGGACTTCAGGAAAATATACACCTTCCACATGAATCCACCCCAACCCGGATGTATCTACCAGTATTTTGTGATAATACTATGTTGTGGTTATGTCACCCACTTATTTTTGGCTGGTTTGAACTCTGCCAGAACTTTGACAGGAACTGGCTTTATTGTTTTTCCAACGATTAATGTTTGAATTTATATTTAGAAGTGAATTCTACAGAAATCTAGAAAAAATTAGCATTCCATACATTTGTGCCTTGCTTAGCTAACAAACCAAAAACAAAAGTAGAATTGTTTAAAATAAATTTACATTATGTGAATAATCAACAGAAAAAATAAGTAACTAATTTAAATTTGATTGAAACTGACTAAAATATGAAATTCTCATGGTAGGTTATCTTATAGGGTAGTCAGAATCGTCTCATTTAAAAAAGGAGAAAGATGTTCTTACTATGCCCAGAAAGGTACTTGGTACCACACTGTATTTGAGTAAGTTATGGTTGTGGCACTAATTCAAATACTCCAGAGAAATGTATGAGCACTGTTACCTTACCACAGGATATTTTTGCCCCTAACCTTTATTTGAAGGAAATTTAGAATGGACTTAGCATGAATAAAGTTGATTATGAATGTAAAAAGTAGACTTTTTTCATTGAAAAGCGGCAATCAGTTTTCAAAAGCCCAAGTTCTAAGGTAGTTTCAGATAGGTAGCCATGTTGATCTGCAGTAGAACAGCAGGATTTCAGTCAAGTAGCACCTTAGGCCCTCTGAATAAGGGAGTGTTGACCCTTGAACGATTATACCCTGAAAATCTTGTTAGTCTTTAAGGTGCCACTGGACTCAAATCCTGCTTTTCTAAGGCTTTCACCTAAAAAATACTTTCTTTTTTTGTTTTGTTTTAGGTCCAGATGTTCAACGGGACAAACTTGTAACAGGGGAACAAATAGAGTTATTTGCTAACAGGCTCAGCGAATACTGGAAACTTCTAGCCCCATACTTAGATATGAAAGACTCTGACATACGGCAGATTGAATCAGATAGTGAAGATGTGAAGATGAGAGCAAAGCAGCTCCTTGTTGCTTGGCAAGACCAAGAGGAGATCCCCGCAACTCTGGAAAATCTCATTACTGCATTGAACAAAGCTGGGTTACATGATCTTGCAGAAAGCTTAACAAATGACACGGAAAACAGTTAACTTTCTTGGGAGTAATTTTTCAGTTGACTTATTAGTGGCTGTTGTTTCTAGAGAACAGAACCAACTGCTTATATTTGGTACACATTAAAGATCTTTTAATGCATATTGTCTGAGTGTTCAAGGAAAGAAGAGTAAGGGTTGATCAAAAATAGCAAATGGCCCTTTGACTTCATTCTCAAATTAAGGAGATACGAGAGAACTTTTAATTCACAGAACCTTATTATATGACTTGGGATAATGTAAGAGCTCAAAATATTGGAGATTGGGTAGCTAATAGCATTGTTAAAGTTCTTTCACAGAGTACAACCATCAGCAGTAGAATTTGTAGGGATTCAGGAAATTTATGGGAGAATATGATGATAAATTGCTTCTCCAAAATTGGGTAATTAAATCAACTTTGATGCAACCCATTGTAAATGGTGTAACAACTGCTAAGCATTCAGTTTAGCTGAGAGCAGAATTGCAACTTGCTCTTTCATGTTTACCTACTGCTTGCTCTGCACTTTTTATACTACTTTGGACCTAAGTGTGCTGGAGGTGTTCACACAGGACAGTATTATGATTGCAGACCTGTTGACACAAGTCTCACTAGGATAGATGTGGCTTGTTGCTTTAAAAGCTTGAGGGCAGCAATTAGCTATTCAGCTGGGAATCTGTAGTGAAATGAATCTATGTAAACTCCCAGTCTGGTTAGAACCAGTGTTTTTTGGGGGATGAGAGGTACTCATGACATTTGCTGTCTTGGGGGTCCAAGCCTACTGGCCAAAAGAGGTGCCAGTACTACATACCAGCATGTATTGCCAGAAAAAATACCCTGGTTAGAACTATAGGGCTCGTTCATTCTTCCCCCCAATGTTTGAACAGTGGTGGGGAAATCAAAGTCCAGTGTACAGCCTCAGTGCAGTCCTTTTCTAACACAAAGTTGTACAACAGGTTAATCCATTCCAGAGTGTAGTTTCAGTTGAGTGGGGAACTGGAGTATATTTATTCTGTGTGTGTCACAGAGAGAAGCCAGCATGGATTTCTTTTCTCAGTCTTGGAGCCACCAAGCTTTGGTACTGCAAATGACTTAGGAAAAAGATATAGAAAAGGGTGGTAGATACTTTATTATTTACAATGGTGTAAGTGAGAAACAGTGCCTACTGTGGGGCTTCAGCAACCCTTGTCCTGCTTGTTGTACCATAGACTCAGAAGGTGCCGCTGGGATACGGTATGGGGAGTCATTGTTCCTGACTTCTTGTGATAAGGTTCTTAAAGAAAGTATAGTTGTTATAGCAGGAATGAGCTGATTCCCAATGAGATCAAATTTTATAATCTTACACTACAAAAGTTGTTTCAGATCCCAACAAATGTTTACTGGTGTGATAAACAGCTGCAGGAGCAAACGGGCAGTTGTCTTAATGGACCATTCTAATCCATGTTTAAGAAAGACAAGTCACAGCTCAAAACTAAACTCAGCTAAAACAAGCTATAATGTTAGGTATATGGGAATTTGATTTTGAAGGAAGAAAATTAAACAGCAGACATGTAAGTTCTCTAAATCAGTAGGTCTCAACTTTAACTCCCATTAATGCTCATCTGTGCTGAAATCCTTTACATTGCACAGAGTGCAGTTTTATAGTGGAAGTAACTACAATGATTGCATTAGATCTGTTGTTCTCCTTTTGTACTACTCAGCCAGTTCATAGGGCTGTTCTATTGGATCCTTGCAAAACAATCAGTTGTATTCTGGCTAGTGTTTTAAAAGCTAGAGGACTGCAAGCAACTGCATTGCTAGTTTCCCCCATTTCAAAAGACAGGAAAGCTAAATGTTTTCTAAGTTGGAGAGTACCTGGTATCCATAGAAAACGGAGTTTTGTTTTCACATGAGCCAGATGAATGTGAAAAGGGCTTCTCTCTATAATTTGAGAAAAGCTGTTTGAAACAGCGTTTTGAAATGCAGAAGCCATCTAATGAACATTATATGTAGACGTACCCCTTCCAGCAAACTATGACTATAACCAAAGCCTCACCTCAGCACTAGTATAGCTAATCCTCAAAGAGGCATTGCATATTCATTATTTTCCCCATATATAGCTAATGTGCTTGGTTTATTCTGTATTTAAAATAAGAGGAAATAAAAATAGAATTAGGGAGTAGACCCAAGGCTATTGGAAAGGGAAAATGAGCATCTGTACTAAAGATGAACAGATAACTTTGTATAGCTTTTATTTCTGTTCCTGAGATGGCTTCACGATAGGGATCTTCCTGGAAGAATTTACGCCTGTAATTCTAAATTATGTAAAATTGAGCAGAGGGTAGATAAGCTAAATGCACCTTCCTCTTGTGCTACTCCAAACTCAGAATTACCACTTTTGCCATTTATGCCGTTCCTTAAAAATATTATTCTACTCTATTTGAAACATTCTGGTGGTGGCTTACTTACATATAGGGAAAATTGTATGGGGTTAAAGTTTGGGCTTAGGTAAGAGTGTGTGTGTTATGTGCCATCAAGTTGCCTCCGAGCTATGGCAACCCTATGAATGAAAGACCTCCAAAATGTCCTATCATTAACAGACTTGCTCAGACCTTGCAAACTGGAGGATGTCACTTCTTTTATTGAGTCAAGCCATCCTGTTTTAGGTCTCCCTCTTTTCCTACTGCCTATTTTTCCTAGCATCATTGATTTTTCCAGAGAATCTTATAATGTGACCAAAGTACGATAGCTTCAGATTTCTCATTTTAGCTTCTAGGTAGTATTTAGGCTTGATTTGATCTCCCACTTATTTGTCTTTTTGACTGTCCATGGAATCTGCAGAATTCTCCTCCACATTTCAAATGAATCAATTTTCTTCCTGTCAGCTTTCTTCACTGTCCAACTTTCACATCCATCCATCGTAATGGGAAATACCATTGTTTGGGTTATCTTGGATCCCAGAGACACATCTTTAAGGATCTTATCTAGCTCCCTTACAGCTGCTCTTCCAAGTCTCAATTTCCTTCTGATTTCTTCGTTGCTTTTTCAAGGTAAGAGATTAGCAGAAGTGGTTTAGCTAAGAGACCAACTGAAATGTCATATGCCACAATAATAATAATAATAATAATAATAATTTATATACCACCCTTCAGGACAACTTAATGCCCACTCAGACCGTTTTACAAAGTATGTCATCCCCACAACAAAACACCATGAGGTGGGTGGCGCTGAGAGAGCTCCAGAAAGCCATGACTAGCCGAAGGTCACCCAGCTGGCTTCAAGTGGAGGAGTGGGGAATCAAACCCGGCTCTCCAGATTAGAGTCTCTTGCTCTTAATCACTATACCAAACTGGCTCTACACCATACTGAATTTCCAGTATGAATAAAGAGAAATTTATAGGAGAAACACATACTATCTAACACACTTGTAACTCTCTTTAAGAAGCTCCCTTAGAAAATTACTAGACTGAGGTATCATTTTTTATTTCCCTGAGGTAGAAGACCCCCAAATTGGATAGCCCAGGCAAGCCCAGTTTCCTGTGTCCATGTATAAGTCAGCCTTAACTCTCTTGCTTAATTTAACTTTAATTTGCAGGGCTGTCTATTACATATCATAAAGCAGAGAGACATTCTAAAATAGCCTAGCCAGTGGATTTCACTACAGGGTTGGTCCTTCTGTGTGGTAGGCCAATGATGAGCTGAAAAGAAACGTAATAAATACGTTATAGACTTAAAAACTGCACCAAAACTGAGACACTACCACTATCTGAAGAAGAAAGCTTTTGAATGTTCTTAAGCTACTCTGAAAATCTTGTTGGTCTCTAAGATGCCACTGCACTCAAATACTGCTGTGGCACTGTAAGAACAGAACTATGCTTTAAGTTTTTCTAAAATAACAGCTCCACTCATGTGGCTATTCCTTTTGGGAAATTGTCCTAATGATGAATTTTCCCTACAGCAGGGACAGTGTTCTACTTTTGTGCCCCACAGTAGATTCTTATTCAACCTAGGTTCCAGAAAAACCCATACTACTTTGTATTCTTTAGTCCACTAAGTTGGACAAAATGTTAATATTCCAATTCATTTCTTCCATAGCATAGCAATTATTTTCCAAAACACAAGCACCATAGTTCCTAATCACTCCAGTAATTCATAATTCTAAAAATATAAAGTATAAATTATCAGCACAGATAAAAAGCTAGCTATCCTGTTATAGTGGAGAACCCACAAGGACTTGCAAAGGGGCATCTAATTTTCCCTTCCCCCCACTATTTTCTCTGTTCTATTGAAAGCCCTGCAGCCTCTCTCTTTTTTCTGCTTCCTTCCCATCCACAAGCAAGCCTACCTTTACGTGTTGCCTCTGTCTAGCTTTCCTTCCTCAGGAAAACTCTTGCTGGACAGCAGGTAGTACCAAGCCCAGCTGTTTGGTGGAGGATCTGCAGAAGGCACCTCATTTCCACTGTATTCCCTTCCTAGCACTATTTCCTCTTTCCATGCTTCTCACTGCCGGGCCGGGCCTCAATATGTCCTCTTTCCAGGCCAGGAATGAAAGGAGTAGAGTGGTGGGCTGGGTGGCAGAAATAGCTTCTCCCCCTGCCTTTTACTGATAGAAACCAAAGTTTGACAGCTGGCACTGCTGTTGTTCCCTAGCAACCCCCACAAGGACCACAGAAGAAATTCAGTCTTAATAAAGAAACTTGCTGCTTCTTTTATTGCAGAGATGGAGGGGCAGTTGAAGCCTATCAATGTATTTCCCCCCAAACTTTTCTGCAAACCTGGGGCTTTTCTCACGTTTGTATCCACAGTTGGGGTCACGCTGAGAATTAGATATATGGATATGTACTATTCAGCTTGAGAGAGAAGACAAAATGCAGCTATATTTACATTAAAAGCACCAATATTATTGATCACCATTTATTTAAAGTCATGAAATGCCAGCAGCAGATCCGTCTGAGGTGGCAGGTCAAGCTAGACAAATACGTGATTGTAGCCGTATTTCCATGGGCTATGAGCAGCAGCACTGAGTTACATGTTTGGGCAATAATTGATTTTTCACCATTCTGACAGAATTGTCAGACACAATAAGGATGGACAGCTACTGAACTGGTAGAAACCATGCAAGAGTTAACAACAAATGATGTATTAATAGGTGTGCAATAAATATCTTCCAGATAATGTTAGTGGAAAAGGGCCATTGAAATTTCATCATTAGTTTTAAAATTGTATTTTTTTAAAAGGGTAACTAAAAATATTAAATGCTGAATGGCAGAGATCAGTTTCAAATGGATGTTCACCTTGCTGCTCCAAATGACAGATTGATGACTAACATTGCAAACTCCATGAACCTCTGGAGTTAAATTTATTTCACACCTAGGCAGAAATGGGTAGAAATGAAGTCTATTGTTCGGCTTCATCTTCAATTATTTCAATTCTGCGTGGCCCGTAAAGCAGAACATATGCTATATGCCAGTCTCCACCGCCTGAGAGCCTCAAAATATCTTCAGGTGTAACAATGCTGACTTTGTCATCGTCAAATTTAATCCATTCATCTAGAAAGAGGAGGGAAAGAGGCAGTTTATGAAATACAGCATTCTTAGTTTATTCCTGAAATGAAAACTTAAGGCTGGGTGGATGACCAACCTTCTAAAGTTGCTTTGGTACCTTGTTTTCTTTTAACCCAAGATACGTAGTGTCCTGAAGAGCTAGATCTTCCCTGATGTGTTAGCACTGCCTGGAGGTCATAATAACCACAGTTATTAGAGCCAATATCTGAGGGGAGAAAAAGACACACTACAATGTGAACACTGTAGTAAACCCTTTTCATGCAGCTTGTCCATGCCTTTTATATCTAACACTTTCAGAATTAAAGCTCTCTTAAGATTAATAAAAATATATATTTTAAACAAGCAAGATTTTGGGCTGGGGGAAAGTGGTGTTTTACCAATTGGATTATCACTCTCTGCATAGGATTACACCAAAGAGACAGGATGGCCAGCACTCGAGATGGGCATGAACAGGAAAAAAACCCGAACACGACGTTCGTTATTTGTTGCCATCCACAAACAGAGATTCACAAACATCGACGGACATGACATGTTCACGAACATGTTCATGGTTGGAGGTTCGTGGGAGGCAGGACGGCCCACTTGGGACTTAGCTGAACTTGAGCCGGGGAAAGGAGAGTCCATGGGTCTCCTCCTTTCATGTCATTTTCTCTTCACAGTGGCAAAAACTGGACTGTCTGCTGGAAGATAATTGAGGAGTTACAAACTGACATTCCCAATGTCCACTACCCACCAAATTTGCAGGGGACATAGTCCTCTGAAGGCCCCCCAAGTTTCAAAAAGATTGCACCCCGGGAAAGGCATGATCCATGGGTCTCCCCCTTCCATGTCATTTTCTGTTTAGTGGCAAAAACGGGACTGTCTGCTGGAAGCTACTTTGAGGGGTTACAAACTGACCTTCCCAATGTCCAATACCCACCAAATTTGCAGGGGACATAGTCCTCACTATCCTCTGAAGACCCCGCACGTTTCAGAGAGATTGCACCCCGGGAAAGGCATGATCCATGGGTCTCCCCCTTTCATGTCATTTTCTGTTTACAGTGGCAAAAACGGGACTGTCTGCTGGAAGCTACTTTGAGGGGTTACAAACTGACCTTCCCAATGTCCAATACCCACCAAATTTGCAGGGGACATAGTCCTCACTATTCTCTGAAGACCCCACACATTTCAGAGAGATTGCGCCCCGGGAAAGGCATGATCCATGGGTCTCCCCCTTTCATGTCCTTTTCTCTTTACAGTGGAAAAAACTGGTATGCTGGAAGCTACTTTGAGGGGTTATGAGCCAGAAGGAAAGCCAGAAGGAGTTCAGAGTTCAGACCATCCATGCCTATGTTGCCAGGGGAACTGATTTAAAGGCGCCATACTGTCTGGCTTTACGAACAGCTGACAAATGCCATGAAGGGGGCTTGGAACGAACACGTTTGCTGGGAACAGGGCCTCGCGAACAGCGGATTGGGCTGTTCGTGGCTTTTTTTTGTTCTATTGCTGTTCGTACCCATCTCTAGCCAGCATTGATTAAGAGTAAGTATGTGAAGGCAGAAAAGGCAGTTGCAGGAAGCCTGCCAAATGAAGCATGGTGCCCAAAAAGCAGTGTAGACATATACTGCTGATTGCACAAGACAGGTTTGGCAGAAACGTAGTACTGCTTCCTCCTCTCCAGATACTTCAGATTGGATCTTATGAACTTGTGGGAAGAGATGTCTCCAGATGCCCCATAAATGATGCCCGAAAGGTCAATGTTGAGGACCATGGGGTCCTTCCTGGACAAAATACCTCCCCCACGCCTTGCAAGCAGAAAGTTGGTTCATAGGATTCAACCTATTATCTGTAGCTGACTACACAAGCAAGAGATACTTAGAAAAGTCATGCTTCCATTTTGGTTTTAGCTGGGGTTTAAAATGTATTATCCAGTTCTCAATACTGTCTGCAATAAAAACATACGTGTTTCTAGCAACCCAATAAATGCAAACTAGAAGAAATCTAGAGCCTCTTAAGATAAAAATTAAAAGCTTGCCTAAACAGAATGTTTTTTCACTGTCCTCCGAATTTCTTCCCTGCTCCATTTCTTTATGATGTGCAAGTTTTGGCTTTTATATTACAGTTCTTACAGTCTATCACTTTAATGTGAAGGTATGCAATCATAAGAACCATGGAGCAAGTGTTCACGCAGCAATCAGTGGGAATTCCAGCTTGCCTAGCTTTCATACCTATCTTTTGAGACAAGACAGAACACTTATGAATACAGCCAAAGGGTAATTATGGCAGCATGAAGATGTATGGTTGTATTTAAATTTCTGTAATGTTTTCCAATAGACGCTTACCATCAGGAAAGGAAAATGGCTCAAATTTAACTTCCTTCTGTGCACCATCACCTTTACTAGACTGAAAAGTGAAAGGTACATTTTAAATTAAAAGCATTTAGTAAAGCTATATTGCTATTATTAAAACTGTGCTACTAAGTCATCACTGGATTGTTTAACCACTTCCAACAACCAGTTATCTCCAAAAATATGAAGATCAAAGGCTTAAAGCGCACATAAAAGCAGAGATGCTTTTTAAAGCTAGGTCTGCTCCATGGTATGTAAAGCAGAGGGGTGGAGATAAGTGCAATTTTAAGAGCAAAAAAGACACATGCACACAAAGATGAACAACCCATCTCCACACAGAGACAGTTTACCTAGACGGAAGCTAAGCAATAAGAGTGCTCTTCTGGACACTCATTTTGCTCATTCACCTCTGACCTTCCACTTTATACAAAATTAGCCAGAGCTAAGGCTGCCTATTAGGTGTAAAACTGAACCTGTCTCATCTCAATGACTCTATGGCCTACTTTTCTTACTGCATTCTTATCTAGCCCACTTCTTTTTGGTTTTCTTAACACAAGTCTAAAAATCAAACATTTTAGCTCTGAATTCTAAAACCCCATACTTAGATGTTTTAATCAAGGCTTATTGCTTGTGAATGGATTAAAAGAGGTTCAAAGCCTTGGTTGAAAGATTCCAAATTAAAGTTGTGTGCTTGACAAAATTTATAAGTAGAACCATGTCAACAAGACTGTTAAATGGCATGCTCCAGAAATTAGGGGGATGGATTTAACCAAGAGAGAAATTTCATAGAAGGAATCTTCCACATCAAAGGGCAACTTCGTTTGTCCACCAAAAAGTCACTTATGATTGTGAGGGCAAGGAAAGACAAGCTCAGGAGCAACACAAGATACTATTCAGTAAACTGCAGCAAAACAACATAAGAGAAATGTTCCCTCTCTACTTCAGCGTCACTTGTGGAGCTTACTGCTCACACACCAATGGGGAGGGGGAGGATTTCTAGCAATTTCTCCTTGCCAAAGGAACCATGCCACCACCGATATATGTACCATTACACACAAGATGACAATCATTCCACTCTCTTCAACAAGCAGGAATTTCAAGTCATTTCAAGTCATGTTCCCCAGTGAATTTGCTATTACAGTCACAAGAATCTAAACTAGTGTTTTGGGAAACCATGTTTAACCTAAGCAACACTAGCTCTGAAAGCCTGTAACTAAAGAAAATGTTGTGCATTGTGTAACTGAAGTATTATGAATCACTTACATTCTTTGGCTGCTGATTTACTTTTTTGTCTTCTAGATCCTTGAATTTTGACCTGTATGAGACCATCTTTTCTTGAAGTTCTGGTGTACACAGTTCATATACATCCAACATAAGTGGAAATTTAACATCCTAGATACAATTAAAATAAAAACTTAATATCCATATAAAGCATCACATGAAGCTGAGAAGACTACTTCCATTACTGTTTTAAATGCAGTTTAATGTCTTAAGTAATATTTTAATCTGAGACATGAGATTTAATTTAAATAAACCTTAATACTGCTAGAATGAAAACTATGTACCCAAAACACCTTCAAAATATGTCACAGAGTTATGATGAACAGTTTGTTTGGCAATTATTTTAGAATAAGAATAATCAGACTGCATGACCTGTTCTGATCTTGCTTTCATTCCCATCTACAGGCTAAAAAACTGGGGATCACTACATTTTTAAAGTAAAACGTTTTGTAAGAAAGTGCCTCTCTGTGCTCCACCTGTTGGTCAGTATTTGCCCTAACACAGAAATGCCAAACACTAAATTTAAGAATTAAAAGCTGTGACACTGAGAGATCTCTGTCTTTTGGTGCTACACCTCTGAAGATGCCAGCCACAGCTGCTGGCGAAACGTCAGGAACTACAATGCCAAGACCACAGCAATACAGCCTGGAAAACCCACAACAACCATCGTTCTCCGGCCGTGAAAGCCTTCGACAATACATAAAAGCTACATACCTTAAGAACTTTGGCATTCACTGATTCCTTCTCTTTGTAAAAGAAACGAACCATCTGAATAGTTAGATAGGCAGGCAAGCGACTTATCTTGGACTAAAACAAGAAAAGAATTCACCAGAATTCATGAACACCTGTCTATGTAATGCAAATGCAACATTGCCCCATATGAACACATAAAGCTGCCTTATACTGAATCAAACCACTGCACTGGGCAGAGGATTGGATTAGAAAGTCTGTATGGCCCCTTCCAACTCTGTGATTCTGTTCATCAAGGCTAATGTTCTCTACGCAGACTAATAGCGGCTCTCCACTGTCTCAGATAGAGTTCTTCCACATCACTGTGTGACTAATCCATTTAACTGGAGATACCAGGATTGAACATGGGACCTTCTATAAATCAATGCTCTAACTCAGCCATTGCCCCACAATCCATCACACATTTTTTTACATAGCCAGTAAAAGTCCATTACAATATTCATGGCAAAACCTTAAGCACTGAAATAAAGTTCACCGACTAACAATGCCACATAACAGGATTATGTACAACTGCTATCACACAGAATGCAAGCTGTACACATGCACTGAGTTGTTTTATGCATTCCTACCCTATCCCTAAACAAAAAGGTTCTTGGGCAGCTATGTGCTTCTATATAATGTTGCAACAATAGCATCCAGTTCCTGAACTTGGCTCATTCCATCACCCCAGCCTCTCAATGGATGAGATACAGTTTAGTCATACACAGAAGTCGGTTTGTGTGCGTGGACTGGCCCTTTCTGTGCCGCTTTGCAGCAGCAGGGAAAGGGGCATTTCACCCCAGCAGGCTTGGATCAGCTGCTTGTCGGGGAGATCCCCCACAAACAGCTGATCCAAGGGTTTAAATGCCCCTTTCCCCGCTGCTGCAAAGCAGTGGGGAAAGGGGAGTTTTCACCCCTGCAGGCTTGGATCATCTGCTTGTTGGGGAGACAAGTAGCTGATCAGGGGGTTTAAATGCACTTTTCCCTGCCGCTTTGCAGCGGCTCGTAAAGGGGCATTTCACCCCCCCAGGTTTGGATCATCTGCTTTTTGGGGAGATCCTCGACAAGCAGCTGATCTGGAGATTTAAATGCCCCTTTCCCTGCTGCTTTGTAGCGGAACAGAAAGAGGTATTGGTGTTTAACACAAACCAAATGAACTTGCAGACCAGTTCGTGGAAAATGGGCTTCAACGAACCGGCCCAGTTTGTGATGAACTTTAGTTCATCAAGCGGTTCGTGCCCATCTCTATTTCACACATGAATTAGTAAGCAGAAATCTTTACTAATAAGAAAGCAGTCTAACTAACTTATTTGGGATCCAAATACTACTCACAGATTTTATGTAAAGGGCATTCCTTTGCAACGTAGGAGAGAGTTTGGTAATTTCTTCTTGAAGACGCTGGAAAAAAAAAACCACAATACTGTACTATACCATACAAGATAGTGCCCAGGTCACTCCTTTAGTTTTTTGCCTTAGACTTATATCAGGTTAAATTTTAACTGAAATGCAGAAGACACTCTTTATCAGGATAAGAAACGGCAGTAGTACACTAAACACTTCTCCCCTCTGGTGCAGTTCTCTTTTGTGCATGTAGGCAGCTACCTAGATCATGGTAAGGACACAAATGAAGATCTTCAGCACATCTTCTCGTACAACAGCTATACTGAAAGAAAATGCAATGGTCCAGAAGAACCTGTTTTTAGGAAGCTAAGCAGCAGGTTTACAAGGACTCTAAAATGCTATGCTTTATTAGATTTGGTTTATAAAACGCATAAGGGAGAAAACAAGGGAAAATGCAAAACAATGTATAATGCAACATGTGTCTTGGAACAGAGATCAGAATGAAAGCTGACATGCACATTCAAGATAATTCTACATTCCAACCAGCCTTCACATCTATTTAAGTGTACCGAGGCAAAGTAATACAACAGCAGAAAAAAGTGTCATAGAAAGGCAAGGAATTATAGGTACAAACAATACTACTGGAGACACTAGACCAGTTTTGCTTACCAGTTTAAGACCCGTGAAAAGATATTTAACTTCTTGATTGATAAAACAACTAAGCTGGAGTTGATTCTCTCTTCCTTTTGTTACATCTTCCTCTTCTGCTTCTGTACATTTCATGCTTTATGTAAAGTTAAGGAAAGAGAAAAGCAGCAGGAGCACTCTACTTAAAAATTGTTCAACTTAATAAAACAAATGCCAGTCAGTAATTTTAGAGACAAGGTCTTTTTACTTTCCAGAAGATTTAAATTCCTATGAAACAATCACATTCATATTAAGACAGCTGTTTGGATGGCAATTATCGGTTCTTTTGCAAACTACCAGCACAGGAGACTTTTATACATTGAAAGACAGGCCTGAGATTTTGCCTATGTTGATTTAACAGCAGCGGTTACAATGCATCTGCACATGCACAGAGAGAAAGCCCAAGTACAGAGGAGAAGACGGGTAGTTTAAAAATATACACTGGGGAAAAGGAGTAAGAGAATAAAACCAACACTGAAACAACACTAATCTGATCTGCACAGTGGGCAACCAGACGCTGTCGAGGGCAAGAACACCGCCCCCCCTCCCTGGGCCCAACTCACTTTCTAAAGAACATGTGGGGAAACAGGAAAGGCGTTGGTAGGCACTATGGTGCCCACAGGGACAATGTTGTGGATGCCTGGTGTAAACCATCTTCAATTATACTTGCATTTTAACAACCATTTCTACTTATGCAAGTAGTATTTATATCCACCATGCCCTCCAGAAAGTGTTCAGGATACACAGTTTCAAATTCAATACTGAAAAATTGGTCAATTAAGCTCTTCTTTTTGGGTGGTGATGCTGCTGCTCCTGAAGCTCCAGAATCGGTCTGTGGGAGGAAAAAAGGTAGTATCTTTTAAAGATAAATCCTTAGAAGCCACATTGTTTTGCCAACTCCATTACTCCTAAAGCAATATAAATGCTTCCACTCTTCTATTCTTGATGGTAAGCATCTTTCAGTTTATCAGAAGTGGGCTTAGATGCCCAGGTTGCCAAAGGTTTTGCCAGTAGGCTGCTCTGAATAAAGGGTTACAAGACATGGCCTTCCTCCTTCCTGCATGAAAGGGGGGTGGGCGTGGGGAAGAGAGAAGACAGAATGCTCTAGAAATGAAAGGACATAGTGGCATGTTTATACTTTCAAAATAATAACAAACTGATGGCCAGAAGTCCCTTCAAGCAAGTCCAGAAGCTTGCCCATAACCTGTACATATTTTTCTTTAAGCAATAATTGCAATGTTGGGGGGGGGGGGCAAGGATGGGGAGAGAAGAAACAGGGTTAGTATAAGCAGTCTTTGGAATGTACAGCTAAGGGGACGTACTTCCATAACTGTGTCACTTTCTATCCCTTCTAGCTTCTGCTGTAGCACTCGCATCATCTGTACCCAGCATTCATTGGCATCCTGTGATGGAAGCAGAACAAAACTAGTATCAGAATCGCTGAGAACTGCCAGTTAAAAATATACTTTAAATATCTGCACTGAGAGCAAACCCCAAATATTAGGAAGCAGTGTTGTATTCACACATACAAGCAGACTGTAGGTTCCTGTTAACTTACTGCCTTGTGAATTTTTGCCAGAAAGTTGCTGCCTGATAAAAAAAAGTTTTTTTTAAAAAAAATTACCTGTTGGAGATACTGGCCTTGATCTCCTTTCTCCGCAAACTGGGGAAAGGCCATATGTAAGAACTGGAGGAGAATGATGGGAGGGATACTAGAGGAGGTTTTGTCCATGGAATCAAATAAATCTCTAAGAGCTGGGGGGGGAAAAAGTTTTTTTAAAAAATAAAAATCATGAAGTATTACTGTTAATTTATATGATAAACACAGCCTATTTCCTAAAACCCACCCCTATTCAACCTGTATCATAACAGAGCTTTCCAATAAAGGATAATTGTACAACCAATCATCCCGGATAACAGGCTTAATAGATCACAAACCCTTAATAGGCGAGAACACTGTATGGGGAAGGTTTTTATGCAATAACAGATGCCAGCTGTTACTAAGCACTTAAAAGTCAGTCCAAAGATAAGATTTTCCTGGAGGTGGGTTGCCTGTATCAAGGCTCTGTGAACTACTTTTGCAATGTGATACAAAAGACAGAGAAGTGTAAAAAGAAAATATACACACACATCATAATCCAGTGGCACCTTAAGTATACTGGTTTAATGGGCAGGCTTCTATGCAAACACTTGACTGTCCATTTAAGTCAATTAAAAGGTGCACCTGTCTCTCTATCATGAATAAGAAAGCCTCTGAGCATGACAGTCACACTGAACTTGACCTGAGCTCTCAAATAGAGACGCAGAGTGTAACTTGTGACACATTGTTACTGTGTCACATTATTGACACAGTATATTCAATATGTTTTGCTTTTAGGGGTGTGCACTGCCAAAAAATTCGGGTTTCCCAATTCGGTTTTACCCAAAGCAGGAAAAGAATCTGGAATTACCAGAATCCCAAAGCAGCAAGCCACTTTGGGGTTCTGGTATTTAGCTCACTTCGGTATGCTCCGTAAAGATTCAGAGAAACTCCCCCACCTCCCTGGGGCAACCCCCCACCCCACCCCACTTACCTGGCAGGCAGGGAGGGGGGAGGCAGATCAGCCGGTAAGCACTGAGCTGGCTCCTGCAGGGCGCCCCCGCCTCCTCCACCAGCCAGCTGGGCAGCGGGAAACGCAGAGCTGGCTCCTGCGGGCCTGCACTGTCTCCTCTGCCGCTGCAGCGGCCAACTGGGCAGCGGAGAAGTAGGGAGCCCGCTCCTGCGGGCCCACGCCACCTCCTCCACTGCTGCAGCAGCCAGCTGGGTGGCAGGGAAGCATGGAGATGGCTCCTCCAGCCTCCTCCACCTCCTTCTCTGATGGCTGGGGGGGGGGGAGATTAAAGGGAAGGCTCCATGTGCCGTTTGCAAACAGTGTAGAGAGTCTTCTACCCTTTAAGCTCTTCCCCTTTCCAGCCGGCTGGAGGGACAGGGGAGGGGAGCTTAAAGAGTAGGAGGCTCCGCGCGCCGTTTGCAAACGGCACAGAGCCTCCTACCGTTTAAGCTCGTCCCCTTTCCTTTCTAGCTGGCTGGAGGGAAGGGGGGAGAACTTACAGGGTAGGAGGCTCTGCACACCGTTAGCAAACGGCGCGGAGAGCCTTCTACCCTTTAACCTCTTCCTATTTTCCTTTCCAGCTGGCTGGAGGGACGGGGGGGGGGGGAGAACTTAAAGGGTAGAAGGCTCCCTGTGCCGTTTGCAAACACTGTTTGCAAAAGGTGCGGAGAGCGTTTTTCCCTTTAAACTCCCCCTTCCAGCATGCCCAGAAGGCCCTTTAAACTTCAGCTGGCCCAAAGCTTCCTGAAGTGACCGGAATTGCTTTGGGAAGCTTTGATTCGGGTGTTCCAAAAACCAGAATCTTTACAGATCGGGTCTGACTTGGGCATTTTTTCCGAATCGGAAACCCAAAGTGCACACCCTTACTATCTTTACATTAAAATACTGGACATATATCCATAAAGACATTGTTTTCACACAGAGATGATACTCTGTGTAGTTCTGATGGCTACAAGAATATCTATACAACAGCTTATCCCACACTTTCCATGCCATAGCTCACTGAAGCCACAATTTTCCCCAAACACACTAGAGGACTTTTTTTTTTAAAGGGTGCTATTGCAACAGTGTACTAGTTCCTAGCTTTCATTTTCAAAAAAATTCTCTATCCCCTTTCCTTACAGAGTTATAAAAGGGAAATGTTCAGCCTGCACTTTCCCCATTATAACTCCACAATGAAAAAGCTAAACATATTTTTAAATGAAAGCTAGGACACTGTTGCAAAAGATTGCTAAAGCAGTGTCCTAATTCCCAGTTTTTTTTAAAAAAGCCCTTCAGTGTGGGATGTAGAATGGCAACTGCAGGGGCAGAACAAAGGGACTATCAACTATCACTTGATGGCACTTTCTACCACCACACACTAACCATCCAGTTTTTTTTTTAAGTAGAAAATTCAGCACTGCTGTGAAAAATACAAACCTGCAGTAATGTACTGAGCAGAGGCCATTTCTCCTGAGGCTCTTAAGGCACCAGCATACCTAAACAAATGTTTAAAACATGTTATTTAGTTTGGTCTTGGATTTAAAGCAACACACAAAAATGTTAATGTGAGCTTTAACAAGACTACATATCATCTATGCACTTGGATCACGATTATGATAGAATGGAGCCTATGTAACAAAAAAGAACCACCACTCACAGAAGACACAATTTTTCCTCACTTTGCACTTCTCAATGCAGCTGCCTGTGTTGCATGGATTTTTATCCATGTGGGTCCTAAAGCTGAGGTTCATGGGTAGCTGCTGGGGAAAGGGGAGGTGGGATAAGACCACTTCAACAAGTACCTTGTAATGGCAGTGCATTCCATTATCTTGAGAGGGTTACCATCATTATTTTTGGGTTTGGAGCTTTGCATGCATTCCCTTGGCCTTGCTTTCACTGTATATAGAAATGAAAGGCTGAACTAAGGAGACTATGTATTCATTTGAATTTAGGATCTATGCGAAGCCTCCATTCTTTAGAGCCAAGGAGATTCCAGATTCAAGTAAATGAAGGATTTTCCCAGTTATGTACGGTGAGGAGAATGGGGTTGGAGTACAGGAGTCTGAGGCCCATCCTGTCCAACCACACCAAGTAACCTCTTTGCATGCTATTCAGGCCTACTGACACCACTCCCATTGTATCATATTTGTCACTCAAAAGATCACTCAAAATTCCAAAATTACACTGAACTCTAAATTCTGCTGGCAACTATGCAAAACTGAGCTTCTCTGGCTGCATATTTTATTATGGACATCTTTCACTATTGGGAGCAGAGTACACAATCATGGCACGGCTATGACTTATCTCTGCCTCCCTATTTATAATTGATTTCTCAGGAATACTTCCAAAGGCAATATTAAAAGCCAAAGACTTAAAAGACAATGAGATCATATAAGGTAGCTCAGCTAAACACTTTACCAATCCATAATGGTTAAATATATTAAGAATTCAGTAAAATTTATTCCTTTATAGAAGTAGATTGATTCCTACATCTGAAAGCCACTAGCAAGACTAACCTTTGTCTATTCTGCTTCTTGATGAAGTCACAAAGACCAGGAGCAAAGTTGTAGTAAAGAACACACAGAAGTACCATTAAGTATGAACACGCTACCATACTGAAAATTAGTTAAGAGCAAACAAGACACTGAAAAGGTTCTGAAACAAACTTCATAAAAATCATCTTTATAAATGATGACATAATGCAGAGTCCACAAGTTTCAACACAAATCTATTTACAGAAATGCAGATCACATTTTGCACCTAAGCTATTAGGATTCTATTACTACATTTGATTTGATGTACCAACAAATCAGACAATGCTTAAGTTTTGAAGTATTTTATACACCTCATCACCACCAAACATACTGATTATAATCTCAATTATTTCATTATGATTTTGAGAGGTAACACTGAAAAACATTTACTACCATAACTATGTTATTTAATTAGAATAATGAAACCTACCTCTTTAGGGCCTCTTTCAGTTCTGGCACAGAGCGAATACACTGAACTGTTGCATTCATGTAACAAGTATTCCCAAGGTTTGTTAAACCACATGGCAATTCCATCTGCAACAAAATATAATAAAAATACTTAAAGAACGGTGTTAAATGCTAGTTTTTAGAAACGAACCAATGTTCTTTAACATAATGGCTCTACTGTTTAACCCAAACAAAGTTCCAAACATCAGAATTTTTCTTCTTAACAGAATACCAGCAGTTAGCAACTCTCTTTCTTTGCTATTATTTTATTTAGGTATTAAGAAGCAACTAATTAAATGTTTACAAGATTCTTCTATCTCATTACTTATAGTAAACTGGGTAACTCATTCCAATCACAAAGCAGCACACTTCCATACAAAGCTACCTACATACAAGATTGTGGGATTTTACATACTCAAAGGACTGCCCAGTGTTGCAAAAAAATGTAATTTTTAAAATAAGCCAAGCCGGGGGAAATCTTCAAAGCACAGCCACTGAGAATGGAATATTAAAAGCAGCGGACACTTACTATTAAGGATGGTAAAATTACAGAGGGGGAGACCTGTATTTGTGAGAGCATGTGTATATACAGATACAAATTACAAAACCTCTCTCTTATGAGTTGCATCCCTCAGCTTGTGCCTTCTAACAGCAAACTTCATGGGCAAGCACCTGGATTATGTTTTTAAACATATATCTATAGACATAGATTATATCAGTTGACTGAAAATAATAAAACACACATTTCCAAATCTGCCATAGTATTTATTTTCAGCAAGTACCTTTCAAGAGACAAAATTAAATCTATTATTTTGTGTTAAAGCAAAAGCGTGAGGGAAGGAGAAGGGTCGTTTTGAACAGTTTAAGTCTAGGAAAGAGTTACTATAAGCTCACGCTAGGCTCTTCATAGTAATAATCATATCAAATTGATTTTGAAACTCTTCACTTTCAATTCAATTGCTCTAAGGCAATAAGGAATTATTATTTGACAAAACTATCTAAAGCCCACTCTGTCTCACAGAATAAGTTCTGTAGTTCTTTGGATCTTGGCAATGCTACTTAAGTAATGCAGAACAGGTGATGAAACATGCAGTGATGCAAGAAAGTACATTCAGACTTTAAATGAAAAATGGCTTACTGCTGAGGCTAACTGTTCTTCTGTCATATCTTCCACAAAGACAGGCCGGGCTACTGGTTCTTCAGGTAATGCATCAGCAGAACCCATCATTAATAAGGTCATTCCCTGTTAAAAGTAATTGTTTTAAGGTAACAAAAACTTTAAAAACTCCACACACAATCAAGAAAAGATGCAGTTACATAACAGTGGTAGCACACAACTTGAAAACTTAATGTCTTAATTAATTTCTTAATCATACTAACTCATGCTTAATTTCTTAAGCAAACTGATTCCTTAAGCATACCTTTTAATGCCCTAAAATTAAAAAAAAACCCTAGCATCTGCTAAAAGATGTATTCAGACATCACAAATAGCTGACATTAAACTGAAGTTTACTGATATCACAAACAGAGCTCCTTTGCTGTGTTTGTATGCTCACCTTGCTCCTCCCACCTTCCTTGGCATATGGACCTTGATTCAAAACTTCTGGTTTGATCAACCTTGATTTCACCATGGTATACAAAATTAACATAGGTTTGATTACAGCTTTCCCCAAACCATTGTTTCATCTCAGCTTATTGAGACTAATGCAGCCACAGCTGAAGGCAACTGAAAGCCTGTATCTCATCCATCCAATAATATTTTTATGCAAAGTTCAGAAAAATAGTCACATGGGTGGCATCAACAATTAACTTAGGCCTTTATGTATTTTAATACTCCAAAAATATAAAGAAACAGCTCCTGTCATAGGTCAACAGTAAGAAATAAGACAACATAAATTTAGAACTAGTTTTCAATACTTACAGATTTTATTTTAAGGTTGCCCCAGTCATCATCCTATTTGGAAAAAACACAAACATATATATGATTTACAATGTACTGAAACAACAATGCATAAAGCACAATACATAGGAAAATAGTTTAATTCCAAGCAAATTCAAGCATAGAAACACTTTTAGGATTGTTCCAAATAAACTGCTGTTCAACAGTCTTAACAGCTTAGGGGAGGTCTGCCTATGCAAAATTTTACACTGCATTTATTAGAGATAAGCGTTCAGCACGCAAAACAGGACTTATGTTCATATAGATCATACCTATCCCACCAAAAATAATTTTAAAAATCTTGCATATATGCATGGAGTGCTTGTTTACAGTGGTTCTGTGTTAAAAACCTATAGCTGGATCCTATGGTTGTTCTCCCCAGTTGGTGAAAGGCGTCTTCCACTAGAGAATGGACTGTTTATACTGTGTAGAGAATTTTATTTATTTTTATTTTATTTATATTATTTATAGTCCACCTTTCATATTGAGATTCAAGGCGATTACAGTGTGAGACAGTACAGTCAATTTCAAAGACATTTCAATAAACAATGTAGTAGGGTATACACATGCAAATATGCTAAGATTTAAAACCAGCAGGAATCCAATATGGAGTTGAAGAAATGCTGAAACACAGCATAAACAATTCTAAAGCTAACATATTAAACAATATTGGAACTACCCAGTAGAATCATAATTATGGCAATATCAGTAGTCTATGGTCTATCATACTTACAGCAATAGTAGTAAAGTCTATAGGCCCTCCCTTTCCCTTTATTGATAAATCTCTGATACCTCTTCCTCACAGTACAGCTCTGTTATGTGATGTTTTGCACAGTTTGTGGCACTGCAGTCATGAAAAATTCTCTCTCTCCAAACTGGCCATTCTCAGCAGCAGCCCTCATAACCAATTGCCAAAACATATTATAAAGCAATTATATTCACTTAGAGGCTCTGGAGCCACCTGTGTCTCTTCTGAAAACTGTTCCAAAACATACCACCTGTTCTATGTTCCAGAAAAGTGGCTAAGGCTATTGCTCAGTGGGGCTTATGGTTGGTATGTAGCTCCCACTTTGAAACAGCCATCACTAGAGGGACTATAGGAAAGGCAGCTGTGAGCCTCTCATGTTACAGACAGAAGTAAAGAGCATCTCCAGCCCCTTCCCCTTTCTGCAGTCTCTGTGTTCTATTCCAGCAGCCAGGTAGCTGACAGAAGAAAAAGTAAGCAGGCTTCAGAGAAGAAAGAATAAAACCACTAATGCGGCAACCACCAAGGAAAAGAACAAGCTGACCATAGTATGTAGGGGGGTGATTTTTTTCATGGCCAGCTTACTTTCCACCAGGCATTCTGACAATCTCACTGTCTAAGCTGCCATACGTCATGCTAGCGAGAAAAGGCACAGAGCGCACTATACACAAGTACATCCAAGACAGCAATGTTTTGTTTTTAATCACCTACGTTATTTTAATTTTTGGTACTTTCGACCTATATGACACAAGCCAATACCAATATGTTCTCAAATGTTCAGACCTGCACCAATACATTACAAGAACTGTATTAATGAATGCACAACAAAATTATTGCCATACTCTACCTTTAAAGTGCCACCTTTCACCATCACTTTCTGCCTGTCTGGCTGAACTCCAGTCAAAGCAAAAAGTTGAGCTTTGAATACCATGGGAGGTTCATCTGTATTCAGTTCCACACCATCAAATTTTTCCTTGCCCCATTTTACATTAACTGCAAAAAATTATCAAAGATATACAGTTTCATATTTTATTAAAATTAATGTGTTCTTTGAGCACATGCAGATGTTTCTAAAATGTATTGAATTTTCATAAATCTATCCTATGACTAGCATTATGAGTCAGTGAAGCAAAATAATTTTACAATGAAATTCTAGACTCCAGCCTAGATCCACTGAAATTAGAATGCAGAAAACAGCATAGGACTGCAATATTAAAATACTAACAATGCCAAATACCCCAAACAGTTTAGTCATTCTTTTTAGAAAATTGCTTCCCAAGTGTGAGCATTTCCCTGCAGAACTTACTATGAAGCCTGATAGCAAATGTGTGGTACAGAGAACAACTCGGTGTGATGCAGCTGAGAAAGCACTAGTATAAGATCAGGAAAATTCCGTTTCAGCTCCCTACACTGACATGAAGCTTACTGGGCCTGGTCATTTCAATGGAAAGAGACCAAGAATGGCACCTTAAATTTCATGGAGAGAGAGTGGGATAAAATGTGGTTATTATTAATAACTGGTAAACACTGTTGCAACCTAGGTAAACAATACTGTTAAAAATTCACCATCATAGAAAAAAAGGTTGAATTCTGCTATTATCAGGGGACAATCAATTAGACACCTTCAGCAATGATTAAATTTGCGGATCTCCAAATTTTCAGTGTTGGTGATAACAAAACAATACTTTCACACAAGCAACTTGATAAAAAGTTTACCTGAAAGAATTAGAAGCAAGCAACAAAAAGGCTGAGTTACCCTTATTTGAAGTAGGTATGCATCAGCGATATAATAATATGTTTTGATACATGTTAGGATAACTGCTTGATGACTAGATACATGAATTCTCATAGCTGGAAGTTAGGCTGAAGAAAACAAAAGCAGTCTGAAGCCCTGAAGCGGCTTCTAAGGATACATTCTTCATCTCACCCTCTTTTTTTAAACTGTGAAAGGCAAGTTTAAAAGACCGTGGGATCTGGGAGGAAGACCCAGACTACAGAGAATACTTGTTCTCCAAATCCAGTTTACCATCATCTCCCTTATATAGATGCAGAGGAGTTAGTTGTGTTAGTCTGTAGTAGCAAAATCAAAAAGAGTCCAGTAGCACCTTTAAGACTAACCAACTTTATTGTAGCATAAGCTGTGATTCTCAAAAGCTTATGCTACAATAAAGTTGGTTAGTCTTAAAGGTGCTACTGGACTCTTTTTGATTTTCCCTTATATAGGAGGCACAACCATAGCTGTCCGTTCAACTTGAGGTTTTCTCATCTACAATGGTAAGAACTAAAACAGGAAAAAGAAGTTGATGAAGCAGAATAAAAGGAGAAGGGATCTTTTCCCCTTTGCCTTGACTTCTTTATCGACACTTCTGCATAATTTCTTACAGAGTCCACTTTTAACAGCGTAGGCCATATAGATGTTCAGTAGAAATAACAGCATAAAGTATGCTCTCTCCATTGTACTTATCCATGTAGATTATATATGTAAACCACAAATCTGACAATCCCTTTTCCCAAATCACTCTGCTGTTTGTGCTATCTCAGTTTATTCATTATCAAGCCTGGAAACCTCCCATGGCTGCCTTATTCCTCTCTTAAGCCCTCAGAACATAGGCAATTTCATCTTCTTTTCTGTATTAACATCCTACCGGCACTAAAAATGTGGATTAGTACCTATCCTCAACATATAAGAATCCCATCATCTATCCCGGCCGAGCCGATCATCCCAACGTGTTACCTCGGCAGTGTATGGGAAGCAACCGGTCGGCGATATCTTTTGTATGGGATTGGAGACCAACCGGAGCGGGGTGGAGAAGATAATCGACAGCCCGAAACATGCCAATTCTCCCTCTCTTGCGAGGCAGCTGGAAAAGCGCCACCCGCCCAACATAAAGACAACCTCACGAGCCTCTCACTGCTTAGAGAAAGCCGGTTTCTGGCGGACAGGTTACAGCAGAGGCGAAGACTTCCAGCCCGCGGCCTAAAAGAGGCAAGGCTCACGAGAACCCAAAGTTAGGCCCTGCACGGAGGCGCGCCCACGCGACAGGCTGCGCTTACCTGAGAAAAGCGGCATGTCGGCGCCGAACGGACGACCAGCGAGAGCGACGGGCAAGGGGTGGGGGTGGGGCGGCGGCAGCGCCTCAAGGCACGAGAAGCAGCAGGAACTGCGCTTCCCTCCCTCAGGGTCTCATTCAAACCGGCCCCTCAAGATGACGCTGCAGGCCAGAGCGAGCGCGCGCGCAACTCCGGAAGAGACGTCTCCCTGCTACCGTCTCTCGTCGCTGCAGTCGCGCTGTCTGTCGTCAAAGGAAGCGGAAGGGCGCTCTCGCTTTAGCCAGCATCTTTTCTCCTCCCTTTTAGCCCTGGCTGGGCTCCTCTTGGCGAGCTTTGGAGGTCTCTGGCAACCTGGAGCTGAGACACAAACAGCACCAGAGCCTCCGAGCATTTTTTTTTCCGCTTTGTCATACGCCGCGCGGGGGGATGAACGACCTCTAGCTGTTAAATAAGCAACCAGAACCCCATCTATGTCTCGTGGGTTGCCCTTGTCCCTTCGCGCAGAGCCCGCAAGGGATTGCATGACTAGCTTGTGAGGGCAGGATTGATGGCGCTATTATATTCAAACTGAATTTTGTATAGCGGCGTCTTTAAAGCTTCTATTCCAATTCAGAATTCTGGTGACGTTTTGCTGTCAGGACTGACTAAAGAAAATAAAGCGGTCTAGACTAAATACCTCTAAGCCTGCCATTTTCACCTGCAATTTAATCTAGACCGCTACCGGCCCTATTCTTGTTCCTCATGGGCGGATCTCACATCTTGTTACTAGAAAACGATGTTTTTAAAAGGATGCGAAAAATAACATGCAAGATTGCTGTATTATCGCACAGTGCTGGTGGGGAAGGTTGCTGCTGCACACGATTCAGTAGCAGGATTTGATGTTTGAAAGTCACCTGAGAGTGTTCCATTTATTTTTCTTAAAATATTTCTGTGCCACCTTCCCCCCCCCCCCAACCCAGAGTCCCCAAGACAGTGGATATTAAAACATTTCAAATATTAGAAGTGTCTTAAAATACACACATACTTAAGGAGTGAGCTTCAAAGTTTTGGAGTCATGAGTAAGAGGGACTTCTCTCAGGTTGCCATGCAACTTGCTTCAGATGACAGGGAAACCAGAAGCATGGCCTCTGAAGATTACCTGAGCGGTTGGGTAGGTGGACTCATGGAAGTAGGTGGACTTTAAGGTAGCTGCCTCAAGCCATTTGGACTTTAAAGGTCAATACCAGCACTTTGAATTGGGCCCAGAAGCAAATTGGGAGCTAACATAGAACAAGAATGGAGTGAAATGGTCCCTACAAGTGCGTCCACATGCCAATAAGTCTGAAAGTGAGCTTGCTTGCATAGAAGCCTGCCCTGATACTTAATAGCTCATGACCAAATGTGATTCTTGTACCTGCTATTTCTGCTAGTATCTAATAGGCAACTGGTAATGTCTTACTAAGTTCCGTTATGGTGAGGAAAAAATTCTAAATGCTAAATATCACACACACACACCGGATCCCAAAAGTCCACAATTCTATGGAAGAAGCTGAACTTGCCATGTGAAAAAGGGCAGTTGGTAGTGGATATGCAGTGGAGGTTCCACCATTAGCAGAATGGTTTGTGTTGCTTTATAAAACATTTTACAGGCAAACACAAAACTCCTGGTATATTGTTAATAAATTGATTCTATATCTTACTACAGTTGGGTTTGGGAGAAAGACAAAAACAGGAAAAAAGGAAGTTTCAAGTAATATTAATAAGGTGGGATAAAGTTGTACTACATCTCTACATAGTGGCTCAAGAGCAACATGTGGCCCTTTGACATGCCACCTGTGGCTATTCCAAGCACTGTCCTCCAATGTGGTACCTACTCCATAGTTCAAGAAAGTGGGCAAGGCTTTGGTAGGGCTTGTGACAGGTAGGTCATGCCCACACTGAAAGACAGGTAAGTTGCAAGCTTCCCTGAGCTGTGAGCCTCATGACAGGATGGAAGGCCCTACCTTCAACAACATCCTATCTTTGTCTGCAATTTTCACATGCTCATCCCAGCACCTGGACAGCTATTGAGATAAGAGCAAACTGAACACAGAAAAGATACAGCAAAACCATTACCATGGAGGCCACCCAGGAGAACAACTAGCTGGTCACACTGAGGTGATGGTGGTTTTACTCCCCTTTCTCCATAGTCAATTGCTCTTCTCCAGGTACCTTGGCAATATCACTTGCCTGAACTGCTGTGGCCATGCTGAGGAGAGAGCAAAAACTCAGAGAGATGCAAAAACTGGCTAAGTTTCATCAGGGGTGGAGAAAAACAACCCTGCATGCTCAGAGGTACTCTAATTTAAAAATGTATATATTCAATATTAATAGCTATTTCTTATATTACTGTGTGCCCTGTGCATCACCCCAAAACCAGCTCTTTTGGATCTTTGTACATAAGAGTGTGGCTCTCCACAAGGAAGTCTAAGCCACTGGATCCATCCAGTGCTGCCTGGCTGGCAACATAAGAGGACATTGCCCCCTTCAGAAAATTTTGGTAGAGGCTTAAGCCCTGCTGACCCTCCTCCCCAATTTACACCATTAAGGTGGGGGTAGGATGAAGATCCTGGCCAGCTCTTGCTGGAATCATGGGTTTTTAGACTGGTGCTGGTTGGCACTGAGTGGAAGCAGTCACTGAAGTTTCTGTACAACATAGTGAACACAAGTGGTATATTTCCATTTTACTCACATGCACACCAGCAAAAGACAAGTACCTCCATACTTCTTAAGGAAAAACATTATTAACAGAAAGAAGCAAAAGTAGGCTACAGCACCCCTACCCCCAATTTTCATGTGCTGCATACTGACCAAATGAGAGAAATGTTGTATACTAGGAAATTGGAATCCAATATTCATGAACCTAAACCATTTCCCCACATGCTAACCAGTTTCCAGTCACACCTCACATGCCGAATCCCCAAATTTACTGTCTTTTTACCACCACCAAAGATTTGGGAAAAAGTCATCAAACGCTGACTTGACACCTGCTGAATAAGAGCTCAAATATGTTTCAATGTAGTAAATGTTGCAGATTTTTATTGTAATTGCTGAAAGCACTCTAGTTCAGATACTCAGCAATGATACATTGAAGCAGCAAGAAAAACTGCTGTGGCACTTCAGAGACTCATTGGTTTATTGCAGCATAAGGTTTTACAGGCAACAGCTACAAATGATGCAGGTAGTGGACTGATAAGGTGGTAGGTAAATATATGCAAGAGCTGAGAAACACCAGAGAAGAAACCAGTAAGGTGAAAACAACATTGGAATTATAAAACACATCCTGATTCAATACATAACTTTAATTGGATCACTGAACAACAACACACTGACATTGCATGGAGAAGAGGCCTGACACCAAATACAGAATTAGTAGGAATCAGATATTTAGAAGTGAACATACCCATCACAGGCATGTGCTCCTAAATGTCACAGAATGGACTCTGGAGATGAAAAAGCGGGCACACTAAATTTAGGGCTTAGGCATAATTCTCCAGAATGTAGCAGGTAAAACTTGTAATAAGCCATATATGGCTTTCAGTAAGGGTCAATATTGCTCTTCATTAATACCTCTCCCCACCAATTTAAGCAAATCCCATACAAGCTATCATGCTACTGGGATCTCTATATAAAATTTAAAGTTGACTTCTACTGTTTTTAGAGCGTTGTCGTCCCTTTCATCAAAATATTAGATCTCTGACTGAAAATTACAAATTGCACATTTACAGGTTATGTTTACATCCATTTGTAACCAAACATTTATTTTTTAAATATCTTCACAGAAATAGTTTATAATGGTACAACTATAATTACGGAAATATAATTTTTTAAAAGACTCTATTTGAATCAGGGGAAGTGAACATCAAAATCACTGTAACTTGCTTGCTGGCCATCCCTGGTAACTGCATTTCCACAGATCATTCAGAATTCCTTTCCTTAACCTCTGCATCAACTTTAAGCCATTAAAGTTTTCCATCTCACTTCTCCATCTCTCCTCACTTATTTCCCCCTTAAACCTCACTCTCTGGTGGTCACAAGCTCAACTACTACCTTTCTCTCCTCTTGCTTGTGCTTTCCTGTTCCATAAAACAGTTGCTTTTCTCCCTTTACAAGTCATACCACTTCTCCCTTCGTCAAGACCTACTTTAACAACACCTTCACAAACAATTCTGGTCTTTTTATGAGCTCCTCTGCTTCCATCTCACTCTCCTGGACATTTCTCAGTAATCATCAATCCTATCCACTATTGCTGTTCATTCTTCTGGTGACAAGCCACCCTCTGTATCACTGACTTCCATAATGTGCAGAATAAGCTTGACAAATCATTAATATTGATCATGCTTTAATTTTAAATTAAATACATGTAAATATTCTCTTTTAAGAGCTGTATACCTTGTATAATTTCCTTTTGATGAAAATATTTCTAGTATATAGGAATGGACAAATCACATAAAATAAATTCTTCAAAATCCTATGAGAATTTTAATACACTTCATCCTGTACTAAAAGGTGTGAAATTATAAAAATTGTAATTTTCTTTTAAAATTATCAAGTTTGTATCAGATTTGCATTTTTAACAGTTGTCTGTTTTAAAGCATTGTAATTCCCAAAACTTCCTAGGAAGCGTACTTTATTCTGGAGAAAAATACCACAGTCATTTTCAAATAGTTCGTCCATAAATTAGTTTTATTTTGTATTAAATGAGCACGAGTCATTACTGTATTAATATCAGATATGTTCATTACATATCCATTAGCGTGGCTTTCAACGCCACTTGAAACATGTATATCGTCCTGAAGACAGATCAGTTTTCCAGTGCTTTGTATTTAATACACAACTGCAAAGCCATTATAAATTACTGAAGAGGTATTTGGTTAAAAATAAAATAAACCATACTGTTCATACCACAACAATATTCCTGCTACAAAGCAAGAGACTGAAGTGTACTCACACTTCAGTTCCTGTATTATCTAAAATTTTAAAGTGTCATAGGTGTTTTGTTTGTTTTCATGGTAGAAGCATTTACTACCTTCCATATTAGAATTAAAAATCTCTCTTGGTAACTGGCATTTTTATTCAAAATTGTACTATTTTGAAAAAAATGAAACTATATTCTACAATATTTTAATCAATAAAACCACTGACACACATAATAGGTGTTTGAGATCTCTACACTTACTGACATGGCAGTAAAAAATTCTCAGATTAAGGCACTAAAAGAGCAACATCCATTAAAAGTCTAACAATAATTTACATTTCAAACAGTGCATATAGTGTGAGAGACTGTAATTTGCACTTCAAATGGTTAATGCAATGTTATACAAATTATAGAAATGTCATGTACCAAAATATGCTTCAAAACTTGGTTCTTTAACTGTTAGTTTCTAATGCTTATAGAAGTAAAATTCTGTATGGCTTGGCAAAAATGCATAGATATGTAAATACTCATTTTCTCCCCCTTTACAAATATGCAGAATCAGTAATTTGTAAAGCAGAATGCAAAATATTTAACACTTTGAGCTGTTTCATGATCAAGGATTAGCATTAATAACATTGCAGAAAAGGCACTGAAGTTCAAGTGATTATACACGGCTTCGTTTTCAAGCAAATGTCATTTTCTTCAGCACAACTTTTAAGCCTTCTACAAAAATTCAGGCTGAGAAACCTTCTCTATCTAAACTGAAATCTGAGTACTCACCTTGATAAAAAATACCCCCCACACAGGGTAAACAAGGATTCATTCTCATCAATATGAGAAAAGTTCACTGTGTTCCATCATGATTGACAGGCTTTTTTTTTAGAATCCAAAAAGGCAGCGCTTTAACCTTATACCTACCTAAGCTTTATTTGCTTTTACTTGCATTACATAGTAATAATTAAACTAATCTACCTTAAGGCAAACCCGCAATAAGACACCTCAGCATGCTTTTTGTGCCAAAGCAAGGAGGAGAGAGTAATAGCAGTCTTAGCCCTGAAGCCCGTGATGTGCTGGAAGGAACAATCAGCCTGCATTGCTCTGAACGGTGAAGAAAGCCCATCTTTCTCAGACTGCATCTTGCCAGATTCCATGGAGCACTGCACACACTGTTAACTGGAATGAGAAAAAGAGGAACACTTAGAATTACTATATAATTTTATATAACGTATATAATTTAATAGGCCAACAATGCTTTACAATGTCTTGAGCTTGTAATGTTCCAATCAGGCATCTAAGGTTAGACACAGAGGGTATTTGAGCTCTTTGACATGTGTGGAGACAATCTTATATGTAAAGATAACACACACGTACTTTATTGTGTATGGTAGGAAAGAGTATCTGGCAGCAGTTCATACACTGTTTGATATTCTAACATATTTATTATGGATGAGAGTATAATAGATCTAGTTACTTAAGACATGCTGTGTTTTCAGATTTGCTTTCTGACAAACATAAAATTTTCATAATGTTTATCAACCAAATATATAACCTATCAACGATCATACATTCTTTACCTTAAACTTACAAATGATACAAGAGACTTCTTCATTTGTTTATGAACAGGGTTTTTTTTCTGGGAAAAGAGGTGGCGGAACTCTCAAGAAGAAAATGAGGAAGAAACACATGGAATTCTTTGAAATCATATTATTTTCAAGCACTATTGCAGAGCATTTTCAAGAGGTGCTGGAACTCCGTTCCCCCGTGTTCCCCCTGAAAAAAAGCCCTGCTTATGAATATTCTAAACATCAAAGAATGATGATGTTTATAAATAACTATTCATAAACTTTACTATAGATTATAGCACTGATGGTATTTGTTTTTTCTGTTTCTGTAATGGTTTGTGGGCCATAATAAAAAACTGACTTCTATAAATTATTGCAGGGTGTTGTGTGCGCATGTTTATGTCTGTGTGAAGCATTTACAATAACCAAACTCTTTTAGGTTGAAGGTATGTCAGACTTATGAATTGAAAAAAGTGCTTGTCGACCACCTCAAAATAAATAAATAAATAAATTATTTTAATCTGTCTCTCATTCAACTGGCAGCATCTATAAGTGTGTATCATAAATGTTTCCTTGTTGACAGCTGCCCCCTTTCCAATATAAACGTAAGAATACCTAGAATATTTAATTTGTTCTAATACACACAGCTATGCACACAAACATACATAATGTATGTTAACCGTAAAGAAATTATTTTCTTTAAAACAAGAGAAACATCCAAACCTGTTAACATATCATACTACTACTTTCAGATAAAACTTTATTTTTTGGCATACTGAGAATTCATAGTTCAAGTATATCGAGAACAGATGGCTAGCTCTGTAGAGCAATAAGGCTAAGCATCTTCTGGGATCTGCAAAGGATCCACAGCCAAATACAAGAGCACTCAAGAAAGCTGTAGACAGCTGGAGAGAATGTTCCATTGTGCAGGTCAAGACACTTTGTGCAAGGACCCTTCCCACCCACATCCTGGAGTTTACACCTGACTTTAAAGATTCAAAGAATACAAATTAAAGTTGAATACTGCACTGTGAATAATTGGTTGTCTCCAACGAATATATTGTTATTGTTGTCAATTTGTTACAATTTACCAAAGCTATTATCTAATTTTATTTGTATAACCAATACAACTGTGAATTATCCAATTTATATCATGGCTAATTTATGTCACTAGAATAAGACCAATATTCAAAATTAACTTTTATGAAAAAAGGCTAGCAAAGTATGTAGTACTCTGTGGAATCAATCTTTGAGCATGAGCAACTGTATCCAAAGAATGCAAAAAAAGATTTCATTCATTTTATATACTTTAAAAATTACACACACACACACACACACACATTATATATTTTATTATTTATATACATTTTAATTATATAATTGATTTTAGAAGTCCTTGTCAGCAAATGTAATTTATTTTCATGGCAAGTTAGAATATATTTGTTCCTGAAATTTCTTTCCATGAATACTGTCTTATCAAGTTTCTCAGGGGACCAAGAAAACTCATGCTATATCTAGAACAATCTAGCATTATACTGAAACATGACTGATATTTTAACAAAGAATTTTTTAGTATGCAGTATTGTTTGTTATTCAATAGATGAAACCTAGTTCACTATTAGTCAATATTTCAAAGTCACTATTTCAAGGTGCAGTCAAATATCTCCAGTTAGGGGGGTCAACCTGGTACTTGGCAACTTGTGCATGGCATTATTTAACCCAAACCTGATCTGGGCAGCCCAATCCTAAGAGGGGTGGGGAAAGTGAATAGGAACCGAACTAAGACTTGCGACGGCGCATCTGGGCCTTACGCCCGCATAAGTGGCCCTCCGCCCGCGCTCGGACGTGGCGCTGGCCCGCTGGCGGGCCGGCACCGGCGCAAGCCACAGGCGTCCGGGCAGCGGCGGAGGAGTGGCGTAGAGGCCCACGCCGGCGCAGGGGGGGCGGGGAACAGGGCGGGGTCGGAGTTAGTCTGCTCCCTAAGCCCCTCCAGAAGCGGGAACGCCCACAGCGGAGCAAAAAAGCTATGCCACGGAAAAAGAAGGCATAGCCCATAGGCGCCCATGGAACAGCGAAAAACCGGCCCCCTCTCTGAGAACCCAGCCCCGCCTCCATGGCCCGAAGGAGCATAGGATGAGAACTATCCCGGGGACCAATCAGCGTGCGTGCCCAGTGTGGACGAGCCCCCCTCTCCGCACCCAATCACCTGCGACAGCGCCCTACAAAACATCTGGCCAGCGCCGGCCAAAACCCTCAGGTAAGTGAGCACGTCGCTGGAGGCTCTGTCCCTCTGTCCGTGTGCTGCGTGGCGTTGCCCCTTTGAACACCGAACGGGGGTGAGGGCATTCACGGTGGCAGGCACGGAATGCACTCGGGGGACTTTGTGATAAAGTGGGGGGACTTCCTGTAAAAGGGAAGAAGTGCAAATGTCTGGCTAACCCCCTTTTTACCCTGACAGGAAGACCAACTCAACATCTAACTGGACTCATGCAAGCTAGTTGCTTCTAACTAAGCACAAACAAATTAACCCTTCCGTGGGAGAAGGGAGTGACACTTGGCGAACTTACAGCAGCCTCTCCCGTTTCCTTGCAGGTACGCTGACTCCAGTATTCCCACCTGGTGATGACTGACGGAGTGCTGACAGATGAGGAGGAGGTAGGGGAGGGGGAACCCGTTCCGCAGATTAGTGCAAACCGCCCATTCACCTGACCCCACCCGCTCACTTGCCGCTTCGGGTGAGGCCCAGCAGGGGTGGGGGGTGACCATGGCCGCCCCTGGCTGCCTCAGAGGCAGGCGCCCCGAAAACCACATGCAACCAGGTGTTTGTTATGACCAGCTCATTCCCTCCCGTAAAGGTAAAGGCTTGCCAAGGCCGAGTGCATCCTCGCCAGACCGTCATGCATCAGCTGGTCGCTGCTGCCCTCGACTATGTGCATCCTCCCGGATGGCGGAGTGTGGGGCTTGCCTTGCCAGTGGAACGAGGCAAAGCCCACATGTGTCTGTTTCCCCCACAGGCACATCCAGGGCATGGCTGCTCCCCCGCATCCCGCCCTCCCCAAACATCTCTGACGGACGGTTGGCTGTAGCCCAGGAAGCACTTTCGCGCCGCGGCCTGCATCTCAGCCCCGCCCCGCCGAACAGGAAGGAGGGCTGTGAAGAATTCCCCGGCTCCCTTGCTAGCCTAAAAACAAGCCCACTTGTTCCAGTGCAATAAAACGAGTTGTAAAACAACTACCTTCTGTGTCTGCGAGCCTGACTTCGTCCTCTGCCCCTCCCCCAACACTCCCGTCACATATCTCCACCTGCACATCGCCACAAATGTATCTGACAGACCCCGTTCTGCCCCCCGCCCCCCCGCCCCTCACAGTAACATCAGGTAGAGAGCTGGGGCAGGGCATGTCAGCGGGGAGGGGGGAGCCACCGAGGGCGATCAATCCCTGGTAGGGCGAGCAGCTGGCACCTGATAAGCCAGGGAGAGGGTTGCCAGGGGTGCTGCTGCAGGGGGACGGGAGATGGCAGGGGAAACAGTCTGCTCTCCCAAACCCTAGCCTCATCAGCAAAGAAACCAGGGTAGAGGCAGGCGGATGCCATATCCCGGGCAGGAGGTCCCGCGCACCGGAGGAGGGTCGCTCCTGTTGCAGCCGCAGCCGCAGCAACACAGTCCCATGAGCGGCCTCCCCCCCAGAGCGGGTCCGGCCCCTCGGGTGCGTGCGGCAGCCCCATTGGCCATTCCAACACCCTACGCCCCGCGGCATCCTGCCTTGCATCCAATCCTGCGGGGCAGTCGCCAGCCTCCCACGCCAACATGCCATGGTTGTTGGGAGGGGTGGAGTGTGTCCGAGGCTGCGCGTGGTTCTGCCCTGGCCCGGCGCCGTCTCCTGCTTTCATCATCTGTGGCCGCTTGCATTGCCTTGCGGGGGGGGGACCCACTCCTAGGCTGACAGCCCCACCAATCCTGCAGGGGAGGCCGCTGGCCCCACCCACAGGGGCAGTGGAGGAGTACGCCACCTGCACAAAGTGGCCGAAACGCAGGAGCCCGGGGTCCCCCGGCTGGCTGCCACAGTGCTTCCCCCCCCCCGCCCGGGCCATGCAGGCTGAGTGGCCACCCCAGACCCCAGGAGGGCCCCCCCAATGGCAAGTTGCACGAGCACCCCAGCTCAGGGCGGCATGCCAGGCAGGGCAGGTGCATCAGGGCGATATGGAAGACATGCCAGAGTGGCCCATGGCCAGTCCTTGTGCATCCTTCTCTCCCCCCCCTTTCAGAAGGGATGCGCTGTCAGCGCGGGCCTGGTCATGGGCTCATGGTACCAGAACAGGATATGGCTGGCAGATCTCCGAATTATTGCAGGCAGACACGGGTCCATGGGCAGATAAGCTTTATTCCCAGACCCGCGGTGCGCCATAGGGCGAGGCCCAAGGGTTGGCATGTGGCAAGGATGCACCTGAGCAGCGCAGCATCCTCGAAAGAGACGAGGGCCCTGGGGCCATAGGAAGCCAACCACCGCGGCCCCCTCCCCTCCAACCCACAGGTCCGAGCCGGGAGGCCTCTGATGAGCCTATCCCTGGCCTATGCAGCTGCCAGACAGAAGATAGGGAATTGTTACATCTCAGACCCTCCAAGGTCATGCCGGCGAGTGGTGTAGTTCAGTGGACAGCACAGAAACACAATACCCACAGAGGTCCCGGCAGCATGGAGGGCGATGGGTGGCGAGAGCAGTGGGCGGCCAGGCTCGGGGCCCAGCTCATTGCCAAGGCAGCCGGGAATGACCTCCTGGCAGATGAGGGTGCGATGACAGCGCACCCAGTTTACCTGGAGGAGCTCTTCCCGGGCCGTGCGGAGGAGGCCCGCCTCGTGCGAGCGTGGTTAGACACGGTGCTGTGCGAGGTGGAGCATGACCTCCTGGAAGAGGAGGTGGCTGCGGGCCCCGCGCACAGTAAGTCGGGGTCCCTCTACGCCGGACAGGCCTCAGCGCCTTCTGGGGGGCCTCCTCCGCTGTCACGGAGGGCAGGCCGTAAGGGTCCGGAGGCGTCCCAGCTGCTTCTGTCGAGGCGTAGGTTGCAGGTGCTTATAGCACATGCCGGGCTGCCACCAACGGGTGCCCTTCCTCCCTCCCCCCTCTGCAGGGACCATCAATGACAGGTGGATGGCCACCATGGACCGGGTTCACGGGGCATTCCAGCAGGCCCTGGCAGCGGCACCATGTGAGTCTCGACAACAGGGGGGGCCTGGGAGTATGGGGCGGGGCAGACTGCGGCCACGACGGAAGCCCCAGAGCCCACAGGGGCCCTGACGCCCCCATCCCCCACCTCTTGCTTCCACAGCGGCGCCCACCCGGAGCCCCTCGCCAGATGAGAAACTTGGGAGGGGCTTCACCGCCTGGTCTCCACCCCACTACCCGCCACCTGCTGAAGACCTGGAGGGCAACCCAGTGGAGGAGCCTGGCAGGAAGCGGCCGAAGCTGGGGCCTGTCCCCGCGGAGGGCCAGGCAGCTGCCGATATGCCGTCCCAGCCACAGGCATCTGGGACCCCAGCTGGGCCCCTGTCCTTTAACAGGGACACTGTGGCGGGGCCACTTGCCTCCCCCTGCTCCAGCACGCTACCTAGCCCTCACCCTCCTGGCTGCTGAGGCCGGCGTGCTGGGTTGGCAAGCTGCTCTCTGGGTGCCTGATGCAGTCCTGGAAACGATTGGGAATAAAGTCAAGTTCGTTAACTGCTCTTCCAGTGCAGCCTGTCCATGGGGGCGGTAGCTGCTGGCCGGGGCGGCTTTCCCATACTCTCTACATGCAGGGGACAAGGGAGCGGGCACTTGGAGGGGCCTCCTGGGACACCATGGGGGTGTAAAGGGCGAGTGTCTGGCCGGCCGAGCCCCCCAAGGCCAGGCATGGCCCTCAGCGCGCAGCATGCCACAGGTGCTCCGCGACCGTGTCTCGCACAGCTTGGTGATGCTCCTGGGGCTCTTCAGGGGCATCAGGGGAAAGGCGGCCGGCAGGAGGCAGCCAGGGGTCCTCGCCTGGGCCCTCCGTGGCTGGCAAGGGGAGCTGCTGGCGCACGGCGATATTGTGCAACATGACACAGGCAGCCACGAGCTTGGCCACAGTGAACGGTTGCATGGCCAGGCGGCCGCCCGTGTGGTGGAGACATCTGAAGCGCATTTTCAGCTGGCCGAAAGCACATTCGATCACCATCCTCGTGCGCCGGTGGGCCTGGTTGTAGTTGGCTCTGTCGCCGGGCTCATCCGCAGGGTAGGGCGTCAGGAGGTAGGGCAGCAATGGTCACCTGCAAGAGGAGGTGGCATTAGGATCTCCCTTCCCATCCCCGTCCCCCCACGGCTCCCCCTCCAACTCCTGACCTAGGAGCCATCCTCTCCCCTCAGGCCATGATGACAGGAGCCTGTTCAGGCTGGAGGTGGTGAAGATCTGTGCATCGTGGACGCTTCCCGGGAACTTGGCAACAAGGTCCGTGAAGATCCCATGGTGGTCACAGGCCGCCTGGACGTTGATACTGTAGAACTGGTGCCGATTCCTGTAGACCTGTGGCTCCTCTCTGGGAGCACACATGGCCACATGCGTGCAGTCGACTGCGCCAATCACATTGGGAAAGCCCGCAAGGGAGGAGAAGCCTGCCCGGATGGGTGCCAACTCTGCCTCCGAGGTGGGAAAGTGGATGTGCTTGCGGATCCGACCAACTAGGGCGTCCAGGAAGGCATGCAGGCAGCGGCTGGCGGATGACTGGGAGACCTCCAAGGCCTCAGCCATCACTCCCTGGAAGGAGCCGGTCGCAAGGTAGCGGAGGGACAGCAGGACCC